>NC_090265.1:1070686291-1071371291 GCF_040414725.1 Anabrus simplex | reverse complement strand
CACCTACACTTCCTTCAAAAACCAACTGAACAAGTCCTGGGTGTCTTAAGATGTGTCCTATCATTCTAACTCTTCTTCTCGTCAAATTTAGCCAAATCGATCTCCTCTCACCAATTCGATTCAGTATCTCTTCATTCGTGATTCGATCTATCCATCTCACCTTAAGCATTCTTCTGTAACACCACATTTCAAAAGCTTCTATTCTCTTTCTTTCTGAGCTAGTTATCGTCCATGTTTCACTTCCATACAATGCCACGCTCCACACAAAAGTCTTCAAAAACATCTTTCTAATTCCGATATCAATGTTTGAAGTGAGCAAATTTCTTTTCTTAAGAAAGCTCTTCCTTGCTTGTGCTAGTCTGCATTTTATAACCTCTTTACTTCTGACATCGTTAGTTATTTTACTACCCAAGTAACAATATTCATCTACTTCCTTTAAGACTTCGTTTCCTAATCTAATATTTCCTACATCACCTGCCTTCGTTCGACTGCACTCCATTACTTTTGTTTTGGACTTATTTATTTTCATCTTGTACTCCTTACCCAAGACTTCATCCATACCATTCAGCAACTTCTCGAAATCTTCTGCAGTCTCAGATAAAATAACAATATCATCGGCAAATCTCAAGGTTTTGATTTCCTCTTCTTGGACTGCGATTCCATTTCCAAATTTGTCTTTGATTTCCTTTCCTGCCTGTTCTATGTAAACATTGAAAAGGAGAGGGGACAAACTGCAGCCTTGCCTCACTCCTTTCTGGATTGCTGCTTCTTTTTCAAAGCCCACGATTCTTATCACTGCAGACTGATTTTTATACAGATTGTGGATAATTCTTCGTTCTCGGTTACTGATCCCTATCATCTTCAGAATCATAAATAGCTTGGTCCAGTCAACATTATCAAATGCCTTTTCTAGATCTACGAATGCCATGTACGTGGGCTTGTCCTTCTTGATTCGATCCACTAAGATCAGACGTAAAGTCAGGATTGCTTCTCGTGTTCCTACATTTATTCTGAAGCCAAATTGATCTTCTCCCAACTCAGCTTCAACTTGTTTTTCTATTCTTCTGTAAATAATACGTGTTAAAATTCTGCAGGCATGAGATACTAAACTAATGGTGCAGTAGTTTTCACACCTGTCAGCACCGGCTTTCTTGGGAATAGGTATAACAACATTCTGCCGATAATCGGATGGGACATCTCCTGTCTCATACATCCTGCACACTAAATGAAATAACCTTACCATGCTGGTTTCTCCTAAGGCAGTCAGTAATTCAGGGGGAATATCATCAATTCCAGGTGCCTTGTTCCTATTTAGGTCACTCACAGCCCTGTCAAACTCTGACATCAAAACTGGGTCTCCCATTTCATCAGCATCAACAGCCTCTTCATGTTCCAGAACCAAATTATCTACATCGTTACCTTGATACAACTGTTGGATATGCTCCTGCCATCTTTCTGCTTTGTCTTCTTTCCATAGAAGTGGCTTTCCATCTGAGCTCTTAATATCATGCACCTAAATTTCCTTTCTCCAAAGGTTTCCTTGAATTTCCTGTATGCAGCATCTACCTTTCCCAGGACCTACAGCCTTCGACATCCTTGCACTTCTCCTTCAGCCATTCTTCCTTAGCTACCTTGCACTTTCTATCCACTTCATACTTTAATCGCCTGTATTCTTTTCTGCCCTCTTCATTTCTAGCATTCTTGTATTTTCGTCGTTCATCAATCAGGTCTAGTATCTTCTGAGTTATCCACTGATTCTTAGTTGATCCTTCCTTCCTAACATTTCTTCAGCAGCCCTACTGACTTCATTTTTAATGACTCTCCACTCTTCCTCTATTGTGTTTCCTTCGGCCTTGTCAGTAAGTCCTTGTGCAACATGCTCCTTGAAACAATCCCTCACACTCAATTCCTTCAACTTGTCTAGATCCCATCTTTTGCATTCTTTCCATTCTTTAATTTCTTCAATTTCAGATGGCATTTCATGACCAACAAGTTGTGGTCAGAGTCCACGTCTGCTCCTGGGAAAGTTTTGCAATCCAACACCTGGTTTCTGAATCTCTGCCTAATCATAATGAAGTCTATTTGATACCTTCCAGTGTCTCCAGGTCTCGTCCACGTATACAGCCGTCGTTTGTGGTGTTTGAAACAAGTATTGGCGAGGACTAAATTATGATCAGTGCAGAATTCAACCAGCCGACTTCCTCTTTCGTTCCTTTGTCCCAATCCAAATTCTCCTACTGTACTACCTTCTCTTCCTTGGCCTACCACTGCATTCCAGTCTCCCATCACAATTAGATTCTCGTCACCTTTTACATATTGTATTAAATCTTCTATCTCCTCATATATTCTTTCAATTTCTTCATCATCCGCTGAACTAGTAGGCATATAGACCTGCACTATTGTGGTGGGCATTGGTTTGGTGTCTATCTTGACGACAATAATTCTTTCACTATGCTGGTCGTAGTAGCTTATCCGCTGCCCTATTTTCTTACTCATTATTAAACCAACACCTGCATTTCCCCTGTTTGATTTCGTGTTGATAATTCGGTAGTCGCCTGACCAAAAATCCTGTTCTTCCTGCCAACGTACTTCACTTATACCAACTACATCTAACTTTAGCCTATCCATCTCCCTTTTCAGATTCTCTAACCTACCACAACGATTCAAACTTCTAACATTCCACGCTCCGACTCGCAGAATGTCAGTATCCATCTTCCTGAATAACGCCCCCTCTCGTGTAGTCCCCACCCGGAGATCCGAATGGGGGACTAGTTTACCTCCGGAATATTTTACCCGGGAGGAAGCCATCATCAGTACATCATTCATACAGAGAGAGCTGCATGTCTTCGGGAGGTAGTTACGGCTGTAATTTCCCGTTGCTTTCAGCCGTGTAGCAGTATCAACACAGCTAAGCCATGTTGAGTATTATTACAAGGCCGTATCAGTCAATCATCTAGACTGCCACCCTTGCAACTACCGAAAGGCTGCTACCCCCCTTTCGATGAACCATTCGTTAGTCTGGTCTCTCAACAGATACCCATCCGATATGGTTGCACCTGCGACTCGGCTATCTGCATCATTGGGACACGCAAGCCTCCCCACCGCGGCAAGGTCCCATGGTTCGCAGAGAAGGAATGTGCCTCTAACAAAGTGATTAAAAGCTATAGTTGGGGAATAGACTAGATCGCCCGAGGATTTACTGTGAGTAAATAAATAAGGTAACTGGATCAAGTTCTTCCATTTAGTGAGGTTCGCAAAGGTTAAATGCCGTAAAGACATGTGACCGGGTATCATACCCATAATAGGCTCTACACATGGTCGGACTAACATCATAAGTAACAGATCAAGTCACTAAAATCTGGCCTAGTTCGCGGCATTGTACGCGAATACATACAAGGCAGTGAAGATAAGTGCCATACTTCATTCTACAGTTTTCAGGGATTGCCAAGGATCGACAAGAAAGAAGACGGCACCTGTACTGGCGTTCCCAGGCGTCGAATGCCAGGCTTCAGGATCCTGTGTACGCAGCACTAGAATGTGCTAACTTCACAACACAGCCCCAGACGGCGCGCTGAGGCAAGGACGAAGGATTTCAGATGACTTGAACTGCATTTAACCATGACTTGCAGCTATAGATTCGACTCAGCGTCTTTTCCACTAATTTAAATATTAAATATATGTAACTTGCAATGCAATAGGCATGCTTATTTTAAGTATAGGTTATGTAATAGCTTGGGGCTGACGGCATGCGCCTGCCATGTGCTTTATTAGCTTTGCTTTAGTTGGTATGAGGGTAATGATAGTTTATTGGTTATTTCGTGATTTCGTATGAAGATTTCTTATGCGCCATGTATGGACGCGAGGGTTATACTTACGTCAAAGACTTAGAAATGAGTTGAAGTTCAATTAGCCTCTAGAGATTCAAACGGGGAACACGGTATCGGAGACGACATAGTTAACAGCATTAGGATGTGCTACGCATGGGGCAGGTTTTTCAGCTTGCAGCGAGACCAGAGAGATGTTTACACCGTTGTGACTCAGGGAGTCTTTTATATGATGCCGCAAATGTCTAATCCATAGCCGTGTTCTGGATGAGATCCTAGAGAGGGTACATGCGTGGCCGTAAAAAGCCAAGATATGCGTGTGTGATACAGCAGTGAGATATTGGTGAAAGTAGCCCGAGGAGGCTTAGATGCGAGAATAGGCTAAGACAGAGTCTAGATTCGAACCTCTGTATTCTAGATGCGAGGCGTGAGAAGCCGCAAATAGAACAAGTTATCCTCATGAGAGATACGGAATATGTATCTGAATGCAGGCTGATGTGAGGCCTGATTGCGGCATAATATTGGGACAGTTTGATGTGTCATAATGAGATGCAAGTTTAGCTCAGTGACCCGCCTCTCTGACAATGTGTTGAAAAACGAGAATGGTTTTGAAAGCCCAGAGAAGAAAGATATGTGGTCCCAACGCAGGTATAGACTGTCGATGTTAGCCGACTGAGACACAATGGATGAATTGTGTGTACAAACCCGTTATCCAGACCAAGGCATATTAGTTCTGGTTGCGTGTAAAAGTATTTCGCTATTCAGATTCTCTCAACAGCTGACCACCAGCTAATTTAGCCGACAACTACCCGCCGTGCGTAATACATTGCAGTTGACATCCAGAGCCACAGAGGTCTTGCGTTCGAGACCAAGTACCACAGACGATGACATCTAGTATATATCTGCTTTATTTTTAGGAGGTGTTTATTTTGATCTTGTGTGTGTTTATCTGATGTGTATTTTGGTCCATTGTTATTGTGTGAATCGTTGATTAAGGGAATTACAGCACGATTAGATTTTTGGTTGTGAGGTTCTATTCCTCTCCAGTTTATCCGGGGTGGAGCCCGTGATTTTAAATTCAGTGTATTTTGGGGGTTTATTGCCAGTACCAAGCAAGTGTGTATTATATTTGTTTACCGACTAGTTCGGATTTGTTTCTTCAGGCGGAGATATACGAATCTATAATTATATTTCATGTAAAGAGACTATTCATATCTAGGCTACGTGCCATGCGCAGTTTAATTTATTTGAATCCTACGTCAAAACCAAACAACACCACCGTATTCCAAACAATGATTGTAATTTGGGTTCGAGACCCGTGTTTCTATTTAAAATTGTGAAGGCTATTTTTTTGTAATATTTTTGTAATTTAATTTAATTTTATTTGGGAAGATTATCATTATTTGTCATGCTTATTGTTTATAAACATTCCCGCCCATTTATTTCTTCGAGTTCTCATTTACGACTAATGTATTCTAGAACCTGTCTTATGATTTAAGTTAATTTTACATAGACCTTTCGACCCATATTTTCATGTCCAAACGTACCACGCAGCATCTCCGCTGAGCTAGGCAAATTGAGGACAGGGGAAGATACAATATTCGGTACAGGGTGCAGAAAAACTTTGTTTCGTAAATTAGAGGAATGTTAGTGGGTACAAATACAAGTATTGTGAACGTAGGAACCATAGTCTGCGGTGATTAGTTTCGGATGCTTAGCTCCGAGATGCTCTAGCGTAAACAAGCCACACTGTTTTCGTTGAGGTGCTATCCGTGCGACCTTTATGAAACTCCATGTGAGAGAGAGAACGGCCTAGTTGTGAGGATTGTTGAGGTTGTACATCGTGTCCGAGAAGCCTCGGGAATTGTCTAAAAGAATACGCGAGTCAGTGTTGCGTTGACATGAAATGTAGCGCCAAGTTGGAGAGTGACATTTCAGAAATCTGCTCTGAGGTACTGTACAATTGTCTCATTTCACAGTCTGCACAAAAAGTGTAAACAAAATGCAAACAATGTGGCACGCTTAAGCTGGAGCGCCTGGGAGGTTGGCGGCCGATCTTAAAACTTAAGCGCGCGTAGCGCCGAAACTAATCACCGCATACCTATGGTTCCCATGTTCACAGTATTTGTATCCGAAAACACTCGTTTAATATTGCGAAGTAAGGTGTATCTGCACCCAGTACACAATTACTCAAATTGTCTGAGAACATGGCAATAAAACTTCTTGAATCTGAGATGAAAGAGCTGGGAATAGGTTGAGTGTAATACCCTCGTATATCTACCATCGTATTGGAAACGGTTAATTCACTCGTCCAGACAGGAACATTTCAGGTTCGGCTAGGGAGGTCTGTCACAGTATTAGCTCTTTCACCTTGATTAACAGATTATTTAATAGAAAATCTCTGCTGGGATGTTAGAGAATGCGATACTAACCCACTTCTCTTTTCATTTGTATTGTCTGAGTATCGGCCCTTAAAACCCAACCTATTATTTCTTTCAAACATTTTTCATTCCGAAAGTTATCAATTTCCCTCAGAAAAATATTTCTCCATTCAAAGTAATGAAATGATGATTATTGTATATATACCGGGCGAGTTGGCCATGCGGTTAGGGGCGCTCAGCTGAAGGGCTTGCATCCGGGAGATAATGGGTTCGAATCCCACTGTCGGCAGCCCTTAAGGTGGTTTTCCGTGGTTTCCCATTTTCATCCAGGAAAATGCTGGGGCTGTACCTTAATTACGGCCACGGCCGCTTCCTTCCCACTCCTAGCCCTTTCCTATCCCATCGTCGCCATAAGACCTGTCTGTATCGGTGCGGCGTAAAGCCACTAGCAAAAAGACTTTTGTATAAATAATGCAAAGTTGTGCAATTAGCAACCGAGGCTACTACCACACTTCAGTCTTACGAAATAACACTCCTCATGAATGCTCTGACATAAGCAATATTTTAGTACTGAGCTTTCCTCCGCTGTTTAAAGTTTGTACTTCACTCCAGGTAATTAGCTAGGAAAGTCTTGAAACAAAAGATTGTTCATTATTGCTACACTGTCTGTACCTGTGGAGTTCGACAGCAAGGTAGAAGTAAATGAACTCTTTTGAAAACTTGTAAAGCAGGAATAACAATACTCAACAGTCTAAGAAAACATATAGCAAGCAAGTTAATCCTTCTTCACACTTACGCGCATTGAAGAAACTAACCCACCCTGTCCCTGTCGTTCAAATCACTGGCAGCCAAGAATGGAACCATTTGGGTTCGAACCTCTGTTGTTTATTTATTGAAATTTTCTTCTTTTGATGAATGAAGTTTAGTGCGTGGAGGAAACTTAGTAAAAGAATTAAAGGAATACGTTATTCCCCCAGTACAGATTAAATATATTGCTTGCGATATATTTATTCTCTTGAATTATGATTGACAAATGTGACGATGCATTTCTGGTATTTCTCCATGGTTCTTTGATCGATTAATGGATTTTATTTCTCTATGGAATCGTATCGATTATTCTGTTATTATGATTGATGTTTTTTTAACTTCTATAAGCCTTTCTCTTTGCATATCAGCTGACTTACAAATATGTTTACTCTAGACTTGGTTTGCACTTCTGTGGGACTATATTATCGTTTCTCCAGCCTTATTTTCTGGGAAATATAACTTCATATTACACGCATTGTGAACGTTTTTGTACTTTCCATCCATGCTTGTAATAAGATATGCGTTATTTCCATAAGCATGTTCAATTCTATACGGTCCTTCATATAAATGATTGAACTTAGCGCATATTTTGGCTGGTGCGTTCGTTACTGGTGCCTTTTTAATTAAAACGAGATCGTTTTTCTTGAATGGTGCGCGAAATCTTGTCTTTCGTAACCTTCTTAGTCTCTTCTCAGACTGTTGTTTTAGCCTCTCTTGGACCATTTTATTGATCTGCTGGATATTTGGTTTCTCTTCAAGTGATATGTTTAATATATTGTCCCATGTTCTTCGTGATTCTTTATTGTAATGTACCAAGTTTGGGACCTGAGCAGTTGATTCATTTATGGTGTTATTTAGGCATTCCTCTATTATCTCTATTACATCAATCCATTTCCAGTGACAATGATTGCAGTATATCCTACAGAATTTTGCTATCTCTTTCATGTGTAAAACATCCACCTAACCATTTTTTTCGCTGGTTATCATGTCGAATATTCCCGTGGCCTACTTGTGCAATTATTCCACTACGAATTTTGTCAATTATACCATTTCTTTTGCTAGTTTAGAGTCCAATTTAGTTGACGTTTAGTAATTTCCTTCTCTTCCTTGGTGGTTTGGATGTTGCCCGTATTTGCTTCGACTTTATTCCGCCTTCCGGAATCAATCTACCGTTTTCGTAATAATTTTCCTGACATGTTTCCATGACGTATTTTAACCTAGTTCTAACTTGCTTCGTCAATTTTTTTATCATCTCGAGTATACGGAAATCTCCTTGTTCTTGCATATCACTCTGATGTAGGTTTATGCCATCGTTCATTTTCAATATTTCTGTTTGCATTATTTTAATCTTTATCTTTCTCAGTTTCCGCAACTTCTTTTCCATCCTTTTCATCTGATTTAGCTGATTATGTTGCCATTCATTTTGAATACCCCGTTCTTCTAATTTTACTCTTCTCTTTTCTAGTTCAAGCAATGTTTGCAATTTTCCTACTTGTTTCTTGGTATTCCTCCGTAACTCTTTTCCCTCATTCTTAACTACTTCTCTTCGCTTCTTCTTTCTCTGGTTCCTCTGAGTTAAGTCCGGTTTATTGGTTATTTTATCTGACAGTTCCGGTTGACGAATTCTCTTTTGCAGTAGTTCTTGTTTATTCAATATTTCCTGTGATAATCCCTGATTATCAAATTTTTCTTGTAATAATTCTGCTTTCTTCTTTATTTCTTTCCTTTTCCTCACGTTCTTGTTTTTCTTTCTTCTTTTCGTCTTCTCGTTCTCGTTTTTCTTTTTGTCTCTCTTCTTCTTGTTTCTTTTCTTTCTCTTCACGTTCTTGTTTTTCTTTCTTTTCTTTCTCCTCCTGTTTCTTTATATATTCTAGAAACCATAACGGCATTCCTTCATGCTTTTCCTGTGCTCTTTTCATTTCTTCTTCTTGTTCCCTTCTGGTTTGCACTCTTCCCTGAGTTGCCATTTTCTCATCAATTTCAGTAATATTTCGAATAATTCCTTAATTTCCTAACCAACTTTAAGTTTTTAGGTACTCTAATATCACACAGTGTCAATGGATATGTGAAATATTCAATTACTAAATCTAAAATATCCTTAAAGCTAACAATCAAGTCTTATATACTAAATGTTCAGTTAGTTTCTCAAAATTATTTGAAATATAGACCTTCCTGAAGATCGACATCATCCTACCCGTTAAAATATGAGCAACTTCCCAACGAACTCAGATCATTTTCCTTTGAATTCATTTCAGAAATAGTTTCCCAAAAAGAGAAAAAAAATGGTTATCCACCATGTGGTATTCATCATTTACTTACATACTAATTATTAATTCAAATATCAAGAGCAAATTCAATCATACTTTAAAATGAAATGAAATATAAAGAGCTTCAATTATTTCAATAAAAATGATAAAATATCCTCCTATCACTCCATCTAATAATCTACTTCTGGAAAATATTCATATTTACGCATCATTCTCTCAATACTTAATTATCAGTTTCTCCTCTGAGCCTATTTTCTTGAGAAATCTCCAAGTATTTCTTTCACCAACTGCACGTTGGGTTCCTTTACTTCCCACAACGTTCCGCAATATCATTCTCTTTTGACCTCCATGTTGGTTCAGCAGTAAGTTACCGGGCTATTTTCTCGGGTCTGATTCTCAATTAAATATTCGATCCCGCGGTGTCTTTCTCTTCAACTTCCTCACTGTTGTGCGACAACTTTTACTTCCTTATTCTTGGTGATTGATACGTTTCTCTCCCCGGTATCTTTCTCTTCAATGGCCTCACGATTGGGCAGCCAAAAATTACTTCCTTTGGCAACCAACAGTTCCCACGGTGTCTTTCTCCATTTGCATCACGTTGAGGCGCCAAACATTACTGCACCCTACGGGTCAGGGTAACCACAGTAATTCCCAACTAGTCAGTTAAACATATCTCAGTGTATCCTTGCCTCCAGAAAAATGGTTAATTTTTCTATGTTTGGTTTTACGTGTGTCCGAGGAGAAATACCGGTACCATAGGCAGTTCACAGAAAGTAACGATGCCATGCGTGGTGTAGAGAAAGTAACGATATCCAACGCTCAGTAGTTGTTTCGTGAACGCAAATTTCAGTCATCCATTTAGAAATAAAAGTATATATTCGCATAACGAGAATCTTACATACTAAATAAAACTATTAACTACCAATATAAATGAAAACTCACTTCATTATATAAGAAACTAATCAAGAAACTCATTTATTAAATTGTCAAGTTTCGCAAAAGAAATGGTTAATATCAGGTATGACTTATAATCTTCAATTATCAACTTAATCAATTAATATTTTAATCAATGAATCAAATATGTTAGGTCAGCGCTGCCTATTTCCTAAACTAAGCTTTCATCTGAATACACTGAGTAACGTATTCCTGAAATGAATTATCTTCCTTTCTAAAAATTACATATGATTACTTAAATATGTTATATCACAGTCCATTGGCGACGGTCGAAATTCATTATTCCAATAAATCATTCCATCAATCACGGTATAATTATATAGCTCATTAAAAATATAACCATCACGTTGTTCAAGTTTCTACGAAAAAGAATTGAATTTGAATAATATGTTCTGAATACAAATATCAGTGACCTATGTTATGTTGAAAAGTATCTGAGTTCGTTGTTGCAGGTTAGCGTGAAGAAAATGAAATATTGAATGACGCACTAAGTTCCTCGGTCCTATTGCCATTTAAATTACGGCTCCTAACTAAGTATTCGCTCTAATAATATTCCGTATAAACCAAAACATCGATGATATCCAACGTAAATGTCAAATAAATTCCCTATTCTAGCTAAATAATTTCTTATGTATCGTATACCAGCTCAATATACATACAGCCAGTAAGCATTTACCATATATATGGGTGTGCTAATGCCAACACAAAGATATTTCAATACTACATTACGTTACTACATGCGTACACGCTTATTCTTCCATGCAATATCCATTCATTCAGTATATGACATAATCATGTATTCATTTATTCGTCACCGGTTGTTATTCCTGTCAAAGCACTTTCACACATCATTAAAATATATATAATATTACAGTTCGTACCTTGCTGTAGTTCCTCGCTGGGGCATACTTATATTCTGTAATGGCACTGCATGTGCTCCAACATCACATATTAAACATATCAAATATGCTTTACTTCCCAATACTCTGCGCAATATTTCATTTCAAATACTATACACACTTCCAAAATCTCACCATTAACCTCCAATTCAATTCATATTTAACTCATCTAGCATTCACAACTAGCGCGTTTAACCTCCAATACCTAATTATACAACGATATGTATCCCATAAATAGCGCAGAATTCGTTCCTCAGAACGCATTTTTAATCTTGCAATTCCGTATATAACCCCAAATTCAGTATCTTTCCTTTCAATAAATCATACAGCAAAGAGTATGGTAACTAGTCTTAACCAAATCAACGTGCGTCCCTCTGTGACGTAACCGGGTTTGACTATTACTACATCACACATGGACCTTCCTAACTAACCGGGATTCTTTGAAAACAGCTGTAGCACTATGTCGTATTTTTAAATGGTATTCCTTCATCCTTGGATAAAGTAATGTAGTAACATGCTATCACTTCATAACGAGATATCAACTAAATATTTCACACAGCACCTTCTTATATTCATAAGCACACTTAATTATCTCATGCTTAGGCTATTCAGATCTACTGTATATACTGGTAATACTCCACATAAGAAATTATATTACTTAATACTATTACTTAGCTCGCCATTCAATATCTCGGGCCTTAGTTGCTTCTCGGTGCGGTCGTAGTCCTTGGGTCAGGAATTGGGCAGGATTTTCCACCAGTGGTATGTCAGGTAGAATGACCTCCTCCGCACGGGTCGGGTGGTTTTAACGGCCAGGACGACATCTCCCTCCAGGTTGGTCTATGCCGATTTAGCAAGCCATCATCTGCTCAGCAAGACAGTAGACAAAATGCGATGATTCTGAAAAATATAAGCTCATCATAGTTCTGCGTAGAATATATATTTTATGGTGATTGTTTCCTTATTTGGTTTTCCTATTGATTATTTTCACTCAGCGTGGCTTAATCTCGAGCTCTCTTGTCTCAATCAAGTTCCTATTTTCAAACGGCTTTGCGTCTGAGTATCTGGACGTATTATTCTAAGCTTCAGGATTTTACTTGCTCTTTCCAGTATTTTAACGCTTATTTACACGATTCGCTCAGTATTTCCTTATTTTCAGCGTAATACTTCTCGCAAAATGTTTCCAATATTGCTTATCTTAGAGTGCGAAGTTCGATACGTCTTGTTCTCACCGCGTCAATTTTTCAAGTCAGTTTTTTGTAATAATCTGTTTTATCCTTCTTATTTTTTAAAAACAATTCTATCGATTATGTACCATTGTACACCGCCTTCATAGTGGTAGGTTTAAGTTAGTCAAGGCCTCCTAGCATACATCAATATCGATATCTTGTTATACATTTCTTTGCCTTGGGTAGCCTCTACCTTCCGTAGGCGCCATTTTGAATACGTCCAGTAAATGCATCGGGTACAGTAAGTATATACAAAGTTGTCTTGGACATGTTATTTTTATCACATATTCACTGCTTTATGTGGATATGTTTTAATAATAATAATAATAATAATAATAATAATAATAATAATAATAATAATAATAATAATAATAATAATAATAATATGGATCCTGAGAGAAGTCATTGTGGCTCTGGCAAATGGGTGTGAAGTGCATCGTTGCCAACATCTACAACAGTAATATATTGGGTTCAGCAAGAGAATACAACTAGCCCCTTCCACTTTATCTCCGGCACATAACCTACAAGAGGTGACCCTGATAAGTCTATCAACCTAGTAGAAGGATGAGTAACCAATCCCAGTGGGAAAATGGATCGACGAGCCGATCAGTGCTGGGGACTCCAAGGCTCATAAACTTGGTAGTAAAAAGAAGCCAGAAAACATCTTGAGCCAACCTCTAGGGCTATCAACCTTAGTTGCAAGATGGATACGTAAGTGTCTAAAACAAATTCAAGTAAGCATGGTGGCAAAACATTTCAAGAAAGCTACCCCAGGGGTTGAGTCTTCGGATAAATCCCTACTCGTGAAACCCGCGGCGCGCAAGTCTCATTCGGATTCTGGGGGAGACTTGACATCATGCAAGAGACGAGTCGGAGCGTCTCGGTGTATCCCAACCAATCAGAAACTCAGAACCAAATCGAAAACCTTTGTAGCAACATTCAACATAAACTCCCTTACACAAACGGGCAAAGTGGAAACTCTCACCAAAACCATACATCAAATTCAGATATCCATAATTGCCGTACAAGAAACGCGTTACATAGACGAAGAGACTTTTGAATCTGAAAGTTACCGTTTCTTCAAGAGCAGGGGTCAAACAAGAGTCCTCAATGGATCTGTGATGGTTGTAACCGCGTTTGCTGTGAGAACCAGAATCCCTAAATCGGTCGCAAATTTCGAACCAGTAAATTACAGATTATCCATATTAACAATCAACTGCGCCAACAAGACATACAGCCTACATACATATGCCTCTACAAATTGTAATAAGAGATCTGATACGGACAAAGCGGATAACTTCTGGGACCTACTGGATGAAAAGCTCGCCAAAATTCTGAAACATCATGTGAAACTTCTTTTGGGGGATTTCAATGCTCAACTTGGCCGAGAACAAAAGTACAAGAAAATCATTGGAAAGTATTTTACCCACAAAAGAACCAATAAAAATGGCAAGAGATTGGTCTCCATTTGCAAAAACCATAACTTGCAGATCCTGTCAACCCACTTCACCATCTTCCCAGAAAACATACAACATGACGACTCCTATCCGAACCATCGGAGGATTTCAAATAGATCACGTCGCAATATCTCGGAAAAGCAATTCTGAGATTAAGAATGTGAAGGTTTAAAAAGGCGTGAACATGGCCTCATACCACTACATGTCTACTATTAAATTTAAACTTTGAGAATGATAAATTCCGACAAAAAGTCACGGAGTTCCAGTAAGAGGCTCGACCTATCGACTGTGACTTTAACAACACCAGAAACCGCCCGACTGAGGCTGCAAAAGAAGTTGCTGAAATCAAACGGAGCAAGAAACATGCCTGGTGGAATGATACCTGTGCTTCATTTCTCAAGGAAAGGCTCGACGAATGGAAACAATACCATTCAAGGGCTCAGATAAGATAAAGTTATCCGAGCTGAGAAACGTAAATATGAAAAGTCACGTATTGAATAGATCGATCAAGGCTTTAAGAGAAATTAAACCACGGAGTAGTACAGAACGTTCAAAAGAAAACTTACGGGCTATAAACCTCCGTCACTATGCTTTCAGCGAAAGGAAGGTTAGTTGGAGACCTCAAACGAAGAAAACTGTACCATCCTCACCGACTACTTTAAGAACTTACTAAATTGCGATCAACCTGAAAATCCCACTAAGACCGAAGAACCCATACTCAGATGCCCAGAAACGAGACCACCCGACAAAGAAGAAATCAAGCGTCACATTGCCCGACTCAAGAAAAAAACAAAGCGCCTGAAGAAGACTCTGTCGTTGCAGAACTTTGGAAATATGGCCCTGAAGAAGCAGTTGAAATCTTGTAGTAACAAATGGAACAAATTTGGAAAGAAGAAATCCTACCCGAAGACGGGAAAATGGCGTTGATCCATCCGTTACACAGAAAAGGCAGCATGAAAAACGTGAACAACTACGTCCCTGCTACCGGTAACGTACAAAATTCTCTCATTTGCTATCTTGGAGCGTTTAGAAGCCCAAGTCAAGCATCAAATAGGCTAATACCAAGAGGGTTTCAGCAAGAGCCGTTCAACTGCTGAACCTCAAAACGATCATCAGGCATTGTAATCTCAGGTCCAAGTAGTACGTGTCAGTCCTTGTGCCCTTTAAAGAGGCCTACGATTCGATAGACCACGAGATTCTGCTTAAACATCTTCAACAAATTCGGGGTTGACCTGAAACTGCCGGCTTTAATTACCACCCTGACTGATAAAATCCAAAGTAAAGTTCCTAACATTCCTATCACATACCTTCGAGGTAAAAAAGGGAGTCAGACAAGGTGATGGGCTCACTCCCATGATTTTCAACTGCGTGCTCGAGAAGATCATTAGGGACTGGAGAACAAAATTATTAGAAGCTGATTATAGTCCTCTGAGAATGGGAAAAAATTCTAAGGAGATCATGATCGACTGTCTAGCGTTTGCTGATGTTATCGCCATTCTGTCAAACGATGTAGAGGAACCGATGACCTTAGAAGTTAGGCCCCTTTAAACAACAAGCACCGAGCTCGATAGCTGCAGTCGCTTAAGTGCGGCCAGTATCCAGTATTCGGGAGATCGTGGGTTCGAGCCCCACTGTCGGCAGCCCTGAAGATGGTTTTCCGTGGTTTCCCATTTTCACACCAGGCAAATGCTGGGACTGTACCTTAATTAAGGCCACGGCCGCTTCCTTCCCAGTCCTAGCCCTTTCCTGACCCATCGTCGCCATAAGACCCATCTGTGTCGGTGCGACGTAAAGCCAATAGCAAAAAAAAACAAAAAAAAAACAACAAGCATCATCATCATCATCATCATCATCATCAAACGATGTAGAAACGGGTAGGATAAAAATCGACCTTCTAAAAGAAATCGCTGAACAAGCTGGCTTGGAAATATCTTTTTAAAAAACCGAAGTAATGACTAACATCAAAGATGCCCCAGCAAAACTCCAGACAAAGTACGGGAAGATCAACCGAGTAGATAAATTTAAGTATCTGGGTGAGATCATAATGAAAAATGGACCGGACAAATAAGCACTTAAGGAACGAGTACATAAACCTGAAATAGCCTATCAAACGTCGCGCTCAATCTACAACAAAACTTGCCTGTCCCAAAATACTAAACTACATCGTTATGAAACGGTTCTGAAGCCAGTAGTTATACAGCGGAAAACCTGTCCCTAAATGCTAATAAAGGACTCCTTGGAAAACTGAAGAAAAAAGAGCGCAAAATCATTAGAAATATCATGGGATCCAATTACAAGAGTGTCACCCATTATAAAAAATCCAACAAAGAAGTGTACAGTGAAATAGAGAAAATTATACAAACAATCCGCAAGAAACGGGCACGATATTGCGTTCATCTCAAATGAATGGACGGAAACAGGCTGACTAAACATATCTTTCACTCTTTTTACTCCAAACCCCAAACACCAAAGACGACCTCCAAATGCTGTATTTAAAACCCGAAGACGCCTCCAATAGAGATCTCTTTCGCAAAAAGATACTGACGAATGGCCTAAACCGAGACAAGCAACCGAAAAGAAGACAAGGTACCACCTGGGCAGAGGAACGCAAGCTGACCCACTCACAGAGAATGAGGGAATTCTGGGATCAAAAGGAAGCGAAGCAAACTGCCAAATGTAGCAAGACTTAACGTAGACCTAGATGGCCCCAACGAATAATATATATATATAATAATGTTCTTGTTGGATATGTTTTAAAAATTGGTCTCATACGGGATGTCACTTAAGAAATTTGAGTGACATATACTGCAAAGATTACTAGGCATTAATCTACAGTATATATATTACAGAGCTGTTGGACTGCAATATCTATACAAACACTACAAAATCTTATTTCCAGAATAAATGAAAAACTTTTGACCGGTAGTGTATATAAACAGAATGTCTGTCTGCTTGTCCGTTCCTTATAAAAAATCCATTCCGTTCCACCAATCTTAACCAAATTTAACATTTAGGACCCTGCGGTAACCCCGTCAACAAGACATTTCAACAGCCCTCTCCATTCAGGCTCTTTGGGTCATCAGCATAGGCTAATATAGACGAAATATGAATTTATCTTACAAGGACGAGACAAAGCTCATTTTAAGGCTCACGATGTGAATAACAAAAGTCCCTAGAACCGAAAACCATGTTTTAAGGCCCTAAAACCAACCGTTATGGATATACAGGTACCAAACTATCTCCGCTCTAAGAATCGGATGAAGAAATGATCGGCCGTAACCATGAAAACGTCAGTTCAAGTATTCTACAGTAGAATACAGATCTGATGTTCGAAGTACAGTAGCACGTGCGTGAGTGTAGGCAAGGCCGAGGAGAGATTCTGCTGAAACATTTTAAATTCATAGCTAGCGTTAGTCTGCTGAGATACTTACTGTTTCTGAAACCACATTTCTATATTTTTAACAGCATATTTTTTCCGAATAGCACCAAAGTGCTTTCGCTATTTACAAGGCCAGTTTCTAACTACGGTAGCGTTAATCTGCCGAGGTACTCGTTGCGGTTACTGGATACACATTCCCATACTTTTCTCGCTATTTACAAGAGATTATGTCTGAACACTGTCAGCTCATTACTTCCTATCTGAAAGAAACCGTATCCTATGGGCGGGGGCGAGGAGGGGGAGACATGTAAAAGTTATCGAAAAACGACCAATGTTTGTGTCAAATCCGTAGTTGTATGGGTTGCTGAGATGAATTGTGACACTCTGAATGTCGTTAAAGTCCAATTTCAGCCTTCATCAGCATGGCATTAGATGGCTGAAATTATGTACATATTTATGTTCTAGCAATAGTCTCAACCAAACTTGGTACACATATGACTTTCTACGTGGAAAAAATACTATGCGATAAGACAAATAGCACCCCCCCCCCGGGTGATGGAAATGAAAGGAAGAGGGTGAAATATAGAAATAATAGAAAAAGGTTCATATTAATGCATATTCCATAATGTTTGGGGTCGCTGAGATGAGTAATGACACTATGGATGTCGTTTCTAAGACCAAATTCATCCATCTTCGGCATGGTGGGTAAAGAGGGGTGAAAAAAAGAGATAATGTCCAAAATGACTGAGATTATGGATGTATGTGCAATACTGTACGGTACTGTCACTTACTTATTTCATTAATCCAGAATAGTACACTGGACACAACTATCCCTTGTAGCACGGTTCTCAAAGTGGGGTCACTGCAAAAAATGTCGAAAAATTTCACGTCATTGTTCGCTAGGAAAAAGACGGAATGTCCTTTACACCTGATAGGATATGTCGGTAGGACTTCACGTCACATAAACGGTCTTCTTCATCATCTTCGTTCTCGTCATCATTGCCATCAATTTCTGTTTTCTTTTCTTGGGGGTGATGGATGATGAACTCTTCGATACTTTCTAACGCCGTCCCTGTCTCAACTTCTACACGAATGCCACGCAATATTCTGCACCGACATTATCATAATTACAATATTCGAGAGCTTGTTGTAGCATATCAGTATTTTAGTTTATTATGGTTCCTTCTTCAGTGTGCGAGACAAACTTGGCTTAGTGAAAGCATTAGTCTACCGTATTTTGAAGACACCCCTGTCACTGCTTCTGTGATCCGAATTACAGCATGGAGCACAGATACACACTTAGTTTGGTTGCAGTGGCCACTTATTCAATGTTTACAAGGAATGATGCCATTATGAGTTCTCTATAATTAATCTTTAATCAATTAATGACGCCCTGGTTCATTGGCTGAGCTACTCTAGAAGTATTCAGAGGGAACAAAGCGAGCTTTACGTTAGAAAGCTATATTGCTAGATGCTATGTAGCAATGTTGAGAAATAGAATGACATTCCTGTTTCGTTGCTTCATTCTCGAGTTTAATGGAACCAACCAGTGTGACGTCATCATTTCCATGCCCCCTTATTGAATCTCCAATTGACAGGTAGACTCTTTGTATAAATGTTTTTGAAACATCTGGCTTTTGCTGCCTTTCCTACAACAAATGGATTTTCAACTTCTCTGGAAAGGAAGCCAAATTTTTTTAAACTGTCGATCTCCCTTTCCCTCCTATACATCTTTCCCCCTTTCAGAGATAATGTTTTGCTAGGTAGTGTTCGAAAACATAGTCCGGTTTCATCTCCTTTAGTTATGTTTCATAGCCTTTAGAGTCAGGGAGTCAATTTTTTAAGTCCAATGTTTCCTCAGCGACGTCTCCAGTCTCTCAGCAGACCTTCTTCAACACTATCTGATGTCGTCTTTCAAAAATTTCCAACTACCCATTGGAACCGGTAAAAAATTCCTTTCCTATCTGTTTTGCAACTTCTCTTGCATGGTGTTTTGTATTGCCCGCGATATGGGAACATTTCTTGCTGTTACAATGGAAAACCATTCTCAAACACTTTTGTTTACTTCCTCATTCCCAGTTACTCTGAGTTTTCGTTTCACTGCTCCGTTTCCCCGTAACCACTCTTCATTTAATTCCGCTTTTTTCTTTAGAACATCGTAGAATTGTCTTTCCAATTAAGGTTTGGTACGATCTGCTTAACAGAAAATTTGTCTTTCTCACTAACTAGCTTCTAAAAATGTAATTCTTATGTTCAAATCTTAAACCAGGCATATCTTTCCTCCCATTAGTTTTGAAATTACATTGTAACTACAGCAAAAATTTCCGCGATTGCTAAGTGTAATGCACTTAATCTTTGACCTTTCTAGGAAAACTTCACTGCATTGTTATGCAGGTAACACCCTCCCAAATCCCTGCGTTCCATTAGTCAACAAGTCGATAACGTTACACTCGCATGGTGACGAATTTAGGTAAGGAATGAAGAAGACCCCTAAGTTTCCTGTCTCAAGTTTCGGTCTTTTCGCATTCCTACAGTAGAGAATGTCCAGACCACACGGAATATCCCTGCATGGTCTACGAAGAATGAGACCGCTTTACAACTAGACGGCCCGAGTTCATTTCCTGGCCGAATGGTATCTCGGCCATCTTAGATCCAAGCGGAATACACACATACCAAAAAAGGTTAGGAAGACTATTTACGTAATTTATCCGTTATAGTCGCAACAATTTTTATCTCTTTGCACGTCAAACATGTGTCACTAAACAAAGGTAAACTTACATGAATATCGAACCATAATTGACCAATCTGCGTCGTGTGACGTAAAACAAATTGTGAAAGAAAAAGATGGAAATGAAAATCCACAGCCTATTTCCAGTCATTCGACCGAGTCAGGAATGCAATGAATGAAGCCCCATCTCGCGGCGAGGATAGGAAATGTGCCCATTGCCGAAGCCTGTCGCACTCCTTTGGGGCAATGATTAATGAATGATTAATGAAATGAAATTATATTAGAGAGTGTTGCTGGTATAAAAGATGACAGGGAAAATCGGAGTACTCGGAGAAAAACCTGTCGTGCCTCCGCTTTGTCCAGCACAAATCTCACATGGAGTGACCGGGATTTTGAACCACCGTATCCAGCGGTGAGAGGCCGGTGCGCTGCCGCCTGAGCCACGGAAGCAACTTTAAAAAATATATACTTTAGAAATTATTTAAAATGTTAAGAAAAGAACACGTGAATATTTGGAACACATAATGAGACATCCTTCACTTAATATTTAAAGGGAAAGTACCTTGCAGGCGTGGGCGCGGAAGACCTCGGGTGATATGGCTAAAATATTTGGAGACTATGTTCAATGTTTCTTCAGCAGATCTACTTCAAACTGCAATAAACAAAAGCAAAATTGCCATGTGGACTGCCAACATCGGGCAATGGATCGGAATTCCAAGGAGAAGAAGAATATAAAATCCCATTTTATTTCATTTCACCGCAGAACATATTTACGGAATAAAGTCTGCAGTGTGCGTCCAACACAAACTTCCCTCTCTTTAGTTTTTTGAAAAAGTACGATTAACACTCATCGCACGAACATGCGTTTGGCCAGTACAGTAAAGTATGGCTACATTCATTGGTGGACACTGAACCAACTTCACATTCCTTTGCCAACAACTGGTAATGACTCAAAGCTTTGAAATGTTTCAAGAGAGGAGTTCTCTGGTCGCTTCTCAGCGTGCGGTCATTCCTTCCCTGAACACTGACTGTGCTACGCTATGTCTCTTTAGGCACTGCGGTTGTTCAGCCCGGTGAACGAGTTTGTTAATATTCACCGATACAGCGTCATCAGCTGCCAAGTGTTGAATATTTAAATAGGCATTGTCATCAGAGAGGAACTCTTTGATGGAAACTGCACGTGTGGTCTCTGTGGTAATACCAGATAGAAATCGACTGTTACCAATTGCAGCTTTGGCACCACTGTAGGCGGGAGCGGAAAGGAGGAATACTGAAGAAGAAATAGTGTGATTGCAGTATAATGAAATAATACTTAACGTTCGATGTTTGGCAATAAGGATGCTTGATTACTTGATCTTGATTCCTAAGAATCTGGAGATGATAGGACAGGACTAGAACTGAAAAAGAAAACGACCGAGGCCTTAATTAAGATATAGAACTAGTATTTGTTTCGTGCGAAAAAATAAAAAACAAACGGGGTATGAACCCAGCATCTCTTGAATTCAAACTCACAGCTACGTAATTAGAACTACGTAGCCAATTTGCTCTATTCTTGAGAACAAGGAATGAGTGGTGATATACACGGCTATAGCGGTAGAAAGCAAAAATACAAATAAAAGGCTGTTCTATACTACTTTTCGTGTAACTTACTAACATGAGGACAGGAATCGAAGGTTCAATGGCACGTGGCCACGGACTAGGAAGAGCTATGTGTTTGTATCCTGTTAACGATGGTTCTCCGTGGTTTCCCGAGTTAACTTCAGGCGAATGCCGTGATTGTTAATAGCATATAGATCACGGTAATTTCCTTCCTAACCATAGCACACACACTCGTACACCAGTACAGACAACACATTGCACACTTCATCAGGCAGAGTTCAATAGACGAACGAGGTAACCGGCTCTTTCAATTGAGGCAGCAGCAGCAATACTTAATTCAGGAAGTAATGTTGGACTCCTCAATTGTCAACTTTAGGAGTGCGATTTCCCGTCAATAGTAGGTCTTTCAAAGCTAAAGTGAAAATAGTACCTCATTTCTCGTCCGCAGCGCCTGTTCTATACTAAATTACATTCAGTATGAATAAAGGGTAAAATGAGGAGCTCTACAAGTATACCGAAAAGATCACGGACACAACGTGCAAACTAAGATTGAAATTGAATGGACGAAATATTTATTCACCATAACGATCTTTGAACGTATCGTAGGATTAAAGGCGGCCACGAAGTGGTTAGATGAGTTCAAGAAGGACTCAACAGAGATTAGAGTAACAGCAGAGTTGAACCACAAGACAAAGGAGTTCAGGAATCGAATTGAAAGCTGCGAAAAATCCCAGGAGAAACAGACTGAAAATACATGTACAGTAGATACTGAAAAGAAGATAATGAATGAAGAAGTCCTGGAAGACTGGCCAGTGGTCCACAGTAGGCCACTATCGCAAGCAAGAAAAAGAAGACATCACAATTACTACTGGATACTCAGAAAGAACTTAGCTGTAAAATAAGGCAGCCATTCTTGTTACTTGTCCAAAAATGGAGAATGATTTCCAAACAAAACTACTGTCCATACCCTAGATAATGTTTCATTTATGATTGATAATAATAATAATAATAATAAATATCAAAGTGGAAGTGAATTCTATTTCGGACAGAAGAAATCGTCAGAGTGCCAGAAATGGAGCATAGTCGATGTAAGTTTCTCGTAAGACGCAGTTAATTAATTACATAGTTACTCTTGCATCAAGTGAAAATTATTTTTTAAACATTTTATATAACATGAGAAAGTTATTTAAAAGGAAATGTTTAATGTGGTACACAAATATGTAAAAAGTAGATTTTACTTACGTAAGAATTTAATAATTAGCTCTTAATTATCAATAAGGATACAAAATTATAGAGGTAAAGTAAATTAATTTTAGTGATTTTTAGAAATATATGTAAAAATAATTTTATGTACATGATTCTGTAAATTGTATAAAGCTGTTGTATAATATGGTTTGGCATAATAGCAGGCTTCATAGCCTGAGCCCCGCCATATAAGAAAGGCAATAAACTAAACTAAACTAAAAAAACTAAAACTGAGGGAGAATAACAGCACTACAATTTTAAATAAGGTCAAATATACAAATTCTGAATTTTGACCACAGAGATTGCAGCACCAAGTTTCATCCAGTGTGGCATCGCGTTACACCTCTTCTACAGTACTTCAAGATCTTTTTCGTGTATGCACGTGTCTGGCCCACCATTGCGTCATCCTCTCATCTAGTTTCCTAGCATAAAAGTACACTTTGTCTCTTCTTACCTTTTAGTCTCTCGGGGTGGCAAAATCGAGGATTTGCTGCGCAAGCTGTTGGGGGAAAATTTATACACCTTGGGCTTTTGTAGTGAATATGATGCCACGCTTATCTTGTTTGTATCAAGGAAACGTACCATCCGGTGTCATATACCACTTATAACGTTCCTGAAGATTATTAAACATGTTGACCAAAGGTTGCTGTAAGGGACACAAAAAATGACGTTAATTCGGGAATATTTTTGGGTGAATCACCCGTCTCGAAAACTGATTCTTTCAAATACGGGGAGCAGGAGGGTTACGGGAACGGATTTCCACGATAAATGAGGCCATCTGCAAAGTGTCGTTGCAGAAAGGTAACCGACTTCCCCGCGCTGTGGGCTTAGCTCATCTTGCTGCATCCATTGTCGTTGGACGGGTAAGATTTTAGCGCGACAAAAGCGGCGCGAATTCCGCACGAATGGGGTATTAATCTCCGTAAACTGCCTGTTACACTGTTTTGAGATTCTGTGCAAAATTCTCGACAAAACAAGGGCCCAATATTTCATGATTGGATATGTAACACTTGTGGGAGGAGTCACCATGATTCTCGTTTGTGGTGAAGGTTTTTAGGCACCATTTTATCGTCTTCCTTTGACGTATTAAGAATGATCCCATAGAGGGAACTTGTCAAAGACAAATAACGCTGTTCTGCTATTTGGTGTCTCCTTATTAAATAGTTCCTCGTACTCTTCATTAACGTGAATCAAACTCGACTCAATCTGACGCTCCACTCTGTGTGACCGGAAAAATCTTCTCTGTTATGAAAACCAGAATTGCAGAAATCATTCACAATATTGAACCATACCATAATATGCTCCAATTTATTTATAAGAGCACTGTGGCATAATTTTATTTAACGCGCCATATAGTCGCGGGGAGTGAAGGAAGGAACCATGACTGGCCATGCCATAGGCCGCGAGAACCCCGTGTGGCTCCGGAAAGAGCGAATTCCTCGAGTTGGAATTGAGCCGCAAGCCCTGATTTAAATAATGTAGACCTTTATTATACCGCCAGACTCAAGCGCAGAAACCTGGAGGGAGGGAGATTTAAACGACGGGATGTACAGAACAATTGTCACAATTCTCTTTCTCATGGCTGTAATCATATGAATGTCAATCAATTAATCTGCCACTTTGCTAAATTCCATACTGTAGATCCGACAGGACACATAATTAAGATCAGAATTATCGAGTGCCAAGAGTCAATAATATTATTCACTTGGATTGAGAGATGTGCGTATTTACAGCAGCGGCCGTTGACAACTGGATGGCTGTTACAAAGGAAACAGTTTGTTGGACGGGGCTTTCCCTCGAAGCCGGCTTCCTCTCGAGGCTATAAAGTCTGCGGCAAGGAAGGTAGCGCTCTCACTTGATTCTCATTCGCTCACTTGTGTCTGAGTGTGCTCATTCAGTTGATACTCACTTGACGTCCAGTCATCCAGTCTCAGTAGCGCACTAAATGTCTCATTGTCTTATTTACCTGCTGGTTTGAAACGCCAAGTGTGGCGTGGCGTAATTCGCGAGCCTATTCGACATTTATTTGTGAAACTGTTGTCAGACTGATATACAATCGCCATGAGTTAGCTCATAAGAGCTAGTGACGATATAAAATATTGAACCCTATCGGTCATTGTTACAGAGGCATGATTTTAGCATGTGGTATCACGTACATTCAAGACCACCGTAGAAGTATCTTGATGGTCCTTGTATTCTAATTTATTGCCTGGGAGCGGTGGAATGTGTGCAGTACTCGTGGGAATGGAGCAGCTAAATAATTAGGAAATATCTGGAATCTCACAAGACAAATTTATTACCCCCAAGCCAAGCGCGTTAATTTAGAAGCAGGACGCTAAACACTCGACAAAGGTAGCGTGCCAACAAAGATTTGGAGCGAAACAGAAATTAATTTATATCGTAAAGCACAGAAGAAATGCATTTAATCTGAGAAGAAAATTGCAACCTACGTAAACTGAGCTAAATTTTGATATGCGACTTGAGCATAACTATAAGTGCATATGTGAGATTAGTACTTAGCGCGCTTCTTGCAAGAAGACCGCCGGAGGGAAGGATCTCGCGGGGAAATTATTAGCTTGGGTACGCGAGACGTGTTATAAATATACAGCCGGGGAGCACTGGGGAAGACACTCTTTGACTGTCTCGCAACTGCGACGGTGTGAGACTACTCCATGAGGGCATCGTGAATCAGATCTAAGCGGCGAGCTGTTAACATCCAGTACAATCTACTTGGGAATAGAATTTCCCTTCACGTATACAACGTGAGAAACATCGCAGAGAACGAGAGAGAAGAACAGCAGGTTATAGCAACGGAGCAGCTGTCAAGACAACCGAGCATCGATGCGGGGACTCCAGGACGGCGCAGCTCACCACGAAACCGGAGGAGACACTGGACCACCTTCACGGGAGCTGTCAGACAATCCTTCACCAGCCAGCATGAACCCAGTGATCTACATCCCTTTGCAGTTGGCTGTGTCATCTGACAACATGTGCTAAGTTCTATGGTTCCATAGAGAGCCGCCTCACAATGTCATCGGTACTCCCAGGTCAGACAAATCCAATTTAATTTCAGCATGGGCTAGATTAAAATAAAAATTCAAGGTGGCGTCAGCCACGACGGTCATGTAAATAATGATTCGTATCGGATAGGTATGCACAGACCTCGAACTCTGGACGGTAGAATTGGTAGTATATTTTTATATTTTCCCCTTGTATTATGTTTGTTTCTGTTCATGGCATCTTTTATGCATTGGTCACGTCAGATTGGTCTTTTAGCCAGACACGGGAATTTCAGTAGTTGAGGATTTTTTTATGTCATTAGTTCTTGTACGTAAGTTTTTTTTAAACTGGAGACTGGTTCCTTGACTTGCACAGGTTAGCATGGCTGGAGGTGTTAGACATGGAGTTAGTGCACCAGGTATACTGTAGAGATAGAAAATCGCACGCATGGACGTTAAATGACTGAGTGCTGTTGATATGAGAATAATGTTTTTGTAGTGCCAGGGAATTGAACCCAGGGGTCATAATGAAAAGCCCTTTGGAGGCCAAGAATGATGAATAATTTTTGTAGTGCCAGGGAATTGAACCCAGGTGTCATGATGAAAAGCTCTATGGAAGCAAAGTATGAGAGAATAATATTTGTGTAGTGCCAGGGAATTGAACCCAGGTGTCATGATGTAAAGCCCTATGGAGGTCAAGTATATGATGAGATAATGTCAGCACTAAAAGGTTTGATGTGTGCCTTTGTAAAGGGGTATGAAGTCCCTGTAGTTGAACAGCTGTGCGAAGTGTAGGATGGCGGGGCGAACCCTCGGCCATATGACTTGTGCGAGCCAGAACTGTTGAGTAAGATTTTGTCTCTGTCTGCGTGTTTGTTTTGTTTTCCAAGTGCTTAAGGGGAATCGCCCTCGGCTTGTGACCTTGAGTAGAGCGGCTGGTTTGGACCGCAGTTCGTTTGTTTGGTTTATATTTTTTTGTCTACTTAATCTTGTCACTTGTTTATTTCGCCACGTATTGACGGAGCGGGGATATCTATGATTTTTATTGATTTGTGTGTACCTTAGTTAGGTTGGACTGTGAGCTTTCTTCCAGTCCAGGTCTGGTACTGTATAGCTTCGATTACGGTAGAGTATGGGTTGGAGGTCATGTGATGAAAATTTTTTTTGTTACGCACGAGAGATTGCCTTTGGATTTTTCCTTTTGCCCAGATAGTTCTCTTATCGTCCTATTTCGACTTATTCAGTTATTCCACCCTTGTTCCAGCCCGGCTGACCGATGGTGTTGTGACGAGGAGGTTCCCAGCGATATCAGATTGGAATATATCAGATATTCGAACTCTTTGTATATATGGTTTTGGATTGAAATTTTTGTAATAAATTCACCACATTATTCTATGAATGCAGCTTGGTTTCTCGTATTCTGTTCTTTTTTATTTTAGATTATTCTTACCTGATTAGTCACATATCCTGTTGTTTATCGTAATTTCACTCTTTGCTTTCCCACGTATTCCCTGAGATGTGCGCGACTGAGTTGCTGTGCGAGGATATGTGTTCAGGTAAGACTATGTGCATAAGCTCACGATTGTGGGAGTTTTGTTCACTAGGGTGCGCTTGGTTCGAGCTCAGCCTTCGCTTGACGGGAACCAATCGCATTGTAGGGCACAATATTATATGTATTTTCTAACGCGTACGCGAATTGTGGTAATAACGTGTACGAGTCGTTTAAGATATAACCTCTGCCAAGGACTGATTACAACCGGGCTGGTTCCCTTTAATTAGTGCCCCACAGATGAGACTGATCTCTGCGTGGGAACTATAGTCCATAGTAGCCAAAGGCCTTTACTATCCCGTCGTCCCCATAAGACCTATCTGTGTCGGTGTGACGTAAAGGAACTAGAAAAAAGTAGCCAAACACTAAGGTCGTAGTCGTGTGTACGATCACGCTAAGCGGTGAAGTAGATGTTCTGACGTAACTCCACAGTTCCAGATACGACCATAATCAAGCAGATGATAACCATGAAATATCCAGGAGTCGAGCAGAGAACCTCCATCCCTGTGCTGTATGCTGTCATCATGGGTTAGGCACGCTTCACATAGCGGTCATTTGATTCGTCGCTGATGGTGAAGTTGCTGCTAATTCCTTTACTTCTATAAGCATGTGAAGTATTTTGATGTACTAGGTAGGTCACACTTATACAAGTAAATTAATTGTTAAATGTAAGCTAGAGTGGCATTTGCTGTGTTCAGTTTAAGTAAAATTAAATACGTTCAGGGCTGTATGCATGTTAAAACCCCAAGCTAAGTGCTGTATATAGATTAGATTGGAACAAGAGACAGATTAGATTATATATAGATTTGTGCATTTGTTCGTAGTATTATATTCCTGTATGAGTTGATTTTAGAGTTGGTGGGCAAATTCTTCTTAAACAACAAATGGCCTGTACGCTATCAGCGTCGTGACATTAAACGGATTAGACCAGAGGCAGCATAGGTTATGATGTTGCTATGCATGACGCGTGAACTTTCAGCTGCGAGAAGACGTAACGAGAAAGCTTTCAACGTCGAAAGTAGAATAAAGTCTTCGAACGTGGTGGCAGGCAAATTCAGGTGTGGAGCGGACATCGAATCAATTATCCTTTATATGTGAGGCTAGAATTGCCGTTAGATGTTTACGGGGCTGGGATGATAAGATAAAGTCAATGAAAGCCATGGTGCTTTATTTGGAGCCATGATTTATATGTATTGATAAGCCAGCCTGTTTTATGCGAGAGAATGTGTTTGGCTGTGAGCTGCATTTGTCAGTGAGAATTTTGTGCCATTATGTAGCGCTAAGAAGGTCGGCCAGGCCCGGACGAGATAATTGCTTCCCAGATAGGAGGATCCCTCGAATCAGCTGTAGGCTGAGGGCTGAGCGTAGAGAATGAAAGTGTTCACAAAGGATACCGTTACTTGCGTGGAAAGCCATCCGACAAAGCCCGATTATTTAGACGTTGTTGCTAAGCAACTGATCTCCCCTATCATGTTGAGTAATGTGTGTATGTGAGACATGAAATCTTCAGAGCCTGGATACGTTGGGATCGAGCCCCAACGCATCTATCAACTTCAGTGCATATTCTGTGTGTGATTTATATATATTTATCTTGTGTTGTTTATTGTTGTGTCCACTGTATTTATGACTGTGTTGTGATGTCATTTATTGATTAACGGGGAGGCTTGGCCCGATGTCTAATTTCGGGAAGTAAGGTTCTGTCCTTATCAATTTCTCATGAGTACGGACCCATATGATTAGAATTGGTGGTCTTGGATGGGTTATTTAGACGCAGTCCTGAACAAGTGTATATTTGTGTCCGAGTGATCGGAATGTACATATGTAAATTAGGCCAGTCACTAGTGTATTGGAGATTACTATCGCATCTCATGAACGGTTTCAGATTGCATCCTCGGGCAAAGAACTAGGGACTTAACGAGACAGTCAACATAATGATATAATGTAATCCACACATATTCCATGTAAAAATGTTTCCTATTTTCTCGGGTTCGTTACCCTTTTTTTCTAATATTTAAACGTTTGTTAACAATGGTAATTCATATAAATGTGCGTGTCACCTTCCTTGACCAATACAGTGGTCGGTTCTTCGCTTTGTTTGGCAAATTTTTCGTCATTTAGTATGATTTTAATTTATGTTTTTCGTTTAATAAATCTATTCTACCCGATAACCTGCGCCCGTATTCACTAGATTTATATGTACGTAATTCCTGTCCATATACTTTTAATAAGTAGAGATTTTATTGCCCACATCCGGAAATTCCACGCGCTTAAACCCTGAGCTAGGCCGAAATTTAAGGCAGGATACGGTACAATATGTTAAACCATTTTATACAATTTTACTTCATAGCTAGGAAAACGTGGACAGCAGATGAGCCCTTGTCTCTTTTCGCCCGATACCTTCCATTTCTCTCTCTGATTGGCGTTATATATAGGATGGCTGCCTAGTTATACTTCCGCTTAAAACAGTAATCACACCAACACCTTGGAATACGTTCAACTTATTTGTTTCCTATTGCAAGCCACATGTTTCTTCGATCCACATGAATAGGCCTAGCGATCTGCTAAACTCAGCGCTTACTGTAGTGGTCTAATATTGCTTTGGGATCTTGAACACTACTAAGTGACTTTTCTATGATATCGTTGTGGTTCTCGTCTTTGTTGCAGGTATCTTTCAATTGACCCTCTTTCTTAACAATAACAGGGCATTTGAAAGCATTTGATGTGTTTTAACTTAACGCATTTGAATCAATTGATGCTCGTGCTCGGCACTTCTCCCATAGAAAGAACTTTATCCCTATAAAGTTTGTTGCTATGTTCTCTGACCTGCACGTCTAGCGTTAATACCAAATACTTGTTTTCCTTCGTCTCAATAGTGTTTGTTTATTACGGAATCACTGCCCGATCTGTCCGACTCGATGGCTAAAGGGTTAGCGAGCTGGCCTTTGGTCACAGGGGTCCCGGGTTCTATTCCCGGTAGGGTCGGGAATTTTAACCATCATTGGTTAATTTTGCTGGCACTGGGGCTGGGTGTATGTGTCGTCTTCATGATCATTTCATCCTCATCATGACGCGCAGGTCGCCTACGGGAGTCAATTCAAAAGACCTGTACCTGGTGAGCCAAACATATCCTCGGACACTCCCGGCACTAAAAGCCATACGCCATTTCATTTCATTTTACTGCCCGATCTAACTCTGATGGTTTAAATAATGGTACCCATGTGTGGTAATAAAGCCATTAATCTATCCTTAACAGGATAGTCACAAAGTGGTAGCAGAATAATTAATGCTGTAATAATAATGATGTTATTTTCTTTACGTTCCACTAACTACTTTTATGGTTTACGGAGAGGACTACTATTACTGTACCGCTGCCTACCACAGGAGGAAAGTGGACAACTGAAATGCTTTAATTACTCAAAAGCATGAATATATCTGTCCAAATACGTTAGAAGCCTTGGATAAGTGGCAACGCAAATTAAATTGCCTCGTTGCCTCCTGAGGATGTGTGGGAGATGCACACAAGACCGGTTGATTAGCATCGGTGATTAGGTGGTCACCTCCTAGAGCCAACATAAAGGGACCGAATTCCAGTGCAATTACCTAACACTTAACAGTGCTAAATTGTGAGAAGCCATGACCGTAGATTTACTATGACAAAGGACAATTCCAGCGCTCGGGCGTCTTTTATAAACGACTGTAGTTGGAAGGACATTTAACACACAGCGTTGTTGTTAAAATTAAAGAGACACACACAATATTTTTGCTATTGGATTTGTAAAGTTAACTTTGCATCATTATTTTGACATTTTATATTTATTTTTCATTGGCACGTTTTATTTCTTTTCTCTGCATCTGATAAAGAACTCCACACCTGACTAACCACAGGTACTTGTGTTCATACTTGAAATGTTTTGAATATTTCCGTAAGTACGACCACCAGTACATTGACAAAGCCATCACCAAATCGAAAGAAGTGATGTTAAGATATTTTCCTCTGGAAAGACATCTATTTACGAGCGTGATTGCGTGAGCAGAAAATGTTATTAGTAAATGTGTGTTGGACATCAGATATTATATTCTGGACTTACGATTTTGAAAGCAAGAGAGAAAGAAAGAAAGAAAGAAAGCAGCAATGAATGTATAATCCAAAGGAAAATTGAAATATGCAAACGAAAAACAGTTCGGTCTATTTCAAGAATACGCAAATTAATTATGAATGATATTTCTATGTATGTTCTATTTATGTGAACACAAACGATTTATTCACTTTTATAGGAACTCAGTATTTGCATTGGGTCTGTCTGGCCGACGCGATAAAGGCGTGCTTGGTTCAATCGTTAGGACATGGGTTCGATTTTCCGTCAGGAAGTCGAAAATGTTATGAAACGAGATTTCCACTTCCGAAGGTGCACATGTCCTACACCTAGGGTACTTGAAAAATAAGTACCAAGTTAATTGCTGGGGCTTAAAGGTGGCAGAGTTTAGAGCAAACCACTCTACCCGACCAAGTGCCGCCGAGGTTGCGAATAGTGGAAGCCTCTACCTTCCACCTCTCCCAGCGCCTTCATGGCCTTTACTGAGATACTGCTTTTGCAATATTTGTATACGTTAAACTTTATTGTAGGCTTTTAAGCCTTGTGACGTTCATTCTTCCAGCTTCTGTGGTGATCTAAGATCCTACATAATCCTAAATTTACGGGTAGTCTCATAACACTTTTAATTTGGCACCACTTATTTTTAAATAATTAAATGCCAAATCCCCTTTGTCGCCTGCATTTCTTATTGCTTATGCGTAATCCGCTTTATCTCAAAATCTTTGTTGGTGTGGAATACAGTAAACTAAGTGGTTCATTGCTGCCATAAAATGTAGCTCTGCGGGCTGTAAACTTAGGAGCGTACAGCGGAAACACCTAATTAAGTTTGTAATACGTTCCATTGGTCATTTCCGTCTTTACTTACTCAGCTCTTTTTTCTCTTCCGACCTCGATATATTATGTTTTAGAGACCTGGGGTACATTCCTTTTTCACGCCTGTTATGGGCCTTCCTCTCTTTTACCAATACTTTCTTTCTTCTTCGAAGGGTTGGCCCTCTTCTTTGTACTTGGTCTCGAAACATTCATTACCATCGCCGAGGTAACCCACACTTCTCCTCGCAAGGCATATGTATTCATACATTATCAGATAACACGTCATTTCGAACTCTCACCAGTCCTCGGCAGAGAAAGATATGCCTTCTTGTTTAGTTCATGCAATCTGGTTGTACTGATAGACAACAATTTACAACGTTTTGGAATCTCAAGAAAAATAAAATATTCTAATATGGCTGTGTAGTGGGTACAGCCCAAGTTTTGACAGAGTACGTAAGCCTACATCGTGATAGTTGTCGGAATAAAGTATCTACTCAGTATGGGTTTGAAGTGTTGCCACAACTGGGGCAGAAGTTATGCTCGGCTGGGGCTCCAATTGCGCGGAACTCGCCTCAAAATGCTCGGCCACCTTCACTTTGAGACGCTCTCCATGTGCATTTTGAAACTCAGTATTGGTATTTTTGTACTTTTTAAATTTAATAATCTGCTCTATTCTCTCGAATTGGTTTATCGCGAATTTTTTTGCGGAAGATCGGAATTGGTTGCACTTTCTCGCACCACAGTTTTCTCATATATTCTCTATTTCATATGATTTTGCCCGTACACTTGCATACCTCACTGAGACGAATCAAACACTAAATTGTTAGCCGCGTGGCATGGTGACATTAATACCCCAAGATGGCGGTGGACACACGATGCCGTCATATGGATGTAAGAGATTCGTCACTGGGTACCTTTCTCTTTACGGTGATATATTGGACACTGTCCTCGCATGTGCTGTCCAGAAGACATTTTGATTTTAAAACTTCCATGATTTTGTAACACTCATCTGCCCAAGAACGCTTCCGAACCTACTGATGAATTCTGCATCAAAATACAAGGATTATATTTGAAAATCAACTCTTCTAAAATTAAAGTGCTCTGGACTGGTGAGAGAGAATTTGTACAATCTGCTTTAGGCTACGTCGCATCGACACAGTTAGGTCTTATAGTGACGATAGGATAGGAAAGAGCTAAGAGTGAGAAGGAAGCTCCCGTGTCCTAAATTAACAGCCCCAGCATTTGCCTGGTGTGGAAATAGAAAACCATCTTCAGTTCTGCCCATAGTGGAGTTCGAACCCACTATCTCCCGAATGCAAGCTCACAGCTGCAGGCCCCTAACCACACGGCCAACTTGCTCTCTACACTAGTGAGACTGAAGGGGAGTGGGAATATCTGGACATTTTTAGATCTTCGTCCCAGAAAGTAATTTACAGCTACTTGATGAACATGACATTCGTTCTAGGAACAAGTCTCTGACGTTTAGTATGTTATGACTAAAATGCATTCCATTCAATGTGCTCTATTGAAACATCACTAGTTCCTGAACCAAATGATACAGAAGTATTGTTTTTCCACGAATGTTCAGAGAAAGCTTAATTATTTACGTTGGTGGTATTGTCATGGCTGCAATAGAGTACAGCACTTAATTAGCAACGTTGTGTGAGTATTCACCATTAACTTCTTTGATCGTAACTTGTACCACTTAACTCTGAATGTCATATTATGTGCGTTTGTCTGACAAACTACTCAACAAATGAAGTTCATTTTCATCGAAATGTAAATTTAAAAAAAAACCTCTTCTTTTTCATCTTCTTCCTCATCTTTTATCAACTACTTAGTCACCATTCTATGTAGACTAAAGCTAGATTTACGGCCCGATACCCTTCCTGACGACAAGTCTATGTGAAGGTATACATTCACTACTGAGTACTGATGTAGGTGTCCGGCTCCATGGCTAAATGGTTAGCGTGCTGGCCTTTGGTTGCAGGGGACCCGGGTTCGATTCCCGGCAGGGTCGGGAATTTTAACTATCATTGGTTAATTTCTCTGGCACGGGGGCTGGGTGTGTGTGTCGTCTTCATCATCATCATCATCTCATCCTCATCACGACGCGCAGGTCGCCTACGGGTGTCAAATAATAAGACCTGCACCTGGCGAGCCGAACTTGTCCTCGGACACTCCCGGCACTAAAAGCCATACGCCATTTCATTACTGATGTAGGGGAATATGATGTATGAAACATAAATAATTAAATGCCAAATCCCCTTTGTGTCTTGCATTGCTTATTGTTTATGCGTAAGCCGCTTTATCTCAAAATCTTTGTTGGTGTGGAATACAGTGCACTAAGTGGTTCATTGCTGTCATAAAATGTAGCTCTGCGGGCTGTAAACTTAGGAGCGTACAGCGAAAACACCTAGTTACGTTAAGAATTGAACCCGAAGCTCCCTGGACGGAAGGCCACTGTGCCGACCGCTCAGCCACGGAGAAGAACATCAAGATCTTAACACAATTACGAAAATAATAATGGTATTGGCTTTACGCCCCACTAAATACATTTACGATTTTCGGCGAAGTTTGTCCCACAGGAGTAAACCTGCTGACACGAGGCTGACGTATTTCAGCACCTTCAAATACCATCGAACCCACTAACTTGAGCTCAGAAGACTAGCGCTCTACCGTCTGAGCCATTCAGCCCGGCAGAATTACGGAAAGCTGCTGAACCAAAATCGTAGTAAGATCGTCCCATTGTCTAAATTAGAGATGGTATAACATTTGTTTCCTTCAAGAAATAGCCTCAAATAAAAGAAATCCATAATTATTACTAAGTATCTCTTAATTAAAATACAGTTAAATTAGAACAGATGTCACAAAATGGCTTTATAAATTTAGCATTAGAAGTTTCGGAGATAAGAAACGCATCCAAGCATCTGAAATGAAATTTCTACGAGGATTTAAGGGATGGAGACGTATAGACAGGGTTCAGAATGAGGACATCCGCCTAGAACTGTAAGTGGAATTTATACCTGTTATAGTTAAATCAAATTGCCTGCACACGATACGATTATTTTTATAACATAGGACAAAATAGAAAGATCATATAGAATGCATGAATCTAAGTAGACATCAGTACCGTCCCTGAGATAATATACGTTGGGAGACAAAGGATATGATGGATTGAAGCCGAAACAGGTGACTGAGCCTAATACTTGTCAGAGGTGATAATAATAATAATAATAATAATAATAATAATAATAATAATAATAATAATGTCCAGCTCCATAGCTAAATGGTTAGCGTGCCGGCCTTTGGTCACAGGGGACCCGCGTTCAACTCCCGACAGGGTCTGAAATTTTAACCATAATTGATTAATCCCCCTGACACGGGGACTGGGTGTATGTGTCATCATAATTTCATTGTCATAACGACGAGCATGTCGCCTACGGGCTTCACATCAAAAGACTTGCACCTGGCAGGCCGAAGTCCTCGGACACCTTCCGGCACTAAAAGCCATACGCCATTTCATTTCATAATAATAATAATAATAATAATAATAATAATAATAATAATAATAATAATAATAATAATAATAATAATAATAATAATAATAATAGTAAGCAAGAATACCATACCACCTAGACAGAAACACACATACAGACATGATATATCAATACAAATGAACTTGTGAGTTCAAGAACATCCCAACTCCACTTTTTAACTAAATTCACTTTATGGTATGTGTGGATAGCTGAATTTCGGATACATGTTTGTAGATGGAGAAAACACTCCAACTCGAAACCCAAAGTGCTTGCATAGCATCACGAAATTTTTGTATATTTCAAGGACGTCCCAGTGTATGGAGTTGGGACAATGTAGAAATATCTGAACAGTTTCCCGTCAGATGTCTCTGGTGTCACGTTGTTTACATACGTGACAAAATGAAGTCCACTGGTGGTGCTGAAATGAATGGTAATGAAGATTCTTCTAAAATTCGACGCAAAAAAGGAAGAAACGAAAGTAACTGGAATAAAAATATAAAAAAAGAAAGCAAGAGCATCACACCAAGCATACGTAAATAGTGTGGGGAAATATATTTCTGTGGAGGATTCGTCGTCTCCGTGAACATTGTGCGGCAGGTATGACGCAGGTTTCTGTCAAACGACCTCAATGGGCTAAGAATGTATACCTTTTTCACCACAGAACATCATCCAGATGCCTTTCTTTATCTGAAATCTGGGGGTGATGTACATAAACTTAAGTGTGACGTTATTTTATCTCGATTACTTTCGTACTTACTTTAATTACGCTTTTGGAGTACCAAAAACAGATGTTTGTGGTACATGTGCCCTTCTAAAATGCAAAAATGGCCACGAGAAAAATTCTACCATTAGGGAGAAGGTAGCTCCAGATTTAAGAGCCCATAAATGTAGGGCAAATACTTTTTACAAAGAACTTGAGAAAGCTCAGCAAGAATCACAGGCTCGTGCCAATATAGAATTTTGAGTTTTAAATGAATATTCCTTTTCCCCCATTTGGAAGTAGGTGAAGTATTCTATTCTCGACATTTTTAGTTGCATAATTTTTGCATATACAGTTGAAAAAAACAGCTGTGATGTATATGTGGCCTGAAACAGAGACACGCGAGGGTGTTAATGAAGTTTTGTCATGCTTGTTTCACTATTTCCAAAATTACTTGAACAAAGATGTAAAAATACTTCAGATTTTTTCAGACGGTTGCAGGTGTCAAAACCAGAATTATACAATGATCAGATTCTTGTTCACGCTGGTATTCGCAGGTAAATTCACCAATATTGTATACAAAGTACAAATAAGGGGCCACAGTTTCATTCCGTGTGACTGGAAATTGGCCATTATTACAAAAAAAGAAACAGAAAGGATGGAGATGTATGAAGGTTGGATGCAACTTGTTGAAACAAAATTTGAGGTTGTCAGGGTGAAAGGGGACATGATGCTAGATCACTTAAAAAGCTTCTTTAAAACATCTGTAACCAAAAATAACGAGAAGTTAACGCTCAGAGAGTACAAAACATTCACATTTCAAGAGTTCTGCAAGTATGAAGTGAGTGTCAGTAAAGGCATGTCTTCCATTGTACCCCCTTCGCTCAAAAACAATGTTAACACGGAACTCCCCGTTCGATCTGTTAAATGATGAGTTAATACCTATTAAGTCAGAAAAACTAAATGACTTAGAGAAACTCTGTGTTGACCTAGCACCAGACACAGTTACCTTTATCCATAACTTAAAAGAAAATACAGACACACCTAACAATGATTAGGGCTGACATAACTTCAATTATTGTAAACAATAATTTGAATTAAATATGAACAAATTGGTTTATTTTTACATTTTATTTTTTTATCCTATACATTTCAAGAATGACCCAACTCCACTCAATAATTATAACATTTTCAGCAAAACGGTAAGTGAACAGTACAATCTTCTATAATATATATGTTGAGAAGTCCCTTCTTCATCATTTGAATACGTATTTTATGTTATTCCTGTAACCATGTTCAAGTATTTACGTGTTTCTCTCTTGTGTAAAAAGTGTTGTCCTGGAGTTCGGACGTTCTTGAACTCACAAGTTCAAATTCAAAACACAAATAGCATATATGCATGTAAGGCAATTCCTGTCCAGAATTTAGCAATCTCAATTGAATCAGAGTTAGCTAATGCTAGGTATTCCATTTTACATTTAACGGGATAGAAACTACTGTGCACCTATCCGGTAGTTTGGAGTTCTCCACACCCACAAAGGGCTATCTCTGTATGGAAGTTTCACTTCTATACATTAAATCTGTCGATTTGGATCCTTAATCTGTTTAAGTTTTTTTACGATTGGCCTTACGTCGCACCGACACAGATAGGACATACAGCGACAAAGAGACAGGAAAGGGTTAGGAGTGTCCTTAATTAAGGTACAGCCCCAGCTTTAAGAGATTTCAAAGTCATCTAGTTCACTTTGAGGCCAGCGAGTAGTTATTTAATAGATTTAACCCAGCTTTACAGATGAGGAGATCTATCCTTCCACTTGAAGATCCTGGATTTCTCTACAAACATTTCCCTAAGAACCTAACTTAAGGAGTTTCATGGACAATTGTCCAGGTTCAAGCTAAAATAGCTATGATTCAAGAAGCCTTGAGGGAAACATTCAGGAATTACATCGGCAAGATTTCAGTCTTGTTCAAGCGGGATCGCACCCAAACAGGTACTAACTACATCGCCACGGTTTTAGGAGTAAAACTGTGAAATAATCAGAATCTCTGGACATTGTACAAAGAAGGAAGATATAGAGGACCGAATTCTTATTTTATAAAGTGGAGCATGCCCTAAAGCAGAGGTGCTCAGCTGGGCGCCCGTTGAGGCTAGCCCATTGCGGCCGGGCTGGCTTGACGTGAATGCGGGCAGCTTACGTAACAAGCATACGTCACAGTGAAGCGAGAGAGCGGACACGCTTTGCAGGAAAGGCAAGAGTAACTTTGATTGATATTTCGAAGCTCTCCTCCACCACTCAGCGAAATACTGATTGGCGGTACAGTATTCAAAATAAAACTCTATAATCGCCAAAATAAAACCAATCTGATATTTTCATGATATCAGAAAATTGATTTATGCTGCGCTCAGTATCAAGTCAGTTTTATGTTATTATATTTATTCATTCAAAGAAAACTGACACGTTGTAATTTTTATGTTACAGTCCATAAAGGTACAGGGTTTAAGCGTACAAGCTACGATTTACAATTCCTTGGATGGAAATGACAGTATTTCCATTTTTTGAAAAAAGTAAAATTCCTGTCATTCATTAGGCACAAAGCGATAATTACATGATTCAAAAAGTTTACTGCTTGATTTTGCACAGTGTTGTATTGTTATGTGACTTTCCCAGTTCAATGAATTCCTGAAAATAGTATTTAAAACTTATCAGGCATCCGATGATAATAGCTAGCCTCTAAATGGCGAGGGATTTCATCATGGATATTTACTATCCTAGATTAAAGTACACCAATAATAATAATTCAAAATGCATCTACCAAACAGATGTACAGTATGCCTTCAAATAAATAGCCAAACTGATTTTATTCCCGGTAAGCATGATTGAATTGTTGGTGAGTTTGTCATATAATTTAAACCCAAACATCCACAAGTCACAGCTTATCCGCCTTCACTCATTGTATTAGAAATGTTTTTAAAGTACCTCTTCAAATTTCTTAGTCTGTTTACCCTCCAGGGTTGGTTTCTCTCTCGGACTCAGCGAGGGATGCCACCTTTACCGCCTCAAGGGCAGTGTCCTGAAGCGTGAGATTTTGGGTCGGGGATACAACTGGGGAGGATGGCCAGTACCTCGCCCAGGCGGCCTCATCTGCTATGCTGAACAGGGGCCTTGTGGGGGATGGGAAGATCGGAAGGGATAGACAAGGAAGAGGGAAGGAAGCGGCCGTGGCCTTAAGTTAGGTACCATCCCGGCATTTGCCTGGAGGAGAAGTGGTAAACCACGGAAAACCACTTCCAGGATGGCTGAGGTGGGAATCGAACCCACCTCTACTCAGTTGACCTCCCGAGGCTGAGTGGACCCCGTTCCAGCCTTCCTACCACTTTTCAAATTTCGTGGTAGAGCCCGGGAATCGAACCCGGGCATCCGGGGAGGTGGCAGCTAATCACACTAACCACTACACCAAATTTAACAGTGAAAATTGTAATTCATTACGTACGTACGTCAAAATATATTTGAGGTTGTAAGTCTAACTCTTTATTGTATCCGGTCAAAATACATAAAGTGCAATGAATATAAATGACTTATTTCTCACAAAGTATGTTTAAAATGGCGTGGATTTCTGCCCCTTTTCTTTCACTATTTTCTGCCTCCATTTTAAACTCGAGTATGGCCACGGTGATCGAGAATGACTGGGAGAACTTCGCCCAACCTTCAAGGCCTGTGACAGGCACAACGTCATTGGCTAAATAGCTGAGGTCTACGTATAGCATACGCTCATCACCTGCCCGCCCGCTTACAGTGCTGGGTACCCGCGGGACGAAATGTCCAGCTTGGACATTCTGTCCTACAGGGTGTGAGAGTGACAGACTGAGGCAGGCGGTGTCAGAAAGATACAGGAGGAAGAATTTTCTTACGGGTTAATGGCAGTTGATAGAATTTTGTTAGTCCGCAGGCATATATCACACAATATTTAAAGCAGTGATAGATGGAGGCTGGCTAGACACCCACGATCCTACTCATAAACTGACGTGAGAGAGGTTGGAGCGACGGTCAGCTATCTCACAGCTGAGGAACAGAGATGAGGACAGTCAAGGAAGACAATCATAGTGTAGGACTGCAATTGTTCCCTCCTCAGCCAGCGATATATGACTTTTCTTGTCCGTTCTCCACGCTTCGTCGCCACAGCTCATGAGTTTATGGATCCTAATCATAACGAACTTAATTTTCATTACATTTGTTCCACTAATGAACATTGGTAGGGCCCGGATATTTATGCAGTAATGGGTTAGAATGCAAACTTACTGAAGCGAGTAACAAGTAGAGTCTACCCGCACGACGGTAATACTACGAGGTTTGCATAAACATTAGGGGTTCGGCCCATTAGAAGCCCTAGAATTTGTTACTCCCACTACATTACTTTAGAGCGAGCTAGTCGACATTTCCTATTAAGTAATTTTGTTACTAAATAACTTTGTTAGTAGCAAATGTCGACTAGCCCGCTGTATCGTAGTGTAGTTGGAGTAACATAAATTCTAGGGGTTCTAATGGGCTGTTTATGCAAACCTCATAGCATTGCCGTCGTGCGGGTAGACTCCACTTGTTACTCGCTTCAGTAAGTTTGCATTCTAACCTATTACTGCATAAACATCCGGGCCCTAAACATTAGTATGCAATTTTCAGCCATGTTCGACATGTGCACATCTTCATCCTGAAGTTCCTGCAATGAACTGACTGAGATAATGCAGGGCAGTGCTAAAACAAACTGCGAGCACGAGCGTTAATAAAATACCTCTGACGAAAAGAAATACATGAACGCAGACCGGAGCACATCAGGAAGATTAAAAAGATTTTACAGCGAAAAACTCTCAGAGAAATTAACTGTAACGTCACATCAGGTCGCTAAAACATGCATGAAGAACAAAAAGCGTAAGACAAAATTACTTTTTAAACTGATGAATACCCAAGCCACTCCTCATATGCTTCGGCTAATCCAAACGGTGCAGAGAGGACTTACAAAGGTACTTTTGAATTCTACGTTTTATACAAACATCTTTATTCCAGAGCAAAACTCCTCCTTCCTTACTTCACCAAAGTGTTCCACGTTGTAAGCAAGAACTGTCTAATGATGTCGTGACAGGCAGACAAAAATTAAGCTGAACCAGACATAGGCTAACATTTGTCCTACCAAGTGTCGGGTTAATATTCATAAAGTATAGTACACATTATTATTATTATTATTATTATTATTATTATTATTATTATTATTATTATTATTATTATTATTATTATTATTATTGTACCGGGCGGTACACCTCCACGCCGCTAATTTAAAAATTGCGCCAGTTGAAACTCCTCTGCTGGAGGAAGTCTGAACTTTATCTACGCTATTAATTCTTTACCTTCTCAGAAGATGTCACCACGTGGAAAATTTTGAGTTTTTGAACTGTGTCATTTTTGATGTGTTTTTGTTTCGCTTGAAGTAAGAAGTGTGAACTTTCTCTTCTAGAGGACACTACTGAAGATCAACAATAGTGCACCCTAGTGCGGAGTCAAAGAACTATTTTGTTGGAGAAATTTTTATTTCAACTGTTTGTTTCTTGTTAAATTTCTTTCTGTTATTGTTTAAGTTGGCTGTATACCCCTCTTTTCCCCCTTGTTTTAGATTTATCCAATTCCGAATTTCTTTTAGTAATTTCCGACCAATCCGATGTATCTTCCCCCAACTTGGATATGTTTCTGTACCCTAGCCAATAAAGTAATTGTGGGCGGGTGTTTTCATTCCCCTAACGCCTAGAACCTTCCGCGAGAGGATATAAACTGCTGATTTTTGGGTCTCTGCGCCACTTCTGTTCCATCTTTCAGTGTATTAAGTACATAGCAGGAGGCGGGAAGCGCCTCTTTCCTCGGCAGCGGTCAACAACAAGGTAATGGCCAATTAATATTTTTTTTCTTGGCTAGCTCAGCAGTTTAACTCTCGGGGCGGGTTCTAAGCGTTCCACCATGTAACCTTTTCCTAAATGTAACTACTCTTTTCATATATTCTCTTTTAAAGATACATACTGGGATAGAGAGTGCTAACCCTCTCGAGCTCCCACTCATATTGTTTTGAGGTGAACTTATTTTTCTCAACCTATTCTTCGCTAACGTAAAACAATTATTCTCTTCTTAAGTCACCTCTTTAGTATGGGATTAGCCCTTGTATTAACGGCCTAGTGCCAAGTAGGTCTTAATCAAAATGTATTAGGAGTGCAAGTTCGCCTCCTCTCAAATTGTTATTTTAGAGGTCATTTAATTAACCTCCTTTTCATTTAATAGACCTCAGTAGATTGGGTATTTTACCCCTGTGTTTACGTCCGTTGAGGACAGCTTGAAGGTGGAGTTTGGTGTGGCCTGGGAGAGGCTTAAATTTGAGAGCGAGTGGCTCTTTTGAAAATTGAGTATTGTATGCCTCGTGGAGGCTTTTCAGTGTAATTTGGAGCAAGGGCTCCTAGGCATGAATGGGGTTTTCTGCCCCTCTGTTGAAACTTGTGTCTGTGGGGTAAAACTGAGCAGATTGCCCTAGCATTGTGCAGTCAGGGCGCGAAGCCCAAATCCTGTAAATATTGTAACTACCCTGTGAACTTGCTACTTTGTACCTGCCATGCTTGTTATTTCTTTGTTTTGAAAAGAAAATATAACCTTGTTAAATTTTAAATTAATTTTCTCTTAGTAGCTTGAGACCTGTTCACCACCCCGCACCTTCTTTCACGCATAACTACCAAAAAAACTCGGTAACAAGTGGTAGCAGAGCGTGGTTGAATGGGTCTCAATTTAGCCCCTTTTGACGGCTAAACATTGTTTGTTCCGAACCCTAACCATTTTTTCAGTTGCTGGAATTTTTGAGTTTTTCAAAATTGTTCTGTCATCATGCCCGGCCCTCGCGATGTTCTCCATCTTAACTATTTGCGCAAGGAGGAGTTGATTTACGAATTGACTATTAGAAATGTGCAATCTGGAGGCACGGTTGCAGTAGACACAAATAAGCTTAGAGAGTCCCTTGATTTGCCCATTTCCATCCCCACCTTGGGAGAGAAAGAAATTGACGACTCTCTTTCCACGATCACGGAGAATATTACTGGGCTAGCTTCTGTAGTTAGTTTTTTTGATGAAAATGATCCTTCTCCTAATCAAATTAAGCGTGTGCAAGCTAGGCTGTTTCATTTTTCAAATAGAGTTAATGATCTGTTGTCTCTAAAGTTGAATGACGTTCAGAAGAAGGAAGCTAGTACGCTGCTTGAAAATATGTCTGAATTATCTAGCAAGGTCACTCAATTGTTAACTGGGGAGGTTCCTCCCAAAACTGATCAACCCGTCACGGTGAATGTAGGTAGCGGGGAAGAGCCTCATAAGGGAGAAGTCAATAGGAAAACCATTGCTGCTCAAACAACCTCTGCCCCATTGGACGAGTCTGAACGCCGTAACTCATTAAATAATGTACGTTCTGAATTAACTACTTTGTCATTGAAACCTTTACCTACTATGTCACCCGGGTTTAGTAGCTTGCCTCATCCCTTGGCAATGTTGCTCAGAGGTATCTCTAAGTTTTCCGTTAATACCACCAGTGACGTAATTTCATTTTTAAGATTTCTAGTTGAATTTCAGGATCATGCGCTTGTTTTTTCTCTTTCCCCATGTCAAATTTTGCAAATTATCTATCCGTATGCTATTGGTATTCTCTCTGATAAAATCGTAAGAGCCATTGCCGAGCAATCATCTATTGAGGATTTTCATGCACACTTGCTTGCAAATTTTATTCCCGCCCGCGCGAGGTCATCTCTGATTCAGAAGTACTATTACCGTGTACAACGCTTGGATGAAAACTTGGCTGATTTCATACAGGACATTAAGTTTTATACTAGGGTGTTTGCTCTTCATTTTCCTGAAGATCAGATTGTACAGGCTATTGTAGAAGGCATTTCACCATCTTATAGGTCATACTTGTGTTTCGCGGCGTGCCCGCAAACTTTCTCTGAACTTGAAGCGTTGGCCGTCTCAGCGGAAGGAGTTAGGTACGCCGATTCCTTGCGTGTGGCAAAAGAACCCCCTCCTTCGTTTAGTAATACTCGGCCTCCACCTCGCCGACCAGTCACACCCCGTAAATGTTATGCTTGTGGGTGGCCTGACCATCTGCGCAATAAGTGTCCACTGATCAAGTCTAGTAGGGCAAATAATGGAGCTGGGTCAGCACAGGGCTGTTTTAAATGTGGGGCTTTCTCACATATTGCCAAGAACTGCCCAAACTCGAATAGCACCCCCTCCTGCTCAACTTCTGGTGCAGATTCTACCTATGCCAATAATAATAAGTGACTAGTGGCTTCGGCTGAGTCGACTAGTCCATCTTCCCGAGCCTCAGCCCCTGGTAAACAGGTTGTAAATTCAGGGAACGAGCAATTTTCAAATTTATCTTTCGAAGGTCCCAAAGAGTGTCTTAGGATTGCGGCGGATTTCCCCGCACCTGTTCCTTTTCTTAAGATTGAGCTAAATAACGAGCCTATAACAGCTCTCTTAGATTCAGGCAGTGTTTGTTCGATTATTTCGGCTGAATGGTATTCTAAATTGAAATCTGTTTGTAAACTGCCTGACTATGTCTCATCTCCTGTTCAATATGTTTCGGCTAATTCATCCCCATTAGAAATTCTAGGTTCCTTATTGGTCAAAATTCGTATTTTTAAATTCACATGGAAAGTTAAATTGTTTGTGGCCAAGCTCTTGTCTTGCCCCATTATATTGGGAGCGGACTTTATTTCTCACACTGGTCTTGTGCTCGATCTTCAGAGTAGGTCTTGCACTTTCAAATTTGCCTCTAATTGTAATATCCCTCTATTAAAGTGTAATTCTGTATCATGTTCATCTATTTCGCCTACCCAGGATGAGATGTCGTTAGACCTTAGACATCTACCTGAGGAGCAGGCTGATAGTATTCGTAAGCTGTGTCAGTCGTTTCCAGAGGTGTTCTCGGATACTCTTGGTGTTACTGACCTTATTGAATACAAAATTTAGGTCACTGATTCGATTCCTGTCCGTTTTCCTCCGTATAGGCTATCTCCACCTAAAATGAAGGCTCTGAAAGAAATTATCGATCAGATGTTGAAGGATGGTATTATTAGGCCCTCTAAGTCGGCGTATTCTTCGCCTATTTTTCTAGTTCCGAAACCCCAAGGAGGCTTCAGGCCTGTCATTGATTATAGGGCTCTCAATCGGAAGGTGGTGTTGCAATCTGTGCCCCTTCCTGACCTTCATTCTTGTTTTTCATGGTTTCGTAAGGCCAAGTTCTTTACTATCTTGGACTTGAATCAGGCCTATAATCAAATTCCCCTTGCCGAAGAGTCTAAACATCTTACAGCGTTTGCCACTGACTGGAACTTATACGAATACAACCGCGTGCCTTTCGGGCTCCCCACGGGAGCAGCTGTACTCACTAGGCTACTAGATAGGGTCTTCTCCGACATCAAATTTGAGTACTTATATCACTACTTGGATGATGTCGTCGTATTTTCAGAGACTTTTGAAGAGCATCTAGATCATCTGCGAGAAGTTCTCGATCGCCTTCGTAAGGCTGGGTTAACTGTTAAGTTGTCCAAGGTTGCCTTTGCTAAGCCCTCTATGTCTTTCCTAGGGCACATTGTGTCACCTGATGGTGTAGCCATCGATCATTCTAGAACACAGGCCATCCGTGATTTTAAACCTCCCAAGGACATTAAAGGCATCGCCAGGTTTATTGGTATGGTGAATTTCTTCAGAAAGTTCATTCCTAACTTTGCTAATAGAGCGGCGCCCTTAAACCTTCTTCGTAGGAAAGGCATCAAATTCGAGTGGGGACCTTCTCAACAAGCCGCTTTTGAAGATCTTAAATTGGCTCTCTGTAATGCCCCTGTACTTGCTATGCCTGATTTCTCGAAGAAATTCATCGTCCAAACTGATGCGTCGTCGTCAGCAGTAGCTGCAGTCCTTCTTCAAGAGACTGAACTAGGGAGGCGACCCATCGCCTATGCATCTAGGACATTGTCGGCTCAAGAAGCCAAGTATTCCATATATGAGCTCGAAGGTTTGGCAGTCTTATTCGCCTTAGAGAAGTTCCGTCTCTATCTGGAACATGTTAAATTCGACCTGGAGACAGATAATCAAGCCTTAAGCTGGGTCTTAGGTAGGCCGCGTCGTACTGGTCGCATAGCCCGCTGGGCCATCCGTATTTCTGCCTTCCAATTCGATGTCAGGCATATCAGAGGTACTGAAAATGTTGTTGCTGATGGACTCAGTCGTATGTTTTCTAACGACGTCGAGACCCATGACCTGGTCGACAGTTCATCACCTCCCGAGTCCATACTATCTGGTGTTAATGCCATCTTAACAGATGCTCCCATGCTTTTTAGGGATATCGAGAAATACCAACATGAAGATCGGACGCTGGCTCCGATAATGGAAACCCTTTCTTCTGGGGAACATGTTGTCCCTTATGTTCTGAGGAATGGTGTTTTATGTTGACCTTCGAGGCATGACAAGATGATGAAGGTTGTCGTTCCAGCTGTTCTTGTGCCTATGATCTTCAAGTACTATCATGAGACCCCATTAGGGGGGCATCTTGGAATCTTTAAAACTCGTGAAAAGATTCGTGAAAGGTTCATTTGGAAAGGTATGGACGGTGAAGTCCGTGAACTAGTAAAGGCTTGTAAATCCTGTTTGATTAGTAAACCAACCATGTCCACCAAGGTAGGCCTTTTGTCTTCCCATCAAGCGTCGCGCCCCATGGAACGCCTGTACATTGATTATGTAGGACCCTTCCCCCAGTCAAAGGGTAATGCTAACAAGTTCATCTTTGTATGCGTAGATGGTTTTACCAGATTTTCTTGGTTATTTCCGACTAAGCTGGCTACCGCTCAGTCCACCATTACTTGCCTAAATTCTATTTTTGCTTCTTTTGGTCCGTGCCAATATATTGTGTCTGATAACGCTAAGGCGTTTACATCAAATCTTTTTCGTAAATTCTGTTTTGATTTATCCATCTCTCATGTAACTACTTCCGCTTATTACCCTCAACCATCTCTGGCTGAACGGGTTAATCGTAATCTCAGGTCCGCACTTATTGCCTATCATCATGAAGATCATTCCAGGTGGGACACGTCCCTGCATTGGTTAGCTTTTGCTTTGAATTCGGCGGTTCATGAATCACATAAATTCACTCCAGCCTCTTTAATGTTCAAATTTGTTCCCAACTCGCCGCTCTCTAACCTCTGGTCTCTGAGTGACATTCTACCCGAGACAATAGATCCGGATAATATTAAAGATCTTTGGAAGAAGGCTAAAGCCAATCTTAAGGTATCTCATGAAAAGGTTAGGGAAAGGTATGATCGTGGACGGAGACCCACCCCTTTGAATGTAGGTGACCAGGTGATGGTCAAGAACTTTGTTCCCGCGGGCAAGCTTGCCCCCAGATTTCATGGGCCTTGTATCATTCTCGATTTTCTTACGGCAGTTACGTTGTTAGTAAGCAATCCAGCCACCGAGAGGATATTTAGGGTTCACCTGTCACAGGTGAAACCGGTGTAATTTCTGTGTTAACTTGCTTCATATTATCGTGAAAGGGGATATGAAGGTTATATTTTTTTTTTGAGTTTTCAATTTCTAGGCATTCTGCCCCTTCTATAATATTTTGTTTTATATGTAAGCATTTGTGTGAAACCTCCCTCGATTTGTTAAACTGCCATCCTGTCCTTGCCTCGGCCATTACCACGCTCCCGTCTCCTGCTCCAATACACACTGTGGCTTGATTAGATTAAATGCCATGGATATTTGCACGCCGCTGGCCCCTCTACCTCTCCAACAAGACTGTGCCCTCAAAAAATGATGATGGTCCAACAATATTCTGCCGCCTAGCTTTAATGTTTCAGTGCCCCCGCAGCCGCGCGGCGCTGTGCCGCGACTGGGTTCGAGGACGGGCCCCCTCGGCCCCAGCGAGGACGACATGTGCACGGCGAGCCGGAGCTCTCCTCCCGGCCAAGGCTGATGTGCGGCGCACGACCTGCTACTTGCCCGCAGCCTGTATTCCTTCACCGCGGGCGCGGCGTGTTTCAACACCACTGCTCCCCTCATAGTGCGGGTGAGCGGTATCTCAGGGTACTTGAGGGGTCCGAGCGGCCTCCTTTGGACGCAAGCTGCAACGGCCGGTCTGGTCATCCAACTTCATCAACATCAACTACATGAACAGTTACTATAAGCATTGACTACACTTGGGAATTCAACAGCAATATTTGGTGGACATTGCAAAATTTTTCATCACTTTTAAGTATTAAAAGTTTATCTTCAGAACTCAACTTCTACAAACATAAAGACTGTACATCACCTGCAACAACAAAATTTTGAAACTGAATCAAACCAAATTAAGAAAGTCTTATAAATTTTTTTTTGGCAATTAATCTCCATATCTACATCAAACTTGGACCGTGTTTTCAAACAATTTTATGTGTCACCCCTGGAGGAACTTTTGGGGGGGGGGGAGGTCTGTACCGGGCGGTACACCTCCACGCCGCTAATTTAAAAATTGCGCCAGTTGAAACTCCTCTGCTGGAGGAAGTCTGAACTTTATCTACGCTATTAATTCTTTACCTTCTCAGAAGATGTCACCACGTGGAAAATTTTGAGTTTTTGAACTGTGTCATTTTTGATGTGTTTTTGTTTCGCTTGAAGTAAGAAGTGTGAACTTTCTCTTCTAGAGGACACTACTGAAGATCAACAATAGTGCACCCTAGTGCGGAGTCAAAGAACTATTTTGTTGGAGAAATTTTTATTTCAACTGTTTGTTTCTTGTTAAATTTCTTTCTGTTATTGTTTAAGTTGGCTGTATACCCCTCTTTTCCCCCTTGTTTTAGATTTATCCAATTCCGAATTTCTTTTAGTAATTTCCGACCAATCCGATGTATCTTCCCCCAACTTGGATATGTTTCTGTACCCTAGCCAATAAAGTAATTGTGGGCGGGTGTTTTCATTCCCCTAACGCCTAGAACCTTCCGCGAGAGGATATAAACTGCTGATTTTTGGGTCTCTGCGCCACTTCTGTTCCATCTTTCAGTGTGTAAAGTACATAGCAGGGGGCGGGAAGCGCCTCTTTCCTCGGCAGCGGTCAACAACAAGGTAATGGCCGATTAATAACTTCTTTCCTTGCTAGCTCAGCAGTTTAACTCTCGGGGCGGGTTCGAAGCGTTCCACCATGTAACCTTTTCCTAAATGTAACTACTCTTTTCATATATTCTCTTTTAAAGCTACATACTGGGATAGAGAGTGCTAACCCTCTCGAGCTCCCACTCATATTGTTTTGAGGTGAACTTATTTTTCTCAACCTATTCTTCGCTAACGTAAAACAATTATTCTCTTCTTAAGTCACCTCTTTAGTATGGGATTAGCCCTTGTATTAACGGCCTAGTGCCAAGTAGGTCTTAATCAAAATGTATTAGGAGTGCAAGTTCGCCTCCTCTCAAATTGTTATTTTAGAGGTCATTTAATTAACCTCCTTTTCATTTAATAGACCTCAGTAGATTGGGTATTTTACCCCTGTGTTTACGTCCGTTGAGGACAGCTTGAAGGTGGAGTTTGGTGTGGCCTGGGAGAGGCTTAAATTTGAGAGCGAGTGGCTCTTTTGAAAATTGAGTATTGTATGCCTCGTGGAGGCTTTTCAGTGTAATTTGGAGCAAGGGCTCCTAGGCATGAATGGGGTTTTCTGCCCCTCTGTTGAAACTTGTGTCTGTGGGGTAAAACTGAGCAGATTGCCCTAGCATTGTGCAGTCAGGGCGCGAAGCCCAAATCCTGTAAATATTGTAACTACCCTGTGAACTTGCTACTTTGTACCTGCCATGCTTGTTATTTCTTTGTTTTGAAAAGAAAATATAACCTTGTTAAATTTTAAATTAATTTTCTCTTAGTAGCTTGAGACCTGTTCACCACCCCGCACCTTCTTTCACGCATAACTACCAAAAAAACTCGGTAACAATTATTATTATTATTAGTATTAGAGTAGTTACTGATTTTCCACATAGAATTTGGCCGGTAAGAGATAAAACCATCAAAAAATCTTTGGAGATGCTGACAGTGGGGTTCGTGTCCAGCAGATTCATATTGCCGATAGGGGCTTGACTTGGGAATTAAACGGCACCCGGAGTGTCACTATTCATCTCAGCGACGCTGAGAACTATGGATTTGACACTAACATTGGTCATTTTCGATTATTTTTACTCGTCATCCCCTCCACACATCCACCCCAGCGGCGTATTACCCCACAGTTTTTTTCAGGTAGTAAGTAATGTGTGTGCCAAGCTTGGTCGAGGTCTTCGATTATTTTTTTTACACTCACTCTCCTCCCCAATTCCATCCCTAAGGGTGGTAGGGTTGTCTTACGTCACCCCTTTTATCCAGATATTAAGTCATATGTGCACTAATTTTGGTTGAACTTAGTCCGGGGGTTTAGGCGGAGATGTGGAACAAACATACCCACATACAATTACTTTTATTTGTATATACTTTTAATATAATGTGCTTTACGTCCCACTGACACAAATAGGTCTTATGGCGATGATGGGATAGGGGAAGCCTAGGAGAGGGTGTGGCCTTAAATGAGGTACATCCCCAGCATTTCGCTGGTGTGAAAATAGGAAACCACAGAAAATTATCTTCAGGGCTGCTGACGGTGGGGTTCGAATCCACTACCTCTCGATGCAATGTCTCGACTGACAGGACATGTTCTTCAATTTTCTATGGAGGCTTCTTATGGTATTAAGTACTCATGGCGTGGTTTACGTATTAACAAGATATGCTATGTATTGTACAATCTCCTACTATAAGTTAATATGGATCATAATGTCATCACATTACCTTGTATCTCCTCCCTGTTTTTCTTATCTGTTTGAGCTCATTTATTTCATTATTGGAGTAATTGTTTACAAAATCGGTTAAATTAACGCCATTGTTGACCTCCTTGGCCGAATGGGCAGCCTAGCGCATTAAGGTCTGAGGTACCTGGTTTCGATTTCCGGCCAGTCCGGGGATTTCGGCTGTGTCTGCTTAATCCCTCTGTGCTCGCAGGCTGGGTTTTATCGTTCGTCTTAATACACGCTTCTTCATTTACATACAATACATCACACTACTTCAACGAAAAGAAGAATATTCCTGGAGTTTCTACCTATTCAATACGACATAAAATCTCACTTTATTACATTTACATTTTAAAATATCAAATTGCAAAACATGTTTCTCCTTGGTTTAGGCATCTTCAGCCGCAAACAATTGTTTTAAGATTAAAATTACTTACATATTTTCTTAGGGGTTTAACAATGTTCTGTCCCTTATAAAATTGTTTTAAACAATTTGCGTTTCCCTTGTCTATAAAACACACAATAATTATTAAAATACAGTGCAAATTATAAAATCAGTTCACACACAAATTACACAGTGAAACACTGCAGGGTTGCCGTCAAGAAGGGCAACTGACTGTAAAACTAGGTCAAGTTCATATGTAGAACTCAGGTCACAACCATGACCCCAGAAGGTGTGGCAAATAGAGTGAAGAAAGAAAGAAAGAAAGAAAGAAAGAAAGAAAGAAAGAAAGAAAGAAAGAAATGAAAAACAAAGAAGATCAAAATGCGAGGAGGAAAGTACGAGTGGAACAAGTAAAATCTTAACGGTTTGCGCATAATTATGGTATGAGTAGATGGCGCAACCTACGAACGACTTTAAATATATGTAAGTGTAGAAAAACGAAGAATAGTGGTAAAATTATAATCGAGATATCTCAAGGAATCTCAGAAAAATAGGCCGGAATTTTTATTTAGATTTTAGTGTTGTATCTTTCCGTCTACGATCGATTCTGGCCTCTGTATCGAATTTAAGACTGGTTTGAAGGTTTTGCAAAACTGCGTCGGAAACACGACTGAGAACAGGAACGACTTAAAATCTCACAAAGGAATATGGAATACATCAGATTAACTAATTTGCACGTAAGTGTAGACCACATAATCGTCATTCCCTTACGTGGAATCAATATTGGAAATTGTAAGGAACCCAAGGATAGTTTCACATATTATTTATCTGAAGTTCCGAATGCTGATCTCGTACAACGATGAAGGGTGGTATGAAATGGAATGCAGAAATCTGTCTGTGGGAAAGTGACAGCTTTCCTCAGCCAATGTTGAAGTAAGAAAATAATAATAGTAGCACTCGCTCCTAATTCCCATGCGATACGAGCCATTCCACCACTCTAGCAAGATTTGTGATACAATTCATGTATTCGAGTGCCTGCATTGCAGTTGTCCCAGAAGCAATTCGAGGTGCTAAGTCGCCTAGTATAAGACAGGATTTCTTTTTTAGAATGCAAACTCAGAAGTCAATATATGTTTCTCGACTTCCTCGGAGTCCTGATGCAATAAGATAGACTAGAGGGAGATGGACTATTACTACTAAAATGTATTCATTCCTCCCCTAAAGGGGGAGGCGGGTCTCTTAGATGGTGACGCCGTCTCTCAGGCCGGGAGATTTGTTACGGTGAAGGAAATGCACGGAGAAGGTGGTTGGCGGCCGTGGCCTATACTAGGAACTGTCCCGAAATTCGCCTTAGTGCAGGAGAAGGGAAAACCACAGAAAACCATTCTCAGGACAGCCGACGGTTGGGGCCAACCGTGAGGTCCAGCCCTGTCCCGTCTCCCGAATGCAGAGGCGTTGATCCACGGTAAAGCAGTGACCAACCCTCCTCTGCTCGGTTGGCCGGTCAGAGTGCAGAGCTGTTGGACCACGGACCAGCCGTGGCCACTTGTGGGGCAAGACCCACTTTGCATCCACCGACCAGGAAGATGGACGACAGTTGGTTCATCCATGCTTTGCCGAGTGCACTTCACAAGGGGGTACATGGTACTAATGTATTACTGAGAAGACCTAATCCAATAGTGAACAAGTAAAAGGCAGTGTCTTATCTAAGCCGGACGTTGGAGACCAGCAGTATTCAGGGGCAACTGATCAGGCATCCTGAGCTGCTGTTTATTCATTTCTATCTCTCTTACACCACGCGGTCTAACAGACCAAATACTGACCTCTATAATGTTACACTGGATTCAGTGTTCTATCTTCAGTAATATAACGTGAGCTCCAAAATTTGTCTAGAGAGAATCTGGTGCTCAAGTTTTATTTATTTTGACTGTTTAGCGAATAACTACAAGTTGAATGAAGTAATGATGTTAAATGAGTTAAAATTTTAAAAATATCTATATATCAAACGCACAAATTCAACCTGAAGAAATTTTGAGTCGAAACATATACAGAAAGAAAATTGACAAGTGGGAACTTACTCCAGAGAATGAAGTACCAAAAAGGACCATTCACGCCCAATAATAATAATAATAATAATAATAATAATAATAATAATAATAATAATGTATGTTCAGTCCGTTCAGCGATGCCGCTGGTGGTATCTTCAACAGCTCTGCCATCAGCTGTCATAGATGGCCGAGGCATCACTGAAGAGGCGTACTAGGGAAATGAGGAGTGAGGTAGTTTCCCGTTGCTTTCCTCACCGAGCCAGAGTTGCTATTACATATCAGTCTGCCAAGCCCACTGAAATGCACACACCAACCGACCCTATGAGCAACATTTTCACACCATTCATAGCAGGGACTGGCTGTATTACTAGCATCGCTCATACCTCAGTCACTTTCATATTGTCAAAGCCAAGGATAAGACAGAGACAGATCTATGAAAGTAACAAAATTGCTCTAGCCTATACCAGAAGACATAGTGCACTGTAAACACTAAGTCCTGCCAGCAAACGAATAATAATAATAATAATAATAATAATAATAATAATAATAATAATAATAATAATAATGGCCCGGATGTTTATGCAGTAATAGGTTAGAATGCAAACTTACTGAAGCGAGTAACAAGTAGAGTCTACCGCACGACCCTAATGCTATGACGTTTGCATAAACATTAGGGGTTCGGCCCATTAGAACCCCTAGAATTTATGTTACTCCCACTGCATTACGTTAAAGCGCTCTAGTCGACATTTCCTACTAACAAAGTTACTTAGTAACAAAATTATTTAGTAGCAAATGTCGACTAGCCCGTTCTAACGTAATGTAGCGGGAGTAACAAATTCTAGCGAGTTCTAATGGGCCGAACCCCTAATGTTTATGCAAACCTCATAGCATTACCGTCGTGCGGGTACACTCTACACGTTACTCGCTTCAGTAAGTTTGCATTCTAACCCATTACTGCATAAACATCCGGGTCCGAATAAGAATAAGAATAAGAATAAGAATAAGAATAAGAATAAGAATAAGAATAAGAATAAGAATAAGAATAAGAATGGTATTCGCTTTACGTCCCACTAACTATTTTTATGGTTCCCGGAGACGCCGAGGTGCCAGAATTTAGTCCTGCAGAAGTTCTTGTACGTGCCAGTAAATCTACCGACACGAGACTGACGTATTTGACCACCTTCAAATACCACCGGACTGAGCCAGTATCGAACCTGCCAAGTTGTGGTCAGAAAGCCAGCGCCTCAGCCTATCCCACACATGCTCGATGGGATTAAGGTCGAGACTCACTGTTGGTCATTCCATCTCTTGAATGTCCGGTTCTCGCTGGTGATACGCGCTACATGAACCCTGGCATTGTCGTGCAGTAGTACGAATTCAGGGCCAACACCGTATGCAGCAACCAACACATGCTGTAGCAGTATCTGCTCGATGTAGCCCGCAGCGATAAGATTACCACGGACGACGACAAGATCCGTATGGCCATCAATACTGATGCCACCCCACATCACAGAACCTTGTCCGAATCGGTCACCTTCCTGGACAACATTTGGCATGTACTGCTCACCACGGCGTTTCCATACACGTTGACGTCCATCACGCTGTGTCAGGGAAATATGGACTCGTCTGTGAACAACACAGGTCTCCATTGGCGAAGTTGCCAGTTGACGTGGGTACGGGCAAACAGAAGGCGAGCTGCGTGATGTTGCTGCGTTAAACGGGGCACTCGAACACTTATCTTAACCTGCTCCTTACTGTCTGGTCAGACACCCGTGACTCCAGTGACCCTCCTGAGGTGTCGTTACAGATCTCTGGCAGTTGCTGAACGACGCCGCAACGCAAAGATGGTCAGATACTGGTCATCCTGTGGGGTTGTCATGCGTCCACGACCCTGTCCAACCCTCCTTGTGAACTGCCCTGTCTCATTGTAGCGATTCCAAGAGCGGTGAATAACTGACGGAGAGGCATTGACATCCACAGCAACACGACGAAAAGTCCATACTTCATGGACGGCCCTTGACACTTGAACCTCGTTAAGATGTCTCACGGGATGTGCTGGTTTACGTACAACGTGGACAAATGACGGCAATAGTCTGTGTACGGACACACCGCTATTCACCTTGTTTTGAGCGGTCACCTGACAGTTTAATGCATGACTACGCCTACAGATGGAGTATAACTTCCATTTGACATACCCTGAGTAGCTAAGATCTCAATGTATGCTGTACGATCCCATCTACCAAATTAACGTTCACATACCAGACGTTACAAAACATGTTCCCCTAATTCTTTTGAACTGTGTAGTTAAAACGTATACTCGTGCAAATTCACACAACTTAAAAATTTTGCTTGTTGAGAATGTGGCCCATACAGGAACAGTGTTTAGGTTGTCTAACGGCCCCGCCCTCTCCAGCGTCAACCTCATATTCTAGCAACATGACTGCCAAGTTACGTACCTTCCTACCGAGCAAGTGGCTATGCGGTTTGGACCACGTAGCTCTCAGGCCCACAGCTGTGAAGATGGTTTTTCGTTGTTTCCCATTTTCACACCAGGCAAATATTGAGGATGTACCCTACTTAAGATCATGGTCCCTTTCTTCCTGCAACTATTCCTTTCCTGCCCCGTCGTCGCCATAAGACCTACCTGTGTTGGTGCGATGGAAAGCACATGGTAAATAACAAACATATTTTTAAAATCCTTACCGATACCTTCCTTCCTTCACACCCCTCCCTCCACAAGGTCAAGTCCTTCATAGCATATGTCATTAAAGAAGGCTATTTCTGACTCCCTCTTCATCTCACACCAAGATATAACATCGTCGAATAGTTTATTTTTTGTTTCTACGGATTTACTTCAAGCCAACTGCGCAGGGAGGTGGCAAGGGTTGGGTGGAGTCAAGTGTTAGTTATGTAAATGTAGAAATTACGGAAGGAAAAAGACACTAACTTCTGTGATCTACGGGAATGGGCCAAATTTTCTTCACACAAGAGTAAATACATTCGAGTGAGCGGCGGAGCCACAGTATACGTCAACCATCCCCTCGCGAAAGTTTCGACTGCAGCCCTATGTTCACTGAGATTTGTTAATTATTTATTTAATTAATTAATTAATTTATGAATCAGAAACAGCATAGAGCCGAATTGCAAAGATCCGTAATAAGTATCTTATGTAAGCCCACAATATGTAGAACAATTAGTCTAAAATAGCAAATTTACGAAGGATATAAAAATAGAGTGCGCAGGTGTGGGCTTTCATTCGAGTGATAGTGGGCTCTAACCCCACTGTCGGCAGCCCTGAAGATGGTATTCCGTGGTTTCCCATTTTTTTCACACCAGGAAAATGCTGGGGCTGTACCTTAATTAAGGCCACGGCCGGTTCCTTCCCACTCCTAGCACTTCCCTACCCTATCGCCGCCACAAGACATATCTGTGTCGGTGCGACGTAAAGCAACTTGTAAAAAAAAAACTTGAAACATATAAATTGTACACTCAACCGCACAAAAATTGACCGGTAAAAAAATAATTAACTTTATACATTCTCGAAACGTGAGGATATTTGTGAAATGTGGATGGCCGGCGGCCGAAGATAAGTTGGCTGGAATCCTACCACCTTCACAATATGTTAATCCTATTTCAAACAAAGGATTTTGAAAGAGAGTTATCTTCTGTAACAGGAATTTTGGGTGTGGTTGAGTGTACAAGCCTAAAGCAACTAAAACGCTAGGGTATTTTTGTACAGTTACAATAAACAAACACATGAAGAAATTAAAATTCCCGTGAATGCAACGGAAGAGACTGGAATATCAGAAGAATAAAATGAAGAATGAGCTACTCAGGGGAGTAGCCAAGAGGGGGAAGAAGGGAGTCACTGGAGGTTTGAAAGAATGTTGACGAAAAGAAAAACAGAAGCTGACAATAATCTAAATAAACGTTCAGAGACATATTTGTAGAACTAACAGATGTGTTAAATTTATTTTGTAAGAAGCCTCGAAAGTTGGATTTTAGAATGCTACATAACGGTTGACCTTGTTCTTATTTTAATATGAGATTTTGTAGTGTATTGCAAGTTGAATATCAACATAATTCACTCGTATCAGTGTTCTTACAATGACAAGTCTTACATGCGCACACGATACACGCACAAGCACCTTCATTGTATCCTATCATGATTTTGTAACTACACCCCCCTCCCCCCATTGGCCGATACTGCCTATGCTACTGGAGCTACTCTACGTCATCATCATCATCATCATCATCATCATCACTGGTGGTCTGCCTATCGGCAGGTCTTCTCATGAATTCTCCACGTTGTTCTGTCTTCAGCCATTCTCTTTGTCTTCCAACAATTTCTATTCACCTTTACACGGATACCTCTTCCTTCCTCTCTTCCGTTTCCCTTGTATCTTCCCTTCCAATGCTTCACTTATTAAACAATTTCGTCGCAAGCAGTGGCCTAACCAATTTTTCTTCCGTCTTTGAATGCATTCCAATATCGTTCTCCTTCCTTCACACACTCTTTTTAATACTTCCTCATGCCTTACTTTTTCCTGCCAGCTGATTTCCTCCATCTTCCGCCAGATCCTCATTTCAAATGCTTCTAGTCTTCTTTCTTCCTCTTTTCTCAACGTCCAAGTCTCAGCCCCATAAAGCGCCACACTCCACACAAAGCATTTCACTAACTTCTTCTTAAGATCCTTATTTAGAGGCCCACTCAACAGTGTCCTTTGTTTCATAAATGCTTTCTTGGCCATTGCAATTCTAGTCTTCACCTCGTCTAAGCAATAAAGATTATTTCTGATTATGCTTCCCAAATATTTGAATTTAGAGACTTGTTCGATCTCCTCCCTCGAAAGTATTATTTTACCTGTTGAGTCCTTCCTTGACCCCATGATCATTGACAGAAGGAAGGATATTATAAGAAGATATATAAGTTCCTATTGAGAGATAAGATATTATAGGCCTACATGACTGGAATGCGTATGAAAGGGTACCTTTGAGTAAGAGAAAGGTGGTAGTAGGGAATATGGAAGAGGTTCTTCTTTCCGGTATTATGAAAAGCGCCACGTTCAACCGTTTCGGCTTGTTCCGTCACTTTGATATAATCTGTAGAAACAGTCCTACCAACATACGTGGTAATGGACCCGATTCAAACCGATCGAATTTAGATTCCGCGTATTACGACTGCGAAATGTGCTCTAGTTCAGCGTTTTAGTTATTCATGTGTCGAGAGTCTGTGGAACTCATTATCACATTGTCAGCACGTACTGTACCTGGCAACTGGAGCAGCAGTAAGCCTACATAAGCTGCAGCTTCGCGCACAATTGTAATGGGCTCTTCAGCTCTTCAAACTCCTCCCACGTTTATAAATATCAGCTTAACGGCTAAGCCAAGAGAAGATCGACTAAGCCAGAAAGACGTTCCGTTTGTAGCGCGATTCGTGTGGGTGCATGTTTATCTCTCTCCGTAGGCTCTTCCCTTTCATAGAATTTAAATCATGAAGAGACTAAACTGTAGTTGTTCAACGAACGAACAGAGGAGCTAGACCAAGAGCCATAATTCAGTCCACCATCGCGTAAGCTGGAGTTACTCGCGTGTCCATCATGCGGCGTATACGTATGTGCAGCAGAGGATGGGGAGGAATGAATCGGGTGATAACAGTGAAGGTCTGCAATGCGATCAACCCTTTAATATTAAAGCAAATATGATGTATTTTAAAAGAAAGGATCTTTATTTATTTATTTCTTTTTTCTTTCTTAATCTGTGTATCTTCCAGGGTCGGTTTTTCCCTCGGCCTCAGCGAGGGATCGCACCTCTACCACCTCATGTACAGTGTCCTGGAGCGAGAGACTGAGTCGGGGGATACAATTGGGATGGAGGGCTATTACCTCGCCCAGGTGGCCTCACCTGCTATGCTGAACAGAGGCCTTGTGGAGGGATGGGAAGATTGGAAGGGCCCATTTCTTTGCGAGGTTCGGTATGAGGTGAGATGAATCTGTTGTGGTGGGTTTTTATGACCGGATGCCCTTCCTGACGTCAAACTGATCAGAGGAGTTAATGAGATGAAATGAATGACGTGATATATGACAGTAGGAAAGGAGAGGGTTAAACCCGGTGCCGGCACATAGCCTACTCCTGTCGAATAGCACCAAGGGGTCTGCTCAAGGCTTAACATCCCCATCCACCATCAAATGCGCCATATGCCCTCACTCCATATGAGCACTACGAAGACGTTAAGAATTTAATCCAGGCTTTTGGGCGCAATCTAGTGATTATAAATTGTATACCACCACCTCCTCTAACCTGCCGGCCAACATCCTGATGGTGAAAATATTTTCGACCAACGGGACTCGAACCGGGTAACCTCGGTGTCAGAGTGTTAAGACTCACCTCCTTAACAATCATGGCCACCATGCGGGCGCAGGAATCATATTACTCTATTCTTATGAAAGTAGTTCTGAATGAAATAACTGTATTTGTTATAAAGCAACTGTAAACGTTAAAACAATGCTTTTCTCTGTCACATATTTTTTTTAAAAATTGATCCCAAAACTGTGTTTTGGCCATGTCATTACTCTATTTAATACATTGAAAATGAAAATCCGCAACCTCTTTCCAGTCATTTGACCGGGTTAGGAATGGAATGAATGAAATCTTCCCATCCCTCTACAAGGCCCCTGTTCAGCATAGCAGGTGAGGCCGCCTGGGCGAGGTACTGGCCATTCTCCCCAGTTGTATCCCCGACCCAACAGTCTGAACTCCAGGACACTGCCTTTGAGGCGGTAGAGGTGGGATCTCTCGCTGAGTCCGAGGGAAAAGCCGACCCTGGAGGGTAAACAGATTAAGATAAGAAGATGAACCCCCCATCTAGCGGCCAGGATAGGACTTGTGCCAGCTGCCGAAGCCTGTCGCACTTCCCTGGGGCAATGATGAATGGATGGTAGATGAAATGAAATGATATTGGAGAGTGTTTCTGGAATGAAACATGACAGGAAAAACCGGAGTACCCGGAGAAAAACCTGTCCCGAATCCGCTTTGGCCAGCACAATTCTCATATGGAGTGACCAGGATTTTAACCACGGAATCCAGCGGCCACGGAGGCTCCTTATTTAATACATGATTATAATAAATTAAATGTTACTTCTACATTTTATATGATACTATACAAAAGAAAATTCATGCTGTACTTCACCTTGATTCCTATATAACATACTAATGTAAAGCAGTATTCTTTCGACAAGTGAAAACCAAATTATTGTAAGCAATGCAGAGTAATATTAAAAAACATGTAAATAGACCTATACTGCTATTATTCATACATCACAATTGGGCTCCTGATTAACTCAGTGGCTTAGCTGCTGGTTTTCCACCCGGAAGGCTGAGGTTCGTATGTTGGTCGATATTGGGTTCAGTTTTTCAGCTAAAACTAACGCAGCATCAGGAAGGGCGTCCGGCATTAAGCCGCCGGCAGAAACCCAAAGTGAGTCTGAGAGGTTCAAACGATCCCAGAAATAGCTGGGATAAGCTGAAGACAGTCATAAATCACAACAGTAACATAATTCATTTTTGCTTAACATGTTGTAACAACATGTCCTCGATATGTCGCATTTTAGTGTAACAAAATATAACAGCAAGTAATAAATAATCCTGCAGGAGTCCTTTTACGAGCTGGTAGACCTACTGATACGATGATGAAGTATTTGAGCATCTTCAACTACCACCGGACTGAACTAGGATCGAACCCGCCATCTTGATCTAAGAAGATGAGTTCTCCATCGTCTATGACAATTATTCTTTTCCACACCTCTGAGATCGCGGGTGAATTTGGCTCTGTTTTACGGCCAGGTGCCCTTCCTGACGCCAAACCTACAGTATATGAAGGGACGTATTTACTGTTGAGTGTTCCTGTGGTAGCGTGTTGTTTTGTATGAATATGAAGATCAGAGTCCCTGTGCCAGAAGAATTAATCAAACACGATTAAAATCACCGACCAGACAGGGAATCGAACCAGGAACCCTCTGAACCGAAGGCCTCAATACTGACCATTCAGCCAAGGAGTTGGAGCCTATCGTCTAAGCCAATCCAAAAAGGAGTGTTGATTTCAATTATTTCCTCCTGCCATACCAAAGCTTGTTCTGCTGACAATAAGCCAAGAGACAAGGGGATGAAAGTGAGAACGTCCCTACGTCATATTATTGGTGAGAAGAACTGAAGGGGTTACACAGAGAAACTCAATAGCTATAGAGATGTTCATCTGCTTTTGATGTTGCGTAATTAGCAAGTCCAGGAGTAAGTAATAAAGTATGTTGTCATCGACTGATGAAGGGTAATATTTCCTACAAGCTTTCTGAGAGCCTTTGATCTATACTTAAAACATTGCCAGGCAGTCCTGGGCTCGTCGCCTTCTACTTACCCTGGTACGTCTTCAGTCGATAGATAACTCCAGAATGTTTTAAACGAAGTGATTTCTGGCCAGTTCAAATATTTTAGTTCTCGACCGAGGGCTGGAAGGTTCATTCATCTTCGTCACACCAACTGAGGAGCTGATGATACGGGAGACTGCGGACCCGGTCACAGAATTCAAGCAATACGTCTAAGGACATCACCACACAGACCACTTGGCACTCTAACAAGGTACCAAAACTGTCTGTCTGTCTGTCTGTCTGTCTGTCTGTCTGTCTGTCTGTCTGTCTGTCTGTCTGTCGGGGTAAAGTATGTGGATTTACGACTCAGAAGGAGCTTGCAAAATATTTACAGAAATGAAGACCGTAGGGGCTATTTGAGTGAATGAATTGGTCTATAGTCTACAAATTATAGTTTACGAGGGGAACTGGCCAAGCGTAACAACCCGATTTCCCAGAAACTTCGCTCAGCGAAAGAGGGTTCGAGATAAATGAACACATGTTTCGGTTTATTTGTTGACACTCGGCAGTTTCCGAGAAAATGACGATCGAAGTTTCCATCGTGCTTTGAAGAGCTTAATATGTTATAAAAACGTCTTATCAATGGAAACGGTGGCAGTTATGTTGCGTAAGATGGAGTTGGGACGTTTTGAACGAAATCATTTATTAGTATTGTGGCGGTAGAGGTGGGATCCCTCACTGAGTTCGAGTGAAAAGCCGAACCTGTAGGGTAAACAGATGATGTTGATGATGATTAAAAATAACAATTATCTACATTTCACATATTGACCATACACCAGTACACCAGTTTTTACAGTACTGGCATGAGAAAAATACATTCCAAAATAATGTTCAAAACATGGAGTAAATTGCATCATCTTCAACCATCGCCATCACTGTCACCATCGTTATGAATATTGCCAGCTAGAGCAAACGCACGTTGATAAAACGGCATTTTAGAGCTTGAGACGACAAATTTTTACCCCTCCTCAATAATGTCTGAAAACATCCTGAGAGCCCTGAAAATGTTGATTTTCAAAACACTTGGTTTGCACTTATCTGAATATATTTTAACTCTGAGATATTAAAAACCAGTTTTGATTTAATATGTGGTTTCTCACGTAGAGATACCAATTCCTACCAAGTACATGTTCAGTGACTTCTGCACAAGTATGAATGTACTCGGTAGGCAAAACGACAAGTTCAGTTTTCCGCAGCTTATTTTCAACCCTTCCGAATTCGTGATCTACGTAAGTCATAAATACTATTCCTCTATCAGCTGTAAGCATCCATGTTTCTGCGTCGTACCATGTGACGTCCAGAGAGCCAGCGGATTGGTCAGAACGGATATAAGACGTATTGGAAACATTTCCAATCAATCAATCAATCAATCAATCAATCAATCAATCAATCAATCAATCAATCAATCAATCACAACTGATCTGCATTTAGGGCAGTCGCCCAGGTGGCAGATCCCCTATCTGTTGTGTACCGAGTATTTTCTTAAATGATTGCAAACAATTTGGAAATGTAGTAAACATTTCCCTTGTTAAATTATTCCAATTCCTAACTCCCCTTCCTCTAAAGGAATATTTACCCCAATTTGTCCTCTTGAACTCCAACTTTATGTTCATATTATGATCTTTCCTACATTTAAAACACCAAAGTTATTCGCTTACTAATGTCATTCGAACGCCATCCCTCCGCGACAGGTCGGACATATTACTTAGTCGAGCAGCTCGTCTCCTTTCTCACTAGTTTTCCCAGCACAAACTTTGCAACATTTTCCTAATGCTACTATTTGTTAGGAAATCATCCAGTACAAATCGAGCTGCTTTTCTTTGGATATTTTCAGTTCTCGAATCAAATAATCCTGGTGAGAATCCCATACACTGGGACCATACTCCAGTTGGGGTCTTACCAGAGACTTATATATTCTCTCCTTTACATCCTTACTACAACCCCTAATTACCGTCATAACCATGTGCAGAGATCTGTACCCTTTAATTACAGTCTCATTAATGTGATTACCCAAATGAAAATATTTCCTTATATAAACACCTAGGTATTTACAATGATTCTCAAAAGGAACTTTCACTCCATCAACGCAGTAATTAAAACTGAGAGCACTTTTCCTATTAATGAAACTGACGACCTGACTTAACATTTTTTTTTCAATTTGCTTTACGTCGCACCGACACAGGTAGGTCTTATGGCGACGATGTGATATGAAGGGGCTAGGATCGGGAAGGAAGAACTGTGGCCTTAAGCAAGGTACAGCGCCAGCGTATGTGACAACTACGGCCTTAAATTTAGAAGACTTAATGTTTCATGCCGTTTGCGACTAACATTGAAAGCTGAAAATAGAACCGAAGTGGAGTGTGAGAAATAAAGTGTTATAAATTACTAGTACAGTACTGCTAGATGAGTGTAAAAATGTGTCTCCATAATTCATAAAAATGCCGGGCTGTATAGCTTAGACGGTAAAGCACTGGCCTTCTGAATTCAAGTTGGCGAGTTCGATCCCGGGTTAGTCCGATAGTATTTGAACATGGTTCAATAAGACGGCCTCGTGTGGGTAGATTTACCGGCACGTAAAAAAACTCCTGAGGGTCATCGTTCTGGCACCTCGGCTTCTTCGAAACCGTAGCAGTACTAATAACATTATTATTATTATTATTACTGAAATATCAGTCTAATTGTTTGACAGTACAATTACGGTATCTCTTAGGCCATTGAATGATGTGGAATAGTCTTGTTTTTACGAAAACAAAGTATGAAAGTATAAAATCGTACCGACAACTTGCAAGCTTCTTCTTTTTTTTTTTTTTTTTTTTGCTAGGGGCTTTACGTCGCACCGACACAGATAGGTCTTATGGCGACGATGGGATAGGAAAGGCCTAGGAGTTGGAAGGAAGCGGCCGTGGCCTTAATTAAGGTACAGCCCCAGCATTTGCCTGGTGTGAAAATGGGAAACCACGGAAAACCACTTTCAGGGTTGCCGATAGTGGGATTCGAACCTACTATCTCCCGGATGCAAGCTCACAGCCGCGCGCCTCTACACGCACGGCCAACTCGCCCGGTAACTTGCAAGCTGGCATAATGTCCAGAATGATTCCATGAAAGACAAGTGTGCATTTCCTCTAACAGCAAGGCTCGCTGTACTAAAATTAGAAGAGAAACTTTGACAGATTTGAGACTTTTCTTATAAAAATTTGGCAGGAAACTGTAGCAAGTGTTTGCGCAAGGAATGTGAAGTACGGACAAGATATGGAACCTGAAGCCGTGGGACAGTATCATGGAACTCACGGCACTAAAGCGATGCCTTGTGGTTTAGCAGTAGTTCAGACGGTGTTGCTAGCGCCGAAAGATCCGAAAGGATTTCTGAGGTAAAGCGTACAGTTCCATGTAAGGAGAACTGCATACAGGGCGACGCAGGTAACAGGAATCTTTATTTTTTAAATGAAAGGAAATATGTTCATTTGAAGGCATCATTAGGCTAACGCTTGAGTAAAAATGCGCGGAACTGTTGTACGGTGCTCATAAAAAAAAATCACTTACATTGCGGAGTACGACAATCCTGATTTGACTAAAAACATTAGCAGACGATTTTCTTTACTTATTTTGCTGCATGACCGTATATTATTATTATTATTATTATTATTATTATTATTATTATTATTATTATTATTATTATTATTTCGTGTGGCTATTGCTATGTTGTGGATAACAAAACCAACCAGTCTCCAAGCCAAAGGAATTAACCATACAAGATTAAATTCTCCGAGCCGGCCGAATTGAACCGAAGGCCACAACGCTGATCATTCAACCAAGGAGACTGATACAATCTATAATTAAGATGTATGAATGCATTATATAGGGATGCTTTTACGAGTGCAAATCTTTTCCTTAATCTGGGAATGAAATGCCTGTTAAACAGCTGCAAGCTAGCTGATGTCTGTCGGTCTGTAAGTTATTGCTATACACCTCGTGTTCTGCTATTAGAAGTACTTTATTTTTAAGATTGTAAGTACCGAGCAAGTGGCTGCATGCTTTGGGTCACGTAGCTATCAGCTTGCACTCGGGAGTTAATGGGCTTTCCGTGGTTTCCCATTTCCACACTAGGCAAATGCTGGGGCTGTATCTTGATTAAGGCCACGACCGCTTCCTTCCCACTCCGCGCCATAAGACCTATCTATGTCGGTACTACCTAAAGCAAATTGTAAAAATGTAAGAGAAAAATAAGAATAATATGAATGTATTTGGAATTAACTGGGACGTTAATTGATAACAAAGTGGTCCTGATTTATACGCCACGTGCCATCACCTGAGCTCAAGGAAGAAAACCAAAGAAATCCACTCCAAGAACTTCTACTAGTAAAATATTTTCATTCCTCCCCTGAAGGGGGAGGCGGGCCTCTTAGACGGTGACGCCGTCTCTCAGGCCGGGAAATTTGTTACGGTGAAGGAGATGTTCGGGTAAGGTGAGGGACTTGGCGGCCGTGGCCTATACTAGTAACTGTCCCGGCATTCGCCTTAGTGCAGGAGAATGGAAAACCACGGAAAACCATACTCAGGACAGCCGACAGATGGGGCCAGCCGTGAGGTCCAGCCCTGTCCCGTCCCCCGAATGGAGAGGCGTAGAGCCACGGTAGAGCCATTATGATAGATCCCAAAGTAACTTCAGTTATCAGGTGGTGCTGTCACAGAATTCGAATTATCTACCTTTTGTGCTCAAGATTGCGTATAATACTCAAACATGGTCGATGAATTCTTGAAAACGGTAAAAGCCACATCCAGCCATATCGGCAAGTAAAAGAACCTCGAGGCAAACATTGTGTGTCTTCTCAATAAAATTCTTTCCACGGGCGTTCTAATCCGTCTGCTGTACAAAGAGTTCTCGGTTTCACCGCTCAGGGCGCTGTCGGTAGTACTGAACACGCTGGCGCAAAATGACAGTGAGAATGAAACCTCGGGCGTGATAAAGAAATCTCGCAGTTGACGTTAAACGAAAAGGTTTGCTTTTGACATCGAAGCCCTACGTTTATTATTATTATTATTATTATTATTATTATTATTATTATTAATCTGGTTATCCTCCAGGTTCGGCTTTTCCCTCGGACTCGGCGACGGATCCCACCTCTACCGCCTCAAGGGCAGTGTCCTGGAGTTTCAGACTCTGGGTCGGGGGATACAACTGTGGAGGATGACCAATGCCTCGCCCAGGCGGCCTCACCTGCTATGCTGAACAAGGACCTTGCGGGGGGATGGGAAGATTGGAAGGGATAGACAAGGAAGAGGGAAGGAAGTGGCCGTAGCCTTGAATTAGGTACCATCCCGGCATTTTCCTGGAGGACAAGTGGGAAACCACGGAAAACCACTTCCAAGATGGCTGAGGTGGGAATCGAACCCGCCTCTACTCAGTTGACCTCCCGACGCTGAGTGGACCCCGTTCCAGCCCTCGTACCACTTTTTCAAATTTCGTGGCACAGCCGGGAATCGAACCCGGGCCTCGAGGGGTGGCAGCTAATCACACTAACCACTACACCACAGAGGCGAACGTCATCATCATCATCATCATTATTATTATTATTATTATTATTATTATTATTATTATTATTATTATTATTATTATTATTATTATCATTCGTTACATTTTTTACACATTAAGAGCTATTCGAAAGTGTTTCCTTAACAGGACAACAAATTGAAGCCTCCCATTAAGAAGTCGTCTAGTAGCTTGTCTTACGTGCTCAATTTTTTAAGCGCATAGATACTTCATGCGTTAGAATAAATGTAAGAATCCAACGATGTCCGTGGGGAAATCAGTCTGGTAGGCTGCCTGTTAAAATATAATGAAATAGTAGGTCTGTGGATAATATTTGACGAAGGGGAACAGATCTCGTCTGAACGTTCCGCTCTGAAACTTCCGTACATAACATAGCCTTGGTATAAAAAATCAGATAACTGTCAGGTAATCAATTGAAAGTCAAACCCAATTTTATTATAACTTGGAGAAATCCCATTGCTTTGTATGTGGTCGATACGCACACACACATATCCAGGTACAGTCGGTTGGCACTAAGGATCACTTAAATGTGGCACACTTATGATAGGATATTTACTTGCATGTTAAAGGGCACATTTACAGGTAGAAACGACCATCGGATCACCTGATGACCAATAAATTTAAAGAATGTTCAAAACATTGTTTTTTATTATTATTATTATTATTATTATTATTATTATTATTATTATTAGGTTTGACTCAAAAAATCTCATTGGGACTGTGTGTTAATAAGACCAGCATTCTGCTTCACAAAAATGTATTAAACATCATGTTTACCAAGCAAGTGACTGGTTTGAATAACGCACTCAGCTATCAGCTTGCGTTCGGAAGACAGTAGGTTCGAACCTCACTGTCGGCAGTCCTGAAAATGATTTTCCGTGGTTTCCACTTTTTCACACCAGTCAAATGCTTGGGCTGTTCCTTAATTAAGGCCACGGTCGTTTGCTTCCAACTCCTAGCCCTTTCATATCCCATTGTGGCCATAAAGCCTATCGGTGCGACGTAAAGCAAATTATAAAAAAGAGCAATAATAATAATGATAAGAAGAAGAAAATATTTTCAACTAATTTCGGACCTATGTCAGTGACGGAGTTCCGCTTGATACGCCAGGTGCTCCTTGCAAACGATTTGGCAAACGATATTGAATTCGATAATGTGTTATTAATTTCAATACAACTGATGGTAGAAAGAAATATGGGAAGTATGTGTACACGTAAAGGAGTTAAGAAATATTCGGTGAAGGGAAAATTAAGAGAAAAAGATTTGAGACTGTAAGAGTGTGCAGTGAGATTGAATGGTCGCTAAAAACGAATTAGCTCATTGTATTATATATAGTTAGAGGCATGATTTTTTCGCATTAACGATAAGCGCGACAAGAAATATTTTGAAGCGATTTGGAGATATCTTTACGAATCGTATGATTCTGGTTAAGAAATTAGCGATTTTGTTTTCGTGAATTAGAGCGAATTAAAGCGACAAGGCCAGTTTAAAGCGAAATTTACTTATTTTGCGATAAAAGCGAAAATGCAGCGAAATTCATGTAAAATAACGATCTTGAAATTGTATTCCAATATTACGTGTGTGAAGGGAAACAGAGGACAGAATGAGGATTTCTCATTTCGACAGAAGTATCTCTTGATGTTAATATTCTATAAAATCCATTAATAATATGGCCACATACGGTGAAAGCTACGTCTATGTATGTTATAATAATGGCATATGGCCTCCGGAGAGGCCTGTTACGGGTCTTTTTCTCGTAGACGGCCTATTAGGCGACCTGCATGTCTGTGAAGATGAGAGACCCCGAGCCATTGGAATTAACCAATTAAGTGTAAAATCCCCGACCCTGCCAGGAATCGAACCCGGGATCCTCTGAACCGAAGGCCAGTACGCTGACCATTCAGCCAACGAGTTGGACTCCATGTAGGTTGAAGGGTAATTTGTTATGTAATCTTGATTAGGGCTATGATCATCTTCGGTTCAGAGGGCCCCGGGTTCCATTCCAGGCCGGGTTGGGGATTTTAACTTTGAATGGTGAAATCCCCTGGCTCGGGAACAGGGTGTTTATGTCATAAACATAAATAATGAATGATTATTGTTTATCTTTATCTATCTATTACATAAATAATTCACAAATCTCACAAATTAAAATGTTTAAGAATAATTTTAGGAAATGATTAATAGCAAATTTGTAATGAAATATTAGTCGGTTTTTAAGATATCTGGTTCTTCAAGAAATGAATTTAATTAACGCGAAATTAAGGCGATGGAGTCAGCCTTATTTCGCGAAATAACGCGAAAATATGTTTCCTTTTCGCGAAATCGAACATAAATTAATGCGAAAAAATCATGCCTCTATATATAGTCAATGAAACAATCGATTCTATATTATTATTTATTTATTTATTTATTTATTTATTTATTTATTTATTTTACGTCCTACTAAGAACTTTTTACAGTTTTCGGAGACGCCGAGGTGCCGGAATTTTGTCCCCTCAGGAGTTCTTTTACGTGCCCGTAAATCTACCAACACGATGCTGACGTATTTGAGCACCTTAAAATACCACTCTATTGAGCCAGAATTGAACCTGCCAGGTTGGGGTCAGAAGGCCAGCGCCTCAACCGTCTGAGCCCACAGTCCGGCCGAATATATTTATGTAATATTTGTTGTGGGTACGCACAGGGTCTGTATCTACATTTTGATAATTGATTCTCATAAAATATAAAATGTAAGGAACATAAACTCATTCTTTCTTTGAGCTACTGTATATAAGGGGAACCATAGCACGAATTATAGTTTTTGCCAGACCTGTAGAGTTAACGAATGATGTGGACAGATTTGATGACTGCAGGAATTAGTATATTGATCGTCTCACAAGAACACTTTACCAATGTATCCTCACGATTTGATCCATTTTTCAGTACCGTAAACGAACAAGCCTTGGCGAGAACTTGCACCGATTCAAATTGCAAGGTGCAAATTCTAACCAATTTCAAAAAACGGGATTTGAATAGTTCAATAGTTCTTCACAAGACTAGCAGATGACATATTTCCACAACGAACGGGCAGTGCAACGAGCAATTTCGCAGCCTCACAAGGTCGTGATCAACGTATCGAGTCTCGCCTCCACTGTGTCTTTGTCTGTACTGTTTTTCACAGGCCTCTGTTTAGTGTGATAGATGCCGCATAAGTTACTGCTTCTCTCGTTTTTATGATCAGCACCTACCTGCTTCGTGTAGCAATGTGTAGTCGCAACACAACTCTTATAACAATGGATTTTAGGAAACATCGCAGCATTCGTATAAAGCGTAAGTAGTAAATCACAGAAAATAGCTTCTAGGATTTTAGGAACTTCGCATTATTTACATGAAGCTGAAGTGGTAAAACATAGAAAATAGCTTCTAGGATTTTAGGAACTTCGCATTATTTACATGAAGCTGAAGTGGTAAAACATAGAAAATAGCTTCTAGGATTTTAGGAACTTCGCATTATTTACATGAAGCTGAAGTGGTAAAACATAGAAAATAGCTTCTAGGATTTTAGGAACTTCGCATTATTTACATGAAGCTGAAGTGGTAAAACATAGAAAATAGCTTCTAGGATTTTAGGAACTTCGCATTATTTACATGAAGCTGAAGTGGTAAAACATAGAAAATAACTTCTAGGATTTTAGGAACTTCGCATTATTTACATGAAGCTGAAGTGGTAAAACATAGAAAATAGCTTCTAAGATTTTAGGAACTTCGCATTATTTACATGAAGCTGAAGTGGTAAAACATAGAAAATAGCTTCTAGGATTTTAGGAACTTCGCATTATTTACATGAAGCTGAAGTGGTAAAACTTAGAAAATTACTTCTAGGATTTTAGGGAATAACACATCTTTCACATACAGTTGAATTGGTAAATCATAGAAAATCACTTTTAGAAAGGTCGACACTGGCGTTTTTCAATCCACTTCTTTTCTTGATTGTGTCGCTTGAGTTTGACTCTATCCCTCTCAAATCCTCGGACCCCTTTGAAATAAGTAAGAGAGCCCGGGAACCAAACCTTGGGAAGCAGGATCATTCATTCAACGGAGGGAGAGAGTGGAAGAAGTGACCCGCGTCTGAATAACCGGTAAGAGTACTTGCGTATCAGAGGCACGCCATTCTGTACCGTAATATTGAAAGAAGCGTTTTGACAGATAGGGCTGGAGGGAGGAGCATTGCACGTGCCATTACAGTGTTGCTACATTCCTGCATTCCTTTTTCTTTCCCCTTCGCTTGCGGCTCACTTGTTCGTTCGTTCAGACCGCAGTGTTCTGTTGTAAGCAACTCGGAAATGAGAGGTTTGGCAACTCCTAGCAACACGAGCCGGCCAGCAGGCTTATCTCCATGGCAACCATACCCCCTACTCCTTTCCCCCCCCCCAGGAAGGCAGCAAACGAACCTATCACAACACATCTTTCAATATTACGACTAAAGTACTGTGGTCGTGCGGCTGTAATGCTAGGCAGGACGCTTTTAACGACCTGGGCATGCGGGTTTCGTAACAGCTTTTAATAATACTGTTATAAGAATAACTCATCGATGCTACGAATTTGAGACCTGTACTCGGCATCACCATAATACCTTAGCCTTCAAAGTACCGGCCAATATGAGAGAAATTGAAGGTCATCTGGCTTTGAACCAGCCTCTCTACTTGCGCGGATAGTGATGCATACTTGTCCAGTATACTATTCACTATTTCATTTTGGGGTTGTTCGGATATTTGCGCTTACGAGCAATCTCAGGGGAGGTATGTTTTCTAGCGCGATTCTCCACACTATTCCAAAGAGGAATTTAAAAAATGTCTCTCTGTCATCGCCGTTGCTTTATTTCAAGGTCTTGAGGCCTGATGATCTTCAGAAACGGTATGGTACAATGTTATGTTAGAACATTTGATTGTAGTTACAGTCCTATGTAATAGGTCTTCAAACATCATGGCCAACTACCCAGTGAACATAGCACACGTGAAATACACTTTGTCTGCTAACCTGTGTTGTGGTATTTGTATTGCTGTGAGTTTTAAAAATTATTATTATTATTATTCTTATTTTTTACAAGTTGCTTTACATCGCACCGTCACAAATAGGTCTAATGGCGACAATGGGGTAAGAAAGGGCTAAGGGTGGGAAGGAAACAGCCGTGGCCTTAATTAACGTACAGCCCCAGCATTTGCCTGACGTGTAAATGGGAAACCACGGAAAATCATCTTCAGGAGTGCCGAGAGTGGGGTTCGAAACCACTATCACCTAAATACTGGATACCGACCGCACTTAAGCGACTGCAGCTATCGAGCTCGGTTTAAATTATCTGTGGCTATAATTGTAAAAGTAGTAGATATGATCCATATGCCATTATACACACACTTCCGGCATTTTATTTTAGTTTATACAGGAGAAATTCAGAGAAACACTAGATTGACGGACGGCACCGGAACTTTTAATATTTTCTTCAAACGTTTAGTCGTGCTCTAATTCAGACAAAGTTTCGGTGACGGTGGGATAGGAAAGGACAGAACTAAGAAAGAAGTGGCGTGATCTCAAATTAAGGTACATTTCCAGCACTTGCATGGTTTGAAAATAGAAAACCATGGAAAGCTATCTTCAGGACCGCCAATGAAGGAGTTAAAACTCTCCATCTCCCAAATTCAAACTCACGGCTACGTGCTCCTAATCACGCAGCCAATTCACTCTGCAATCTTGTCACTTGTGTCTCAAATCTTCAAACTAGTCAAAACAAAGTGAAAATAACCGTAATTATCAGCGTGGGTAGGGGTTGCCTAGCCAAGGCAGTAAATGCTCACGCGGAAGGATGTGGTTTCGTTTCTCCGTCAGGAAATCGAAAAATTTAGTGAGCGAGATTTCCACTTCTGGAAAGGCAAATGGTCTTGAGGTTCACTCATTCTGCACCGAAAATTAGTGCCCGATTAATTCCTGCGGGATATTACATCCGGATATTGGGCTAACTACTATCCCAAGTGCCGAGGTTACGGGCAATGGAAGCCTTTATCCGGCACACCTTCAAGGGCCTTCATGGCCTGTACTAGCTGCCTCTGTGGATCCGTAGTAGAGAGTCGGCCTCCGGATCCCAAGTTAGCGGGTTCAAACCCGGCAGAGGTAGTCGGATTTTTGAAGGGCGGAAAAAAGTCCAATCGACACTCCATGTCGTACGATGTCGGCATGTAAAAGATCTCTGGTGATACATTTGGTATTTACCCGACAAAATTAATTAAATCTCAGCCATAGACGCCCAAGAGAGATCCGGTTTACACTAGGTCCGCTAGATGGCAGACAGAGTAAACCGGAACGTCGAAATTGACGAGCAGACAGCCAGATGGCATCAAATCGAAATGTCTGCAAACGGTAGCTGACGCCATACGATTATTATTATTATTATTATTATTATTATTATTATTATTATTATTATTATTATTGCCTGTACTGAGATGGATTTGTTTTTTCCTTGGCGTGGGTGTCTCGCATCTTGAAATGATAAAACAAGGATCTGTAATAGTATAGTGAGGGCAGAAATTAGTCGTTCTGGAAACATTCCTACTTCTATCGTGGATCTTATCTAAGAGGGTATGTTCCCGATCATAGCTCAAACTGTAGCAGTATCGACGATCCCCACCCACAAACGAAGAGTTACACAGAAGCTTGCCACCCCTGGAGCAATGTAAGCAGCTGTTACCTCGACCTGTAGAAACTGTATTTTGAGCACTAGTCTGCTCGGCTGCGGTCGACTAATTTCGGCGGTGATCGTCGGCGCTCGGTTCGTATTGATCGACTTGGCGCCGGCTGCAGATGGTAGGAAATATCAGACATTCCTACTGCACGCTATGGAGAAGTACCACAAGTAATTGCGTTACCCTAATAGTGATGGTATGGAAATGGGCAAATCGAACGTCTCCACCTCTGACAGTTCAGTCTCCAGCTTTAGCACCATCATGTGGTCTCATAAATGTAATATAGGTCAAAATAGAGAGCGAACGGATGACCAAAGCGTGTTGAGTTTTATCCAATGAATGGTACAGGAGCACGTACAGTTTAAAGGTCATCACTCTGTAGTAATCATTCCTACACCAAAGCTAGACTGAAAGACTCATACGACAGAAGCGCTGATCTTCTGCGTTCAAGTTTTCGGGTTAGATCTCATCACAGTTATGTAGTATTTGAAGGTGCTCAAAGTCTGTAGGTTTACCGACACGTTAATAACTCCTATGAAACAACATTCCGACGCCTAGGTGCCTCCAAAAACAGTAAAGGTAGTTGGTGGGACGTAAACCCAGTATTATTTTATTTACCATATACTCACAATTCTGAGTAACACAATTTCCTCCAAAGCCTTGAGTATTATAATGGGTGGGGAGCCTACAAATTCCAGTGTCTCCTGCGGTTTCTTTTATACCGTATTCCATCAGTTTTCAGAAGTCCATAATTCTTCTTCTTAATCTGCTTACCCTCCACGGTTGGTTTTCCCCTCGGACTCAGCGAGGGATCCCAACTCTACCGCCTCAAAGGCAGTGTCCTGGAGCGTGAGACATTGGGTCGGGGGATACAACTGGGGAGGATGACCAGTACCTCGTCTAGGCGGTCTCACCTGCTATGCTGAACAGGGGCCTTGCGAGGGGATGGGAAGATTGGAGGGATAGACAAGGAAGAGGGAAGGAAGCGGCCGTGGCCTTAAGTTAGGTACCATCCCGGCATTTGCCTGGAGGAGAAGTGGGAAACCACGGTGACCTCCCGTAGTTGAGTGGACCCCGTTCCAGCCGTCGTACCACTTTTCAAATTTCGTGGCAGAGCCGGGAATCGAGCCCGGGCCTCCGGGGGTGGTAGCTAATCACACTAACCACTATACAACAGAGGCGGACAGAAGTCTGTAATTTCGAGAATTAAGCGGCAGTCACAGGATCTGTCCAAACTGAATGTTTTCCTGTTTCCTGTACTCTATTCCTCTCATCTAACCTGCCGTATTTTCTTCATTCAAGTCTAAGTTCTTTTCTGACATGGAAAACTTGGGTTAGAAAGCCACATTTTCACACACCTTTCATGGCCTTTCCTTTTCATTAGGGACAAACGCTCCTTCAGTCAACACATACAAACGTAAATGGTACAGGTTGACAAGGTAACGTAGATGGTCAAGGCAACGTTAACCCGACAGCAAAATAATATATATTTCCAAGATCTATCACGTATTTGTTCTTTATTTCAGGTGTTTTGTTTGGAATTTAACATAGAACCGACATAGAAAAATACAGGATTGAACATTTCGTCCTTCGAAGTGGTCTAAAGGTAATAGCTTAATGCCAAATTCTCCCTCCTTCGAACCTCGCTTATTCTTATTCTTCTTCCTCCTAATTACTTTAGGTCGGCATTTTATGTGCATTGAACCTAGTATTACGGCCAGATTTCCTTCCTGACGCCAGACTTATGTAGAGGATTGTAATCACTATACCGTGTGTCTCTGGTGGTTAGTAGAGTAGTGTAAAAATCGTAATGTTATTGGTTTTAAGTCCCATCGACTAATTTTATGATTTTCGGGCTCACCGTGGTGCTGGAATTTTGTCCCGCAGGAGTTGTTCTACGAGCCGGTAAATATACCAATGTACCGTATTTGAGCACCTTCAAATATCACCAAACTAAGCCGCCTTCGAGCTCGCCGATTTGGATTCTGCTTCTGAACTAATCAGTCCGGTGCAGTGTGTTGTGCATTTGAACATAAGCAACCGGTCCCCAAGCTAAAGAAATTGACCAGACCGCTATCTGTCTGACCGAGCTCGATAGCTGCAGTCGCTTAAGTGCGGTCAGTATCCAGTATTTGGGAGATAGTAGGTTCGAACCCCACTGTCGGCAGCCCTGAGAATGGTTTTCTGTGGTTTCCCATTTTCACACCAGGCAAATGCTGCGGCTGTACCTTAATTAAGGCCACAGCCGCTTCCTCCCCGCTCTTAGCCCTTTCCTGTCCCATCGTCGCCATAAGACCTATCTGTGTCGGTGCGACGTAAAGCAACTAGCAAAAAAAATTGCTATCTGGCTGGGAATGAACCGTGTACCATCTGAAATCAACGTCACTACGGTGACCATACACCCAAGAAACCGGACATTCGAAACACGGTTCAGCCGTAAATTTAAGACTAGATTAAGGGAATATCACGGGGCTCGTTAATCCTCAGGTAGCACTGAACAACAAGATCTCTCCCTCGACTACCCTAGAATTGATTCCCCATGATTTTGTTCTTAAATTCCATGTCGATCAAGCAATACCCAGCACACAAGCCAGAGCCACTTCGAATCTTAGGCTAATTTAATTACAAATAAACACACCATTGCAGACAAGATTATCACACATGATTTACGGAGTAATAACGCAGATATGTTTCCAGATTTGGCTGCATCCTCTTCCACAAACCAACAGCAAGAATCACTTCATTCTCCAGCAGATAGTACATACCAACCAGATATCAGCTCTGCTCCATAGAACTCACCTAGAAAGAAAGAAGAGAAAATGTTAATAGCTGTACAAAATAATGCAGGTAACAATATAGTTTTCAATAGTCACCATTTTTATTACATCAGGCAGTTTTAAACGTATCCCAGTATGTGAGATGCATATCAATAGATGCAGTGGCAAGTTAAAGAACCACTTTTCATCTTTGTGGCGCCATTCTTTTTTCATTTGTTATAACATCATACCGACTCAGTTAGGTATTCTGGCGACAATGGGACAGGACATAGCTAGGACTGCGGAGAAAACTGCCGTGACCTTCAGCATTTCTCTGGTGTTAAAATGGGAAACCACGGAAAAGAATCTTCATGACTGCTGATGATGGAGTTTGAACTCACTATTACCCGGATATAAGCTTAGTGTCTCGAACCGCGTAGCCAACTCATTCCGTCAGTGTGGCGTCTCTTTTAACTGCACGTTAGCCCAAAGTGAAGAATCAACTTGACTACTTGAAGCAGACAGGTTATATTGACGTGGGTGTGTAGTTTCAATCTCGTGAAGTTATATACGGGGTGAACCGAAATTCGCGCACTCGGGCGTCGTAGCGTGACTCCTCACATACCACCAATTAAAAAGTATCTCACATAAGTTCGTCCTGCGAGTATATCCGGAAGAAAAAGGACGTTGAAGAGTGGCAGTCTGGCAACACTGTAACCACATGTAGGGTAACTACCTCTGTCAGTACATGTTAGTCGTACTGTACAGTTGGTGCAGTGGATAGAGTTTTGGGTTAGCATGTAGGAGGTCGAGGGGTCGATCCTGGGTTGAGGCGTATGTTTTTTTATTCCGTGAATGTAGTCCAGGTGGTATGGTATCTGGCATCTCGTCAACAGCGATTGCAGCGGGTTTTCTAGAAACCATTTGCACGTACATACTACGATCCTAGAATTGGACGAACAATGGTTTTCATTGGTCAGCTTTGAAAGACGCCCTTTCCACGTCGTGGGCGTGAATTTATTCGCTGTTGAGATTAAGATGCCAGATACAATACCACCTGGACTACATTTATGGAAAGAAAAACATGCGCCTCAACCCAGGATCGACCCCTCGACCTCCTGCATGCTAACCCAAAACTCTATCCACTGCACCAAGTGTACAGCACGACTAACATGTACTGACAGAGGTAGTTACCCTACATGTCGGTACAGTGTCGCCAGATTTTCACTCTTCAACGTCCTTTTCCTGCCGGATATACTCGCAGGACGAACTTTAATGGGAGACATTTTTTTTATTGCTGGCATATGAAAAGTCGCGCTGCGATGCCCGAGTGCGCGAATTTCGGTTCAACCTGTATATACAGATGTATCAAAAACTGTCGACGGTGCCCTACTCTGAATACTTCTGAAAAGCACCCATTACCCTAGGAGACATCCATATTTACGGCAGAACTGATCGCTGTTCGTACTGCAATCATCTTTGGACTTTCACAGCACACACAAGGAATATTAATTCTTACAGATGCCCGAAGCGTTCTACAGAGACTACAACACCCTCAAATGATCGTAAAATGTAATCACTACCTTTTTGGAATTTTGAAAATGGCATACAGCGCAAAAATCGTCGGCACCGACATAAATTTCCTTCGGTTGAAAGGACACGCTGGCATAGAGCATAATGAAATAGCTGATCAACCAGCAAAGCAGAGTATCATAGATGGGACCTGTAACACTATGGCCATTCCATATACTTCATATCATTACTGCTCAGCAAATCTCACAATGACTGGTCGAATAACTGGAACATAGGGCAGGAGATTAAAGGAGGACACTCACATTCCAAGAAAACCCTGGTTTGACAAATTACGTTGTAGCAGGCGCCATCTTACGTCCATCATACGCACCCGACTCGGTCATGGTTGCTACCCAAGTCATCTGCATCGCATTTGAGTAGTGGATTCTCCTGCATGCGACAAGGATCAAGAGGAAATTGCTGATCTTAACCGCGTCATTCTCGGTTGCAGTAAATATCAACAATCACAACGTGTTTTATAAGAAAAACTGGCCCTTATTCATGTTCCTTTTCCTACCAGTGCAATATGCTTACTAGGAAGATGTGATACCAACATTTACTTAGCACTTGGCCAGTTTTTACATATGACTGATCTTGAAGATCTGAATGCAACATTTATCGCCGAAGGTTATTTTGCGTGCGCAGTGAAGTGAATAAAATGCGTTGTATTTCTTTTGTGTTGAGATATTTCATCTGTTGCTTGTATTTTTAGATAGAGTGTTATTTTATATATGGTATGTACTGTTGCTTGTATTTTTCGATATATTGGTCTTTTATATATGGTATGTACTTTATGTATTTGTACATGATGTTTTTGCTGGCTGCGTGGCTAATTTATTTGGCATTTGGCAAGTAAAAAAAAATATCGTGAAGCTTGTATGAAAGTTACCATAAAATTCCATCGTTCTGTAAACTCCTTGTGATTGATCCACATTATAAAAAGCAAGAAAATATTGAAATATGAAATCACTGTTTCAAAGCGGCTTTCTCTTTACAGTCAGCACAAATAGCTTCATCAATTTACAGAAGCATGTTATACAAGCAAAGGGGATATACAAAAGGTAATAACGATGTAATGTATTGGTAGATATATATAACAAGTCACACAGGAACGATACACAGCCAATTCGTCCATAACGGCTAGTAGGAAATAAACTGAAAGGAAACTTGTCAACGTCTGCGCACGGTCGTGCCATTTTCTACTTTTTACATATTTCTCGTAAGACACATGTATGAAAACTTTGGTATGATAAAGTAGACTTCATGAACAATGAAGAAATTCTAGCTTTTGAAACATCGGAACTTTGGCTTGTAACCAGTGACGTCCATTCGAGTCCATTGATGAAGAACTTAAGCAGATCAATTGAGCAAATTCACTAACTGTACATTGTGATGTAGTTGTTTCTTTTTTGCTAGTGGCTTTACGTCGCACCGACACAGATAGGTCCTATGGCGACAATGGGATAGGAAAGGCCTAGGAGTTGGAAGGAAGCGGCCGTGGCCTAATTAAGGTACAGCCCCAGCATTTGACTGGTGTGAAAATGGAAAACTACGGAAAACCATATTTAGGGCTGCCGACAGTGGGGTTCGAACCCACTATCTCCCGAATACCAGATACCGGCCGCACTAAAGCGATTACAGCTATCGAGTTCGGTGACAAACAGATTAGAGTAGATGTAGTAGTTACGTATAAATGAAAAGGTTAGCACAGAATAGGGTGGCATGGAGAACTGCATCAAACCAGTCACCAAACACCAACATCCTGATAGTATATTATTATGCTGGTAGAAGTTGAGTACCGTAAGTAAGTAAGTAAAAGATCGTAAAGTTCCTCTTTCTACATTGTAATAAATAAAGTGAACATACAAATTTCGGCACAGTTTAGTGTTGTGTGTGTCCTCCGCGCTCTGCTCCGCGCCAACAAGCTCCGCAACCCGCCGCATCACCGATGTTTCCAGAGCCTACGAGAGGACTTCACTGCGCCTGGCATGCTCATCGGTGACGTCAGCCAGCGCTATATAAGGAGCGACGTTCCTCGCCTTACCGAGGTCTACCCCAGTGTCCAACGCCCAGCCCACACCGCAAGTCAAACACGGAGGTATTCCTCTTAAAAATGTGTCTTGAACAGGTGAACAGATTGCTGGTTGTGAGGTCTCACCTCCGGACATTGCCTTATCTTCCCTGATTCCTGTAGCCACGTCGAGCCCCGAGTCAAGCATTCTGCTACACTCCCAAGTCCTCACCAGTGCTCCGACGATTATCTTAGCATTCTGCGAATTAAGATATTGTTGCAAGTTCCTTGCAAGTCTAAGTCCAATACTAGCATTATGTTAACGCGACTCTCCGCACAAGTTACACTTGTTATCCCACAGCAGATAGTTTTCGACTATCCAAGGACATTTCCCAGTGGAATAGACTATCTCCTCAAGATAGGTGTAAATGTGTATATAGGACTCTCTCTCTGTAAATATATATTTGTGCCACAGACTTTCAGTCTATCATTTAATAACAGCATTAACTGCGTTCATTCAATCAAGCTTCAAGACAAGTTTCATTTTATTTCTTGTAAATACTGTATAAAACTATTGAAGAAATAAACTTTATGTTGTGTTACTGTATACCAAGTTCCTTGTATACAACAGTTAGTATTAATAATTTAAACTGTCCTTCAAAATTCGACTATCCAACAATGAATTCGGTATCATGTTTTTGATATATTTCCTCGGATACAGCACGGCAATAAATAATAATAATAATAATAATAATAATAATAATAATAATAATAATAATAATAATAATAATAATAATAATAATAATAATAATAATAATAATAATAAAAATAATAATGTTTAGATTTACATAATGACCTAGACATGATACTCTTTCAGGTTTATGCTGTGTGAAACGTGAACAGGCGAGCCATGTAGTGAAGGAATAACGTGCTTGTCTCATACTCGGTGGACCTGGCACCGATTCACGGCTCGTGCAAGATATCAATCAAGGACTGAAGGCTTGAGCAGGATTAACTCTCTTGACAAGCTGTCTGAAATGAGGGACAGCAGACATGGTTATGAGAGCCAAGAAATAGGGGGGAGGACTTTCCTGAATGGGCTGTAAATCCCATGGGCTTGTTTAGTTTTTAAACGAGAACATTCGTGGTCTTTTCCTCTTCTGAGGTAGTTGAGCAGTGTCTTCGCAAAACGTAATGTTTCCCTGCAGTTTGTCTTTTTCGTAAGGCATAAACCCAAAATATGTCGTGTGTATTATTATTATTATTTTATTATTATCAAAGACAATAAGATATATTCTAGTTTTACGTGAGTGTTAATATCGTGTTCATTGCCCTAGGATCTGCAGTGCCCCGTGGAATTCATACTACAAGACGTTCATTCCTTCTGCCTTCTGCAAAAGATCATAGATGGACCGAGAGGGTTGGCCGCGTAGCTATGAGCTTGCATTCGGCAAATGGTAGGTTCGAACTCCACTGAAGATGGACTTCCGTGCTTTCCCCACTTATACACACAGCACTACTGTCCATCATCATCATTATCATCATCATCATCATCATCATCATCATCATCATCATCATCATCATCACAAGTTTCATTCCCCTCCCTACTCTCTGGCCAGGTTACTGTCCCAGTCCTAGCCCCTTCCCATTCTTGCGTCGCCGAAAAACCTTCTATGTGTTAACGCTACGTTAAATCACCAGCAACAATCCACAGCTCCAGCAAGCAACTCAATGTTGAAAACATCCCAGGGATATGAACTACAAATTTTAGGTAAATAAAATAAAGTATTAGAATATACAGTACCGGTCAAAAGTTTAGGAGCACATTGAAAAATCATGAAGTTCCATCCAGAACCTACAATTTTGCTACTAGATCTCTACTTTTTCCTGAGCTTTTGCATCTAGTATCAAATCAAATCAAAATCAAAATCTCCTTATTTGCAAATGAGGTGTCTACCTCGGTGGCAAATGGTACAGTAAAATACATTATTGTCAAGCACTAAATTTTAAATTAACAAGAGAAGAATTTTTTTTTCTAGAATACAATAATATACAATTTATGCTAACAATTTTTTTCTATTAAACAAACAGATCATCCTTAATTTATATTGTTAACAAAATTCTACTTATAATATCTCCTATACTTACAAACATAGTCAACTCATATACAGTATGTGGAATTACTTCAAATAATACTATGCAACTGGTATAAGATTAAAATTTACATTGCATTTATTTACTTTTTTTACCCACTTTGGAACCTAAGTACCATAACGACCTGCTGCGTCTTAACCAGAGCCCCCTTTTGCCACCACTTTTCAGAGTTCCTGAAGGGCCTTCGCAGCTACCGTAGCGGTCCCAGGGCCCTCGAAGTCCCCACTGTACTTCACCCCTACAGGCAGTTCCCTACTTTGGCTGTCCAAACTCCATAGACCAGGGGATGGAATTAATTTTTTTTAACACACATTTTTTATTTACATTATCCTGCACTGGTCGAATGCTCTCTAACATTTCATTTATTTTCCCTGTTGCTGTTTATTCTCTTCTTGAATACCTGTACAGATTTTGGAAAAGGATCAAAAACTACCCCTGATAAACTGTTCCACTCCTTCACGCCCTTCCCAATGAATGAAAATTTACACCAGTCGCTTCTGCTAAAATTCCTTCTAATTTTATACTTGTGGTCAGTTCTGCCAATATAATTATTTTCCAACTGAAGCCTCTCACGGATTCCTCCCCATGCTTCTCCTATATAGGCTCTATATAATCCTATAAGTCTAGTTTTCTCCCTTCTCTTACTTAAAGTTTCCCACCCAAGTTCCTCTAACATTTCTGATACACTACTGTTTCTCCTGAAATCCCCTGTTACAAATTTTGCTGCTTTCCTCTGCACACCATCTATTTCTTTTATTAGGTATTCTTAGTGAGGATCCCAAACGCTGTTAGCATATTCCAATAATGGATGAACCATACTTAAGTAACTTTTTTCTTTTAATTCTTTATGGCATCCTTTAAGTAGCCTCATTATGACATGTAACGATCTGTGTGCTTTCCCAACAATGTCATCAACATGACCCTTCCAGTGCAAATTACTTTCAAATCTCACACCTAAGTATTTGCACTTGCCATCTTTTGGGATAACTACCTCATCCAAAGTATATTCAAATTCAGTTTTAAAGCTCCTGTCTGTAAATGTTGTAACAGTTGATTTGCCTTCATTAACCTTCATATTGTTTTCCTCAACCCACTGTTGGATACTTTCAAGGTCCCTTTGTAATTCTGAACAATCCTCAATGTTATTTATTTCCCTATAAACAATTATATCATCTGCATACAATCTTATTTTTGATGTTATATTGTTCCCTAAATCATTTGTGTATATTAAGAAAAGTAACGGACCGATTATACTACCCTATGCGATTCCCTTCCAAACTTTCTCTTCCTGTGATATATTATTTCCTACTTTGACTTTCTGAACCCTTGAATTTAGGAATGTTCTTATCCAACGTATAACCCTTACGTCCAATCCTATTCCCTCCAATTCCTTTAATAATATTCCATGTTCCACTCTATCAAAGGCTTTGGAAAGATCTATGGCTATGCAATCTAACTGACCTCCTGAATCCAACTGATCTGATATGTCCAGTTGAAATCCCACCAGTTGTGCCTCACAAGAAAATTTCTTTCTAAATCCATACTGGCTCCTCATGAACCAATTTTTATCATCACATATCCCTCTAATGTACTTTGCTATTAAACTCTCCAGTATTTTACAAACTATACTGGTCAGGCTGATTGGTCTGTAGTTCTCTGGTTTCTTTTTATCACCCTTTCCTTTATAAATTGGTATTATTAAAGATTCCTTCCATTCTTTTGGTATTACACTATTATTTATGACATAGTCAAAGAGAAATTTTAAGTAAGGCACTATGTACCACCCCATTGTCTTTAATACCTCCCCAGTAATTCGATCACTTCCTGCTGCTTTTTCTTGCTGAAGCAGTTGGATTTCTCTGAAAATATCTTCATTTGTGAATGAGAAGCTTCTTGTTTCCCTATGTGTCTCTCCCCCTCTATCTTCTGTTACTGTTTCCAACTCCTGACAATCTTCTACTGAATCTCTGAATTCCCTACTAAATAGATTTGCTTTCTCAGTATCTGTTGAATAGTGTTCACCCCCTTCTCCCACCATTGTAGGAATTTGGATTCCTTTTCCTTTTTGATTCCTAATATATGAATACAGCTTTTTCCATTTCCCTTTGTGATCATTACCCTCTTGAAGTATGCCATTCATATATTTCTCTTTTGCTTCCTTTTTCACTCTATTCAGTTCCCTCATTAGCTGTTTTCTAGTTTCTCTCTTCTCCCTACCCTCTTTGATTTTCCTGTTTACTATTCTTCATTTTCTTTTTAATTTCCTTATTTCCCTTGTATAACAAACAGGGTCTGAGGTCATTTTACTCTTCTTAACAGGTACAAATATCTTCTCTCCTTCCCAAATGATTCCTTTAAATTTAGCCCAAAGTGTAACCACATTACTCCCTTCACTTATCCAACAACTGAATTGTGATTTAAGTACCAAATTCATCAACTTTAGTTTTTCTGTATAATTTCTTGTCTTGTGTGACTCTCTTATTAAGCATTTTTCGTACAAGTCCTACATCCATTATTACAGCCTTATGGTCACCTATTCCTTCAATTACCTCAGTTTTATCTACAATTTCCCATGGTTTAACCAAGAATACATATAGTAAGTTATTGAGACGAGTCGGTTCTTGTACTACTTGTGTAAATCCTCCCTCCCAAATTAACTTATTTGCCAGTTTCTGTTCATGGGCTTCACTTGCAGCTCCATTCCATTCAACTTCAGGCAAGTTTAGATCTCCCCCAATTATTACCATATCATTATTATTGTTTTTATGAGTTTAATCTATTATTTTCCGAAATATTTCCATGTCCTTCCTCTCTTCCAGGCCTATATGTACCTATAATTCCCACCTCCTTCATATTATCACAAACTAATTTTATCCCTAATATTTCATCCCTTTCATCGGTAAACCATTCATGTGAACAATAAGTTTCCTTCACCAGAATAAACACCCCCCCCCCACCCTTTTTATCTATTCGGTCTCTACGATAGACTGTATACCCTTCTGAAAATACTTCTCTATTAACCACCCCTTCTCTCAACCATGATTCTACTCCTATCACCACATCAGTCTCATAAGATTCCATCAATGTACTGAATTTTATTTGTTTATTTACTACATTCTGACAGTTTACCAAGAGCAATCTCAGACCCCTTTCCTCCCTAAAACTTGACTGTTGTAATTGGGTAACATTTGACTCATGAGTTGAGAACGTCCCTGGATCCCAGATCCTTGTACATAGATTTTGATTTAAGGATCTGGGTTTTCTGGCACGTTTCCCTGTATACGCCAATTTAGTGGTATGGGTTTTGTTAAGTGCATATTAGTTTGCAAATCTCTGTTGATAATTGTAGCAATTTGTCTACAGAGAGTTGCTTTTCCATTACCATTCAGATGTAACCCATGCCTAGTGAACATTTGCCTCCCAAGACCTAAAGTATCTACTACATAGACATTTCTAAAACTCTTACTTAATCTCTTGATTTTTATATTTACATCATGTACAGCTTTGTTCACACACGAGTCTTGTATAAGGTCATACCTGGGTGGCACATTAACTACAATTACTTTTTGAGTCAGGTAGGGTCTAATTAGTTCCTCACGTTCATTTGCAGCAACGTCATTTGTACCACTCACAATCACCACGTAGTTGTCCTTCTCTAACACAGGATCACAACTTGAAAGGACATCTTCAGTTTTGGCACCTGGTTTTATTAGTCCTAAAACCTCAGTTTCTGGATTATGCAGCTCATCCTTCATGCCTTCTGCCATACCCCGACCTTGACTGTCTGCGTAGAGATGAATTTTTGGCGATCTTGACTTCCGGTTGGTTTTCTTCTTCTGTAGGGTACCTCCACTGGATTTAAAATTATTCGGAAAACTTGATGTGTCTTCTTCTGGAACTTGTTGCAATGACTGAAATCAATTTTGGCACTGCAAAGAGTTTTTCCCGGTTTTAAGTTGTACGTAGTTTCTCCCATATGTTTAACATTAGGCCTAAAATGGCTACGCGTCACTTCCGTCCACGGCGATCTTTCTTCTCCACTATCTTCTTTATCTTGCAGTTTCTTTATTCTGTCCTTTAAGCTTTCATTTTCAAGTTTCAGAGCACATAAGTCTCCTTGTAGCACTCCTAAAATCTTAAGCATAGATTCGTAAGTCTCTCTTTCTTGTTGTTCTACCTCACTATCAGTTTGTTTACACTCGGGACACAGCCACACACTTTCTTCAATAACAGACCTATTTACAATATTTGCACAACGAAAATGGTACCATTCATCACACTTACGACACAGAATCCAATTTTTAACTACTCTTCTGCATTTGCCACATTTTTCACTGCATCTTACACCATTATCCATCACGGATATCACAGACTCACACACAGTAGTCGCCATCTTGAATCATTCTCCTATGATATGATATACATCGCCTGATTTCAGTGATTTACACCAAGTATTCTATAAGTTATACAATTTTAAATGTTATAAGGTCACATCAGAATGTTAACATTTTTGGAAATATTATGTACTGTATCCTCTAATTGGTTTCAAGTATCACCACCAAGATTCTTGTAGAGACTTAGCAATAGTTTGGGGTCATTTTAGTATAAATATGAAAATTCCGAAAAAATGCGGCACCCATTTTTGTGGGGGGTTTTTAAACCAGTGCTAAAATAGTCAATTTTTCCTTGTTCTTGTCATAGGTCTCAGTGTGAACTATCGACATCAGAAACGTATTCTTGGATGCCATCCACAGTGTGCAAATGAAAATATCAGCGCAGATAAGTTTAACGCCGATAGCTTACACAGAGACCTTGGGCCATACATGAAAAAGGCAAAGAAAACTCAACAATTTTGTCCCTGGTTCAAAAAAATAAAACACGAAAAAACCGGTGCCGCATATTCCCGGAATTTTTATATTTATACTAAAAAGGCCCCCACCTATTCTTAAGTCTACAGAAAAATCTTGTTGGTTATACTTGAAACCAATTAGAGTATTCAGTACATTATATTACCAAAATTTTTTAGTTTTTGTTGTGACCTTCCAAGAGTTAAAAATTCGTAACTTCTACAGTACTTGAACTAACTCAATGAAATCAGGCGACATATATCCTATTAGATGTGAGATATCAGAAAGAAAATTATAGAGGTCTAGTGATACAATTTTAGGTTCTAGATGACATTTCGTGATTTCTTTATGTGTTCCTAAACATTTGACCGATACTGTACTCCTTTATTCCTAAATATTGCAGTCCTCCTCTTAATCATCGTTATACGATCGATTAGATTATAATTATCAGTTTGCTTTTTTCTACCACTACGAGCGCCAATGTGAGTCAATGCATTGTTTCACTTAAGCACTACATTCGATGTGGGACATTTTACAAAAAAAAATCAAAACCGCCTGCGGGTATTAAACTAAAGAACACATTACGGGAAGAACTTTGTAAATAAGTTAACTTGGCTAGGATATCAATAAAAAAGGTAACGAATAAAGAAAACAAGCAATTTTCGTCTGTTTTACCGGAGCTGCATTTAGGTTGGAAGAGATTTTCGAATCTGATTTTTTTTTTTTTTTTTTGTTTGATAGAGCTATCCAAGACTCACAATTTAAAAAATTTCCTGGACATTTATCCCTTCAGCTTTCGGCACAATTGAGGAAATATTTTAATTTTACGTTTTTCGTAGTATGGGACACCTACTTTGTCGGCTAAAAGATGTTTTCAACGTTATAAGAAAAATTGAAATAAAGTAATCGATGTATACGACTGTTGTTCGAGAGGTCGCTGCTGAGCCAGTAATGTGGAGCGGAAAGTCACACTGTTATCATTACGGCTATTCTATAATCGGCTTAATTTGACATTGCTAATGGGGCTTAGTGATTACCTGTTGTACATCCATGAGCAAAACTTAAAGACAAAATGGAATACAGTCGTGAACTACACTGTTCTAACTGGTCATATGTGTACAAGTGGTCAGGTGTCAGTTTCCCTCTCCAGAAATTGCAGTTTAAAATTCGGTAGAGGTATGGGTCCGCCTTTGTGGTGTAGTGGTTAGCGTGATTAGCTGCCACCCCCGGAGGTCCGGGTTCGATTCCCGGCTCTGCCACGAAAATTTGAAAAGTGGTACGAGGGCTGGAACGGGGTCCACTCAGCCTCGGGAGGTCAACTGAGTAGAGGTGGGTTCGATTCCCACCTCAGCCATCCTGGAAGTGGTTTTCCCACTTCTCCTCCAGGCAAATGCCGGGAGGGTACCTCACTTAAGGCCACGGCCGCTTCCTTCCCTCTTCCTTGTCTATCCCTTCCAATCTTCCCATCCCTCCACAAGGCCCCTGTTCAGCATAGCAGGTGAGGCCGCCTGGGCGAGGTACTGGTCATTCTCCTCAGTTGTATCCCCGACCCAAAGTCTGAAACTCCAGAATACTGCCTTTGAGGCGGTAGAGGTGGGATCCCTCGCCTCTCCTCAGTTGTATCCCCGACCCAAAGTCTGAAACTCCAGAATACTGCCTTTGAGGCGGTAGAGGTGGGATCCCTCGCCGAGTCCGAGGGAAAAGCCAACCCTGGAGGGTAAACAGATTTAGATAGATAGAGGTATGGCCTATTCGTACTTTCGAATGGCCGAATAAGTAGGCTACATACTGTACCATACAACGCTGGCATGTAAATAGTCTCCAGCGACACATTCGGCGTTTATACGACAAAATTTATTATAAATACCTCATTGCAAATAAAATTGGCCTCAAAATATCATTTGAAAAAAAAACAGAAATTATGCCTCAAAAACCAACACAAGTAAAATAAGTTACCATAAATAGTAATGAAATCAAAATAGTAACTCAATTTAAATATCTCGGAGAAGCAATAAAACATAACCTAAATCAAAAAATCTCAATCCAAACAAGAACAAAATAGATTAGCTAAAGCACAAAAATTAACATGGGATATCCACAAAAAGAAATGTCTATCAATAAATGCAAAAATAAAACACTACAACACAGCTATAAAACCGGAAGCTACATATGCAGCAGAAACACGTTTTCGCCTCAATAAACAATCAAAGACTGAGAGACTTCAGAAAATTGAAAGGAGGACTGGAAGAATCTGCATCAACAAAAAATAGCAGAAAGATGGACAGTGGCGGATAATACCTAATAAAGTCGTGTACAAAGAGCTAGAACCCATTACAGAGGAGACTGGGATTCTTTGGACATATCATGAGAATGCAGGATTCGAGACTTCTGAAACAACTAGTACAACACAACCTCGTCTCAAAAAATACCACAACAGGATGTAAATGGATCAGAGAAGTGAGAGAGGATCTGAAGGAAATATGGATTACAGCAGAAGACACCACAAATAACATAAAACTGAATACAAAACTCAAGAATACAAACCTCCGCTTTACCCTTACACGAAACAAACCAACAACACGCATATGTTCAACTGAGGAAAGGGCACGAAGATCGCAGCGTCTGAAGAAGTACTGGGAGGACCGCAAAGCCCGAACAATCCCTTCAAAGGGACCTGAACGACGAACTGACTAAAGTGATCCTATGTGGTCATAAAAGAAGAAGAAGAAATACCTCATTAGTGGTCCTCTAATTTTTCCAAAATCCAGGTTTGGAAGAAAGACACTCCGCTTTATTTTTCTACTTAAAATATCCTTGCTTATTTCCTACTTACAGTATTAAGATTTAAAACAAAATAATCATAAAGTTACGTTCACCCTAAAAGTATAATTTATAATTATACCCATAATCCTCAGAGGTAACCGAATGTCCATGCTGGAACACCAGACCCCGCGAGATATCTGAGTTTACGAAATCAGTAGGCTGGTAAGAACGTGGATGGATGGCCCGCGTGTTGTTGACTACAATAGTGAGATTGAAGAAAGGAACAAGACACCCAACCGCAAGTGAACTCCGACATAGGAGTGATACTCTGATGTAGCTAGGAAGCTGACTAGACCACCAACGTATGGCGTTGGATAAAGCTCCCACCCGTAATATAAGCAAATACAAGATATGTCTGATTAATATTTCTCATCACTTCAACTACTACCGACCGGTCTTTGGAAAAGCCAGAGGGCCTCAATTCTGTCCTGAAAACGGATATTTAACGTTCCTATAAATCAATTGACCCAAGTATTTCAAATTTTCTCTCAAATACCGACTTTCTACGCCAGGATTCGAACTCATAATCTTAAGCGCAGAAGAGGAGTGCCGTAACAATTGCGCTATTCATTCGACCATGAGAAACCTCATCATCCTTGTTATTTTTTGACTGAATCAATAACACTGTTAGGAAATTAAAAGCCAAGATATAGCAAATTCTCCCTGTTACTAGTTCATTTCGAGAAGACTACAAAGTAAATGTAATGTTACGCAGTGGCACATTTCTCTCATTGTTATTCAGCCACGAAATAGCCTACCTCACGTGGGGTTATTTCACGCACCATTAATCTGATTTGGGATGTATACCACCGCTACCAGCAAGTTCGGTCTGAGCCATAAAAGTAAATTCTTCTTCGGAGTATTTGTGTTTCTGGGATATCGAGTAGACGGGATAAAGACGAGGAACATAAACTCGAGTTCAAATAATAAGGACACTAAACCAAAAATATTGTGGTGGGAGAAAATATTTAATTTGAATGCACTGGTATAGCAGAGGCCGTAGAGCCGTATTCCGTTCTCTCGGAAGGACGAACCGCGAAGTTAAAAAAATAACTTTGAAAGTTTACAGATGTAAAAATTGGTATTTAGAATCTCCTTTAAAAATAAGGAAATACGTATTTTTTTGTTTTCAGAAAATCCCAATAGGAGGGGTGAAAAACGGTAAATAAGCTTGGCCCAACCAACAACATGAATGAATAACAGGTTAATGTCTGAGACAAAAGAGACCTAACACACTCACACTTTTAGTGTTGAAATTAAGGATAATGAAATTCTTACTTTAACGCTTCCAGGTATCTTTGGAGTTAATATGGAGATAGTCTTTCGTTTGTAATGAACCTACTTGGGAGGATAACCAACTTCAGGACGTTGCTGTGGAAATTACGTCATGGCATCCAGGTAAGCGTAGTCTTCACTAATGTAATCTATATATATAAAATAGCTTGTCCTGACTGACTGACTGACTGATTCATCATCGCCGAGCCAAAACTACTGGACACAAAGAAATAAAATTTTGGGCATAGATTCATATTAAGATGTAGGTGCTCGCTAAGAAAGGATTTCTGGATATCCCTTCGCTAAGGGGGTGAAAAGGGGGTTGGAATTTTAAAATGAGTGTATCTATATCTCAAAACTTTGAAAGTTTACAGATGTAAAAATTGGTATTTAGAATCTCCTTTAAAAATAAGGAAATACGTATTTTTTTGTTTTCAGAAAATCCCAATAGGAGGGGTGAAAAACGGTAAAAAAGGGAGTTGGATGCCTTTAATCAGAATACCGGTACTTATATCTCAGAAACTGAAGATATTACAGACCTGAAAATTGGTACTTTTGATATTTAAAAATAAAGAAACACGTATTTTTTTTGTTTTTGAAAAATCCAATTAATGGGAGGGTGAAAAGGGGGGTGAATTTTTAAAAACAGTGCATCTATATCTCAAAACTTTTAAAGTTTACAGATGTAAAAATAGGTATTTAGAATCTTCATTAAAAATAAAGAAACACGTATTTTTTTGTTTTCGCAAAATCCCAATAGGAGGGGTGAAAAGGGGTGAAAATGGATTGAATGCCTTTAATGAGGATACTTATATCTCAGAAACTGAAAATATTAAAGACCTGAAAATTGGTACCTTTGATCTCTTTTTAAAAATAAAGAAACACGTATTTTTTTGTTTTTGGAAAATCCAAATAATGGGGGTGAAAAGGGGGGTGAATTTTTAAAATGAGTGTATCTATATCTCAAAACTTTTAAAGTTTATAGATGTAAAATATGGTATTTAGAATTTCCTTAAAAAATAAAGAAACATGCTTTTTTTTTTTCGGAAAATCCCGATCGGAAGGGTGGAAAAGGGTGAAAAAGAGGTTGAATGCCTTTAACGAGGCTACTTATATTTCAGAACCTGAAGATATTACAGACCTGAAAATTGGTATTGGGGATCCTCTTTAAAAATAAGGAAACACGTATATTTTCGTTTTTGAAAAATACGGATAATAGGGGGTGAAAAGGGGGGTGAATTTTTAAAATGATTGTGTCTATATCTTAAAACTTTAAAAGTTTACAGATGTAAAAATTGGTATTTAGAATCTCCTTTAAAAGTAAAGGAATAAGTATTTTTTCGTTTTCTGTAAATCCCAATAGGAGGGGTGTAAAAGGGTGAATAGTGGGTTGAATGCCTTTAATGAGGATACATATATCTCAGAAACTGAATATATTACAGAACTAAAAATTTGTATATGGAAGCTCCCTTAAAAATAAAGAAACGCGTATTCTCGGAAAATCCAATGAAGGGGGGGGGGGGGGGGAAAGAATTCTAAAATTAATTGACTTAATTGTATGAGAATACATACATATAATAAAAACTAAAGTTGTTACGGACGTGAAAATTGGTATTTTTATCTCCTTTAAAAACAAAGAAATGCGCGTTTTGTGGGGGAAACCATCTTGGGGGGCGGGAGTGGAAAGGAGTTGAATTCCTTTCATGAGGACACATAAATCAAACACTGAAGAAGTTAGAGTCGTGATAATTGCTATTTAGAAGATCCTTTACTATTAAAGAAACAAGTATTTTTTGCCTGAAAACTCACTTAAGGGGGGGGGGGAGAAGTGTGAAAGGAAGTAAAAAAAAGCAAATTATTTTTATGGGGATACTTATATCTCAAAACTCAAGGTAATAGACGTGAACATTGGGGTTTGGAATCTCCTTTAAACATAAAGAAACACTCCTTTTAATTTTTTTTTGGGGGGGGGGGGGGTAAATAAACTTAACGGCGGTGGGGTGTAAAAGGAGGTGAGACCAATTGATTTTGCTGTTCATAATGTACTTATAAGGAGCCTCCGTTGCTCAGGCGGCAGCGCGCCGGCCTCTCACAGCTGGGTTCCGTGGTTCAAATCCCGGTCACTCCATGTGACATTCGTGCTGGACAAAACGGAGGCGGGACAGGTTTTTCTCCGGATACTTCGCTTTTCCCTGTCATCATTCATTCCAGCAACACTGTCCAATATTTCATTTCATTTGTCATTCATCGATCATTGCCCCAGAGGAGTGCTTCGGCAGCCGGCTCAATTCCTACTGTCGCCGCTAGATGGGGCTTTATTCATTCCATTCCTGACCCTGTCGAATGACTGGAAACAGGCTGTATATTTTCGATGTACTTATTCTGATCATAAACCGATCTTTTTAATCTTTCCTGGGTTCGTTTTCAACAGCCAACTTTTCCTTCGGAGAACGTTCTTATATTACAGTAGATTCTCCTGGCATATGAATAAAAATTTAAACACATTTGAAATAAACGATAGGAATGAGATTGACCGTCCAATTGTTCACCTCTATAATAAGGTCAATAATGCACGGAAGTATGTCATTCGTATCGCCAGAAATCCCGCACACTTGCCTACGCGCGATATTGGTGCTGGTCACATTCTCAACAATAACAATGGCAGCAGATGTAATTTACCGCCAAGTAGCGGTCTTGCATCTTGCTGTGGGGTCCAGAACATCTATAATAATAATAATAATAATAATAATAATAATAATAATAATAATAATAATAATAATAATAATAATAATATTCTGGACCGTCGTCAAATGTGCGGACCGCGGTGGAAACGGGTCCTGGACGGGTAATGACTAAGAATGCAGTCTGGCCGCGGGTTCAGTACCGCCAAGGCACCCAAGACGACACCACGCCGGATCTCCTGAAGGATTTGTTCCATATTAAAAATGCTTATAAGAAAAGATGGCAAAGATTTAGGGACCCAACTGACAGGGTGGAATACCTGGACCTAGCCTGGGAAGTACGAAATCGATTGCTGGAAATAAAGATTGAAAAATGGGAGGAAACTTGCCATAATCTATAAGAAAACGAGTCCGATCGTGAATTTTGGCGGATTCTCGCAGAAAACGATTCAGATCGCGAATTTCGGCTGATTATATATCTAAAACAACATTCAATTATAAATTTCAGTATAATACCGTAGCGAAGCACGGGTATCTTGCTAGTTCTTTATATGTGTACTCATGGTTTCTTAAAGTTATTACGTAATACAGTCATTAAGTTCTGAGACTGGCCGCATGATGGCGCTGTGGTGCACTATAGCGCATAGGTGGCGCAGTGGTATGGTACCATGTCAGTCAGTCTCCCGTCCCTGCAAGAGAATGTTGAGTGCATGCACTGGAAGCAGACGTACGGTCGTTCTTGTGACGGTGATTTGAATGCGCCTGTCGGACCCTGACATGTCACAGTTTGAGCAACGGGCAAACATCAATTTCTGCCAGAAATTTGGCAAAACCGCTGCCGAAACGTTTGACATGATGCAGCAGGTTTATGGTGAGGACGCACTGAGTCACAGTGTTGTGTTTAGGTGGCACCGACGTTTTGTGCAAAGATGAGACAGTTTGGAAGATGATGCGCGTACTGGTCGGCCACAAACAGTTCGAACGGAACGCAAGATCCAAGACATTGCAACGTTGGTGCGTGTTAACCGCTCCCAATCGGTAGACGATCTCACAACAGCAATAGGGGTCAGCCATGGTACTTGTCACAAAATTCTGACGGATGACCTCAACATGTGTTACCCAACACAGTGCATCACGAATCCTGTCGCAAGACCAATGTGATGATCGCATGACGATTTGTGGTGACCTCATCAGTAGTGCTAACGATGATCCGTAGTTTCTCAACCGGATAATAACTGGAGACGAAACATAGTGTTTCCTTTACGATCCACAACTGAAACGACAATTCGCCTCTGGGAAAACCCCATCATCACCACGACAAGAGAGGTCAAAAGGCCAGGTGATGCTGGTACGTTTTTTTTATTCAAATGGAATCGTTCACAGGGAATTCCTCCCAGACAGTGCAACGGTAAACAAAACCCGCTACAAGGAGATCCTTGGCCGTTTACACGATGCAATTCGCCGTAAGCGAGCTGGGCTTTGGCGTACAAAGAATTGTCTGTTGCTACACGACAACGCCCCTGCACATCACTCTGTCCTTGTCCAAGAGGAACTTGAAAAGCAACAGGTGACAGTTTTGCCACACCCACCGTACTCACCTGATCTCGCACCATGCGATTTTTTCTCATTCCTCGCCCGAAATCACTGCTACGTGGACGCAGATTTTAGTCATCCGAAGAGGTCATGACGGCTACAAGAGAAGCCATACGGGACCTTCCTGCCAACTGCTTTCAGCGGTGCTTCCAGAAGCTATACCAACATTGGCAAATGTAGATAACGCCCAACGGCGATTACTTTGTGGGTGAATGTGGTTCTCTTTAAGTGGTTAACGACGAACGGCTATTTTTGGGGTGGATGTGATTCTGTGTAGGTGTACGCCGAGTAATGCGGCATTGTGTTCATCACACAGGGTCGTGCGGGTATCTATCCTCCAGGCGTCAAGTCTCAGAACTTAATGACTGTACTACGTGTAATAGCAACGTAATACTGCGTGTATATTTTTAACCATATACCAGTCCGACTCGTTGGCTGAACGGTCAGCGTACTGGTCTTCGGTTCAGAGGGTCCCGGGTTCGATTCCCGGTCGGTTCGGGGATTTTAACCTTAATTGGTTAATTCCAATGGCTCTGGGGCTGGGTGTATGTGTTGTCTTCATCATCATTTCATCCTCATCACGACGCGCAGGTCGCCTACGGGAGTCAACTAGAAAGACCTGCACCTGGCGAGCCGAACCCGTCCTGGGATATCCCGGCACTAAAAGCCATACGACATTTCAATTACCACATACCAAACCTCTTGCCAGTCTTACATTTCTGGCAGTACCGGTAATCGAATTCATACTTCCTAGGACGACAGCTAATAGAGCTAATTACTGAAATACGTGACATTTCTTTTGATGAATGAGAATGGCGTTCCTTCTTTCGTCACTGCTATTTTCTTGACATTATGTAGAACCTACTCATCCGGTCACCCGGGATCGATTTTCAACAACGCCATTTATTTCCTTTTGCTAACCATTTAACTTCGAGAACGCTGCGATACAAATGAGTAAATATTGGGCAGATAGCAGACATATTAAGGTACAGCTCTGGCTTTTCCTAGCGTGAAAATGACAACAATAGTAAAGCATTTTCAGGGCTGCCGATACTGGGGTTTGAACCTTCTCTCATTGGGACGCAAGTTTACAAAAACTGCCACAAATTAGAAACCTATCTGAATTCTGGAAAGGGACAGACTCAGTATCACAAGCATAAACAAAGTAGACTGACCTTCTGATCCTCCTCCGTGGCTTTGTTCAACTTCAGACTAATACCAGGACAGTACCTCATATATAAGAACACCAAGAATCACCTGCTTCACACCCCACCACCACCACCCCCCACCCCACACATAGACACACCCAAACACACAGCTGTTGACCGCGATGACCCAAGCCTTCAGATTAATGATGCAATTCCGAGTTATTTCTTATTACGAAATAGGATAGAATTGGTGGCAGGTACTTCCAGCGACTAATTAGAGGAAATATTTCATAATATGTCGCATGTTAAGGACCAGTAAATGCGTGTTTTTTTTTACATTTTTTTAATAGTAAGTGGTTCCTCGATTTCTTTCTCAGAGTCACCGTAGACAAACTTTGTACAATACAGAGTGAACTGAAATCCACGCACTCGGACGTCACAGCGCGACTCCTCACATGCCAGCAATAAAGAAATGTCTCTCACAAAAGTTCATCCTGCGAGTATATCCAGCAGAAAAAGGACGTTGAAGAGTGGCAATCTGGCAACACTGTAACCGCATGTAGGGTAACTACCTCTGTCAGCACATATTAGTCGTGCTATACAGTTGGTGCAGGATTGAACCCTCGACCTCCTGCATGCTAACCCAAAATTCTATCCACTGCACCAACAGTACAGCACGACTAATTTGTGCTGACAGAGGTAGTTACCCTACATGTGGTTACAGTGCTGCCAGATTGCCACTCTTCAACGTCCTTTTTCTGCCGGATATACTCGCAGGACGAACTTTTGTGAGAGACATTTGTTTATTGCTGGCATGTGAGAAGTCGCGCTGCGACTCCCGAGTGCGCGAATTTCGGTTCATTCTGTATATTACAGTTCAGTTATATCAATACAAAATTCAGGTATTAGTATAGACACCATAACTACACATAACTATACATAATTACAATAGTTGTATTGGTTTTCTTTCTTTCTTTATCTGTTTACCCTCCAGGGTTGGTTTTTACCTCGGACTCAGCGAGGGATCCCACCTCTACCGCCTCATGGGCAGTGTCCTGGAGCGTAAGACATTGGGTCGGGAGATACAACTGGAGAGGATGACCAGTACCTCGCCCAGGCGGCCTCACCTGCTATGCTGAACAGGGGCCTCGGTGGAGGTTGAGAAGATTGGAAGGGATAGACAAGGAAGAGGGAAGGAAGCGGCCATGGCCTTAAGTTAGGTACCATCCCGGCATTTTCCTGGAGGAGAAGTGGGAAACCACGGAAAACCACTTCCAGGATGGCTGAGGTGGGAATCGAACCCACCTCTACGCAGTTGACCTCCCGAGGTTGAGTGGACCCCGCTCCAGCCCTCGTACCACTTTTCAAATTCCGTGGCAGAGCCGGGAATCGAACCCGAGCCTCCAGGGGTGGCAGCTAATCACACTAACCACTACACCACAGAGACGGACTGTATTCGTTTTACGCATCATTAACTACTTGTATGGTTTTAGGATATGTTGACGTACTGGAATTTTGCCCACTAGGAGTTATTTTCTGTGCTGGTTAATGTACTCACACGAAGCTGATATATATGAAAACCTTCAAACACCACCGAACTGAGCCGGGACCGAACCCACTAACTTGAACTCTCCTCTCTCTCCTCTAAGCCACTCATCCCGGTATTTCCACAGTGTTCCTTCAATGAGAGAACAGCAAACTACCCTGTCCATGAACACGTCAGTGTAGCTGAGCTGAATTTACGCTTGTGTAGTACATTAATCCTCTCATCAGCTTTTTGTTCATTGCTAAGAGTCGTCATTTAATTAACATTTTACCTACCTAATAATGGTGATTGGTTTTAGTAATTAAAGGGTTACGGTACATCCCAGGTAACACAAACACATTAGCGATCACATTAATGATCTAACGGTCTCGTTCAGTCAACTCCACAACTTCACACAACTCAATCAACAACCCAGTCTACCTCGGGCAAGATCCAGAGGTATGCAGGTCCAGTTATTCTGCAATTAAAGTTCGTGTGTTGGAGTATGTGCGTACGTAAATACTGCGATAACTAACAAATGACCTAAGAATTCTGCAAATTTTCAGTTATATAAATCTAGTGAGGAAACTACCCTCTCCACCATATCTTTGACCAACATGCATAAAGTAATATAAGAGCTACCCAAATGAAACAAAGATTTTTGTTGGTGTCTGTAATTGTAACTGAGAATATTCAGAAAATAAATAGTAATGTATGGATGATTTACCTGCCTAAATGTCCGCCCCTGTAGCGTAACGGTTAGTGTTATTAGCTGCCGTCCTCGGGGGCTCGGGTTCGATTCCCGGTACTGCCAGGAATTTGAGAATGGCAGGAGGGCTGTTATGTGGTTGAAATGGTACATGCAGCTCACCTCCAATGGGGGTGTGCCTGAAAAGAGCTGCACCACCTCAGGATGAGGACACGAATTTACTTTACTTTACCTGCCTGAATACAATTGCCTTGCTGGTTCAAAGTTTCTCCAGCTGTCCAGTCCATGACGGATACCCCGAGTGAACAATGTCAGTGGTTGGTGATGGAACCACGACTGTTCGGACATTGCTTACGTACCGGCATTTCTTTATTGTTTTTCTTTTCTTCATTTTCTCACCAGGCTGCCCACTGTGCTTGACCTGATTTTAGCACGTCCTTACTCGTTCATGTTGAAATTCCCCGCACTGTACAGCGTGATACACATTCATTCTCATGTACATGCTTCATACGACGGTAAATGTCGGATCTCCTAACGCCGTTTGCCACCACAAACTGAATAACTGACGCTGGGAAATTCTGGACGATTTCATGACCAAACCATACCTAGTCATTTTGTTCCCGCATGTACAAACAGAACACAAACTTTTTCCAACCATGCCACATTCCTTCCCGACATCCACCGGTGTATGAGCAATGTTCTCTTTCTTCGAATAACGACGCTCGTACTATAGTATGTTTCATTTAAGAAACCCTTATGTTGTGGGGTTTACGGCCCTCTTTCGGAGACACTGAGTCGGAATAAAAATAACCCCTCCCCTCCTGATACAACTTGGTCACTGACTCGGCGAGACAATTTCTGATACTAAAATGAGCTCACATTTTATTCATAAAATATGCACACTTATTGTTATCTAAGATGGTATGGGCACGTTGTGCGAAATGACGTGTATTCAATTGAACGTCCCAACTCTACTTCTTAACGAAATTCACTTAATGGTATGTATGGATAACTGAACTTCGGACAAATGTTTGTAGATGGAAAAAATGCCCCATCTCGAAGCGCAAAGTGCTTGCGTAGCATCACGAAGTTTTGGTATATTTCAAGAACGGTCCAACGTATGGAGTTGGGACGGTTTTGAAATACCTGAACAGTTTTCCATCAGATGTATCTGGTGTTACGTTGTTCACATATGTAACAAAAAAAGAGTCCACTGGTGGTGCTGAAATGAATGGTAATAAAGAAATGAAAACCTACAACCTGTTTTTCAGTCTTTGACCGGGTTAGGGATGTAATGAATGAACCAGATATAGGCTATTATTACAATGGGGTCGCCACTCCAAGGTGATATTAATGACTGATAAATGCTACGAAATTATAATGGAAAGTGTTGTTGGAATGAAAGATGACAGGGAAAACCGGACTACCCGGAGAGAAACCAACCCTGCCTCCGCTTTGTCCAGCACAAATCTCACATGGAGTGATCGGGATTTGAACCACGGTATCCAGCGGTGAGAGGTCGGCGCGCTGCCGTCTGGGCCACGAAGGCTCCAATGGTAATGAAGATTTTTTCTAAAATTCGGGGCAAAAAAGGAAAAAAGAAAGTAACTGGGATAACAATTAAAAAAAGAAAGTGCGAGCATCAGGCCAAGCATATGTAAATACTGTGATGAAACATATTTCTGCGGAGCATACATCGTCTCTGTGAATATTGTGCTGCAGTTGTGTCATCCCGTGATGGTCGGGGTACTCACAACACACACCTTCGACAGAAGGCAGAAGAAATAATCCAGAAGATTGATAGACATATTAGATGATTTCCATATACTGTTTCTCACTACAAAAGAAACCATCGTAAACGCAGGTTTGTGTTAAGTGACCTGAATGTTCTAAACATGTATACCATTTTCACCTTTTTTTAATCTGAAATCTGGGGGTGATGTACGTAATCTAAAGTGTGTGGTTACTTATGAATTTTATCTTGATTATTTTTGTACTCACTTTAATTACAGTTTTGTAATAACAAAAACAGAAGTTTGTGGCACATGTGCCCTTCTGAAATGCAAAATTGACAATGAGAAAATTCTACCATAAGGGATAAGCTGGCTAAAGATTTAAGAGTCCATAAATGTACGGTAAATACTTTTTACAAAGAACTTGAGAAAGCTGAGCGAGAATCACAGACTCATGCCAATATAGAATTTTAACTTTCAACAGAATATTCCTTTTCTCAATTTGGAAGTAGCTGAAGTATTTTAGTCTCAGCAGTTGTGGTTGCATATACAGTTGTAAAACAACAAAAGCTGCGATGTATATGTGGCCTGAAACATAGGCACTCAGGGGGTTTAATGAAGTTTTGTCGTGCTTGTTTCTAAAATTACTTGACAAAGATGTAAAACTACTTAAGCTTTTCTTCAGATGGTTGCAGGAGTCAAAACCAGAATTACACAAGATCTGATTCTTGTTCACACTGGTATTCACGGGTAAATGTACCAATATTGTATACAAGGTACCAATAAGGGGCCACAGTTTCACTCCGTGTGACTGGAAATTTGCCATTATTGAAAAATGAAACGAAACGTAAAAACGATAGAGATGTATGAAGGTTGGGTGCGACTTGTTGAAACAAAGTTTGAGGTGAAAGGTGACTGATACTAAATTTCACAGATCACTTAAAAAGATTCTTTAAAACATCTATAATCAAAAATAATGAGAAGTTTAAGGTGTGCGACTACAAAACATTGACATTTCAACAATATGAAATAAGTGTCAGTAAAAGCATGTCTGTCCGCCTCTGTGGTGTAGTGGTTAGCGTGATTAGCTGCCACCCCCGGAGGTCCGGGTTCGATTCCCGGCTCTGCCACGAAAATTTGAAAAGTGGTACGAGGGCTGGAACGGGGTCCACTCAGCCTCGGGAGGTCAACTGAGTAGAGGTGGATTCGATTCCCACCTCAGCCATCCTCGAAGTGGTTTTCCGTGGTTTCCCACTTCTCCTCCAGGCGAATGCCGGGATGGTACCTAACTTAAGGCCACGGCCGCTTCCTTCCCTCTTCCTTGTCTATCCCTTCCACTCTTCCCATCCCCCTACAAGGCCCCCGTTCAGCATAGCAGGTGAGGCCGCCTGGGCGAGGTACTGGTCATTCTCCCCAGTTGTATCCCCCGACCAAGAGTCTGAAGCTCCAGGACACTGCCCTTGAGGCGATAGAGGAGGGATCCCTCGCTGAGTCCGAGGGAAAAGCCGACCCTGGAGGGTAAAACAGATGTTGATGATGATGATGATGATGAAAAGCATGTCTTCCATTGCACCAACATACATGTTTCCTTTGCTCAAAAACAACGTTAACCCAGAACACCCCTCTCAATCTGTTCAATGTTATGATGAGCTAATACCTATTATCTCTGAAAAGCTAAATGACTTAAAGAAACTCTGTGTTTAAACGAAAATACAGACTCGCCTTCTAGTAGTGATTAGGACTGACATAACTTCAATTATTCTAAACAATAATTTGAAATAAATATGAACAACTTGGTTTATTTTTACATTTTCATTATTTTACCCTATATATTTTAAGAACGATCCAACTTCACTCAATATTTATGATGTTTTCAGCAAAGCGATAAGTGAACAGTAAATTATTCTATAATAGATATGTTCAGAAGTCTCTACGTCATCGTTTGAATACATATTTTATGTTATTCCTGTAACCATGTTCAAGGATTTAAGTTTTATCTCGCTCCTGAGAAAAGTCCTGAAGATGGGACCCTGTCGGAAGACGGACACGTGGAAGACCCACGAAGCACTGGTTAGACAGGGTTATGGAAGAAATTAAGAAGCCAACGTCACATCTGAAGACACATTTGACCTTAACAAATGGCGACGTCATTGCAAATATGCGGACCCTGCGGTCGTGCGGGAATAACGCGAGGAAAATGGAGTTGTTACCTATCTAGGAGTTCTCCTTGGCGATGTGAAGGAAAAGAGCCAGGGGAGAGAAGGCAAGAGGGAAGAAAGAGGATGAGAACTGGGAAGAAACCGACTTCGGAATTTAAGGCTCAGCTTTGGCATTTGTTTGATGTGAAAATAGAAAACCATGGAGAACTGTCTCAAGAGCTGTGCGGTTCATGTTCCGAATGCAAGTTTACACGACCCATACCACGTAGCTAAATTAATTTTTCATGGACTAATATAATATAAGTAGCACTAGCACAGTGCCTCATCACAAATTCTTGGTTGATAGGCATTTTAGAGCATTCGAAATAAGCAAGAGGGGAACAAGGTGTTTAAGGAGAAACTGCTTCTTTAATCCTTTATCTTACTGCCCACTCTTTTGTATCTGCGGGAATCAGCTCTCATGGACCTAACTTGCTCTGTACAATTTAACAGTGTCTACTGTTGTCTCAGGACGAACACATTTTAATCTCCGAATATATCAAGTTAATTTGAATTTTCCAATAACTTAATCTAGAATATTGTCTCAATCTTCATTTTATAACCTCACTGACTTAACATTCTGTAATCACCCTTAACTATAATGATGCATAAGCTGTTACAGTGTCCCATACAATTCCTTATAGATGGTACAGAACATCCAGTATGCAAAGGACAAAAATGCTGCATAACACAGGATTTCTTTTATGCTTACTCTGCCCGTTCTACGGTTTTCTTCGACCTATAAGACTTGAAAGGAACCGACATCCGTTGTTTAATTTATTTTAAGATAAAACCGCTAAACGGCTGGTTTCCGAGTCTGTTCCATCTACAGATCCAGTCACATCCAAAATCTGTTGAAGATGAAAAATATACGTCTTCGACATTTCTTAATATAATAGTTATTTTGTCCATATGAGTGGAGAGTAGACCAGAAATGGCAGTGTGGACAAACTATACCTGCCAGCTTCGGTACCTGAAGAAAGAAGCTACTAATGGCAATATTGTAACACCAGAAAGTGATGTTGTAACTATTCACAATCAACTGGTCACAAATCTCTTTGGCATGTACTATATGTATTCATACGACCTCATAAACTGGAAGTCTGTTTCAGGTACAATGTGGTCGTAAAAGTTAAATATACCAGGTAAGTTGGCCGTGCGGTTAGGGGCACGCAGCTGTGAGCTTGCATCCGGGAGATAGTGGGTTCGAGCCCCACTGTCGGCAGCCCTGAAGACGGTTTTCCGTAGTTTCCCATTTTCACGCCAGGCAAATGCTGGGGCTGTACCTTAAGTAAGGCCACGACCGCTTCCTTACCACTCCTAGCCCTTTCCTATCCCATCGTCGCCATAAGACCCATCTGTGTCGGTGCGACGTAAAGCATGTAGCAAAAAAAAAACCTTCAAATACCATCAAATACCACCGGACTGAGCCGGGATTGAACTCCTCTTTCTCCTCGTATTTCTTCCAGACGTGAAAAATAGGCCGCAGAGTGAGGGGTGACAGCCTCATCACACGCACACAGTACCGTCAATACTGAAAGCTTTTCTTAGGATGAACTAATACCGTTTCCCGCCTTGTACTCCTATCATTATTATTATTATTATTATTATTATTATTATTATTATTATTATTATTATTATTATTATTATTATTATTATTATTATTATCACTATTTAATGGGAACGTCATAGGCGAGTGGCATAGTCACTGGCTTCTCACTGAGGTGGTCGCAGTTTAAAAATCCGGCCAATCCGAGTGGGAGTTTTGAATTGAAATTTCAATTGTCTGTGGTTCGGATTTTACTAAAACTCGAGATCCCGTTGCTATGATCTCGATATAAACTGTCTCGTAAAACTATAGAAGCTTTTCTAATGATAATTGCTAAGAGTCTTACTAACGCCAGGGTGTCCGATACTTTTACCGGGAGAATTCTATCACTTACAGGAAGCCACTGCTATCTTGCGATGAAACAGTCAACGAATACCCGGCTACCCGTGAGGTCAAGTATCATTCATGCAGCACCTCGTTTCAAAGTCAACATCTCAAATCCAGCTTGGCACAGTTCCTCGGAAGAAATATTTCACACAATACTATACAGTACTTGAGGAATACAATGGTCCGAGCTCGCTTTGTGTACAGCGATTACAAAGAAAGGTCTGTGTCCAATCTTACAGATGGACCAGCAATTGAACGACAATGTGAGTCTCTGCCTCTCCTTTAGGAATAATAGACGAAGAATCTCACAAAAGGGGGCGAAGCTCGATAATGCAACAGGCATACTTGTCTAGCTATGAAGCTGGAAAGAAATAACTAAAAGCAGGTGAAAATACACTTCAGGGAGCGAAGTAACTTCGTTTGCAACTGATATGTAGATCGTATGATATAAATTTCATGTTGACAGTTATATACGTAATAGAGTGAAATGGGTCCATCTTTTCAATACAAGGGTAATGCTGATGTGACTATATTCTCACAATAGTCTGTTACAATAGCATTCCAATATTTCGTCAGTTACATTTTCATTTCAATATTAATAATGTTAATTATTTTAAATTTAATAGAGAAATGTACACTCAAGTTCGAGCATTAAATAAATTTCACATTTCAGTCTTTGCTATAGTCTGTAATTGTCCTGGTTCTTTTCGTGCAAGTTATGATGTGGTATCTACTACACTTCTGTCCACACAAAGTGCACTTACAATCTTCGTCTGGCTCATGGAACTTCTGGTTTACGCATATCTTGTGGTGAAACCCATGTATGGAGAGTCGTGTTATCACGTGGCGCTGTGTGTTGCACTCTCTAGTCCATCTATCGTCCGTCATCGCTGGTGAGATGTAGAAGTCTAGGTCAATTTCACTTTTCTTCCTTTCCCTGATGTTTACTAGTGCCCTGCTTGTTTCCGTTGATTGTAGGTAGAATTGTGATCGTATGTCTTCTATGAAATACGTCTCCCGCATCATTTCGTATACCATCCGGGATGGCACTGTCTTTTCAACTCGGGTAATCCTCTTCATGAACATTGCTTTTATTCTTTCTATTAATATTGGGAACTTATCGGCAAGTCTTTACTCTGTGCGGATGATATTACTTTTATAACAGGGAATGAAGGATTATAAAATGTAGTTAATCAGAATAGAAAGAGTTTTCAGGAATCGTTGGCGTGGTTGAAGGGGAATAAATTGGTCTCAAAACATATAAACACTGAAGAAATGTTAATTCAACTAATTAATAAAAGTACGGAGGAAAGCAACGTCAGCGAAACCGTGAGGAATGTATATAGACACAAAACGTATAATCTCGTGTAGGACCAAATCCTGCGTTACGGTAAGCTTGCGAATGTCAGGAACTATACCTCGAACAGGTTTTGTAAACAACATTCATTGTCCAGTGTCAAATAGCTTAATATAATAATTTCGTGCGGCTATTTCTAGCCGAGTGCAGCCCTTGTAAGGCAGACCCTCCGATGAGGGTGGGCTGCATCTGCCATGTGTAGGTAACTGCGTGTTATTGTGGTGGAGGATCGTGTTATGTGTTGTGTTTGAGTTGCAGGGACGTTAGGGACAGCATAAACCCCCAGCCGCCGAGCCATTGGAATTAACCAATGAGGGTTAAAATCCCCGACCCGGCCGGGAATCGAACCTAGGACCCTCTGAACTGAAGGCCAGTACGCTGACCATTCAGCCAGCTTAATATGATAATAGTGGAAACTCCTGCGAGAAACTGGTGACACCGCTTCTGCGTGTTATCTCGCAGTTCGAGGAGATAACTACACTTGCTACTGCTGTCAGCTGTGTACGTTGCAAGTGTCTCATTTGTACTTCAGATTGTTTTGTGGTTGTTATGCATCACTATTTTGGAAATGGCAGGAAGAGGAGTTATTTGTGCTATTTACGGGTTTTTAATTACAAAAGACAAAGTGATCGCAATTCATTTTACAGATCTCCTAAGAACAAAGTGTTGTGAGTATAGGCCTACCTGTTAATGCTTACGTGACTGTTTTTTTTATATTTATGTGAACATACTTTCTTTAATACATTGTTATCATTAAACCTAAGCATTTAATCGATTTTTAGGTGTAATCAGTGGGCTGTAAAGAGCAGAAGGGCAGATTTAGATGAAATTCTGAGGACCAAGGGAAACTGCACCCCATTATGTCATGGGCTGGGCATGCAGCAAAGTTTCCCCATGCTGAGTGTAGCGATGCATTGTCATCTTATGATAATGATTACAGTATCGGAAATGTGCACGTAGAAATGAAGGAGTATGGCAATTATAAAATGTTGTTTCCAAATATTTGTGGGGAGAGTTAGGTGTTTTCTTTTTAAATTTACGATTTTGCTTTACATCGCACCGACACAGATAGGTCTCATGGCGACAATGGAATTGGAAAGGCCTAGGAGTGGAAAGGAAGCGGCCGTGGCCTTAATTAAGGTACAGCCCTAGCATTTGCCTGCTGTGAAAATGGGAAACTACGGAAAACCATCTTCAGGGCTGCCGACAGTGGGGTTCGAACCCACCATCTCCCGGATGCAAGCTCACAGCCGCGCGCCTCTAACCGCACGGCCAACTCGCCTGGTTAGGTGCTTAAATATCAGGAACATTTGTTAGAAAGCACATATGGAATTAGAAGAAAATTAACTGACAGGGTTTTGTCATTGAATGAATGTTGTGAAGGCATATGTAACAGCTGTATAAAATTACTGACTAACAAGCTTTTCAAAGTCCTTATAAAGCCACATGTGAATAGAACCAATGGTTCAACACAGAAAAATCTTGCCAGTCAAAATATCAAGCTGAAAAATATATTGCATGTATGAGTGATTTGCTCTTGGAGACTGTATGCCCTAGTCATAACATGATGGCCGAATGTTTTAATTTGACGATACATTTGTTTTATTCTTATCACTGTCCGGCTCCATGGCTAAATGGTTAGCGTGCTGGCCTTTGGCCACATGGGTCCCGGGTTCGATTCCCGGCAGGGTCGGAAATTTTAACCATAATTGGTTAATTTTGCTGGCACGGGGGCTGGGTGTATGTGTCTTCTTCATCATTATTTAATCCTCATCATGACGCGCAGGTCGCCTACGGGAGTAGAATCAAAAGACCTGCATCTGGCGAGCCGAACTTGTCCTCGAACACTCACGGTACTAAAAGCCATACGCTATTACAATTGTCATCACTGGTTCTTTCAGATCAACATCCGCCCGTTTTCCTTCCCTATATTATGTTACAAAACCGACGCAAACATCTTAAAATCTGTATTTCGTTCGGTTCGAAGTCGAAATGTGTAGTGTTTTAATAGCTCGTTGTGTTAGTGTTCTCTTCGAGCCGCTAGATAGCAGCACTACGCGCTGTCGCCGCTGCTCTGCGTTGTAAGTGTGGAGAGTTTCCACTATTATAATATTAAGCTATTTGCCAATGTCTGACTTCAATGTGGGCTCAAACGATTATAACTTTACTGACTGTCAGTTCCGCATTGTTTAGGTTCGATTCCCGGCTCTGCCACGAAATTTGAAAAGTGGTACGAGGGTTGGAACGGGGTCCACTCAGCCTCGGGAGGTCAAGTGAGTAGAGAGGGGTTCGGTTCCCACCTCAGCGATCCTCGAAGTGGTTTACCGTGGTTTCCCACTTCACATCCAGGCAAATGCTGGGATGGTACCTAACTTAAAGCCACGGCCGCTTCCTTCTTCGTTGCCTATCCCTTCCAATCTTCCTATCCCCTCACAAGGCCCCTGTTCAGTATAGCAGAGCGAGGTACTGGTCCTCCTCTCTAGTTGTATCCTCCCGACCCAAAGTTTCACGCTCCACGTCACTGCCCTTGAAGCGGTAGAGGTGGGATCCCTTGCCGAGTCCGAGAGAAAAACCAACCCTGGTGGGTAAACGGATTAAGAAAGAAGAAAGAAATAAATTGTTCAAAAAATTACAATAGTGAAATGTAATGTTATTGTCTTTAGGTCTCACTAATAACTTGCAGGGTTTTTGGAGACATCCGGCTGCCGGAAATTTTATGTCACACGAGTTCCTTCACCGGTTCGAAGCTGGCGTATTTGATAACCTTTATATATCACTGGTCTGAGTTGGGATCCAACCCGTTAACTGAGACTGGGAGAGCCAAAATTCATGGAAAACCATCTTCAGGGCAGCTAATGGTGGAATTTGTACCCACTGTCTCCCCAATAGAAGCCCACAGCTATGCAGCTCGAACTGCACAACCAACTCGCTCGGTGCCTCTGTATTACTAAGCCGTCAACACTTGTTTTATATTATTATTATTATTATTATTATTATTATTATTATTATTATTATTATTATTATCTTAAACATTAGTAAATACTCCGTATGTTTATACACTGGGATTTTTACAACGACACTGACAGTGGCTAATGTACCGTATTTTCCCTACCTCGGCTGCGATCTCTGGGCTGTGCAAAGTATTCGGCTCAGAACTGGGACAACTAGAAGTTTTGAAAGTGCGGTGAGAGCTGGCTGTTCGTTAACATGTAACGACACACCGATAATATAATAATATTAAATGGCAAATTCGTCGCTGCTGCTGTTGTTACTTCGAATTGTCGTACAAACTTGTCTAACTTCTCAAAGAACACACATTACACATATTACAGTAGCTACGTATAAACTTGCTAACTCTGTCATTGTGAATGCCTCGCAACTTTTCATCTGCACGCTTAAAGTTTACTGACTGCGAGCTTAGTGATTTTTATAGGTTAATTTAATTCAGTTTAGTTTCTTTTAGGGGTAAAAGCATGCTTGGTTCAGCAGGAACAACTTGGGTTCGATTCCCCATCAGGAAGTGGGGATATTTAGAAACGAGATTTCCTCTTCTGGACAGGCATATGGCCTTGTGGTTCCCCAGTCTACACAAGAAATGAGTATTAGGTAAATTCGTGAGTGGTGGTGGTGGTGGTGGTGGTGGTGGTGGTGGTGGTGGTGGTGGTGGTGGTGGTGGTGGTGGTGGTGGTGGTGGTGGTGGTGGTGGTGGTGGTGGTGGTGGTGGTGGTGGTGGTGGTGGTGGTGGTGGTGGTGGTGGTGGTGGTGGTGGTGGTGGTGGTGGTGGTGGTGGTGGTGGTGGTGGTGGTGGTGGTGGTGGTGGTGGTGGTGGTGGTGGTGGTGGTGGTGGTGGTGGTGGTGGTGGTGGTGGTGGTGGTGGTGGTGGTGGTGGTGGTGGTGGTGGTGGTGGTGGTGGTGGTGGTGGTGGTGGTGGTGGTGGTGGTGGTGGTGGTGGTGGTGGTGGTGGTGGTGGTGGTGGTGGTGGTGGTGGTGGTGGTGGTGGTGGTGGTGGTGGTGGTGGTGGTGGTGGTGGTGGTGGTGGTGGTGGTGGTGGTGGTGGTGGTGGTGGTGGTGGTGGTGGTGGTGGTGGTGGTGGTGGTGGTGGTGGTGGTGGTGGTGGTGGTGGTGGTGGTGGTGGTGGTGGTGGTGGTGGTGGTGGTGGTGGTGGTGGTGGTGGTGGTGGTGGTGGTGGTGGTGGTGGTGGTGGTGGTTGTGAGTACTATTTTAAGGGGAAGTAACCATCATCTCGTAACACTAAATCAAAGGAAGAATGGAAGAGGTCTGACCCCTCAAGGAATGAATGCACTGGCCAAAGAAAAAGAACGGCAACGAAGGGCGTGGAAATAAAGACATTCTAGGCCTCACAAACCCAATGCTGTCCGCGTCGGAACGAAACAACACCAAGATACTCAACTAAGGGCCCCGTGGTCGTCAATTAACACTTCCAAGATCAGAGCGCCTTGGGGTTTCGCTTTTATTCGCATGTTACGATCAAATGGATACCGTGGATATTTTCTACTGTCCCACCCACAAGGAGTTTAATTCCTGGGGGCGAAGACGGCCAGGCGTGGGGTTAAGCACTCTATTTCACGTAGTGGCGAGGTTAAGGGCCCTCATGATTTCCTATTTTAGTCGTTTACATCATTAACTACCTTTCTAACAGAAATTGAGTAAAATGAAATGGCGTGTGGCTTTTAGTGCCGGGAGTGTCCGACGACAGGTGCAGGTCTTTTGACTTCACGCCCGTAGGCAATCTGCGCGTCGTGATGAGGATGAAATGGTGATGAAGACGACACATACACTCAGCCATGTAGCTGCCAGCTTATATTCGGGAGATGATGGGTTCGAACCCCACTGTCAGCAGCCCTGAAAATGGTTTTCCGTGGTTTCCAATCATCACAACAAGCAATGCTGTACCTCAGCTAAGGACACTTGTCACTTCCTTCCCGATACTAGCCTTTTCCTATTCCATCGTCGTCATAACACCTGTGTCGGTGCGATCTACAGCAAATTGTAAAAAAATAATCGCTAAAACCTCCTCTCTTGAAAGTAGTATAATCGAAAGAACTTATACAGAAACTCTCTTCAATCAATCAATCAATCAATCAATCAATCAATCAATCAATCAATCAATCAATCAATCAATCAATCAATCAATCAATCAATCAATCAATCAATCAATCAATCAGTCACTACTGATCTGCATTTAGGGCAGTCGTCCAGGTAGCAGATCACCTAACGGTTGTTTTCCTAGCCTTTTCTTAAATGATCGCAAAGAAATTGGAAATTTATTACACATCTCCCTTGGTAAGTTATTCCAAGCCCTAACTCCCCTTCCTATAAAAAAGTATTTGCCCCAATTTGTCCTCTTGAATTCAGCTTTATCTTCATATTGTGATCTTTGCTACTTTCAAAGACACCTTTCAAACTTATTCGTCTACTAATGTCATTCCACGCCATCTCTCCACCGACAGCTCTAAACATACCACATAGTCGAGCAGCTCGTCTCCTTTCTCCCAAGTCTTCCCAGCCCAAACTTTGCAACATTTTTGTAACGCTGCTCTTTTGTCGGAAATCACCCAGAACAAATCGAGCTGCTTTTCTTTGGATTTTTTCCAGTTCTTGAATCAAGTAATCCTGGTGAGGGTCCCATAAATCGAAACCATACTCTGTTTGGGGTCTTACCAGAGACTTGTATGCCCTCTCCTTTACATCCCTACTACAACCTATAAATACCCTCATAACCACGTGCAGAGATCTGTAGCCTTTATTTACAGTCATATTTATGTGATCACCCCAATGAAGGTCTTCCCTTATATTAACACCTAGATACTTACAATGATCCCCAAAAGGAACTTTCACCCCGTCAACGCAATAATTAAAACTGAGAGGACTTTTCCTATTTGTGAAACTCACAACCTGACTTTTAACCCCGTTTATCATCATACCATTGCCCACCGTCCGTCTCACAACACTATCGAGGTCGCCCTGCAGCCCCTCACAATCTTGTAACTTATTTATTACTCTGTACAAAATAACATCATCTGCAAACAGCCTTATCTCTGATTCCACTTCTTTACTCATATCATTGATATATATAAGAAAACATAAAGGTCCAATAATACTACTTTGAGGAATTCCCCACTAAATTATTGCAGGGTCAGACAAAGCTTCGCCTACCCTAGTTCTCTGAGATCTATTTTCTAGAAATATAGCAACCCACTTAGTCGCTATTATGTCTAATCCAATTGCACTCATTTTTTCCAGTAGTCTCCCATGATCCACCCTATCAAATGCTTTAGACAGGTCAATCGCGACACAGTCCATTTGACCTCCTGATCCAAGATATTCTGCTATATCTTGCTGGAATCCTACAAGTTTAGCTTCAGTGGAATAACCTTTCCTAAAACTGAACTGTCTTCTGTCGAAACAGTTATTAATTTCGCAAACATGTCTAATACTTTGTATAATCAGAAAGAATGTCTTCCTAAAGCTTACATACAACGCATATCAAACTTATTGGCCTTTAATTTTATGCTTTGTATATCACCCTTTCTTTTATACACGGGGGCTACTATAGCAACTCTCCATCCATTTGGTATAGTTTCTTCAACCAAACAATAATCAAATAAGTACTTCAGATATGGTACTATATCCCAACTCAATGTCTTCAGTATATTCCCAAAAATCTTATCAATTCCAGCCGCTTTTATAGTTTTCAACTGTTGTATTTTATTGTAAAAGCCATTGTTATGCAAATTTTAATACTTCTTTAGTATTAGTCACTTCCTCTATCTGGACATTATCCTTGTAATCAACAATCTTTACATACTGCTGACTGAATACTTCTGCCTTTTGAAGATTCTCTCGTACACACTCCCTCAGTTCATTAATGATTCCTGGAATGTCCTTCTTGGAATCTGTTTCTGCCTTACATACCCTATACGTACCCTTCCATATTTCACTAAACTTTGTATGACTGCCAATTATGCTTGCCATTATGTTATCCTTAGCTGCCTTCTTTGCTACATTCAATTTCCTAGTACGTTCCTTCAATTTCTCCTTACTTCCACAGCCATTTCTATTTCTTTCCAACCTGCACCTCCTTCTTAGTCTCATTACTTCTCCGTTATAATATAGTGGATATTTACCATTCCTTACCACCTTGAAAGGTACAAACCTATTTTCACATTCCTCAACAATTGCTTTAAACCCACCCCAGAGTCTGTTTACATTTTATTTACCGTTTTCCACCGATCATAATTACTTTTTTTTAAACTCCCTCATGCCTGCGGACACTAGCAAGAGTCAATCATTCTTCAAATAGTGACAGATTGTTATGTCTAACTGAAATTATATCGAAATAATTATAAAACTAACCCCCTTCGGACACGGATAGCTTTCTGAGCTGGTTTTATTTCTTGAGTAATGACAGAACTTACATTAACTTCTAATAGTCTGCACTTTATTGTGTGTTGCAAAAGTGGAAAAAAATAATTTTGAGAACTGTACAGATATAAGTGAGATTGTAAAGGATGCACGAGAAACAAAATCTGTCGAGTGAGTTGGCCGTGCGGTTAGAGGCGCGCAGCTGTAAGCTGGCATTCGGAATATAGTGGGTTTGAGCCCCAATGTCGGTAGCTCTAAATGGATTTCCGTGGTTTCCCGTTTTCACACCAGGCAAATATTGGAGCTGTACCTTATGGCCACGAACGCTTCCTTCCCACTCCTAGCACTTTCCTATCCCATCACCTGAAGACCTATGTGTGACAGTGCAACGGAAAACCAATTATTTTAAAAATCTAACAGTAATTGTTCTAGTAGTGGAAGTGAAGGGGAAAGTGCAAAATAGTATTTGTCTATGAAAATTCAATTAAAATATTATAAACTAGCTTACCAGAGAGAGGAGAAACCGTGGAAATTTGTTAATCATAGTTACGCTAAATCATTTCCATTGATATGACAGTTGCTGGATACTTTTGAACAGAAAATAGTTGGTGCAAAGTGTAATCGGCAAACAGGCCTGGCCGACTGGTTTTTAATGCGGTACTGTACATTATTCGCCAGTTAATATTGTAAACTTTAAATATTGCATAACGTATTCTAGCCCCAGTACGGAACTGCATGGCATTTCCCTTCCTTTAAACCCTTTCTAATTCAAAGTTTTAAAGCATTTATATCAAATTTAGAATTAAAGTAGTCAATATCACTTACAGGTTTAAGGTATACATAACAGTTAGATTTGGCAGCCTCCCCTCTGTAAAGATCATCTCCCAGATGCGGATAAATTGTTACGCCGCTTCGATGTCCGTATATGAGAAGTTTCGCTGTATTACTAAAGCTATAGTAAACTATTTTCCATCATCTATCTCTTGTTCATTGTTTTCATATTATTGAGCAAGTAGCGAAACAGTGTGTCTTAGTGCTGAGCGAGACGTACTGGAAAGGGGAGGGATGAATGGATACCGGCAGACGAGCCATCCTATCGGTCAATTATGCACTTGTGAAGTGATTTTTCCGGTCATGATAGGTGCAAGAACTAGTGTACCGTAGTGAACCCTTGAACTTACCATTCCATCGTTGGTCGGCCACGGCTGCTATAGTAGAACAATTTAGAACTCTTAAATCTTGGGTCGTTGCGGGAATAAATTCGGTCACGATCTTAACCAAACGATGGGGTTCAGAAGAAAGCCTAACTACTTGAAATGAGGAGCAAAAATGTGCTTACTAACTTTTATTTAAACTGAAAGAGCACGATAACATCGTTAATTTAATATGCATTCTTGCCACAAAACATATAAAAAAAAAATTTAATTATTGATTTTTGAAAAGTTCCCAACACAGTCACATTACATCACGTCACTTCGTTCCTTCCAATGTCGAAGAGTTGCTTCGGAGAAGCTAATATGTTAGTGGACAGCGAAACTGAAAAACTGAAAAAGGGAAGACCTGAAAACCGGGCACCTATCATTCCAAACGAGAACTGAGAGTTAATCCACACGATCCGTGGAAAATCTGACTTTCAACAAGTAGAACGCCTGATTTTCTCTTAATTAAGGTTATCCACCAGTCAAATACCCTTCACGGATACGGAACATCCGCCGAATGGACCCTTAATCGAACCAAACTGACTATCAGTTGCTTTGGATAGGTTGCGAAATATTATGGGAAAGCATGGTGTTCACTACAAGTTAATGGCATCATTCACAATTGAAATAAAATTCCACCATGTATTTGTCATTCATGACACCCTTAAGTGATAAGGTAGTCCCGATGCTAAACGTGCATCACCCCAAACAACTGTTCGGAAGGAACCAACAACAACATGATCCGGGAGGATCTTACGTTAAGTCGTTCTAAAGGAACAAAACTGCGAAATGCAGGAAACACTTACTAATCATGCATTTGGAAGAAATGCCAAACACTGAAGTTAATCAAAAAGTGAAAAGTCACTTGAAAATATTATTATTGAACCGATTTTCAGGTTAGAAATGGGTTTATTATGCTTAATAAATTTACCAGTCCACGCTAAAATTTACTACAATTTTAAGGAATTCTTTCCCTTGAAAAACAATGCTACCAGTACAGATCTCTCTATTTACTGTCTGTCCCAACACGCTACTGGAAAGTGATTACTTACTTACGTTAACTATGAATCAGAATGAAAATATGACAAGATTAAAATAAAATAAAATCACTGGCTGACGAATCGAAACCGCATTCGCAACTCAAGTCTCATTCTAAAACACTGAGTGTCAATATGCACACTATCAAACGAAAAACAATAAAGTTCGTAAAAATAAATTAACATCTCAAAGTCATACAGCTTAACACGCACGAAGAAACACAGTAAAAATATTTAATCTAGATCGGGTCGATGTCCCGCACTTGGACAGCCCTCATTTATCAACAACAGTCCCGTTATCTCAATGAGAGCTTCGCATAGACCCTCTACAATAAATCATATCGCACTGTAATGGCTACCTTCAACCAGGCCACTTCACAAAAGAAACAAAAGAAAAAAAAAATCTAAACTGAGACTTGAGTGTGTACAGCTACCATCCCAGACCTATCGTCGGGCTCACTTGAAATCTGTACACCCTAAACCTAATCAGTATATACATGATGCCTTCCAAATCCTATCGTCGGGCGTGACCTAGGACGTCTCATCATCAATGACTCCAAGAATAAACACGTGACGTCCTAAATCTATCGTCGGGCGTCAAAGTGGGTCGTACTGCGTCTCCCTTAACATATCAGGCGAAATGCAATTCTCAAACAACTCTGATATTTAACACTAGATTTCGTCAAACAAATACGCACGACGGAACCCACGTCTCTATTATCAAATGAATGCAAGTCGAAATACAGCAAGTGTCTACCTCTCGAAAAATACAGTAAGTGTCTACCTCATTATAATATGTGAACTCATAAAAATAAATAAACGTGACGAACGGTTCTCCACCTCGAACACAATCTCAGCCTGTGCACTGAAGTATTAGGGAAGCAAATGAAAATTCCCAACACACGGGTACCCTTTTAGTGGACGCCTTCAAAATAATAATCATCACCATCGCATTCGAAATTCTCAGATCGCCTATCATCAATTCCAACCATCTTATCCATGACCTCTCCAATGAACAAATTACATATAACCCAACCGTGTGTCCAAAGTGCTCTTCAATCCGTGAGGCCGTACCTTATCTTAACAAAAATCACTGGATGTTTACTACCCAGACCTTTACATTTTACTAGAGTCGTTTTCACTTGGAATCGTTCTATAAATTTCACAATGCTTCACATCATAGTTATCTCAAATTCGGATTGATTGCGGAAAACAATACAGCCTGTTTCACACAGCCTGTTCCTAAATACTTCCTCTACAAAAATACAGCTTGTCTCAACACTCTTTCTCCTCGCTTTCCAGCGGTATTACTCCCATCTATCTCGTCTCCACATACATATCAATTCATCGCACTCAATTCCTTTTCCTTCAAGATCCTTTTTCATACATCGATCCCCTGGTGAAAACGACAACCATTATTAACCACATCTCTTACTTTACTATTATTAAGGCTTTCGGACCTCAAGAATCCAAGAGCACACATCGACCTTTCGCAATTCAAGTATACACGATGTCTCAAAATTTCCTTCCCATTAATGACTGTGACTCTAACAAATTTTATTGACATTATCTAAATATGCCTACGATCCTTGTAAAAATAACTGGTTAAATGTAATTTAACAGAGAGGAATTTCCTTATCCCGCGGTAAACATTATTATTATTATTATTATTATTATTATTATTATTATTATTATTATTATTATTATTATTATTATTATTATTATTAACCAGCATTTCTGAATGTAACTGACACCTGAGATTACAATATTCGCCACGACAAATTTACACTTATAACGTTCACAAATCCGTACTTTGAATGATATCTCATCTCAACACAAAATTTTAAGCGTCGCATTTTACCGTTCTTGACATGAAATTTACACACTGAAAATTTTCACACGCTGACCAAAATTTACAACGCCTTTCGCCTGATAATTACGCATATCACCCGACAATCATCTGGAAAATTTTGTTTAGGACAGACAGTAACTAACCAACTAACTACAACATAATATAAAATAGACAGACCTGCACAATGGTGACATTCTCAGCATTCTGATTGCATCATCCCAGCAACCTCGTACTTAGCCACTCATTTTCACAGATAACATTTTCATTTTTAAAATCTCACTCATCCAAACACTACTCTTCACACACACGAGATTAAAATTACCATAAATAATGCACTTTCTTTGTAACTTGCACCACGAACTTCCCTCGTTCTGCAGTCGACTCTAACTGTCTGATGCGCTTCCCAGAGTGGTTTCTCTCCCCGTTGTTTCAATAAGAACAGGTGTTCGGCCGATAAGGGAGTAGAACTATTTTGAATCGCTTCCCCCAGACCTTCTTCACTTACAAGAGTACAGGAAATGATAAAAATAAAATCTGCTGTGTAATTTTTCCACCAGCCTACACCTTCCCAGTTCGTCTGCAAACGTTCACAGTTTCTCCAATCACTTTTCTTCTTAACTAATATATGGACTTTAGCCACGAACATGTATTGAATTATTGTCGGTCAATCTGGCGCGAAATTCTAATGACGGCGGGCACAAGCTCCCGCGGCTTCAAGTTCCAGATCGACACTGAAAAATCTACGGTGGGGGGTTTCTTTTATAATTTCCGGAAGGACGCTATCCCCTCTATGAGGCTTGGTGGTGTAATCTGCCAAATTTGCTTCCAATAAACCGATTTTGATAAGACTTGTCCCAGGACTCCGGACAGACTTGCACTTATGTTAGGTGTTAATTTTATAATTTTCCTACACCCACAACAGGAGAAATAAATTGTTTCTGCCCGTGCATTTCGCGCGTTTTTCTTCTGCCCACGACCTTGGCACGTGTAACTAGCTCGCTGTTCTCACGCTAACACACACTTGGGCTTAACTGCATCTCAAATTTTCCCTGGTGTCACTACCTCCACAAAGGGTATATGAATAATTTTGCTTATTTATTTCTTCCTTTACTATCTTGTCAAAATCCCTCGTTGTGCAGAATTCATTAATTTAGAAAATTGTCGGGCACTCGAGTTCCACCGAAGTGTCCCGGCAATCCACGAGCTCGCCTTGCGGGAACCTTCCCACGCAACATCGGGCTCTTGGGAGCGCAAAAATGGCTGCCCTCAAACATACAGTAGTTTCTGAATACCAAATAAATATTTGGGAAAAATAAAAATTTTTCTCACCGTAGAATTATGGGTTCAGTAGCATTTAAAAAATGCTTCATATTTTGTCGAATTTCGTATTGTTACGTTCTTCCAAATAATGTGGACAGCAGAACCCAACGATACTGTAGTTATATACAGTTATCTCAGCTTCTACCAACAAAAACCATACCACCATAAACCTTCCTCAGTTATTATAAAATAGTTACATAGATATCAGTTGGCTACACTGGGTCGTGTGGACGGGTGAACAGATCTGTCGATTGATTCTTGAATGATCGCGATTCTTTAATGGATGGCGTGAACTATTTGAATGTTGGATCGTGAAGTGATCTTAATGGACAATTATTTAATTTTTTAAAATCATACGGCACTAAATAAAATATTGTAGTTTACACAAGTATTCGCTTCGAAATTCCGTCCGAGGCATCTCACACGGTAAACCTCACTCCGCGCCCTTGTAACGTGAATAACTATTATCGTCCTGTGTGGAACTTATCGACTAGGAAAAAAGTCGCGGCACACACAGCGCATTAAGGCCGTTTGGCTGCGAAGAAGATTGCTGCCGAGTCAGAGCGCAAACGGTGAGAGAGACATCACTGTGCGTGTAGCTTCCTCTCATACAGTGTATGTTGTACACCATCAAATGTTTCTTTCACTTCAATACTCCACGAGAAAAACTGCAAAATCTTTTCAAATCTTGTCAAAGAATGTTCAACATTGCTGAAGGTTTGACAAGATTTGAAAAGATTCAGCAATGTATGATAGCAATTTGTTTTAACATGGAGTAAAGGCAAACAGCAGTTTTGGTTCGTGGACTAGCAGTTCAAGGACAGTGTCCTGGAGATTCAGACTCTGGGTCGGGGGATACAACTGGGGAGGATGACCAGTACCTCGCCCAGGCGGCCTCACCTGCTATGCTGAACAGGGGCCTTGTGGGGGGATGGGAAGATTGGAAGGGATAGACAAGGAAGAGGGAAGGAAGCGGCCGTGGCCTTAAGTTAGATACCATCCCGGCATTTGCCTGGAGGAGAAGTGGGAAACCGCGGAAAATCACTTCCAGGATGGCTGAGATGGGAATCGAAACCACCTCTACTCATTTGACCTCCCGAGGCTGAGTGGACCCCGTTCCAGCCGTCAGTCCAGGATTGCTATACTTGAACTGGCTGAGAATCGAATCCAACATTTCCAGGAAAGAAGCATAGAGACATCATCAGGTCTATAGGATCCTCAGCTGGCAGCCTTTGAATTGTAGCGGAACACTTGCTTTTGTTCCTTATCATTCTTCATCAACAGCACGTGTTCGGGCTTCTAGTGGCACGTTGTTGCCAAGTTGCCCCTGGACTTCTCACACTCCACGTATTTGTTTTAAGAACTCTCCATAATACATTTAGACACACGAAAAAATCCAAAAGCACAGCAGTAACACAAGTATATCGCTTTATATAGTAAATACACTAAACACCTCGCGGTGGAGCAAGGATATTTCGTGACCATGTTTGTTTTGAAGAAGCAAGCTGGAATGGTCTTGAATCTAGAGGGTGGTACTGAAAGGTTCAGGGATGAGTATGGCCTTGTTTCCAAGTCCATCCGCTCGATTTTATAAGCAACGGGACTGGATACCAGCTGGCTATATCACTGAACCACTTGCTCCTTTGTTTGTCTTTAATAATATATTATCAAAAGAAACTTTTCTTCATATATTCTAGATTCACTGAAACTTAACGTAGAAATGCGTCCTAAATACTGTCTAGAACCTTAAAAATCTTGATACCCCTAGTTAAGTAACTGTTTACACGCAGTATAACAGCAGCGACTTCAAAAGGAGCAATAAGCCTTTAACGGACCATAGCCGGGTGCTTTCAGCAGTACCATGTGCTCGCTTTATGACTCCGCGGTGGGTGAATTCAGGGAAACGAGAAAACAGTACTCTTGTAAAACTAACAACACATTGCATTATGCCCGCGAGAAGTAATATATACGAGTTTTCGCGCTGGATTCTAGCATAGAACGAGCTATTCTTATTGGCAGTGGGTGAACAGAGTCGAGTAAGCTATTTTGTTATCACTAACACACTGATTTAAAAATTATGCTCCCAAGAATAGGCATAAAACTTCACTTGTCAAATTACGTGAATCTTCTTCATCTTAACGTTTGTCCCGTATAGCAGAGTCCGCTGCACTGCACAAGACTTACCCCTTCACACAATCTTCGGTTTCTCCTAGTCTGATCATATCCTCTTTGATATAACGTCCATCCATCGTTCCTTTGAGCGCCGCTTGGTCGGTGTCCTGAAGAAAAGATGGCGGGCGCAGTTTTAACAGCAGAATTGTCGGTGATCCAAATTGTTGACCATACCATCGTCGGTAATTTCTCCCCATTTTGTTTACTGTGTAGGGTTTTCTTATTAACTAACCTAAAAATTTTGATGCGACAATTCTACACATGACTCTTCGTATCTCCCATTGCAGAAATAAAGAATTACTGACAATATTTTAGAAAATATGGTGACCCAAAAGTCCATTAACATTTGCAAAGGCAATACTTCACGAAATATTGGAAATACAGAGGTAATAATTGTCACACATGATTTGCTTGACGTGGGGTTTTATTGGCCCAAAAATAAAGTACACAACATGAGCAATAAATGGCACTAGACAGCAAGACGTCAGGTACAAATGGCCACACATGCTTGACATGACACGGCCTTTTGACACTAACAAAGAGCGCACAAACAGGCCAACAGATGGCGCTGGACAGCAACATGTCAGTGATGCCGCATGAGACCCGTGTACGGTATAAAAGGAGCCATCGTGAGAGAGGGCGTCTGATGCGCTTGCAATCGCGGCATGTTAACGTTACCAGAAAAGGCACTGTTAGTGAAGATTTATTTACTTTATTTTGGTGTCAGTAAAACCTCATTACATGCCAATCATGTGTGTGAATTATTATCTCTCTACCTCCAATATTCCGTGAAGTATTGCCTCGTCAAATGTTAACGGGCTTGTTGGCCATCCTGTATATTGAGAGCACAACAAAGTAACTTTAAACTGGACTTATGTTGTACAGATACACAATGTTTATATGTATGTTACTCTTTTCAGCACCAGTCATGCCTACTTATGTTCATTATTAATAAAACATCTTTATTCATAAGGTAAATAATGAAATGTAACACATGCCATGTCTTCAAAATTATATTGTAACATTAAAATTGATTTTTGAGAAGTCACTTACTTATTGAACATATTAAGAAGCACAAGTACCATAGAATACAAGCTTCAACAGCACAGCCACAGCAAAGAATAGCAACGCATAAACGAACTAGTAGCATATATCAGTAGAGCCTATCCATTTATTCGGAATCAACCATCAGGAAAGGAAGAATCTAGATTCTTGGGACTTAAGAAGCAGATCATAAATGGTATGCTTTTTTTATAACGAGATAATTTTCCTCTGCTCTTTAGGGGAGAAAGTCAATGAACAAAATTTTTACTGAATGATACTTAAACACTAAATTGTATACACAGAAATAAGCTTTAATTTTCTTTATAATAGTAAAAATTCAGGACATTTGCAGGAAATTAAACATTCAGATGGAACAACTTTTTGAAGCTTATTGCAACCCTAAGTATAGGAGGCTACATTAAATTTGCTCTCATCTATTTGTTTCTTTTGTGATCAAGTCTGATGTGACATAGTGACCAACCCAGCATCCCCATTTCCACTGCATGGTCATTCTGTTCCAGTTTTCTAGTGACGAGCCAACATTCCGTGTCATAGAGCAGCATTAGAGCTCACCACGGTCTTGTAGGTTTGGGACTTAAACAGGCATGTTACTGTCACAGTGAAATCCTGTAACTTCCCACCTTTTACATCCAGGGGGTACTGACCCTGTCTGTTAACGTGCTGCAGTCAGACTTGAGATGCAGTCCAAGGTAGCGAAAATCAGACACTTTGTTAATTTTGCAGTTATCACTGGGTAATGTTCCCTCTGGTTGCTCTCCACGTCTAATATAACATATGTGTATTGCACCGTATCCTGTCTTAAATTTGGCCTAGTTCAGGGTAAAAGTGTGTGGAACATCCGGATATGGGCAATTAAAATATCTATTTACTAATTTATACTAAAAGTATATAGACAGGAAATACATACATATAAACTAGTGAATGAGAAAGCAGGTATTCAGGTATGATAGATGTAGTAAGCTAAAGATATGAATTAAAATCATACTATTCAAATAACAAAAAAAAAACGAATATTCGACCGTAAAATTGGTTAGAGAAAGTGATACTCACATTTAAATGAATTGGCATTTAACATTCATTTATAGATTAGAAACGTGGATAACCACACAAAAAATACGATTTCAAGTTATATGGAATGTGAATGTGTTAATTTTTTTCATTTTTTTGACTGCTTCGTTATGTCTCTAAGTCCTTTGCCCGTAGGCTCGATCTAAATCCGTCCATTAGATGCGAAAATAATATTAGATACACTATACTGCTAATAATAAGAGTTGGTGTCTGACATTTCTCAGAGGGAGGTCCGTTTACTGCCTGCCGAGGCGGGATAAAGGGAATGGCTGTGTGGTTGCCATGGAAACGAGGGTGGGGCGACTGCGGTTGCCATGGAGATAGAACTTCAGGGCAGCTCGTCTTTCTGGGAGTTGCCAAACCTCTCACTGTCACTGATAAGAACCTGATTGTTTGTATAAGAGTGATCGCAAATGGGACGACACCGCCTGGCCAGGTAGTCTACAACAGATCACAGCGGCCAGAATGAAGGAGGGAACAAGTGAGCCGGAAGCGAGGGCTAAGAGCATGTAGAAAGGAATGCTGGAATGTGGCAACATTGTGAAATGGCACGTGCAGTGCTCTTCCCTCCAACCTTACCTGTCAGACGCCAACTTTAGTTAAGTCTAGTATAGTAGTTGGCCTAATTTACATATGTACATTCCGATCACTCGCACACAAATATATAAAAAGAAACACTTGTTCAGGGCTGCGTATAAATTATCCCTCCAAAATAACACAGACTCTAGTAATATAGGTCCGTAGTCATGAGCAACGGATAAGGGCAGAACCTTGCTTCCCTAAAATTAGCCATCGGGCTAAGGTATTCCCATTATTCAATAAAGAACGACATCGCAAGTCAAAAACAATAAATGCACTGGACAACAATAAACAACGCGTAAATATACATAAATCACACCTGCAAAATAAAACACACACAAATATGCACTGAAGTTGATAGAGGCGCCGGGATTCGATATCAATATACGCAGGCTCCGAACATTGCATGTCTCAACAAGACACAGCACTATTGTATATCTCGGTACGCCAAGAGACATCAGCTGGTAAGCAACAAATAAATAACTAGGGCTAGCGGTCGGAAATTCATGGAAATAACGATATATATTGTAAACACTCTCACTCATAGTAAAGCTCGGCGCATCGCCTACGACTGACTCGGGGATTCTCTACCAGGAAGACAACTGATCGAGGCCTCGCCAACTTCCTTGTTTCTGCACAATGGCACTGATTTCTCTCTGACAAAAATAACACACAGCCCACACATTCACGCGCATAACCACAGGCTGATTTATCAATACACATATGATTCAGGGCTCCCAGTAAAACACCATGGCTTCATTGCCTTTCTCATATCATTTTAGCCCCGTGAACATCTCACGGCAATTCTAAGCTCACACCTAAAATATCCTTGGTTCGATAACCGTTGCATTCATGAACTTGCCTGCCACCAAAGTTGAATATCCATACCAGCCACACCAGCCGTCCAGTAGAATTCTCCTTTCGTTTGCTCGACAGTAGATCAATCAGAATGTGAAAATTGATAAGCAGAGCGCCACTTTAAGTCGGTAGAATTAGCCGTACGATTATTATTATTATTATTATTATTATTATTATTATTATTATTATTATTATTATCATTATTATTAATTATGGCTTCAGTTTCTAACAATGGCCCATCAATTGTATGATACGGCAGCTGATGCAACGAAGTGGACTTCATTTATACCTAGTATAAGATAAAGTCCTCGATCCTGTCTGTCTGTGAGGGCTAACTTCAAGAACCACTGGGTGGATTTTGATGCGGTTTTAAACATTCTATTACCGAGCTCGATAGCTGCAGTCGCTTAAGTGCGGCCAGTATCCGGTATTCGGGAGATAGTAGGTTCGAACCCCACTGTCGGCAGCCCTGAAAATGGTTTTCCGTGGTTTCCCATTTTCACACCAGGCAAATGCTGGGGCTGTACCTTAATTCAGGCCACGGCCGCTTCCTTCCCACTCCTAGCCCTTCCCTGTCCCATCGTCGCCATAAGACCTATCTGTGTCAGTGCAACGTAAAGCAACTAGCAAAAAAAAAAAAAAAAAAACATTCTATTACGCATTTCTCGATAAAGGCCTGTAATTTAGTAACATTCATCTATGATCAAAAGAAGAAGAGCAGTATCGATTTCGAAGAAAAACGGCCGTTCATGCGCCTGTTTAAGCTTATGGTGGCTAAACCGTTAAAGGTACATCTATTTTATGAGGGTAAGAATGTTTCGACATACAACGTCCTACAAAAAAAGTCCGCGATAGCATATATCTATCTCTATATCTATGTTACAGTAACGATTTTAATGAAGCAAGTCGAAGAAAAGACGGTCATCCGTGAGCCTTTCCTTTATAGCTTGCGCTGTCTAAACCGTTAAAGATATATCTACACTATGAAAGTAAGAACTGTTCAAAATAAAACGTTCTACAAAAATTCTGCGACAGCACATATATATGTTGTACACATAACCCCACTATAAATGTTTTTATGTTACAGTTTGCAGAAAAAACGTCAAATTTAAGAAACAAATGCTTAAATTAATTATGTAATTCTTATCAAAATAAATTGTTTATTCCCCTCAAGTAACTAATGTAGAATGTCCGGATCCATGGCTAAATGGTTAGCATGCTGGCCTTTGGTCACAGGGGTCCTGGGTTCGATTCCCGGCAGGGTCGGGAATTTTAACCATAATTGGTTAATTTAGCTGGCACGGGGGCTGGGTTTATATGTCGTCTTCATCATTTCATCCTCATCACGACGCGCAGGTCGCCTACGGAAGTCAATTCAAAAGACCTGCACCTGGCGAGCCGAACTTGTCCTCGGACACTCCCGGCACTAAAAGCCACACGCCATTTCATTTCATTAATGTAGAATAAAATATAGTTTAAAGAATGTTATTTTATTCTATAATTTCGAAAATATCGTCGTTACCAATCTCCATTCTGAAATATGAAAACGTAAATGAGCAGCTTCAGAAAGACCGAGTGGATTGTGAGCCAGCGCCGGACTATCAACTACTTCGGCCAGCATTCAATGAACATGTTACGATACAACAATTAATAGATTTCTAGTAATTTTCCTTTATCTGTATAAAACCTATGATAACCCATCATACCGAGACGGAAAGCGATTATAGGCCGTAGAGTACTGCATTAGAAAACGCAACAACGAAACTGACAAACAAAGGGATTCTCGAATGTCACAAGACACAGAAAGAATTATTTTACAAAAACAAATGGACAAATTCACTGCCCAGGTTCAATATATTACTCAGTACACACAGCGGTTGATATTGAAGAAGCTGTTAATGACACTACACGATTTCTAAATTCTTTACATCCTTCTGGCTTGCCACCATACAAGCTGATTTTGAGAGTAGGGGATTCCTATTATATTGTTATAATCTACAATAATAATTACAATGGTTTTTACATCTCACCAACGACTTTTACGGGTTCCGGAGATGCCGAGATGGCGGACTTTAGTCCAGCAGGAGTTCTTTTACGTGCCAGTAAATCTACCGACACGAAGCTGAATTATTTGAGCACCTTCAAATGCCACCGGACTGAGCCAGGATCGAACCTGCTAAGTTGGAGTCAGAAGCCACGCAATTTAGGCCCTACACTCGCCAAAGTTACGCAGTGGGACGCAATTTGTAGCGAATATTTTGAAAAAATTGTTTGACTGAAGCTACTAATTTAACTGGATGTGACACAGAAGAAGCGGTCATAATACTGGCAATCCCTGATTTCGTTCAGATTTGCCTTTTGATTTCAAAATTTCAATTCCCAGTAAGAGTGTGCTTTGGTATGACAATAAACTAAGCACACGGTCAGACACTTAGCATGGCTTGAGTTGATCTCGGTGGAGAATGTTTTTCTCATGGACAGATCTACGCGTCTCTTTCACGTGTTACACGAAAACAAAATATTTTCCTATTCAGTACTGGAGGAAAAACAATTAATGTAAACGAGGAAATATTGTAAGTCCTCGGTTAAAAGTAACCAATTACCTTCAATTCATAACTGCTCTCGTGCGAAGCTGGGGTGAGTTGCTAGTAGTGTCATGCAAAACACGTTCTATGCCCGGTTAATATTTGTCGAGCATGGCAATGACCGACGTTTGCTTCTCAAAGGCGAGGCGAGCTATATTCATTGGATCTTCCCCCTATGATACTCGCTCTTTCACTCGCTATCTCAGTCACAAAGAGAAGTGTTCCCTTCCCTCCATCCTTGTTTATACTAATAATGAACGATGCGGTTACACAGCAACAAAACCAATCCTAGCTCTAATTAACACGGGTGTGTTTTCAGGTTGGGGTGGTGGTGGTGATTATTGTTTTGAGAGGAAGTACAACTGGGCAACCATCCTCTATATAACACTAATCAGAGAGAAAAATGGAAGGGGTCCGACACTTCGAAAAATGAAGATATCGGCCAAAGAAAGAGAAGGGCCACGAAGGGCGTGAAAATGAAAGACTCCCTAGCCCTCGCAAACCTAATAGCGTCGGGGTCGGAAAAAACAAGAGTTGACCAAGGGAGGTCGGATAGGATAGATGAAAGTGAGGAGCCTGGCACAAGTAAGTGGAAGCAATGCCAGGACTCAGCTGAGGACCCCGTGGTCGCCAACCCACGTTCCAAAGTTCAGAGCTCCTGAGGCCCCTATTAGTCGCCTCTTACGACAGGCAGGGGATACCGTGGGTGTTATTCTACCGCCCCCACCCACAGGGGGATCAGGTTGGGGTCTACATACGAAACGAATGCGCCATACTAGCGAAGTCTGTGTCAGTGACTTTCTTTCACCGTGTATTCTCACCCCAGTACGCAACGGAATGGGTATTAGGACCATCGTCTCAAGCACATTGATAGACAAACTGGTGGACTTAGCTTATCGCTGTCATTTTATCATTTAGACTATATATCTCATGGTGTTATTCCACGGACATATTCTTATCTGTATTTCTCAATAACACTCGCCAATTACTTTAGAAACAGTGTGTGACTAGCACAGCAGCTCACAATTTAGGTTGAGGTTCCAGTGACTGCGAAGCAGTATCAAGGGCAACCCCCGAATTAGCCAATGGGGCTTCAGCGATTGCAGAAATAAATATAGAAAGCTGAAGATCCATTTTATTAAATACTGACATCTGTTTTGTTTTCTTAATGAATTCTACACCCCCCTTTCCAAACGAGGAGAACTTAGATCTCAGCCGCGGCTGTAAAGGCTGGTCACGCATATCAGAGCAGAGGAGCGAGATGGAGCTTGTCGGCTGAAGGCGAACATCCGGGCACGTTTTCCACGCTTACATACGAGGAAGCAACAAACGAAGGCATCTTCACAGCCCCGGAAATAGATTTATAGAACCACTGCTGAGTAACTGGGGATCACCATTTTCCTTATTCAGGTGTAGTAACCGAGTGCTTTGTTAATTGGAGAGTTCTTATGCATTTCAGTCTTAGCTTCTGATAGAAAGAATATATTTCTAGGACGATTTAGTTTATGTGGCACATAGAATGTTATTGACTTCAATATCTTTGACTCATCAATTACAACAGTAATTACTTTATACAGGAGAGTCAAATCTTTGGAACTTCGTATGTGGCGCAAGCTATTCATACCATGTTCCTTCAGTATACCTGAATAATTTATGAAGGTTGGGTAATTACCTGTGATTTTATAAGTCATGAATTTTAAAAACTTGTGTTGAGCACTCTCGATAAGACTGATCTTCTTGGGTTCCAAATAATTGAGCCATACTCAAGTCTAGAGCTTACAAATGAGTTCAGAAAGAGACGAAGTTTTATTGAAGTTTGCCTTTTTATGAAGGATGCATTATCTCTTAGCAAGCCTGTCTGGTGGTCATGATCGTCAACTCTATATGGTGCGACGCCGTGGTTAGCCGGCTCAAGTCCCCTTGGTGGAAAAAGTGTTCACCATCAGAATATTAACCCGCAGGGTAGAAGAGGTTGTGATATACATTATACAATCACACTGCAAGTCTGGATTCGATTCCAAACCTATCCACAGTGTTTATATGGAGTAGAGGCATATGAGGCTGTTGATGGTGATTCGACCGTCGGATGGAGACGTTAAGTCTTGGTGCTATTCTATAGGAGTACACTATGTCGCGACACCGAGTTTTGCCCACTCCCTCCTCATTGTTATCACCGTCATCTCACACGCCACGCCTGGGCGTCAAAGAGGAAGGCATGCACCAGGCGAGCCAAACATGCCCTTAGACACTCGCGGCACTAAAAGCCATACACTAAATAAAGAATAAGATCTCTTCCCACAGGTCAGAGCAAACAGTACCTTCCACTAATTATCATAATAATAATAATGTTATTTGTTTTACGTCCCACTAACTACTCTTTTACGGTTTTCGGAGACGCCCCACTAAGTATCAGTATGGCTGTGACAGTATGGAAGCTGCTGGGGTATGGGGTGTTGAGTAATATCATTCGAAGCACAACTAATGCATCTGCATGTTATGAAAGAGCCGATCGTGCTGCAATATATATCAATTTCTTCCCAGGACAGCAAAGATGTGGCTAACTACCTCGCTCCTCATTATGCTGTGTATGTCTCCAACCATCGCATTTTGCTGTTTTCTTTTAACCACATAAAATTTCCTGATGCAATTTGAGGATGCAACCAGCTCCCGGGCTGAAGACTTCACAGCCAGCCTCCTTAAATAAAATAAGAATAACATGTTTATTCTAAATAAAGCAACATGTAGGTGGAAATCACAATAATAATGTTAACATTTTACGTACTGACTAGTTTTTACGGCTTTCGGAGACGACGATATGCTGGAATTTTGTCCTGCAGGAGTTATTTTCGTGCCATTAATCTACCGACACGAGGTTGACGTGTTTCAGCACCTTCAGTACCACCGGACTAAGCCGGAATTGACCCCGCCAACTCGGGCTCAGACAGTAATCGCTTCTACTGACTCAGCCACTTAGCCTGGCGCAAGTCTCAAATATCACCCACTGATGTACTGTATATATACACAAGTGAAAACAGACTGTTATACCATAAACTTAGGTGGTTTTTATTGTTTTCATGGGAAATATTACTAGATAACCATACCCTCATTTTAAGGGATTTCAACAATATGATCGTCAGACACGAAGAACATAAAATTCTGCTACTACACTTTTATCAATATTCCCAGCGGAGAAACTGGCCATTCAAATGTCGTCATCCACTTGTCGGTGATCTTGGCAATCTCACTTAGGATCTACATATACCTCAGTCACCTTACAGGGTGAGGTCCCTGTGATAACCATTGTTGAAACAAAAGTCGTAGTACTGTACTTAGTCGTCATCCTTCAGTTCCCAAAATAACGAATTCGATACCGGCAGATTTGTTGAAGTATGACGAGTCCATCACGTTGGCTTCCGCCACGCTAAAGAACTTCCTTCTTTTGCTATTCTTTTTACGTCGCACCAACACAGACAGGTCTTAAGGCGACGATGGGATAGGACAGGACTGGCACTGGGCATTAATTAAGATGCAGTTCCAACATTTGCCTGGTGTAAAATGAGAAACCACAGAAAACTGTATTGAGGGCTGCCAATAGTGGTGTTCGAACCCACAATTTCCCGAATGCAAACTCACAAATAAGTGTGCACCACCTCCCATTTTTTTAAATACTTATGTATTATAATCAACGCAGTGGAAAAGCAAAAGGCCCAAATACAATCTTAATGGTGCTGAATATTTGACCCGACCAAAACTGACAGAGAACGGTCAGGAGCTGGATTCGTGCCTCTCAAAACCAAAGTCATCAAGGTATGGAGCTATCGTGTAAAATAACATCAAAGCAAAAATACAAGGAAATGCAAAGGCTTATTAGACTAAAACAAGGGGCAAAACAAAACAAAGGTGACCCTCATGAATCAAAAAAACAAAATTTAAAATGTATTTTTCTCACAATGCCAAACTCTTAGACCCCCTTGAACATTGGTCAAGTCATATCTCAAAGCATTGCCTTTCTCTCCGCTCAACACCAATCTTTTTGACTTGAATCTCTTTCTTCACACTTACGATACGTCAGACTTTGACCTAAAACGATGCATGAGTATTTCTTTCTCTTCTTAAAAACATCGATATCATATCAAGGTAACAAAATCTTCCTCCCACGCACAATGACATAAAGGCCCTTATTCAGTTTTACGACAGAACAAGATGGAACAGAAAAAGTTCATTGCTGACGTTAAAAGAGGAAAGGGTCTCAACAAGAAGCCATGCGCTGAAAGCACAGAACATGAAAATCTAAAACTACTATAATAAATGGGTTGCCATGGCTACTGTACCTTCTAATTAAACAGATAAAGAAGTAAGCCAACCGGTAGAGATTACTATACATAAAAAAATCACCGGAAGAGTTGGCCGTACGGTTAGAGGCACGCGGCTGTGAGCTTGCATCCGGGAGATAGTGGGTTTGAATCCCACTGTCGGCAGCCCTGAAGATGGTTTTCCGTGATTTCCCAATTTCACACCAGACAAATGGTGTGGCTGTGCCTTAATTAAGGCCACGGCCGCTTCCTTCCAACTCCTAGACCTTTCCTATCCCATCGTCGCCATAAGACCTACCTGTGTCGGTGCGACGTAAAACAACTAACAAAAAAAAAAAGAATCAAGGGCAGAGAAACCTGAAACAAGAACAGAAGTCTTAAAGGCAGAAAAAGGGTTTGAACAGCTGATACGTTCAGTTTCCAAGCTACACTCGAATACATACAGAAACCCATAATATCCAAATCATAACCAAAGGAGCATACCGGCAAGGCATATCCAAGCAGTCGTCGATCAGCCTAGTCCAGAAAATAAACCGATGTGCAAGGTTTACAATAGGAAGCCTTTCTCCCCCAAACCAAACATGCCACATAGTTACACGTCCTCGCTGCCAACACGTATTCATACCACACGAAATGGGATCTCATGTGGACACGAATTTTGTCCAGCAAACGATCGCAGTTACAATCAATACTGCCAGGCTCGAGTAATGCATCGTAGGCCCATAACGCAAACAAAACAACGATCTCCAACCACACGGGTCACCGTCAAGATCGTCTCCCTGTATATGTCCTGGCCAGGCTTCCAGAAAGATACGTTACAAAAAGAATATCTTCATGAAAATTCTAGAGTGCCTAATACATATATTATAATGTACAGAATATTCTCCATCGTTCTAGTGCCTATTACCATTCTGGAAGTTACAGTGTCTCTCACAATTGTGGATTACAAATTATATATACAGGTAAGAATGAATTACCCGGCCCCGTGGTGTAAGGGTAGCGCGCCTGCCTCTCTCCCGGAGGCCCCGGAGGTTCGATTCTCGCCCAGGTCAGGGATTTTTCTCTCGACCTGAGGGCTGGTGCGAGGTCCACTCAGCCTACGTGATTAGAATTGAGGAGCTATCTGACAGTGAGATTTCGGCTCCGGTCTCAAAAGCCCAGAATAACGGCCGAGAGGATACGTCGTGCTGACCACACGACCCCTCGTATTCTGCAGGCCTTCGGGCTAAGCAGCGGTCGCTGGGCAGGCCAAGGCCCTTTCAAGGGCGTAAAGTGCCGTGGGGTTTGGTTTTGGTAAGAATGAATTATATCCAGGTCCTTACATTAATGAAACTGATATAAATGTCTACATATAGTGCATGTTTCATGACATAACCTCACAAACAACGCGACCGTATCGTATGTACATATGATGTAATAATAATAATAATAATAATAATAATAATAATAATAATAATAATAATAATTCGAACTCGTTCTTGCGTTATTTACCCATGGGTGAGTGAATATTGTTTTCAAGTTATAACTGTTTATCACACTTGCGTCAACAATAAAGGTCAAAAGTTTTACACCGGGCGAGTTAGCTGTGCGGTTAGGGGCGCGCAGCTGTGAGCTCGCATTCGGGAGATAGTGAGTTCGAATCCCAATGTCGGCAGCCCTGAAGATGGTTTTATGGATGACTTGTCATTATAAGGACACGGATACAAGACGTGAATTACAGGTCTGTTAATTATGTGTCTAAATGTTTATTTAGTTTATTGTCAGTTTCTGTTTATTTTATTCCAAGGTGGGGGGGGGGCGGTGTTCTAATCTCTCAGTAACACCCCTCTCCCCTGGCTACGCTCCTGTTTGCACGGTTAATAAACCAGCCATACCTATGTTGAGGTTACTTTCCTGTCTCGCAGTTGTGAGTGTGTGTTCCTGAGCACAGACTGTACCCCCCATCATATATTAAAACAATGCGGGTGTTAGGAGGCAGCTGTAGTAGTTACCTTGGCCTCAACTTAATCAGTTTCCTTACACAACAATTAGCTCTCATCTGCTCAATAGTGAGCGTGCTCTAGCAGGTCGAGGCTAACTGGCTGCTTATCGAGTGGATGAAAGCTCCATACGCTACGACCTGCAACTCATTTATCACTACACCAGGCTGGAGAATGCAAGAAAATGACAAGAAAATCGAAGCTGCAGCTGCGCTCTGGCACTCCGTGTTGCTCCGCCTCCAGGTTTTAATACGTTTCTTTAATGTATTCAGAACAAGAGAACGCTATCAACCAACAGAACATGGAAGGAATACAGTGTTAGGTCAAGGATGAAAAGTTCACCTTACCCTATGAAAAGCAGAGGTATGCTTGAAACTAGAGACTAAAACCTCTTCTGCTAACATTTGAAACATAAATTATTATAAATTTTATAAATTAAAAACCCATCTAGTCCGCCTCTGTGGTATAGTGCTTAGTGTGATTAGCTGCCACCCCCGGAGGTCCGGGTTCGATTCCCGGCTCTGCCACGAAATTTGAAAAGTGGTACGAAGGGTGGAACGGATTCTACTCAGCCTCGGGAGGTCAAATGAGTAGAGTTGGGTTCGATTCCCACCTCAGCCATACTGGAAGTGGTTTTCCGTGATTTCCCACTTTTCCTTCAGGCAAATGCCGGGATGGTACCTAACTTAAGGCCACGGCCGCTTCCTTCCCTCTTCCTTGTCTATCCCTTCCAATCTTCCCATCCCACCGCAAGGCCCCTGTTCAGCATAGCAGGTTTTCGCCGCCTGGGCGAAGTACTGGTCATCCTCCCCAGTTGTATCCCCCGACCGAGAGTCTGAAGCTCCAGGACACTGCCCTTGAGGCGGAAGAGGTAGGATCCCTCGCTGAGTCCGAGGGAAAAGCGAACCCTGGAGGGTAAGCAAATTAAGAAAGAAAGAAAGAAAGAAAGAAAGAAAGAAAAACCCAACTTAGAAAAACGTAAGTTATAGAAAATCGTTATCAACGTACGCATTTTCAATACATGTAAATATAATACTGTACTACATCAGATTTGTCCACCCTCTATGCTAAGTGGCATAAGCCTATGGCTCTCCATTAGGACGTTTCGCATGATGGACATTGAATCCACTACTTCATATTTAAGAGGGTTGCTGCATTATTGGATAATACAGCTAGCAGTAGAGAACACACGTTCACTGGTGGTACTTGACGCAAATACAACCAAGAGCTGTCGCGCTAGTTTAGTCAACCACGGCAGCGTTGTGGTGGCATAATCCTTCCAGCATTCTAAGACACTGCTGGCAGAAGCTGGCATCCAGATGTACTGTGTTACCTCATGAAGGGAAATGTTAGCGTCGTCATATTTCCTCCCAGGTCTGTACTTTTCTTGTCTTCGGGATCAATCTGACTTGTGACCGATAGATCTAGGTCATTGTTTTCCAGATTCTGACTTCCACAAAGCAGGCACCGCACCCTGTTTGAAATTTCTCTCTCGGATTCAAAATGCTTGTTAAGTTTCCGGTGGTCAACACTTAGGAATGTAGCTGTTGTGTAGTCCATTGTTGTTTCACATTTTTCTATCACTCTTTAGGATGGAGCTTTATATGTTTAATTTGAGGAGACTCATCTCCAGTTAAACTGCGTTTTTCCTCTACTACCGATTTTACCCACTCTGGTAGGGTCGAGGATGAGAACTGTGTTTCCATGTGGACTACTATTTGTTTTACGTCGCACCGATACAGATAAGTCTTATGGCGACGATGGGATAGGAAAGGCCTAGGAATGGGAAGGAAGCGGCCGTGGCCTTAATTAAGGAACAGCCCCAGCATTTGCCTGGTGTGAAAATGAGAAACCACGGAAAACCATCTTCAGGGCTGCCAACAGTGGGGTTCGAACCCACTATCTCCCGGATACAAGCTCACAGCTGCGTGCCTCTAACCGCACGGCCAACTCGCCTGGTGTCTATGTGGACTTGGCCGGGTTTTACGGCCGGATACCCTACCTGACGTCAACTCTATGTCGAGGGATGTGTACACTGTTGCGTATTCCTGTGGTGGTTGGTAGTATGATGTGAGAAATGTGTTGGGAGAGTCACAAACATCCAGCCTCCGAACCGTAGGTATTAGCCATACGCAGTTAAAATATCCGAACCAGCCGGAAATCGAACCCGGAGCTCTCTGAACCGAAGGTCAATTCACTGACCATTCAGTCAAAGATCCAGACTGTTAAACTACGTCTTCCGTAACTAAAAATAAATTATCAATGAAACGTGTTTGTAGCAAACACTCATCCACCCCAACTTGGTGACACTTCTCACTGTTCTGCTCAAAGAACTGCCGAATTCAGTCTGAAAGTCAAAAGATCTCATCCTAATGAATCTGGAGTTCCACTCTGACTCAACTTCTTGATGAACTGTTTGACGACGAGCGGCAAGTCAATATCTTTTGGGATATTAAACGATCTTGGGTGCTTCATCACTAAGTTATTTTACTCTGGGAAGAATCTTTTCTAGATGCTCTTCATGGAAAGTGTTTCTCAAAAAAGTGTTACGAATAAAACATTGACTATTTCATTGGACTAATTTAATTTAGTACGGCTAAATTAGTACACGCCGCCTCTGTGGTGTAGTGGTTAGTGTGATTAGCTGCCACCCCCAGAGGCCCGGGTTCGATTCCCGGCTCTGCCACGAAATTTGAAAAGTGGTACGAGGGCTGGAACGGGGTCCACTCAGCCTCGGGAGGTCAACTGAGTAGAGGTGGGTTCGATTCCCACCTCAGCCATCCTGGAAGTGGTTTTCCGTGGTTTCCCACTTCTCCTCCAGACAAATGCCGGGATGGTACCTAACTTAAGGCCACGGCCGCTTCCTTCCCTCCTCCTTGTCTATCCTTTCCCAACCTCCCATCCCCCCGCAAGGCCCCTGTTCAGCATAGCAGGTGAGGCCGCCTGGGCGAGGCACTGGTCATCCTCCCCATTCGTATCCCCAGACCCAGAGTCTGAAGCTCCAGGACACTGCCCTTGAGGCGGTAGAGGTGGGATCCCTCGCTGAGTTCCAGGGAAAAACCGACCCTGGAGGGAAAACTGATTACGAACGAACGAAATTAGTACACACACATACAATCACACTAATTCAGGGCTGTTTACAAAAGTCCCTTGTCCTCACAGCAGGTCTGCGGTTTGCTGGTAAATAAAATGGAAATGGCGTATGGCTTTTAGTGCCGGGAGTGCACAAGGACAAGTTCGGTTCGCCAGGTGCAGGTCTTTTGATTTGATTCCCGTAGGTAACCTGCGCGTTGTGATGAGGATGAAATGATGAAGACACATACGCCCAGCCCCCGTGCCAGTGGAGTTAACCAACGATGGTTAAAATTCCTTACCCGGCCGGGAATCGAACCCGGGACCCCTGTGACCAAAGGCCAGCACGCTAACCATTTAGTCATGGAAGCGGACGGCTTGCTGGTATTTACGTGGAACGGACGATCCCTCCATAATGTTGATTGAGAGGTCCCACCTTTCACTTCGCTTGACCCAGCAGTTCCCAGTAGCTGGATTCGTCCGTTATCTATCCCACCGCACGACTGCTGTTCACTTGGCTCGACTCAAAACAAGACTGATAACTTAGCACAATCAACACACGTGCCTGCTCCACATACTGAACTACTCAACATATAACACCCGACAAGACAACTACACAACGCAGCTCAGACGACAACCACGGTGCTCCAACATTACTCTCTATAACTCATCCAACAACACTCCAATACTCAACACTACCATTCGTTTGCGGTGAGCTGCTTTTATATCCCTGGTGATGAAATACTAGAATATTCAGGGTACGGTCGGAATAAGATCGTTTTAGTTTCGCCTTCCAGAAAATACATGGACACACCAGACGTAAAGGGAAAGGCCGGTTACATCAACACCACACTTATATAGACAATGAAGCAGGAATAATTAGATATCTTAGTCTGTGAAAAACAACAAATTAGTTCGTATAATTGAGTAGTTGGCGCTGGACGGCGCTGTGAACATTACGTAACACCAATCACATGATACTCATGTACGAAATTGAGGTTAATTTTTCAGAGAATAAATTGCTAGAATGTATCATACCGAGCTCGATAGCTGCAGTCGCTTAAGTGCGGCCAGTATCCAGTATTCGGGAGATAGTAGGTTCGAACCCCACTGTCGGCAGCCCTGAAAATGGTTTTCCGTGGTTTCCCATTTTCACACCAGGCAAATGCTGGGGCTGTACCTTAATTAAGACCACGGCCGTTCTTTCCCACTCCTAGCCCTTCCCTGTCCCATCGTCGGCATAAGACCTATCTGTGTCGGTGCGACGTAAAACCACTAGCAAAAAACAAGAATGTATCATAAATATTTCTTGCTATTTTAAGTTCTATGCTATTCGTTTCTTCCAATCTATCCGTTAGCAGTTTTGATATCGAAAATGGCGTCAACACATTCAATCTTCTACCCGTATATCTCATATTATGACCAGTTTTATGAAATCTTCGACGATATATCTCCATTTACGACCCATCCAAGTGTCTCATGAACACTGGTGAAAATATTGGTACTGATCAGTGGAGGCGTGTAGATTTCTATAACGAACAAACAAACAAACTTACTTTTGATTTTGTATAGATAGATAACATAAAATATTTTATTGTGGAACACCATAGCATGGCACAAGGCACACGCATTTTGATGCTGATTCACTCAGATTTTGTGTCAAGTAGTGCACCATCCCGAAACTCACACGAGCAAATCATTTCTAATATATTCGTAAGAGAGAGACGGCTGTGTTGTCCAAAGACTGAGAAAACCGTTTAAAAACAAGGGATGGGTGGAAATGATGGAGGGGGATACTGGGGAATTGCACACTGCTGCGCTTCCGATACATTTCCTGCATTGTCGGTATTTCACTTATTTTACTTATCCACTATTTTGTTGGCCTTTTCCCAACGATGCAGAGTTGGTACAACATTTAGATTCGGTCCAGTTTTATGACCGGGTACCGTCCGTCACACCAAACTCTATTCACTATTTCATGTCTCTGTGGCAGTTGGTGCGTGTATACCAACCCTTTGGAGTTCCCTGTTCGACTCAGTCCAACGACGCTAATAAACAGTTCAGGTTCGATGTCAGACCTGATTATACCTAGATTTAAGATTAGATATTCTGTAAATTTACGGGAAAATGGCAGACATTCTTGACTTTTTTCCATACCATGACTATTCTTCTATTCAGTGCGAATATCTACCATTCACGCATTTAATTTTAAAAGTATCATCCTGGAAATACATCAGCTACGGAATAGTTTATGTTCTGCAGCAGCATGGTATCTACTAACCGCAGCATGCATACAGACTATATTTACGAGCAGTTATGTGATAGTCGTGCCTTTGCTGGCGGAACCTAGTGTTTACAGTGCACTATGTCTTTTAGTATGGGCTAAAGCAATTTTGTTACTTTCATTGATCTGTCTCAGCTTTATTCTTGGCTTTGATAAAATTAAAGTGACTGAGGTATGGGTGATGCTAGTAATGCCATTCCTTCTGCAGCCAGTCCCTGCTATGGATGTTGTGAAAATATTGCTCATAGGGTCAGTTGGTGCATGCATTTCAGTGGGCTTGGCAGACTGGCTCGGTGAGGAAAGCAACGGGAAACTACCTCACTCCTCATTTCCCTAGTACGCCTCTTCAGTGATGCCTAGGCCATCTATGACAGCTGATGGTGGAACTGTTGAGAATCCAACCAGCCTTCGGTCTGAGGACTAAACATACAAAACATGTGATAGTCGTGAGTCTGATTTTCCGTCTCAGTGGAAGCTACACATCTCTGTTGCCGGAAAGGACAAGGAAAAAAAAGGATTGTGCTGTAGATTCAGACAGGAAAGTGAAGGATTGTAGAAGGGAGATAGCATTTCTCTGTGGAACCTATGCAACGAACCCACGACTCAGCCCAAACGAAAGAATCACACCATGAAAAAATATCACTGCGAGTGTTGTTGACTGATTGGTAATAGGCTATACCATCTTATACAGATTTTATACGTATTAATCATGTAAAATAAATTATCTGATTCCCCTGATTTTAAATTGGACCTACAGTATTTGCGAGTAGAAATATAATTGAACTATAAAGCGTTAAAATTAACACAAACATCCAGTCCCCATGCCAGAGGAATTAATTAGACGCGGGTAAAATCGCTGACTTAATCGGAAATCGAAGACGAGAACCTCCGAACAGAAGACCGCTACACTGGCTAATCAGCTAAGGAGTCTTGACTTGTCCTCCCTCACGTGCTTATTAACAACTGTCTGTCTACTCACGGGAGATCAACATAATTATGTTACGTTCATGAAATTCTTGAATGTTTATGGTCGATAAAGCATAGACAAAGATTCAGTCTGCATTTTTGAATTTGGGGGTCTGGTCAGTGCAGCCAGGATTTCTTCTTCTCTTTAACGACCTCTCCCACCACCTACTAGGAACACAATACGCGCACTTCCACATTAATTGTACGCAGCGCTGGAATGAGAAGTGAAGTAGGAAGGAGGTAGTTCCCAGGAGAGACAGCGAAATGAAGGTAATTACTTTGGAATGCTCAAAGAGCAATTAGCAATCCCTTTTCTCCCGAAACAGAAAGGACTCCACAACATGCATTAACCGGGTAGTTCTGTTAGCTCTAATAGGCTTCAAGTATTGTTTATCCAAAATGAGTGGAATAGTCCACGCCTATTTTTCGTCACTTTCTAGCTAACAAGGTAACGGTTTGGGTTGAATATGACAGATTGCAATAAAACATGGTGGGATGATCAAGAACTACATCATAAATCCAATGGTTATAGTCAATCTGCCGTAAATTTGCCTTTTCTTAGCTAAAAGTAGCATTCTTACTGCATTGTTTATGGAATGCAAGTTACCGAAGGTATCGATGAAACTTAATAAGATGATCAATTAAATCGCTGCCAGGCTTGCCATTGTTACATTGGCCGACCACAACATAGCAAAATGAGTGATTCTGGGCAGGATTCTGGCAGTTTCCTCCTTTGAGTAGATGAAAGGTTATATTAACAGCATGCGACGTTTATTGCATACTGCATAATATTGTTACGAATCGAATACTGACTGTTTTATCGATATAACAGCCGAATTATTACACACACATTTCTTTTTTTAAGTTTGTTTTACGTCGCACTGACACAGGTAGGTCTCATAGCGACGATGGGATAAGAAAGAGCTAGGACTGGAAAAGAAACGACCGTGGCCGTGAGGTACAGTCCCAGGATTTGCCTAATGTAAAATTGGAAAACCACGGAAAACCATCTTCAGGGCTGCCGACAGTGGGGTTCGGACCCATTATCTCCCGAATGCAAGCCCCTAACCACACGGCCAACTCGCTCGGTACACAAAAATTGGCGTATGGCTTTTAGTGCCGGGAGTGTCCGAGGACAAGTTCGGCTCGCCAGATGCAGGTCTTTTGATTTGACTCCCGTAGGCGACTTGCGCGTCGTGATGAAGATGAAATAATGATGAAGACGACACATACACCCAGCCCTCGTGCCAGCGAAATTAACCAATGATGGTTAAAATTCTCGACCCTACCAGGAATCGAACCCGGGACCCCTGTGGCTAAAGGCAGGTCGCCAGCTCTGGTATTTACCTGGAATGACGATCGCTTCTGTAATCTTGATTAACAGCTCACCGGGCGAGTTGGCCGTGCGGTCAGGGGCACGCGGCTGTGAGCTATCATCCGGGAGATAGTTGGTTCGAATCCCACTCTAGGCAGCCTTGAAGATGGTTTTCCGTGGTTTCCTATTTTCACACGAGGCAAATGGTGGAGCTGTACCTTAATTAAGGCCACGGCCGGTACCTTCCAACTCCTAGGCCTTTCTTATCCCATCGTCGCCATAACACCTATCTGTGTCAGTGCGACGAAAAAAAACCAACAAAATAATATTAACAGCTCACCTTTCAGTTCGATTCACACGCTCAGTCACTCCGCGCAACAGCTTCACGCACACAGGTTCGAACGCACAGTCTGTTAGCAATCACAATACAAGACGACTGTTCCTTGGCTGGACTCCAATCATTACACAATCATTACATTTGGCCGCTCCAAACAGTGAACTGCTCAGCACATATTACTCGGTAAGACAATAACAGAGTACCAATAAACAACAGTGACCACACTTCAACGTTACACTCCGTTGTACTCCTCCAATATACTCGGTGATGACAACCACGACGGGCACTATTACTGCTCACTCACTCCAACAACAGCTGGTCCAGCTCCACAACATAACACCACCACCACCACCACCACCACCACCACCACCACCACCACCACCACTACTACCAGACTTCATTTCCTAATCTAATGTTTCCAGCATCTCCAACACTACTGACACTGACTCCCACGATAGCTATCCAACTGCTATCCAACTCCTACTCCCCCCCTTGTTCACGGCTAGCCTCCCTTTATATCGCTGGTGATGGAGCACTGGCCAAGTGAGTGGTTGCATGGTTTGAGCCACGTAGATGTCAGCTTGAATTCGGGAGATGGTAGGTTCGAACACCAATGTCGACAGCCCTGAAGATGATTTTCCGTGGTTTCATATTTTCACACCACGGATGCTTACTTCCGCCTCCTAGCCCCTGGTATGTCATCCTGCAATATACATAAGACAAATTATAGACTAGAGAGATGGAATACTGGAATTTTTGGGGCTCGGCCAGAGAAGGAATATTCTCATTTCGCGTTCCATGAGATGCACGGGGAAACCGGAGGAAAGCACAATACAAGAAGAAACCGCCTGGAAGGTCCCCGGGCTGACTCACTCATTTCTCTTCATGTTGTCAAAAAAATCTCTTCTTTACCGCATATTACTTCATTGGTCTACCTAGAAATGTTTTCAGTAACGCTATCATTTATTTTAAGTCAAATTATTATTATTATTAGGATTTGTTATTTGGTAACTCACCCAATTTTCGTTGACATCTCTCTGGTTCAATTCACATACCGTAGATCTCTTGAAAGAATTATCTAGCTAATACTGAGCGTGGTCAGTACTTGGATAGATGACCAGCGCTGTTGGCTGATCTTCAATGTCCTGAACTTCCTCTTCTCATGAATTTTTACCAGGCCACTCCCACCACCTTATGTGCACGCAATACAAGCACTTACACACGAACGACAGAACACGCAGATCCTTAGAAAATAAGTGGTTAGAAAGGAGAAGAAAAAGTGGAGAACTTTAGAACACTCAGTTTTAATATCCTAATGTAGTCATCAGTTATTAACGTCGGAGTTCGGACCTCGGTGCAGATTTTGTATCCAAGGTGTAGCGTTCGGTTATATTACTGTGGATTCATTTACTGATAAGCTTCTCATCATCTTGGAATATTCCACATGGAGTTAGGGTTTATATCCTCTTAAACCCTTGGGACGAATTGAGTCTCCAGATACCCATCCATGAGTACACAGTAATAGGTTGCATTAGTGGTAATCACACCAACAGTATCACATGAATCACGTTTATGTAGAAAAACTGCACATTTCATTTTATAATAAGAAAGAAATTAGATACATGCATGTTCAGTAGTTAAGGAGTACCATTTGATAAAATTTCTTCACGGTCTTGGTAGATATCAGGTACCAGATCTTCAAGGTCATGCAAGGTTACTGGACTTATGTTACGGCTAATGTGTTACAATTCCATTGGAATTTAGTCAGCTCTATATCACACCGTGATTAGAGGGTTATCAAATTAACCTTCTATCTGGTAGATCCAGGTTCGATACTCGGTTCTACGATGAATTTTAAAAACATTTTAGGAGGGTTTGACTCGTGACAGCGTCGATTTATGTGGCATGACCTGCTCTAGGTATCACCTAATGGACAGCAGAAAAATAACACAACCCATTAGCACATTTGCTAAGGACTGACAAAATGTCAAATGTAAAAATATGTACCAAGTAATACTGAATTAGATTGGATTTTTTAAAAGATGTATGTACACAATATGTTTAATAAACCCGTATTAATACAGGTTTTATAATTATGCGGGTATGTTTGTCATTTATACTTATTTCTTTCAGTTTTATCATCATTTCGTCATGCCGAATACTGCCGAACGCCTTTTGGATTCCGGCAACTGATCTGTCCGCATCTCCGAACCAGGACGTGAATGCCAAACAGGACTTCTAGAATTGAGAGGTTTCTACGGAACCCAAATTGCGGATTTCCAATGTGTCCTTCAGTTTTTCTGTTGATAGTTTGGTGAATCAACCGTAGGAAGACTTTTAGTGCGGTGCTCACTGGGTTGATTATGCGGTGGTCTTTGCCTTTTCTTGCGTTAGGACCATAGTTGAGAGGCCTACCTGACCAGTAAACTAACCAAATAAAAATTTAAAAATTGTCACCTTCGTTCACGCAATGAGGTCCGTTGAAGGAGTGGAAAGTAAAGGTATTTACTATTCAAAACCTCGCCATTGAGGTGAAGTGGATAGATCTAAGCCCGACCACCTTCGCCAGCAGAAATTAACCTGGTCCTCATTTTTTGTGTACCGTAGGTTGAATGAGCCTCTTTAGAAGTGAAAATCTCGTTTCAATCCTTGGACTTCCTTGTCAAAATCGAGCCTATGTCCTTCCAGGTGAATCGAATAGACCTTTTTTTTTCTAGTTGCTTTACGTCGCACCGACACAGATAGGTCTTATGGCGACGATGGGATTGGAAAGGGCTAGGAGTGGGAAGGAAGTGGCCGTGGCCTTAACTAAGGTACAGTCCCAGCATTTGCCTGGTGTGAAAATGGGAAACCACGGAAAACCATTTTCAGGGCTCCCGACACTGGGGTTCGAACCTTGCTATTGAGAACTTCCTAACTGTCTGACTGAATTTTGAAACTTATATAAAACTCTGCATTTAATTGAAAATCTGAATATCTGCATTTAAAATGGAAAATCATAAAAATTAACATTCATTAAATAAAATACACACACGTCGGACCTTGTACTCACACTTACTTGTTACCTGCTTACTTACACATACGTTATTTGAAGGGCGCCAGCTGTCACTCAGTACAGCAATAATAGAATGAGACTCTTGACTATCTCTAGGGTGTGGGGTAATAAGCTTACTTTTGACAACATACCATATAAGTTCTGGGAAAAGGAGATTGGCGTTCGGTTTCCCCATTAATTTTGAGGTTAAGATATTTTACTGTCAATGAAATGAAACTATGAATTCGTTTGATAGAACAATATATATTCTTTAAATAATATATCAAAAAATAGTGAGTCTTGTTGCGATAAAACAGATGAGAATATGAAATTATGACATTGCAACTAAAAGAAACTAGGCATGAATTTGAATTCTTCTTGACCGGACATTTAACAATTTATACGAAATATTTCCCTCACTGATTCACTTGACTGTACCTTTAACACTTTGAGTGTAATTACGACGTAATCCATTGCTCTGGTGTTTACTGTAGATGTGTCACGCCTAACGTGGTGATACATCCTTGAGACTGCTTCTTCTCCATATCATCTGACTTCTTTGTAAGTCAATATGGTATGACCTCTTGGCAGGTCCAGGGTTGCCCTCTCTGACTCCTTGGTAAGCCTTGCGTCCGCGTCTTCCACTAAGTGACGGACCAACCATTTGGTCTCACTCTCTCAATGACCAATAATGGCTCACTGAGTCTTCACCATCTCTCGTTCACACTGGTTGACTATCCAACTAAGGCCTCTTGATCTAGTAGACTACTTCACTGTACTGCATCCGTATAAGTAATGACTGACGCTACAATGTGCACCCACCTTATATAGACTTTGGTTGACACAGCTACGTAATCTCCAAAAATAACAATGACATACTCCCACCTACGCGACAGATATTACATACAGTGGTGAAATAGCCCCGCGGCGATTGAGTCGATGCGCGCATATCTAAATAAATACGATGACATAGCCAAGGCGCGGCGATGACTTGGCAGAATCGCCAGTGGTGTCGCAATATAACAACGTCACTTCCAATCTCTGATATATACAACAATTGAATGGATGAAAACCATAACGGTATAAGTGACTTTTTTAAAAAAATGAGTTAAGTGTAGGATGTATTTCCGGGAGGATGTATCTTTTCACCAGCAAAGAGATAAAAGTGATAGCGGTAATATTCTGCGCTCTGGTGATGGGTGGTATAACTACAAATAGCATGTTTTATATGAGTGTTAAGATGTTTAAATGCCTTTTTCTCTGAATGACCAAAATGCTACTTATACCGTTATGGTTTTCATCCATTCAATTCTCACTGTACAGGTATTGAGTGTTATACTACACATACGTATATATGTATACATCTAAGTGCAATCTTGCAAGCAACAGGCAATTGCAAAATTGAATAAAACGGATAATTACAATAATAGTACAATATCACAGATAACATAATAATAATACTGACATAATAATAATAATAATAAAATACAGATAAAATCATACAATAATAAAAATACAGATATCATCTTGTAACGGGATTTGAACCGTTACACTATCTCCCGAATACTGGATACTGGCCGCACTTAAGCGACTGCAGCTATCGAGCTCGGTAAACAGACCTTCACCGCCACAGTCAGACAACCTCTGAGTGCAGAGAAGTGGGTTAAAAATCCCAGTTTCGTTGTTTTCCATTTACACAAGTTGGTTTACGTCGCACCAACACATACAGGTCTCATGGCGACGATGGGGCAGGGAAAGGCTAGGAGTGGAAAGGAAGCATCCATGGCCTTAAGGTACAGCCCCAGCATTTTCCTGGTGTGAAAATGGGAAACCACAGAAATCAATCTTCAGGGCTGCCAACAGTGGGGTTCGAATCCACTACGTTCCGAATTTTGGATACTGTCCTCACTTAAGCGAATGCAGCTATCGAGGTCGGTGCTTCCCATTTAAAATCCAAACAAATGTTGGATGGTATATTAATTGCAGGCGCTGCCTTCTCAATCTGGCTATGAGGACGCTTTAAACCTCTGTGTGTACAGCACCAACTGGAGGTTAAAAACAATCGAGCTTAGAGCCAACCACTATGTGCCACTTTCAAGAAAATGGTTTAGGTTGGAGCAAACCGACTGAAATGAAACTTGTTAGGACATCAGCACATCGCTGAACGCATGACAAAATGAGCGATTTCGAAGCGAAATCCAGCAGTTTCCTTGTTTGTGTTAACAAGGGGTTTTATTTATAACATGCTTGTTTAGATGATCAAAATATGATGTTTTATTTTAGCTTCCATTACATTATATTTCAAAATATAAAAATCATACAATATTGTGTCTTACGGCAAACCAGTTGAGGGACAATTTCCTAAATAAAGGACTATACAGAGTGTCCCAGGAGGAATGGTTAATATTCAGGGATATGATAGGAACGATCATTTGAAGCAAAAAACCCATAATATTGAACCCATCACTCACAATGATCAAAAGGGACCTTAAACTTACCAGCCACCTAGCCGCGAGATGCGTTATTGGGAAAGGAGTATCCATTTTTGCTCCCTTACTTGAGGAGCACCCAGTATTTTCATATTTCGAACCCACGAGACAAGAGGGTTGAGTTTGAATTGTAATCTTTTTGGGCAGGAAAGAATCAAGATTTATAATATCCTAAAGGAGAATTCCGGATGGATTCGAGTGTACCTGTGGCTAATTTCTAAAATAAGAGGATTATCCAGATGTAAATTAAAACTTGGATTGGTGGAGTGAAACGCCCAGTAAATTGTAAGGAATTATCATGTTATCATTCTCTTCTGGCCAAAGTTGGAAATACTGTACTAGACCGTGGGAAGATTCCAAGCCACACATGTATCTCATCATAGTGGGAGAAAATTATTTATCCGACCCACGGTTCAGCATTTTAGACCGTATAGAGGTAAATTAAAGTAATACAATTATGAGATTCATATTATTCGCTTTTTTCTGAACAATTTGGATATAAAAACAAATATGATACCCGTGGGATAATAGAATTATTTTCTAATGTGGTGCAATCTTTATATCACTTTCTCGCGCCAAAACGCAGGTATACTAGTTCCAGGATTGACGACAGAGGCCCGGAGCAGTCTAAGACCCGTGTTCCTTTTTGTCATTTATTATGTGCGGATGGTGTCGGATACTTAAGAGTGGTCATGGTAAGAGTGAATACCAGCCTAGAAGGAATATGGTTAGAACTGCTGGAGTGTGAAATGAAATAAATACTCATATTCGTGTGAATATAAAATTTGCCCGTGTCTGGCGAGGGAAACAATGTAAAATCAACGGCATATCTCGGTATGCTAATTTCAATATATTCCTCTAACCTGTTAAATGTGTCAAATTGTGTAAATATTTAAGTATGCATTAGATATTAAATTATAATAAATTATATGTTATAAGTTTACAGTGCTTTATGTAGATATCATATAAAGGTAAAAATATCCAAGAAGAAACGGGTGAAATAACATTGTTCATATACCTCGTATATCCGTTAAGTATTAAAATTTTCAGTGTGTAGAGTGTAAGATATAAAATTAAATAATGTTGTTAATTAAGAACCTCCGAGAAGAAATGTGTGAAATATGCATAGAGTGCGTCAACATGGTGTGTTAAGCTATAGCTGAGCGTTCGACGGTCGGCAGTGTCTGATGATATGCCAATGCTCAGTAAAAATCCAGGTGGGCGACATGATTTGTATTGTCTAAAGTGTATTCGGCATCGTTATGTGCTGTGTAAATAAGGGCCAAGGTTTCTTTGCTTTTATGTAAATATTAAGTGCCGTGTGACACAGAGATGTTTCCCATGTGGTCAGTAATGAGAAGTTTGCGTAGATTTTATGTTAAAATCCCAAAATTTCATACGATCACATTAAATCGGATATAATGAGGTATCGGGTATAGATAAGTTATCTGCCAGTTTGTCCTTAAAGAATTAGTGTGTCAAGGTTTCGTGTCAAATTATAATGTATAAATGTAGTTGAGTGTTATTGTAGATATCGGTCAGATATATAGTAATGTCTAAATTAAGTCAAAATCGGCGTGATATTTCTGGGATTAGAAGTTTGATATTTGTTAGAAGTAGTTTACGTAACTTCACTACGACAAGGATTCCATGAAATAAGGCACGATATAAAAATAAAATATAAAATAAAATGAGATCAAGTTGGGCCACATAAAATTGTCTAAGAAATTACTCCAGAAATAAAGCTTTCCAGGAACTCCAATAGCCATGATGAGGAAAATAATAACCAGCAGAGACAGTGTTAAATAAATGAGTGGAGTTGAATTCCGGGATGATGTGGTGCCCCGAGGAAATAATAGTGAATGGATTCCGGGATGATGTGGTGCCCCGAGGAAATAATAGTGAATGGGTTCCGGGATGATGTGGTGCTCCGAGGAAATAATAGTGAATGGGTTCCGGGACGATGTGGTGCTCCGAGGAAATAATAGTGAATGGGTTCCGGGACGATGTGGTGCCCCGAGGAAATAATAGTGAATGGATTCCGGGACGATGTGGTGCCCCGAGGAAATAATAGTGAATGGGTTCTGGGACGATGTGGTGCCCCGAGGAAATAATAGTGAATGGGTTCCGGGATGATGTGGTGCCCCGAGGAAATAATAGTGAATGGGTTCTGGGACGATGTGGTGCCCCGAGGAAATAATAGTGAATGGGTTCTGGGATGATGCCCGAAGAAATAATGTGTTAGAATGTCATGAAAGGCATTTGCAATGTCCAAGGTTCGAAGATTGTTTGGTTCGAGGAATTATGTGATCTCGAAAGGTTAGATGTTATGATAAATAAATTCATTTAAAATGAGTACATTGTAATCTGGCTTGTTTCAGAGTGATTCTTTCCATATAGAATTACCGCAGGTATAAAAACGACAGCTGAGGTGGCTAGGAGGACTGGAAAGCCGTTAGACCGAAGGGATGTTATATTTAAAATATTGCGAGCCTGCTATCAGACGACTGTCTGGGAATATTTAGGAAAGGCAAATAAATAATACTATTATTTAAACCTCGTAAATGATAGACACAATGTGTTGTATACTGGGTTAATGTTCTTTGAGAGGTGGTAGAGATTGTTACGGTGAAAGCTTGACACAGTAAGTTTGTTGTGACAGGGAATTATTATGGTGTGATGTGCCAAATTTATCGAATGGTGAAGGTAAATGACGGCACTCGTCTGTCACGCACCATCAGTTGGAATTTGTGGTTTAGTTATTGGATGGGATCATTTCTGGTTGTCTGATGAACCATTATGTTATTTGAGTTGTACAGGAGTGGTCTCTTAAAACGAAGATATTGCGGCTAGACTCACACGTATTTTTATTAGTTGGATAGTGGACCACACGGATAGTTGTAAGTAATGCTAATATTTTTAGTGTTAAAAGGACGTAACAATGCAGGAAATATTTTATCATGTCATTATTTCCATACTTTGTTATAGCAGCGAATTGACATCCACCACGGGAGACGTGACTAGTTTACAAAATTTATGTTTGATGAGAATTGTTTTTGCGACATTCATGAGTTCATTTAGATGGTAAGCTCAGTCTGCAAGGATCAGTGATTAGTTTATTCCAGTGAGAGTGAACATTTTGTGAATAATCATCGCACGATCAGTTAAGTCTGCGATGATAGTGCATTAGCTAAATCCTATTGGTGTTGATCACTGAATTTAAATGTTTGAGATAAAATTTAATTCTCTTTACGGTAGTACTGATCATAGTTTTTGAGTCATTTCTCCAGTGAAGATGATGATTGTGATTACTGAAATAAACAAGAAATCGTTATTTTTATATGAGCGAGATGTTTCTCCTTATTTCTTAACACAGTAGTGGTCATGACTATTGTAATGAACTATGTTCTCCATATTTTGATGAACACCATTTGTTTAATAAGTTCGTGTTAGTTGTTCTTGATAACATGGTTATGCTTATTATGACATCGTCCATTGACGTTACTCTTTTCAGTTCAGTTTGTTGGTACCGTTCGTAAACGGCCGTATTAAATTAATTTAATTATTATTCAGTGAAGCCATAAGATTAATTTTAAGAAATCCCTGCTTATTGGTTTATTCAACTTAAATTGGTCTATTATTAACTAACATAACCTGAAAGTTATCTGTGTGTTAATTTAAGTGTAAACTCAGGTTTTTAATTCCATTTTATAAATATTACAGTTCAGTGGAAAAATATTTTATATAATTTCAAATAATTAATTAGTAAAGTAACTTTATTTCTGGGTGTCTGGTTGTAACACAATATGGTGCGATCGTGTATTATTTACAGAGATATTAGGGATTGATAACATTGAATTTTGGAGCAGCTGCCTTGCCAAGGAGCAAGTGAACCTGCGAGGTAAATGCTTTGTTTGTGTATAATTAATCGGTTCCAATATAACCGGAGGTTGTTTCGGTTCGATTAAGGGTCCTATCGGTGGCTGATGATATCCTAGGTTGTATTTTGTGATCGGTAGATAACCTTCGTTTAAAAAAAAATTCGGAGCCCGGTTACAGAAACTGAATCTTCACGGACCAAGTGAATCGACCACCGGCGTTACTTGCAATCCGATAGCAATTTTCAGGGTTTTCTCTTTTCAATTATTATTATTATTATTATTGAATTATATTCTAGAATGGTAATTAACGTTTAACTTAACTAAATAACAATAAAACTAATTTTCCTGAGGTCTTCATTTTTACCGACATTTATTTCAAATTTCTGTGAGCTGTTCCGTTAATACAATTGTTTTGTTATTCGATGCTTCACATCTATTGGACGTAGTATTAATTATTTTATAATAAATCCATTTTAGCCTACTTCTTAAATTTTATTTCAAGTAATAATTAGATTTCTTTATGTCATCTCCCGATTCATGTCAAGAAGTGACTGAAGAACCTGGATCCCGCTGAGAATAGAAGAATCTACATTTACAAGAGCCAGAGACAGATGATGATAATCGGTAAGCAAGGGTGCAATGTGGACATATGCCCTAATCCGAATTGTTTCCAAAAATACAGCACATGCTAGTGGTGCGCATGTGTGTGTCTTACCCACCCAAACTCTTTGACGTTTTGAAATGAGTACAAGTTTTCCGCAAGTAATGTTCGCTATATATGTGGTCGTGGGAAAGTCGCCGTGTGCTGGTAGTAGGACTAGGCCGCACCATTTCAACTATGTGTTGCTATTCCTGCACAGAAGAAAAATGGGAGCTTGGAAGATGATCTGTTTCACGCAATGTGCTGAAAACTCTGGTCAGGAATTTGACGTATTGGAAAACGCATACGGTATTCTTCAACATCATCAGGAGCACTACCATCGCAGAAGCCGTAAACATACAGCATATTCTTCATTAGTGTAGATGTGTGGCATTTTAGCCAGCGCCGTGTACAAACACACTTCTCTCTGATACACTCCCAATCCCTCGCACCACTTCACTCACAACACACCATGGACTACTGCGCGTTCAACGGGCTATTTTAATGGCAGACAGACATCCCGAGCAGAGAGGTTGAAAAGGACGAGGTAGGTTGGGCTAGAATCAAAGGTCAAAGAGGTTGCGTGGGTAAGAATACACTGTCAAAGAGGCTGGGTGGGAAAGACACATACGTGCGCGCCACTAACCCAAAAAACAAATGTACATTAAATATGTTCCATCTCGGATACAATTCGGAACAGGGCATATGTCCATATGAAGATTTTTTTGCTTCAGATGATCGTTCCTGACATATCCCTCAATATTGAACATTCCTCCTGGGACATCATGTATATATTAAGAAGTGAAAATGAAAACCTACAACCTGTTTTTCAGTCATTGACCGGGTTAGGGATGTAATGAATGAATCATATATAGGCTGTTAGTACGATGGGGTCGCCACTCCCGAAGTGATTTATTAATGAGTGATAGATGCTATGAAGTGAGAATGGAGAGAGTTGCTGGAATGAAAGGCGAGAGGGAAAACCGGAGTACCCGGAGAAAAACCTGTCCCACCTCCGCTTTGTCCAACACAAATCTCACATGGAGTGACCGGGATTTGAATCACGGTATCCAGCAGTGAGAGGCCGACGCGCTGCCGTCTGAGCCACGGAGGCTCCATATTAAGGAGTATAAAACTTTAATATTTTAATATATTCATACACCGTGCATGTTAGTAAAATACGTTTGTAGAGAGTGGAATTCTAATGAACTCGTCAAAATCTCGGGTTTTTAAAAATGTAAAGATTGCTTTGTTTATTTCCAAGTCGTATAGCGTACTGGCCGTAATTCCTCGGCTACGAAGATGGATCGCTACAATTCGTTACGTTACTTCTTTTTTACGTGTTTTATGTAACATTAAGGCGCGTCCAGACTTGCAACAGAACATCGTAACGCAACCGCGTCGCGCTCCTGTCTGGACGGTACTGCGTAACTTCGTCGCGAACCTTAGCCCGCAACATGAACGATACGGAACGAGGTTCGCTGCGTTCCACTGCTTGTCGGTTTTCCCGTGTCACATCAAAGAGCTGCGCGCGCGGAAGTTACAGCAAGCTTGGACGTACACAGGACCTCGGCGCGTAACACGCATTCGCCTCTGTCTGCTTGATCAGTAAACATGGAGTGGACCGAGCAAAACACACTGCATTTTATTGAAATGTTCAGAGCTAAGGACATTTTGTGGCTAGCTAGCTATCCCAGGCATTTCAACAACATTTTAAGGAATGATGCATGGAAGGATCTGGCGACGGAACTTGATTAGACTTACAAAGTAGTGTTTCTGTGTTGAATAAACAATTAAAACAGATAATGTTTGATGTATGTAACATAGAATATCCCAGCAATAAATTCCTTACTTACGTTTATATTTTCTTTCAGTGCTTCAATCAGAGCTTGACACCTTCCTGTGCGATAACACTAATCGACTGTTTGGATATTTTGAAAAGATACTGCAGACTAGTGTATGAATCACCGGTTGCTAGAAATCGTACTGTCAACTGCCAGTCTCTCTTGCATCGAGCCTCTTTGAATGTGGTACCATTCTTAGCAACTTTAAGCCCTATCAAATTGATGAGGTATTCAAAGTCTGTCTAGTAAAATTTTTATAATGCCCACTAACTGTCTGAAACTTCATGTCAGCCGTGACTATAGCTGAGTTTGCCACCATCGCCTATGTTTCCGTTTCCGTTTGGTTGCATAATGCAAATAAATATAGGCTGCTGCAGCTGTGTACATCTTTCAAAGCTGCACTGTCTCAACTGGCGGAACGCTGGTAGGTTACGCGTTACGACCTGCGGCGCGGGATAGAAAAGTTTACCTCGCAACCGCGGTGCGTAACATTGCCCCGTTTAACCTTGGCGCGCGACGTGGTTACGTTACAGAGTTAGGCGCGCATGTCTGTACCCGCCTTTAAAGCAGAACTATTTGTGTTCCGAGCCGTGCGCCCTTTTCCAATAATTAATTAAGAAGGAAGCCATTCCTTTCCATTGTCGACTCAGTCTGTAGAAATACTTACAACATCTACAACACTACAACATGCTTGTTAAAAACACGCTGATAAACAATGGCATGTTCAACAAAAACATCCTTAGATTCCATGAAGTCACTTTTAACCTCGCGCATCTTCTTCCCCTTCTATCACTTTCCCCACACTGTGGGGTCACGGGTGCGAACTATGTCGCACATGTGGATTTGGGACTGTTTTACAGCCGGATGCCCTTCCTGACGCCAACACTATGTGGAGGGATGTAATCACTATGGCGTGTTTCTGTGGTGGTTGGTAGTGTGGTGTGTTGTGTGAATATGAAGAGGAGAGTGATGCAACAAACCCAAACACCCAGTCCCCGAGCCAGAAGAGTTAATCACAAGCGATTAAAATCCTCGACCCGACCGGGAATCGAACCCGGGACCCTCTGAACCAAGGCCTCAACCCCGACCATTCATCCAAGAAGTCGGACACTTTTAACCCTGAGTATACATGTAAATGCATAATATTATTTACATTGCATAAACTAGTCAATGATTACGAATTGGTACCACTGTTTCAAATCCTTGATGCTTGATAATTATTCTTTCCTGAATTGGGCTACAGTCAATCTATGATCCCATCGAAACTTAACTTGGAAACGCTGATACATCTAGTAGTTCCTTCCTTTTATTCCTCTCAGTCAGGCAATGATTAACCACGGTCTTTGCCCGAAGGTCGCCCCACCCATACCGGGTGATCATCTTCGTATTCTTCCTGAACCAATTAGTATTGCCAATTATCAAACCATTTTTCACAAAAAAAATTCACAAGGTTGTCACCTTCACGATTTCTTTGTCCATACCCAAATGAGGTAACCAACATCTAAACTCCCCTCCTTTCTTGACCCACCTACACATTCACATCCCCCATTACCATCTCATTACTAGTAATTCCTTCTTCCAAAGTGTTCAGGAAATTCTCCAGTTTCTCTCCTGATTTCCTGTCTGGAGGGGATATACCTGTGTCCAGTACGAGCCCTATATTTCTAATCTAGGTTGTTACTCTTATTATTCTATCATGTGTCAAGCTCATTACCTGTTATTATTATGAATTTGCCACATCTCATAGGCATTTTAGAGCTATTGCTAGCACAATACAGAGGACGCACCTAACCTGGGAACAGACGCCTTTTGTAGCCATCCCTAACATAGGTAACCGACGATAATGGGTCATGGATTTTAACGGCATTTCCTCCACTGAGGATCTACTACTCCCCCTAGAAGAGCTCTTCCGCCTGAAGCCTTTGGCTTTCCCAGAGCGTCAGGTTATTTTCTTCGGTGCGACACTCGGCGGTAAGTAGCTGACTGTACGCTCTGCTCCAGTCACTATAGTAGGATCATTCCTGGCGAGACAGCAATCATTAAGAAATGTTTAATAGCTAAACAATAATAATTATAACATGGTTTTCTTGTAAGATAGATAAATTTTCATAAAATCTCATACCAGTATTTCTATCTCGCAGTTACAATATAAGTTCACAAAATTGTAAACCTTTTGAACAGCAACAGTAAACTGTATCACCTTGATCCTTTTTCAGAAAGGAAACAAACAGCAGGGCTAAGTATTGAACTAATTGAACACAATCCTACACTCGCCATTCTGATCCTCAATTGTAAATCCCCTGTAAAATTTACTTTTTTGGACTAATGTTGTTTATGTAACTACCAATTCAATTAATTATCGTATCTTCTTGTCCATATTCATATTTCAGAAAGCGGGCCTGCGTACCTCCCTCTCAAGAGCATCCAACATTTCAGTATCTTTTGCTGTTAATGGCCACGTCTCTGAGGCATACTGGAGTACCAGTCTTATACGTGATTTTAGATAGTGAACTTGGTGATACGAAATACGATTCCTGAGCGGATTAGGTTGGACAGCGAAAGAATAGTCAGTCTCTTTAAAGTTACTGTTGGATTGATTTGTAGATCAGCACGTCCGTGAACCTCAGTGTTTCGCTTACGTTATAAAGAAGATGCGTCGGCAAATGATTTTTCCTCAACGTCATGCAGAACATCAACTAACACTTAATAAACTACTTCCGTACTGAGCCCAAGCTATGATAAGACTTTTTTGTACCTAATTCAAGCTCTGAACTGCAGCGCTCTGTAGATAATTTTAAGAGAAATTTGTAACTATATGGAAAAATGAGGCATCAAAACTTCTTTAAAATTCAATCGTCTAAGGAGATTGTTCTCCCGTATGTATAGAGTTCGTTATTCAGTATCAAGAATTAATGTATTCCAAATAACATCGTTCTGAATATATTGAACTCCGTGCGGTTAGAGACGCGAGGCTGTGAGCTTGCATCCGGGAGATAGTGGATTCGAATCACACTGTCGACAGCCCTGAAGATGGTTTTCCGTTGTTTCCCATTTTCACACAAGGAAATGCTGGGGCTGTACCTTAATTAAGGCTACGGCCGCTTCCTTCCAATTCCTAGGCCTTTACTATCGCATCGTCGCCATAAGACCTATCTGTGTCGGTGCGACGTAAAGCCACTAGCAAAGAATAAACTTCATGATTTACGGAAACACCGAGGTGCAGGAATTTTTCCCCATAGGAATTCGTTCACGTGCCAGTAATTCTCCAGACACGAGGCTGTCTATTTAAGGATCTTCAAATACTGCTGGACTTAACTACGATCAAACTGTCGCACTTGGGCTCAGAAGGACAATGCTCTTCCGTCTAAGCCACTTAGCCCGGATGGACAGGAAAGAGCTAGGACTCGGAAGGTAGCTGTCGTGGCTTTATGATAGAGTACAACCCAAGTATTTCGTTGGTATGAAAATGGGAAATCACAGAGAACCGCCTTAAAGAATGCTGACTGAGGTGCTCGAGCACACTATCTTCTGAATGCAAGCTTCCAGCTCCAGGACCCACACCGAGTAGACACCTTTCTCGATGCAAGCTACAAGAGTCAAAAGAGAAACTCAGTGAACAGTTTCATTACTTGTGTTTTTGACATTATGTCCTTTAGAACTTTGTCTTTAGCTGCTACCACATATTCGTGCCAGAACTCAATATTTGAGTATCGGACTGGCACATACTCTTAAACGAAGTCCTATTGCACAAGAACGCTCGAAAGCGATTGAAAAAATGAAAACCTACAACCTGTTTTCCAGTCATTGACCGGGTCAGGGATGTAATGAATGAAACATATATAGGCTGTTATTACAATGGGGTCGCCACTCCCAAGGTGATTTATTAATGAGTTCGAAAGCGATTAACTTTGCTAAATAACACCTTTATCTTATCATCTATACCAGGGCCTCTCAGGGTGCATGCGCGTGGTGCATGCACTGTGCACGGTGCAAAAGACGACTTGGCTTGGTTGACCAGAGTGCAGACCCCCCACTCCTCAATTTGGAGCAATAGCGCTTACTCTCTCTTTTCTCACGCCTCTCTCGCTCGCTCCGCCTGTCTCCCTCTGCCCCACTTGCGCCGTAGCGCTCCAAATCCGGGCTGAGTTGAGCCGAGTATAGCCGAGTAGAGCCGAGCTTAGCCGAGTAGCCCAGAGACGAAGCGTTGATCCGAGCCATGCCGAGCGGCACCGTTGCACAGTGCACGGAGCTCTTGCGCCTCGACTGCACGCGTGAGATTTTAGGCGTTTGAGAGGCCCTGATCTATACCATCAAATGTACTTATACTGTAGTTGCTCGTACTTCTTTGAGAAACAGACTTAAAGTTTGTATCCAACACAACAAATGGCCCATTCTCCTGAAGTAATGCTTCGATCGAACAAGTTTGTTACCTATTCTCCGCTACTCCACTTCTTTTCTTTCATAACCCACATTGTTACTCTTGTATCCCTAGCGTACAGTAAGAAATTCCTTTTGCTTATTAGCCAGCCTTTCAGGGAGAGTCTGAACAATGATGGAAGGCATTCAACTATCAACAAGTGTTCTTGCACTTCACTTCATAGTGTTGGTAGTTGCGAGCATTTGTGGAAATGGAGTTCAGTGCAATAAATACCTGAAAGTCAGTACCGAGGAAATAATGGTGGCGCGAATAGTTGGGAGAAATTGAAAACAAGGAACTAAATGCCAGAAACGAAAGTTAGAGATATCATCATAAAATTTCGTTTTCTGAATTTGTTACTAGATGCATCTGAATTACTTCTCGTACCCCACATTCGGTTTTAGCAGAAGTGTTTCATTACAGCTGTAGAAATGAGCCTCAATCACAGCTAAAAGAAATTAATGATGTGAGAATTGTCGGATTATATGATTTTTTTAACAGAAACTTGCGGGAAATCGTACAAAATGGTAGGACTGCCAAATTCATTCACGTGCTGGTGAGTATCACGGTAGTCTTGCGAGTGCATCACCTTCGCCGAATCTGGGTTCTTAGAAGGGAACTGTTGATGCAAGTGTAATGGACTAGTATAACTTGGAATCAATTCTCTAAACTCATGGGTAAATATTGGAAATATCGAGCTTGATTAGTAGGTATTATTATTATTATTATTATTATTATTATTATTATTATTATTATTATTATTATTATTATTATTATTATTATTATTATTATTATTATTTACGTAGTTATATACGGACCTTATTTGGTATAAATCGTTGTCGCTTCATTTATTATTTGTGTGTTGTATGACCTGTCTTGTGTAACAAATCATGTGAGGTTATGTCACGATACATCTGCTGTATGTTTATTAATAAGACTTTATTTAATGTAGGAACACGTGATTAATAGTATATAATTTATTATTACCTATAAATATGATGTATAAATCCAATGTAATGTTTTGTAACACAGGGTAATAATCCAGAAGAACACACCTTTGGCACTCGAGGTTTACAGAATGTTCTATTCATTTGTACATAGGTTATTGGAGATTTGAGAAAATACGAGGAAACATATTGTGTCATACTTTTCTAGAAGCCTGGCCAGGCAAGGTATATAAAGAGACAGTCTTTGGAGTTGTAGTTGAATTGTTAGTGAGACTTGTTAGCGAAAGGCGTTAGTCGAGTGTGTGAACTCATGTTGTGATTTTGTTGTGTTGGTGATCGGTTGACATGCTAATATAGCAGTGAAGTGTTTGTCAAGATGGCGGTTCATTAATGTGTGTGTGTATAATGTGTATATAATTTGTAAATAAAAGAGTGTAAACAATTGACAGCATTTCGTGGGTGCGTCTTGGTGATTACGACACTGTTTAGGTTGAATCGGACAAATTTCTAACCACTGTGCCGTAAAATTAACGATAATGTTATAATTATTTTCTGAAAACTTGCTAGACGGCTCAGCGCAGTTACTGATGATAATGGCATTGCGTATGTACTGTAGAAATACAGATAATCCTACTTTAAAGTTACATGAACACTTTGTATCAAAAGGTAGATCTTTAAAACACAGCGCACTTTTTAATGCTCTACGAAGCAGTTTTAGTAACATGTATCGTGCAGTACATGATTACATCAAAATATTAAGCTTTTAATACTAAATCTAAAAATGTATGCAATATCAAATCTTACCCATATGAAGGGATTTTCAGCTAAGTTGTCCACCTCAAATAACGTGACATTCTGTTTTCATTTTCAGTTATGGTGTCAAGGGGGTCGTAAATTATAAACAGATATGAGAAGGTTTCTATGAAACTACATTGTTATCCTGACGTGGCATTAAGTCACACAGGATCAAACAAGCCAGCTGCACGGTGTGGGCCGCTTAGCTCTTAGCTTGCTTTCTAGAGATGGTAGGTTTGAACCCCAACATCGGCAGTCTTGCAGATGGTTCTCCATGGTTTACCATTTTCACTTTAAGTAAGGTCATAGACGCTGCCTTCCCGGTCCTAGTCGTTTCCTAACACATTATCACTGAAAACACAAAGAAAAACGTAACCATACATGATTGAGGTCAGGAAAGACATCTCCCCGTACAACTAAGCCAAATCGACATGCATGATACGGATCGTAACTCATCCCTATCAAATTGTGGGGAAGTGGCGGAGAAAGGAGAAACATTAATAAATAAGAAGAAGGAAATGTCTTGTTTGAATGTTATAAAGTAATTGAGGTATGAGAGTAAGTATTTGGAGATGTACAACTAGTGCAACGAGCAACACTAATCAGAAAGGAATAAACGAAGTTGTCCGATTCTTCGAATAATGAACAAGAGAAAGATAACGACCACGAAGGTTGTGAAAATGAAGACTTCTTAGGCTTCGCAAACCTAATACCGTCAGGATCAGAAAAAACAAGGGTTAACAAAGGGAAGTGGTATAGGAAAGGAAACTCGTTGCATATCTGCTTTTCGTTTACCTGTTACCTATGGATATATTATAGGTGTTAAATCAACATTTTATCGTAGTGTTGCTATCAGTACAGTAGAGAGAATACCTACTGTATCTGTCAGAAGAATGTGAAGTCAGCAGCTAGCTCATGTTCCATACGTAGCGCGAATCGAAGATGGCAGTCGCCAGCTGGCAAATTAAACACGTTTTAATACATTACTTTTCCTCAATAAGTACTCGTCCGATTTTCAAAAATAATCACGGTGCTGAATTCATAATGTTTGTAAGTTTAAGGCTATGTGTACAAACATCGTGGTTTAATTTATAAAACAAAATTATTACCATTATCTCATAAGATATTGACCCCATAGAAAGGCACTGTAAGTTTGTCCGGCCCCGCGGTGTGGGGGGCTACGCGTCCGCCTGTCACCCGGCGGCCCCGGATTCGATTCTCGACCAGGTCAGGGGTTTAAAATTTTAAATGATGAATATCCCTGGCCTGGGGACTGGGTTTTTGTGTCGTCCTTAACGTTCCTTTCCTCACATTCAACACTAGTGCAGAGCCTCTCAAACGCCAAAAATCTCACGCGTGCAAACAGCGGCGCAGAGTTGCTGTACACAGTGCATCGGTCCCGCTCGGCTCGGCTCGGCCCGGCCCGGCTCGGACCAACGCTTCGTCTCTGGGCTACTCGGCTAAGCTCGGCTCGGATTTGCAGCGCTACGGAGCAAGTGAGGAAGAGGGAGACAGGGGGAGCGAGCGAGACAGGCGTGGTGGAAGAGAGAGACAGCGCTATTGCTCCATCTCGAGGAGTCGGGGTCTGCACTCTGGTAAACCAAGCGAAGTCCTCTTTTGCACCGTGCACAGTGCATGCACTAGGCGCATGCACCCTGAGAGGCCCTGCTCTAGACTTCCGCAATTCCAATTACACGCAGGTTCACATCATATGGTGCAACTAGTGGCAAAAAAAAAAGTTGTTACATAGGCTGTCTAGAGATCAACGCCACGAACAAATATCATTAGGCCTATAATAAAAGTATGATTATGAGCCCCTTGGTACCATTACTGAAAGTGAAAACGTGAATGTCGATATCTTGAACGGTTCACGAGTTGCTTGAGGTGGACAGCTCATCTGAATAACTCTACACAGTATACACAAATATATATTAATATAATCTTCTGTCATAACAACCTGCCAATCTCTACCCAGAATGACTCGTTTGGTCATGGTGTGGACAGCCTATGTAACAACGGCAAGTGAGCGACGTTCTGATGTAATTGATCAACCTACCAAGTTTCACTACAATCGATCACTGCCTTCGATACAGCACGCTCCATTTAATGTTGCAGCTACACGAGTTTTTAAGTAAGTAAATATTATTTAACAGCAGTATGACTGTTACAATAAGTTTAGGATGTCGTAACTAGTCGTCCTACCAAGTTTCATTAAAATTGGTCTGGTCCAATCCAGCGCTTTCCTTGTACGGTGGCTGAAAAGACCAGCTCTAGAACCACGAGCTCTGGCGCATGAAATATACCAAAGCTTGTTGTTGTTGATTATTTAAACATTGTTGTTGAACCTGGTAGTAATTTCATCTCTCATTTTCTCTCCCCTTTCTACGATCTTCATTATCGAATTCATTGCTGTTGTTTAAAATGTAGTGAGCCCCCGTGATGAATGTGTCGCCACACCGGCCTATCATACACCCCGTCCTCCCAGTTTCCGAATTCATATAAGAATTTAGAACTCCCTTCTGTCGTTTTCGCTGTCCTCCCTAGTAACGTCCTTATTATTATTATGCTTCTTCTTCTTTTTCCACCGCTTTTCCCACACATGTGGGGTTGCGGGTTCGAACTGTGTCGCACATGTGGATTTGGCCCTGTTTTACGGTCGGATGCCCTTTCTAACGCAACCGTGTCTGGAGGGATGTAATTACTATTGCGTGTTTCTGTGGTGGTTGGTAGTGTGGTGTGTTGTATGAATCTGAAGAGGAGAGTGTTGGGACAAACATCCAGTCCCCGAGCTATAAGAATGAATCAGACGTGATTAAAATCCCCGACCAGGCCGAGAATCGAACCCGGTACCCTCTGAACCGAAGGCCTCAATGCTGACCATTCAGCCAAGGAGTCGGTAACGTCCCCCCATCCTTCAGTTCAGAATCCATCCATCCAGAAAATTTCAACTTATTTAAATTCTTAAAACTATGGTCTATTCCAGATATGGGATTTACGCATATGTAGATGAATGTAATGACATTGAAGGAAAGTCCAGCCTTGTCATACCAGTTGTGTTTTGTTTTTGATTAGTGTGTTCATATTTTCAAAGTGAAGTTGTTCAATTTGTGAGAAGCGATATTAATAATAATAATGATTCATGAGATATCATCAAGGCGTTACTAAATGTCATGTTATATGTGAGTGACAGTCCGGACTAGAGAAAGCAGCTTGCAGCTCGTACTCCAGGCTTTAGCTCGTAATAGTCTACCATTCCGTAGCAAACATGACTTCAGCGTGAACATTGCACCTCAGTACTACAGCCTCGTCCATGTACAGAACGAATGTGATGCTAATGTAATTAAATACGTGTTTGTTGTGTTTAACTGATGCGTGTTTGGTTTAAATTTCCTGTCCTGTGTTAGTTTACATTTCAAGGCATGCAAGTTTATTTCATTTTCAAAGCTTCATTAACTATACGCTTCCAAAATGTAGAAGCTGTTCCTTCAATGAAATGAGCAGCAGTTCTGCTAAAAATAATGTGTGAATTTACTAATATTATCACCCCCACCCAATGTCATACTGCGCCACATAGAATCTAAAAAGAAAATGTTTTTTCCTTCTTCCTGGCAGTCTTGTCATTCTTAAGGTATTGCATTTTTCTTACGGTCTTGAACCAAAAGCATACAACGTCAAGCACCTTTACCTCCATGCATACTTCTTGGCTGTCTGGCCTTCTGAGAGTTTGGCTTTCTTGAAAACAATTCCCCATTCTTCTCTGTCTGCTGCTTTCCTTCTCCAGTCCCACAATCAACACTCTGGGTATCACTTCACATCCTCCATCCATCCCATTCTCAGTCATCCTACCTCTCTCAGCGTTGTATACTTTTCTTAACTTTCCATGTTACATTCTTGCCAAGTCATCATCCATTTAGATCGATCATGTTATCTTTTGGCTCTTTACTGGTCTTTCTGTTTTCGGTGTTAAGGCGTTAGCCATACTCCCGATCCTCACTCTGGAGGACAAGAATCTTCCCTTAGGGTTACAAAACCGTAGTCAGGATGTCCGCGTTCAGTCACCCGGAACTCGCCCTTCCTCTGGAAACACTAGCAGATAGATTAATAATGTCATTTGCTTTACGTCCCACTAACTACTTTTTAAGGTCTTCGGAGACGCCGAGGTGCCGGAATTTAGTCCCGCAGGAGTTCTTTAACGTGCCAGTAAATCTACCGACACGGGGCTGTCGTATTTGAGCACCTACAAATACCACCGGACTGAGCCAGGATCGAACCTGCCAAGTTGGGGTTAGAAGGCCAGCGCCTTAACCGTCTGAGCCACTCAGCCCGGAAGCAGATAGATTACCAGCTAGACATTACTGAAGCTTTGCCAGAACCACGCATTTGGCCTCCGCAAATCTGTCAAGAAGAAAATACCAGCCATTCACCCTTTCCATTTACCCGGGTTTAGGATTGGCGTTCAGTTGGATTGGATTACCCGCCAGACGGCCGTGTTTCCAATACTTCTTAAGATAGACTATTTTGCGATTCCCCCGTTGCCTTGAAAAATCAGTTCAATTTCCTCTATTTGTTTCTAAGGCAAATTTATATTAAAAAATGCCTTAGTCACAAGTTTTTCGAAATTTTTGTTGTTTCGTTCTCTGTTAAACATACTCATACCTAAGTCCTTAGTCCTAAGGCAATTTTGAAGTCGAATTTAAATTACTTGAAATAAGGTCTTTGTGAACTTCAAGGGTTTTCTAAGTGCATTTCACACAGATTCTAGACCAGGGGAGGGTGCATGCGCCTGGTGCATGTACTGTGCACGGTGCAACAGACGACTTCTCTAATTAATGTTATTTGCTTTACGCCCCACTGACTACTTTTGCGGTCTTCGGAGACGCCGAGGTGCCGGAAATTAGTCCTGCAGGAGTTCTTTTACTTGCCAGTAAAACTACCGACACGAGACTGACGTATTTGAGCACCTTCAAATACCACCGGACTGAGCCAGGATCGAACCTGCCAAGTTGGGGTCGGAAGGCCAGCGCCTCAACCGTCTGAGCCACTCAGACCAGCGACGACTTCTCTAGGTTGACCAGAGTGCAGACCCCCACTCCTCGATTTGGAGCAATAGCGCTGTCTCTCTCTCTCTTGCCCCACGCCTGTCTCGCTCGCTCCGCATGTCTCCCTCTCCCTCACTTGCTCCGTAGCACTCCAAATCCGAGCTCAGTTGAGCCGAGTTGATCCGAGCTTAGCTGAATAGCCCAGAGACGAAGCGTTGGTCCGAGCCGAGCCGAGCGGGACCGATGCACTGTGCACAGGAACTCAGCGCCGCTGTTTGCACGCGTGAGATTTTGGGCGTTTGAGAGGCCATGTTGTAGACCATTGCTGATCAAACTGCAGGTAAATGACTGATAGTGGATACGCACACATTTGAGAGGGAATGTAATAATAATAATAATAATAATAATAATAATAATAATAATAATAATAAGTGTAATCAAAAGAATAAATATTCCAAGGAAACTTGAAGGCCGAAAGATTGTTGATATAGCACAACTTAGTAAGATATTTATAATACTAGTATATACTCGCTATACCTATACACTGGCCGTCATTTGTAATACAATTCAATGCTTGTCCCATACTTGAGCGTCAATATTGTCATTTTACTGATTCTACTTCGCCTTAAAGTTGAAATAAATAAACTAATTAACTGAAATGCCTGTACTTTTTGCGACAGAGTTCGCCAAAATGGATCCCTCGAATTTAGATAGAGCATGATAATGTCCTCTTCACTCCTCGGGCGTGTTTTTAAGACTGAACTGGTACATCCAGTACGGGTCTTACCTAACACACTGAAGAGAGTTAAACAAATGGGAAATGCACTTAATTTCTTCAATAACTTCGCCATACCAATTTAAAAATAAACTGTCTATATTATGTTGTAAGCATAATCCTTGCATGGGCTCTTCCTCGACACACAAATATAAACAAACTCAATAAACATTAACAAATGCCGGAAGATTCTCGCAATATAGAGCAAAACGCTCCTGTAATAAGCATTCGGAAAATATAGCGACAGCGGCAGCAAATCCTGTAATTACAGGTTAGAGATCACCTAAATGGTTAGTGTGCTGGCCTGTGGTCACAGGGGTCCCGGGTTCGATTCCCGTCAGGGTCGGGAATTTTTAACCACCATTGGTTAATTTTGCTGGCTCGAGGGCTGGGTGTATGTGCCGTCTTAATCATCATTTCATCCTCATCACGACGCGCAGGTCGCCTACGGGTATCAGATCAAAAACCTGCACCTGACGAGCCGAACATGTCCTCGGACACTCCCGACACTAAAGGCCATACGCCATTTCATTTCATTTACAGGTTGGAGGATGTTGTCTCCGTATATCAGTCATGATACCCTGGATAGCATCGAACAAACATGATTACACCCCAGAACATGACTGAACTCCCTTGCTGCTGATGGTGCTCCGGGATGAAGGGCTCGCTCCATCTCTCGCCGGATCGTCTCCACACTGTTGTATGGGTGCAAGCTTTCCGTGAGTTCATTAGAAAAGAGCGTATGCTTCCACAGTTCCAAATACTCTTGGCTACGAGTTGTTCCCCATCTCACACGAGGTGCTCTATGGCGTGATTCCTTACACCGGCCTCCTTGATAACAGTCCTCCGTCGTGCAGCCGATTTCGCACCGTCTAATCTGTCACATTCATTCGGGGAGCCCTCCAAAGATCCTGGTAGAACGGCGTACTGAAAGCAAGAAATACCAATCCTGCCTGTCAGTTGTTGTGTGGGCGTCCCATCCGTTGTTAATCAGTAACATTTTGTGTCTCCCCGAACTTTTTTCAAACTCTGGAGACTCACTCTAACACGAGTGACGACATTTAATTCTCACCATCATTCTTGCGGCAATGTCACAGTTAGAATGCGGTCAGTAGCAGAAATTTCATACTTACCTCAATTGTACAAGTGTTTTCTGTACACCATTGACTTTATAAGTGATGATGTTAAACTGACCGACATGACATATGCCTCTTATCGGAGAAATATTCAACCTGATGTAGTTCTAAAGTCACTGTGTGTCTCAGACATTGGTTTACAGTAGGCCTACTCACAGCAAACATGTTTGAGGTACTTACCGTCTGAAATTGTAAAATTTAAGTTTCTTTTGAGCACTGTAATTCGACTGTAATATTTCGTGCTTTTGTAATCTTTGCCGGCCCGAGTACGGTTTCGAATCTTTAGGCGTTTTTTACTTCAGAACTCGCATGCATTCTATCTGTGGCCACCTTGGTGAGAAGCTAGTGTAATCCGATTACTTTCCATGCCAGGAATGTACGTGGTAATAGGTTATAGAACATCATCACTGTGTGGGGTAAAGGAATTCAATCATATCTTCATAGTGCTGTCACGGAGCATGACTTAGTGCGCCGGTTTACCAACGATGTCATCGTGTATATCGTCCGTGTTTTAAATGCAGAATCAATAGCAAAAGTGGACGTACCAGGACAAATTATTTTCCAGAATCAGATATAAATCGCACTCTAAACCTATTAGTAACGAATTCGAAATTTGAATTGTGAAATGAATAGCGCGTTGGTGATCACAAGGCTAATAAGGGTGCACGAGAGGCAGCGGCCGAGCAGGAAATGAAATTGCGACGCGCTCAACAATTAGAGCTGCAGCCCTGGCGCCAATTTCCGGGTGGAGAGAGACGCTCTCATTTTTATCAAGAAAATCAAGTTCGGAAATTACTTGCACAGTAATTTACATAAAGCTGTAACGTCCAATTAAAACACAAGTACGAGCAAAGAAATTAGTTGCAGGGCGATAGTATTAAAAATTAACGAGCATTTATGTCGTTGTATTGCGGTGTTTTGTCTGCAACCGGGAATTGATTCTATTTTAATTAGGTTTTCCTCCATCGACAGCTATTCTTCTGTGAAATGCCGTATGCTCGTATAAATTCACAACAGTTAACTTGTATGGGAATGTTTCACTTAGCAAATCTTTCACGTTCGAGGGATCATAAAATTGCCATCATCGTTGTAATTTAAAGCAGCGTTGACATAAATGGTCACTGGCGGCTTTCGCCTCCCGTTTTTACACAAGCCTGTGTCCAGAGCTGAAAGGTCTGTCCTACCACGCTATTATAGTTGCAAGACGATAGTGAGTGCGGGTGGACACTGCGTGAACAGTAGTTGAATGTTTTAGTTTCTTTGTTGCTTCATGTACCTTATATACAGGTTGCGGACGTTTCGAATACGTGTGTAGGTCAGGCTATGAAAATGCAGGCAGTCAAGGCGACTGATGTTTCCTACTCGAGCCGAGGTAACCCGGCTCCCCATGGAGCTAAAATCAACTAAGAAGGTGGTCGCTGTTCCTCACTTTAAATAGCTTCTCACCTTCCGGACTACCACAAGTCCCAAGGAGCATTTTGCTATGGGCTTTACGTCGCACCTACACAGATAGGTCTTATGGCGACGATGGGATAGGAAAGGCCTAGGAGTTGGAAGGAAGCGGTCGTGGCCTTAATTAAGGTACAGCCCCAGCATTTGCCTGGTGTGAAAAGGGGAAACCACGGAAAACCATTTTTAGGGCTGCCGATAGTGGGATTCGAACCTACTATCTCCCGGATGCAAGCTCACAGCGGAGCATTTTGAAACACCTGGAACATACCTCTCGTTCGACAGTCAACTCAGAGTTGCCGGTGCTGTTACGTAATTTGAGGACTCGTCCTGCATATTCATGGTCTGACCAACATGTTGATCATCTGTGCATAATAGGCATCCGAGAATTGCAGATTTTGCACCTTTCCTCTACCTTCATATTGGTTCTTAATTCTATAGCCTCCCGAACGTTTGCTTCAATATTCCGAGGAACAGCTCCTAAAATCTTGGTCTGCCAAATGAAAATTTGGTTTAGTTTCCTAGGCATGCTTAGCTAAAGCTGAAATTTCATTGTGTTGATTCTTGGCGTGACGTATACAGTATGTTCTTTGTGTAGAAATCAGACGCTTCGTTTTACCGACGGAGCAGATACCGCTATTAACATTCAATGTGGTAGATTCCACGGGCCTGTTATTCTGTTGTATCTTTGGTTACATACATCGAAGTAACTTCCTGTGCGGTTTTTAGTGTAAATGGTATTGTGTTTGCTTAGTATCTTCTCAATCTTGTCTGTCGTGTAGCTGTTGTATGGAAGTATCGCTGTCTTTGGATGGGTTAGCTCCTCCTCCCCTGTGTTCTCTTTCACTGTGACATCTCCTTTAATTTGTTCTATTTTCCTAAAAACTCGTTGGATGTTGCGTAATAAGTACCTATTTCTTCTAAGAGTTTCGGTAAGGTGCTCAGCGTTAATAGTAGTAAGAGGTTTCATTTCAATTATTTCAGTTTTCGCGTGTAAATGTGGTATTCGAAATCTTCAGTTTTCTGGTTAGATATAAGAGAGGGCCTAAAGGCTCTAATCTCGCCAGACAAAAATACATCTAATATACTCGTAATATCTCTTGGGTAGTTCTAGGCCTCATTACTGGACATATACCTTAAGATCTTTGGTCCTACATCTTGTGTTAGTGTGGTGATGTATTGATGTATTTATCTACTATTGTACTACTATTGTACTGTGGACCTAATAGTGACTGGTTTGTCAGCCTAATTGTGGAAGATGAACACAGTTGATACGAATGAGATTTAGATTTTCTGCAGGCCGCAAAGACTCTTCAACCTGCAATATAATCATTCATTAATCATCCCTGTTCCATTTTAAACTGATTTAACAAAGGGTCTTTGTTGATAAACGAACCATTCATCGCGTGACATAATTAACCTTGTTCAGTTTCAGAAGTCCTTTGTGTGAGTGGATAATAGTGTTGAAGCCATATAAACTCTCAGTTTGTCCTTTTAACACATTTAACTTCGAAGGTGAACAAGGAAACCAAAGAAGTTCTGTAGCATGGCAAACTCCGGAGGCAGGCTAAATACATAAAGTCAATCGTATCAGCGGTGATTTCGTTGTCATGTTCACATGGAAATCTTCATATAATGGCAGTGGCATTGTCTAACAAGTAAGTTAAATAGCTTCTTGTATATTTTATGAGTCTTACGAAGGCGTTGGCCCTAGTTGAGATGTGTATGTTAAGTCCTCATCCCGAAGGTTCGTTGAATCCTCAGATAAGCACCTCCAAAGGTTACGCTTTGGAAAAATCGATGTCGGCGTCGTCATGAGGCGCACAAAGCATGAGGTAGTTTGCCTTTACTAGGTCATGAAGTGATTTTTCAGGACTACTGAACCCTGTGGGTAGCACCTTTCACAACACTCAGACACTTGGCCTGTGCCAAGAGTCAGATGCAAAGATTCTACATCCATCGAGAAATAGCAGCAGGTGGCCAAATTGTGATAGTGATTACAGTTGAATTGTGGTTCAGACAATGATTTGCTGGTAGATCCTGGTAAAATATGAAGCTGCTCATATCCAAGAAGTATGAAATTCCAGAAACAGAGTTCCAGTTTACAGTAGGTGCACTTCATGAAAGTTTCTGCAGGCAATCTTCCGAATCGCACTGAATTTTAACGTCAAATATCCACTCGAGTGGTGTCTCAAACCTCCCTCATTATATCCAGAAACAGTCCAGGAATATTTATGTACTATACAGGGTATTTCAAAACACACGGGGTAACTTCAGGGTTGGATTAATTACATATAGGAAAGGAAGAAAGTATATTTTGCAAGTTGCTTTACGTCGCACCGACAAAGATAGATCCTATGGTGACGATGGGATAGGAAAGGTCTGGAAGTGGGGAGGAAGCTGCCGTGGCCTTAATTAAGGTACAGCCCCAGCATTTTTCTGATGTGAAAATGAGAAACCACGGAAAACCATCTTCAGGGCTACCGACAGCGAGGTTCGAACCCAATATCTCCCGAATGCAAGCTCACAGCTGCGTGCCCCTAACCGCACGACCAACTCGCTCGGTTAAAAAGGTGTATATGAAGATGGGTCTGAAAATGCGTACTTCCCGAGATATCAGACCCTGACGTGGTCTAGGACCTCATGTGTTGAGAGCTAGCTTGCGTGTGCTGATGTATTCCGGTCATTATCTTCCAGGTGGTGTTCAAAATGCCCACCTCCCGCCCTACTGCAGACTTGTACTCGTCGTCGCAAACAGTTACGAACATTCTTGAATATGCCCGGTGTTGTTCGTACTGTTTGAAAGGACTTTACATTTCTACCAATAAAGTGTTGCATCATCTTCCACATCAGTCGCGTACACCAAAGAATTTGCGTAACCCCTCACGAGGAGTTCGACGAGTTTAGATCAGATGATCGTGGAGGCCAAGAAAGTATGCATTTCCAGACCCATGTTTATACACATCTTTTACCTTCTCTATATACCTTATGCAGCCAGTCTCTGTTATGAATGGTGTGAAAATATCACTCATAGGGTCGGTTGGAGCATGCATTTCAGTGGACTTGGCAGACTGATATGTAATAGCAACTTCTGGCTCAGTGAGGAAAGCAACGGTAAACTACCTCACTCCTCATTTCCCTAGTATGCCTCTTCAGTGATGCCTAGGCTATCTATGACAGCTATTCGCGGAACTGTGGAGGATCAAACCTGTCTTCGGGCTGAATACCCAACATACATGCATTCACATACAACATACACATATGTGGGGAATCCAACCCTGAAGTAATGCTACGTATTTTTGAAACACCCTGTATGTGAGTGAAGATGACGTGATCTTTAATCTGCTTCTGCACCACCTTGAACAGACGAAAATATAGGACACAGCTCGGGTGAAGGTAATAAGTGTATCCAGGGGGGATGATCCTGACAATAGTTCGTATTGCATCTACAAGGGTTCCCATCATGATATGTTGAGAGAGAATCTTTATTAGGCCGGCCATCGAGACCACCTGAACAAGATATTGCAGTTTTTTCATGCTAAACGTCTAGGTCATTGTGTCTCTGTATGCTCTAGACTAACCTCGTCACGTGACCTTAGACGTGGCCTGTGTCACCATAGCAGACTAAGGCTCCAGGAGCAGAATATCTGCGTGACTGGGAAGCCGAGTCTCTCGGTGACTTGACTTTATCTTCCGTCAACGTAAAAACTGAGGCACGAAAAGGCTCCGCGAGCCTTAAATAGCAACTTATGTTTATTTTTCAAACATGACAATTCTTGGAATTCTCTCTTTGGAAAATCATGGAATTCGACCTCTGATTACTTTAGTCTCAAAGGGGAGGGGAGATTGAGAGAAGATTACATTTTATCTCAGTACGATGATAGAACTCAGGAACTTGCTGCGACACTTCTCATAGAAAAGAAGAACATACACACGAGGTGATTCACCTTGCAATTTTACTTTATAACTATTCAGAATAAGTCGTCGCAGGACGAACTGGGACAGTTGTTATTAGCGCCACAACAGCCCAATACACATGACTTTCTTCACTGTAGTGAGGGGCCAAGTGACTGTGTGAAGTTCCTTATGCTAGGCCCCGTGACGAGTCGTGAAGTGGGGAGAGCCGGGTGAGCGGCACCATCGTGATCAGCAGGGAACTTTCAGATCATTTTTAAACATTCTTAGGTCATCAAAATCCTGTTCCTGGTGATGAAAGGCACAGGAAACATAATCTGACGAGGTTGAGGGGACTCTCGTTTGAATACCTTTCTTTCTTCTCGACATAGCAAAAGACCAAAATATTATTATAATGTCTAGAACATAAATATAGGCTATACCAACTCCATTAGTAAACTGATGGAAAATTTTCATTTAAAATTTATGTCATTTTTTAAAGTTTTGGGTCATTTTACTGGATTTTTGCTGTGATTTTATAAATTTTTTCAATACTTTTAGGTCATCAAAATCCTGACCCTGGAGATGAAAGGCACACGAAACATAATCTGAAGAGGTTGAGAGAACTCCCGATTCAATACCCAGACATTCCTTCCCTGACACCCCGTCGCGTCACGTGGACTACGTCCCCGCAGCCTAGTGTGAAAGGGACTATGTTCTGAATCAGCTCGCGTCGACAAGTTTCCAGAATCCTAAAGGATTCTAATTATGATATGATGTTAGATATGGTCACTTGTGAATGAAACATCAAACAGCTGTAACGTACAAGTAATTGACGACATTTTGCATATTGGTAATGTACATGTCAGTCGGTTTCAAATGAACCACAACTCACTTGCAATCGTAGTCACAATTTGCGCTAACTCCCTCATGAGAATACTATGACCATCAGGCCTGTGTGCAAATGTTACTCTGGTGTGTATTTTGATAATCTACTTGAAATGAATTATAAATAAGTTTACAGTAGCATTGACGAAAATACGAATTCCCTTCAAAAAAGAATGGAGAAAGAACCACTGTAAACCATTACAGGCATTGTCTTCCATGTCCATGGGAAATCGCCACACTGTCGCAAGCTTCACGTTCAGATACCTCGGTCTTTCAATAGTTCCTAATATGCTTAAACGAAGAGCAAACGTTTTCTGTCTAATGTTTTAACTTCGCATCGACTCAGATATTTTGACGACTATGGGACTGGGAGGGAAGAGGCCGCGACCTGAATTCAAGTACATCCCCAACATTTGTCCGGTGTGGAAATGAGAAACCACGGCGAATTTTCTTCAGGGCTGCTAATGGTGGGGTTCGAACCCACTATATTCCGAATGTAAACTCGCAGCTATGTGACTCGAGTGAACCGCTTAGCGAACTCGCTTGGTACGGAGCAAACTAAAATTATGCCAGGTGATGGAGCCTCCCTAGAGGAGTGGAAGATATCCGTAATCTAAGCATTAAATGAGGTAGAGCAGTTCGTTATTCGCCTTCCTTTGCTCTCAGATATAACCTCGTCATCATGCGAATCCCCATGGCTGAAATTCTTGATATTTTAAATTCCCCGACTTTTTGATTGGGACTCCAACTTGCATTCTCCGAGTGAACCAAAAATGCCTTTACCATCTGGCTAGAAAGCGCACAGAATCATGTATGATCATTGATTATAATGGAAATATACCCAGAGAAATTTAGTTATCCAGGAATTCTCGGGAAGAAATGTTTCCTGCCGTGGTGGTGGTGGTGGCTTTTGTGGTCATTAGTTAATGACAGACAAAGAAAGAAACAATGCTGACCCTGCGAAAAACATTTTGTGAAGATTTTGTAATCCTCGAATAGGGGCTGTAATGGAGCTCACCCAGTTTCGTGAATTTCACTGGGAAGCTGTGACAGGCAGAGAAAGTTAAGCAATACTACTGAGGATGCCGTACGCTGACCATGAGGCATTCCAAAATATGCAAGCTATCTGGCTGAGCAACAGTTACCTGCTCTGCCGTTCCATGCGTTTTTTAAAGTAGAAAATTCCATCAAATTTTGGAATCAAGAAGTCAGTGTAGGCGTCCCAAATCAAACATGACAGGGTAAGGTCGAAAGTGAAGAGTTGGGTCTACAGGGGGCGAAGGGGAAGAAGGTAAGACATATCTTATAAGAGTGATAAAAGAGACGAAGCTAATAATTACGTGAAAAATCAATGCCAGACTCAGGTGGTGTCCTATGGCCATCACTCCAGATACAAATGTGTGAGTCACTGTGTATGAGTGTGTAGTTAGAGAAAGTAAGAAAGATGTATAATATTTTACAAGTTATTATTGATATATGATAGTGATTATGATAGTGGTTTCTTGTTGTCTGAAGGGCTTACGTTATACATTCCTTGGTATAATAATAATAATAATAATAATAATAATAATAATAATAATAATAATAATAATAATAATAATAATAATAATGGCTTTTAGCCTCTGGAGAGGCATAGTGCAGGTCTTTCGAATTGACGTCTACAGGTGACGTGGGAGTCTGTAAAGATGGGGCCAACCTACAGTGAATTATGTTGAAGACGGCACACACACCCAGTCCCCGAGACAAACGAGTCAACCAAATAAGGTTAAAATCCCAGACCTGTCCGGAAATTGAACCAGCGACACCTTTGACCAAACACCAGCAAGCTAAACACGTATCCATGAAACCGAAAAATTTCTTGGTAATAAAGAAGGATGGAGAAAAATAAAGTGTCCATTATAGAAGAATAATGAGGTTTACGGCGTTAGGAAATACACATACCATGATGGAAACTAGCTAGAAACATCACCGCGCTTCATTGTGCCGACCAAAGACATAACAAAGACAAAGGCAGACAAGACTGGTAACGCGACCATAGACTTTATAAAGAAAAGTTAAGCTGAAACGTCACATTTCCAGACATCTGTTCCTATTTCTGCAATATAAGGGAATATTTTGTTGATTCCACCACCAGGTGGAGCTCTATGAAGCTGAAAATAGAAAGTCGGATTTTTCCAGCAGCACGGCGCGTCCCGGCGATCGCTCAATACATCGAAGGCTGGCCAACAGCTGGCCCCCTGAGAATGCAGCAACTGTTTCTGCTGGAGGGTCGTGCTGTTAGATATTGAGGCTTCCACGGAGTACTACCGATTACAGATCTCGTCTGCTACAGACAAAAAAGAAAGGCACGATAAGGTTAGCACGTTTTAAAACAGGAATTTTTAATGCATCCTATTTTGATTCATGTAGTTCTTTACATTATCTCCAGTTTCCCCAACAACTTTTCTAATATTTTAAAATTGTCTATTGAGTGCATTTTTTTTTTTTTTTTTTTTTTGCTATTTGCTTTACGTCGCACCGACACAGATAGGTCTTATTGCGACGATGGGATAGGAATTGGAAGGAAGTGGAGGTGGCCTTAATTAAGGTACAGCCCCGGCATTTGCGTGGTGTGAAAATGGGAAACCACGGAAAACCATCTTCAGGGCTGCCGACAGTGGGGATCGAACCCACTATCTCCCGATTACTGGATACTGGCCGCACTTAAGCGACCGCAGCTCTACTGAGTGGTAGTGATCATGTTTTAAGGGTGAACATTATGAGATATGATATGACACTTGAAAACAGAAAAGGAAAAAATGCAATCTTTCAGTGGATGGTAGTTATTACTTAATGCATAGGAATAACATGATTCGTAAAGAGTGCTTGCGATATTTTTATCATCAGCCTTAGGTCACATGTAATGTCTGTACTGGTGTATACTGTATATGCTAAGATTTGGAAAAGGAAGCGGCTATGACTTAACATGTTAGGTGCCATTCCAGCATTCTCCTGGATTTGAAGAAGACGATCAGAAAAGACAGAAGAAGCACTTTTAGAATGGATGAGCGTAAGTTGTTTCCATTTTCTCTGAAGCTGAGTGCTCCGTGTTCCAGCTCTCAAATTACTTTAAAATATTATATCTTACATTACTGAATTTAATTTTTGTGCGACTCGTTGGCTGAATGGTCAGCGTACTGGCCTTCAGTTCAGAGGGTCCCGGTTTCGATTCCCGGCTGGGTCGGGGATTTTAATCGCTTCTGATTAATTCTTCTGGCTCGGGGACTGGTTGTATGTATCCGTCCCAACACTCTCTTCATCATATTTATACAACATACCACACTACCAACCAAAACAGGAAACACGCAATAGTGACTACATCCCTCCATATAGAGGGTTGGCGTCAGGAACGGCATCCGGCCGGAAAAGAGGGCGAAATCCACATATGTGTGACACAGTTCGCACCCGCGACCTCACAGGTGTGGGGAAAAAGCGGTGGTAAAATAATAATAAGACGACTTAATTTAATTTTTGATAGAGCCAGATATTTTGCCCGGGCTGGTCGGGTGGTAGGCTACTTTTATAACCCCTAGACCACAGCGGAAGATCGAAACACAGTGCATGCCAGTCGCACGTTTTTTTTTTGATAGTGGCTTTACGTCGCACCGATACAGATAGGTCTTATGGCGACGATGGGAAGGGAAAGGTCTATGAGTTGGAAGGAAGCGACCGTGGCCTTAATTAAGATACAGCCCCAGCATTTGCCTGGTGTGAAAATGGAAAACCACGGAAAACCATCTTCAGGGCTGCCGACAGTGGGATTCGAACCCACTATCTCCCGGATGCAAGCTCACAGCGGCATCGTCGCAGGTTTAACCCGTGCAATTCATTCTTAAACCATTTGCTCTAAATGTTTCTTTTTCAGCTCTTTCTCAGTAAAAAAAAACCGACAGGTATAATACCGCCGAATACAGGGATGAATATAATCGTAGTAACTGCATTTCTACATCAACATGCCTGTTAGTTTTCGGTATACGGTTGCTCATCCTCAACCTGTAATGCACTGCGTAACATATTTGACACACTAACATGTTTAAGGACTAAGACATAAATTCGCTTTCTATTATTCACTGAAACGCATTTTCATGTAATCAAAACAGCTATGCAGGAAATAGAAATCGAGAAATTTGAGAACAAGATCCTCCGCAAAACAATGGGTCTAAAAATCGTGGATGGCCAGTATAGGTTACAAAGAAGAGGAGAATTATACCAGGAAAGCGAAAGATTGTGTCTATGTGGAAAAGAAGATTCAAATTTTATGTACATCTGTTTAGAACGGATGAGAAAAGGCTGACAAAACATATTTTTAAAACACTTGACAGTTAACCTAAAGTTTCCGGCAAATGGTTCAGAGAAGTAAGAAAGGATCTTGAGCAATAGGGATTAAATAGGGAAGACACCCTAAACCGAACAAAGTATAGATCAGTGATCGACAGTTTCAGAGGCTTCCATGACGAACATAAACTAAATAGGCGATGGACAGAGAAAAGCAGATAGGTTGCCAGAGTAAGAATTAAAAGATTTTGGGATGAAAAGAAGGCTCCCAGTAAAGTGTGACTGTTGCTTGACGTGGTCTTAAATGGCCGTAAACGAAGAATATAATAATAATAATAATAATAATAATAATAATAATAATAATAATAATAATAATAATAATAATAATAATAATTCCCGGAAATCAACCTGGGAGGAGCTCTTGTGGCTCTGGGCAAATGGGAGTGAATTGTGTTGTTATTATTCATCTAACACATTAATATTTTGGATTCAATGAGAGTTTCCAACTGGCCTATTTCACTCCAACTCCAGCACATAACCTGTACGGGGTGCCCTTGCTAAACTGAGCAACCCAGCGGGAAACTGGGGCAGTGAACAGATCAGTGCTGGGGGCTTCTAGGCTCAAAACCTTGATAGTTAACAACTCGTTACGTTCAGGTAACCACACAAACTTTTCGTAACTCTGGATACATGGAGCAAACAATAAACAGGAAAACTACCCTACGTAGAAACCAATCCACACCGGCCCTTGGTCGGGTTTGCAGGCCTTCGTATTCTGGGGAGCCTGCACCTTCATGTAAGAAGAAGAAACACATCAACTACTTGGCAACGATCAATATCAATCCCCTATTTAAGACAGGGAAACTAAAGCATACCCTAGATGTCCTAATGGAATATAGCATTCAGATAACAGCAATGCAAGAAACTAGGTTTATAGACAAAGAAGCGATGGAATCACAGGCCTATAGGATCTACAAAGGAAAACCAGGTCAGATAGTGATGAAAAATGTGCCACATCTGGGCACAGGTTTCGTAGTCAGGAACAAAATGATCAACTCCTTCGTCTCCATCTCATCTCTAAATGGGATAGCATCCACCTTTGCCTTCAAACTTTCAACAAAGCATACACGATTATCAGCTTCCATGCACCAACCAAGGATACCAACAGAAAACTAGGAAATTGGTTGAAAAGTTCTGGGCAGATCAAGAAGATACAATGGACAGGATACGGAAACATCACACAACAATCCTAATGGGGGACTTCAATGCCCAAATCGGGAAAGAGTGAAAATTCAAGACCATAGTTGGGGAATATCCAGCCCATAAGAGAACTAACAGAAATGGAGAACGACTGATCGATTTATGCAGGAACTACAATCTACTCCTTAAGTCCACTGCTTTTAAACGCTTGCCCAGGAAAGCAAAGACATGGAGGTGTCCGAACCCTATGTTAGGGGAGTTCCAACTTGACCACGTCGCCATTAGCAGAAGTAAGAGCAAAGAAGTGCTAAATGTCAAAGTCCTGAGAAGTGCAAACATTGATTCAGACCACTGCTCTGCTTGTCTATGGTCAACATAAATTTCGTATCTCTCACATTACATAGAGATACCAGCTGCAGAAAGCCGAAAGTTCCAAGATTCAATGTGACCACGTTGAAAGATAACGATGACTTCACCAAGACTTTAGCTGACAATAAGGAAAAAAGGATTGGCCACAACTGCAGAGGGCCATGTTCGATGCAGCTACAAAAACTATCCCATCACCCAGAAGAAACAAATATCCATGGTGGACCACGGAATGTAATAAAGCAATTGTAGATAGATGACAAGCATGGCTCAAATGGAACGGTAATAAGAACAATGCTAACTACACAAACTTCTTAACAGCCGGGAAATCCACCGCCAGAATCATCACAAACGCTAAAAGGCAATACAATAAGGACATTGTCGACGAAGTAGAAAACGACTTTCAAAGGAACAACACATGAGACCTTTACTACACCCTCAGCGCCCAAATAACCCCGAACTCATCCCCTAAACATCAACTCCGGGGACCAGATGGTAAGATGACCATGAACAATGTGTATTACACACCTGCCCTAGTAGAATATTTCAACAACCTCCTCAATTCAGAGGAACCCAGAGAGAAACTTTAAAATAAAGGATGTTTCTAACCAAAATTCCCTCCAACCACCGAAGGAGGAGATCCAGAAAGTCATTTCCTAGCTTAAGTACAAGAAAGCATCATGTGAAGATAGTATCATCGCAGAATTATGGAAATATGCAGACGAATATAACATTCAATGTATTCATGAGATTATACCTGACACCTGGACAACAGAGAAACTACCTAGTGATTGCACCTCGGCTATCATCCACTCTCTGCACAAAAAGAGACATAAGTCTGATTTAAACAACTGCAGAGAAATCTCACTCCTCTCGGTGACTTACAAGATTTCCAAGATACTTCTCTCAAGATTAGAAGCTCACTTGGATCCCTGGATTGGAGAGTATCAGGCCGGATTTAGGAAATCAATATCATGTGCAGAACAGACCCTGAACCTCAAAACTATTCTCACTTTGTGGCAATATTCGTTAACTTTCAGAAAGCTTGTGATTCCATATACAGACAATCTCTCTTTCAGACCCTTGCTGAACTGAGACCAGATAAGACCCTGAATCTCGTAAAGGCTACTTTGACAAACACAAAGTCGAAGGTAAAATTCAGAGGGGAACTATCCAAAAGCTTCAATATCAGAACAGGTGTTAGGAAAGGGGATGGTTTATCCGCTATTCTCTTCAACTGCATGCTAGAGAAGGTCATTCTTGAATGAACGAAAACTCTACCAGACAACTCGGGGTTGAGAAACGGTTTCAAGAAGAACAAGTTAAACATCAATTGCCTGGCCTTCGCAGATGATCACACATTCCTAGCATCAAGTATGGAGGAAGCTATACACCAACTCTCCTCCCTCAGTTAAACAGCAGCTAAAGTGGGGTTGAGCATTGCCATTAACAAAACGGAGTTCATCACCAACATCAGAGATGCATCCAACTCAATCCCAGATGGGGATACAGTAATGAAGAAGACTAACTCCTACAAATATCTTGGAGAATGGATAATCTCGAACGTTAGTAAAGATCTAGCCATGAAAGCCAAACTGGAGAGAGCTTTCCATCTCTGTAATAACGTTTACAAGTCCAAATCCCTTTCCCTTCGCCTCAAACTTCTACACTATGAAACCGTATTAAGACCTGCCTCAGAATGCTTGAACATGATCAAAAAGGGACACCTTAGGAATTTGGAACCGATAGAACGAAAGATCCTGAGAAAAATCATGGGCTGCATTAAAGAGGGAGGTGAATACAGAATAAAGCATAACAACGAGCTTTTTCAACATTTAGGGAGCATAATATCAGCCATGAGAAAGAGGAGACTTACCTTCTACGGTCACATAGTCAGAATGGACAACAAGAATCAACACCCTTTCTAGAAGGAAGAGGACAAATCCTAAATGGACGAAACTGGTTCGAAAAGACCTAGAATTTTAAAAAATTGATCCCAAGGATATATTCAACAGGGAAAATTTAGAATGCTGGTCAGAACATCCGACACTCTCCAGTCACTGACAGCTAAAACACTGCGTCCTGGAGGTGGAGTGAAGTGGACTCAGGAAAGGAAAGCAACCCACAGCACAAAGATGAAGGAATACTGGGCTAAGAAGAAAGCTCTCCAGAGTTAAGAGTCACGTGGTCCAAGGAGCCTAAACTAGACAATAATAATAATAATAATAATAATAATAATAATAATAATAATAATAATAATAATAATAATAATAATAATAATAATAATAATATGATTGGATTTGCGTCCCATTAACTACTTATGTGGTTCTCGCATATGCCAAGGTGCCGGAATTTTTCCCCACAGTAGTTTTCTTACGAACCTGTAAATACCGACACGAGCATCTTGAAGTACCGCCGGATTGAACCAGGATGGAAACTCCTACTTTGAGTCAGAAGGTCAGTGCTCCACCATCTGAGCTACTCAACCCGGCCTGTACTCGAGAGATGGTGCAACGCTCTGGAATAACCTCTACAACTGAGGTTTCCCATCTCTTTCTGAGCCTGCCTCTAAGTTTTTTCTATTTGTTTTACGTCACACTGATTCAGACAGGTCTTATGGTGACGAAGGGATAGAAAAGAGCTAGTTCTTGTTAATCCTTGGAAGACCTTTATATGTCCATTCCTCGTTTTTGGCAGTGAAATCTGCGCGGTGAAATTTCTCCAGATGAACATCGAAATGAACTACCGCTGGATATCTTTCATGAATTGGGAATGCGACAGTCCACGAAAAGATTTCAGACGTGCAGTCAGATATTTCAGAACTTTGTCATGATCATTTTTCAGAGCAAAAGAAGCTTGCTCACTGGCCCTTTTTTAATGTATTTGCAGATATACATGATATATTTCACACTACTACAATACTCAACGAAATGAGTGTGAACGGCTCTGGATGAAACAGGTGCATATGGCATAATCCACCGGTTATCTATTTTAATAGCTTTTCCATTTAAACTAATGTAAGTAGCGAAGCCTAAAAGGTATCTTTGGATAGGTGAATTCTAAATACGCAGTTTGGTTGAAATATGTCCAGTAGTTTTCAAGTTATAAGAAGTAAGCGCTATGCGCACCCGCTTTTGAGCTATGTCTGCTAGAAAACAAACTGTAAAACGCTCCCCGTTCATAAAATATCCCTTATTAATCCTGCGATCGAAAAAGTTTACATGAGAAAAAGTTTTAGAAATAGACTTCTTTTAAGGTCGACCATGGATATTTTGTTTGAGAATAAAATTAGTCTCGGTCTTCCTATAAACCCCAGTCAATTCAGAGATTTTGAAATGGTATGGATTCTACAACCTACCTTTGGATAGGTAGATTCTAAATGTTAAATTTGGTTCAAATACGTCCAATTATAATAAATCAGCTCTACGCACACCCATTTTTGAGCTCTGTCCCCTTAGACTTATTGTGTGCATGTACATTTGTTTAGTTATTAGGTGTTTTACATTAAGGCTGAAGATGGCCAGCCCCGGCCGAAACTAGTCCCTAATTAATGTAATTTAGAATATTACATATTATAGTATTGAAAGGTGGACCATTACTACATTAATTTAATAATTATATTGTACTTACAATTCAATACGGATCAGAACCATGAATTTTATAACCTATGACCCTTTAGACTTACCAGACTGTAAAATATTCCGTTGATTATATCTGCCTTATTAATATTTCTATCGAAAAAGTGCACATGACAAAACAGTTTTAGAAATAGATTCCCGTTAAGGGTGGTAAATTTCCAGTAAGGTTGATCATGAATATTTTACGGGCGAGTAATATCAATATTCCGGTCCTTCTATAAACCGCCAGTCCATTCAAGGATGTTGAAATGGTACGGGAGCTAAAACCTACCTTTGGACATGTGAATTCTAAATATGAAGTTCGGTTGAATATGTCTATAGATTTTCAATTACAATAACTAAGACAGACACCAAAGCTAAAAGATCTGTAGATGGCCATTATTTCACCTGAAACGAATAACTACATAGACGATTCTTACGATTTTGTTTATGTGAAAGGAGGTGAGGACAATCCTAGTCCCTCAAAAAATAAAGTCTTAAAAGTCGGAGGAAAGAACCCCCTAATCCTTGCAAACTTTGATACCGTCGGGATCGAGATAAAAAGAGTTTATCACGAGAAAGGTTATGGTGGTGATTACTGTTCTAAGAGGTTGTAATACCACGAGAGATCGGACAAGAAAAGTGAAAGGGAGGAGCCTAGTACAATTAAATAAATAAATAATAATAATAATAATAATAATAATAATAATAATAATAATAATAATAATAATAATAATAATAATAATAATAATAATAATAATAATAATAATAATAATAGGGAAGCCTCCGTGGCTCAGACGGCAGCGCGTCGGCCTCTCACCGCTGGATTCCGTGGTTCAAATCCCGGTCACTCAATGTGAGATTTGTGCTGGACAAAGCGAAGGCGGAACAGGTTTTTCTCCGGGTACTCCGGTTTTCCCTGTCATCTTTCATTCCAGCAACACTCTCCATTATCACTTCATAGCATTTATCAGTCATTAATAAATCACCTTGGGAGAGGCGACCGCACTCTAATAACAGCCTATATAGGCTATGTTTCATTCATTACATCCCTGACCCGGTCAAAGACTGGAAAACAGTTTGTAGGTTTTCGATAATAATAATAATAATAATAATAATAATAATAATAATAATAATGTGGCTTCAGCTAACGAGTTGCATACCTTCTAAGAGGTGCAATCATGGCGGCCAGCCTAGCAAATTTCGACATTCCGATTGCACTGTTGTTTAGAAACGAAAGCGGAATTCTACTGGACAACTTCTACGGCAGAGTAAATTTAATTTTGTGGAGTGACGGTAGTGCCACCAGAAATTTTAACAACATATTAACAATAGCGTGAATTTTCAAAATGTTTGACCATTCTTAAAAAATCGACTCCCTCTGCCGGGATTGAACCCACGAACTAGTCAGCCTAAATCAAAGACTCTGAGATCAGTTAGCCATCGAGGCAGATGAGTGAGCAAAATTCAGCTGGAGCCTCCGCTCCTCATGACTGGTGAGTTCATACTGGCTATTTTCATCATGTCGCACAACCGACATGAATACTTATTTCTGATGGTCAATTCAGCGGAAGAGGTACTCGACAGAAATTAAGATACAGTATTCCCTGCATAGAAAGGGAAAAACAATTTTGACTACCTCCAAATTTTGGGCAAAAAGCTGTGGATAATTGACAGAGTTTCTGCTTGAAATTGTCCTTTTCTACACGTCTATTTAGTCTTTAACAAGTACTGATTTTCTGAGAGCTGAAGGTAGTAACAGTGAGACGTGAAACTTCTTTTTTTTCCTCTTCAAAGTAGGCGGAGCACGTAACTCTGGCCTCTCGCTTTCTTCAGCATGGGCGTAGCTTTAATCTAAACTTTGACGTAGTTTCTTGCCTGGAAAGAGCTGTCTTTTCACTTCGAGGGAATCCAAAGGGCACTTTACAAGCACTTTTTCATTTGAACAACTGACAAGAAGTATTTTATGGCATGCCACTAGTGGTGTTTGTAGCCAGTCACCGTATTAGAGATGGGGAGATTCTGAACGAGTGATTCAAAATGAACGAATCATTGCACTGAACGATTGAATCATGATTCAGTGAACGAAATGAATCGACTCGTTTGTGAATTGAAATCTGAATCGAGAGATGGCAGCCGCAACGCCGCAACTCGTTCCTTGGTTCCTCGTTCGTTCTGATTCATATCGCCAAATCGGGTATCCATCATTTTTGAATCAATGACTACTTGTGAAGAACGACTCTGTTTGTTTTTTTTTTTTAACCTGAACTAAACGTCCGGTCCACAAGTCAAATACTCCTAACCTAACCTTACAGGAAAAAATATTTTTTATTAAGAAATTATCACGTAGTTTCAAGTCACACACTTCTCAGAACCTTAATATGCACTCAACTTCCCGCTCGTTGCGAAATGTTAGGTTAAGTTTACTTCAAGGTTCCCGTTCACGTTCTTGTTCTCGTGAACTAAGGGTGAAACATGGCCACAAAAATGTTCATATCTACTATAAATTTCAAATTCGATTCTCGTATAGTTTCGAATGGTAGCTACTTAAGTTTGGAAAGGATTAGTCAGACAGCTGTGTAGCATTTTTCGACTGTAACCTCTAAAAAGGATATCACCGTAATCTTGTTAAAATGCTATCAATTATTATTATTATTATTATTATTATTATTATTATTATTATTATTATTAACTTGAACATTTCACTTATTGTAACCTGTAAACATGTAAAGCAGTAGCAGTTATAAAGAACATAACGGAATGGTTCATCTGAGTCCATGGTTTCGCTTTCGGCTCTCCGGCACGTGGTATTAGAATGAACGAATTAAATGAACGAATCAGATGAACGAATCATTTTAGTGAATCGGTTCAAATGAATCGGTTTTTTCTAAAAGAATCAGATTCCCCATCTCTACACCGTATAACAAGCCCCAGCTGTGCTGCCCGGCAGTATTGATTGTCCTGCCATCTATCGGGACTTCAGCGAACCGCCTTGCGAGACAGCGGCTGCTGCTTGAACTAACAGCGCATTGCGACGAAATCATTACAGGGGTTTGTAGCCAACACTCCAGGAAATGAAATTTATCTTTAAAATGGAGATTGAACGCTCTGTTTGCGTGCTTCGTCTACATGCGTGATGACATCACAGCGTACACTCAATTGCACGAAATTGTTCGTAGCAGAAGGCGACTTTCTTTCAAAATCGTCCTGTTTAAAATAAGATGAACTTATTATGGTAGGTGTACATACACCGGAAAATACGAGTACTGTTCATATCTGACTCTCAGCCAAGAATTCTCCAGTTTTACGTGGAATCCAAGATAGAGGAGCGACAGGTTTACTTTCACAGATCCAACAACATTGACTAGGGTACGAACCACCACCTTGATATAAGGGGCCAACAACTACGCAACAACTACGACTCCTGAATACAATGAGACCGTGGTTACTATCATAATCATGAAATCAATACACAAAATAAAAAGATAGTGAGTTTTATATTCATCGCATTTCTTTCAATGCCGGGATTGTCCAAACACATGTTCGGCTCGCCTGGTGCAGGTCTTTTTAATGACGTCAATGGGCAACCCGCGCGTCTGGATGTGGATGATTATGATAATCAGGTAGAGAGAGAATTAAACCCGGTATCGGCTCATACCTAACAATAATGGCGTATGGCCTCCGGAGAGGCCTGGTGCAGGTCTTTTTCTAGTAGACGGCCTATTAGGCGACCTGCATGTCCGTGAAGATGAGGGCCCTACCTAAGATGATTTCTAATGTTGAATACGCCACGCACATCCAGCCCCCGAGCCATTCGAATTAACCAATTAAGGTTAAAATCCCCGACCCGGCCGGGAATCGAACACGGGACCTCTGAACCGAAGGCTAGTACGCTGACCGTTCAGCCAACGAGTCGAACTGGCACATAGCTTACTCCTATCGAATATCACCAGTCTGCTCAAGGCTTAACGTCGCCATCCGACGGACGAATCACCATCAACAGCGGCATATGCCCTCGTTTTATATGAACACTGCGGAAGGCTTTGAATTGAACTCTGGCTTCTGGCAGGTAATCTCACCGGCAAACATTCTGATGGTGAATAGTTTTTCCACCAAAGGGATTCAAACCGATGTCAGACCATATTTGATGGCCACCATGTGGGCCAGATACTGAGTGAAGAACAGATAAGTGCGGCCAGTATCCAGTATTCGGGAGATAGTAGGTTCGAACCCCACTGTCGGCAGCCCTGAAAATGGTTTTCCGTGGTTTCCCATTTTCACACCAGGCAAATGCTGGGGCTGTACCTTAATTAAGGCCACGGCCGCTTCCTTCCAACTCCTAGGCCTTCCCTATCCCATCGTCGCCATAAGACCTATCTGTGTCGGTGCGACGTAAAGCAACTAGCAAAAACACACACACACAAAAAAATTGTTAATAAAATGGCGGCAGTGAAGAAGTGCATGTGAGAGAGCTCCGTAAACCACCTAGCAAATCAGCAAGTTTAACTGCAATTCGTGTGTACTAGATCAAGTTTCATAACTAAATAACACTCAGTGGCTACATACGTTCATTCACAATGTCTCTAAAGTCATTGAACAAGCGGATTCCTTCATTCGAAGAAAAGCTAAACGACATCCAAGCTCGCTTCGAGAAAGCAACGCGCGCCGCCAACAGCAGTGCCACCAACCCCGGCGATGTTTCCCTAGACGCACTCGCCCTTGAGTTCCAGTCTTTCAGAGCTGCTGTCACCGAGGAGCTCAAGGAGGTGAAGTCCGAACTTACCCAAATGCACAACCAGATCTCCAAACAGGACGACCTAATCGACGAAGCAGAGCAGTACAGCAGGAGAAACTGCTTATTACTCCACGGGGTGGCAGAAGCTCCGAACGAGGACGTCTATGACAAGGTGTTCGGTGTTGTAAAACCCACCTAGGAATAGACTTGACATTGGACAATTTAGATCGCTGTCACAGGATTGGGAAGCCAAGGAGAACAACAGCTGAGGTAGTGACGGGAGGGAAGAGGCCCATCATAATTAAGTTCACGCGATATCACGAACGTGACCGTATCTGGCGTGCAAAGAAATCGCTGAAGGGATCGAGTATGTTGATAACAGAATCGCTAACAGCAACGAGAAAGGACATACTAAACGCCGGGCGTGACCACTTCGGTCAGAAATCTGTATGGACTAAGGATGAACGCATCATTATTCTAAGCTCTGATGGGAAGAAAATTCAAGTGACCACACGAACTGACCTTAACAATGTTATTCAAGCAGCTAGGGGGTGAAACAGTGTGAAGTAACGACAACGTGGATTAATTTAAGTTTGTATTATAGTGTTTTATTATTGAGTGTGAATGTAATTGAGTGCATGAAAAAGCCGGCGCGATATCAGAGGAGATACGCAGGTAAGAAGCATGTATTCTTCTTGGTATTCTGCTTTGTGTGATGAGTACTGTTATAACCTCTACCAGCTGTGGACCTGACTGTCCCACTACCCCTAACCACTCCTATCCGAGAACGTCCTGGATTCGACCGTGTTGGTGTGTGTGGAGGCTGTTAATTGCCTTCTTTGCAGAGTGCTGGTCACGCTGGTTTTAACTGGAATTCTTTCTACAAGGCATATTGTGAGCTAAGAATGATGCCCAAATTTTAATCTCCTTTCGGCGGCCCTTCAGACCCTTTTGCTATTTTCATCAGGCCATTTAAAAACTTTGATTGTTTGTGCTATGGCAACATTCTTTTAACATGAAGATCTTGAGTGGCTGAAAACGCAGTGACTGACGGAGTGGAACGTTCTATCCGTCCTTAGTGTTTCTCCCTCAGATTTTTTGGCTTATTCCCGTTTTATTTTCCTCCATTTTTTCATGCCGGTTGAGCTGCGCGTCCCTTTTTCGCCTTCCTCGTCCCTATCCTTTCCCCACTCGGGTTCGTTTTTTTGTACTGATCTCTACTTTGGTGCCATTTGTATTCGATTTTGTATTTATCCTTTGAAATCCATCTTCAACACAAAAATTTGATGGCTCAAAACAACAGAAAACGTAGCTAGTTGTGTACCGATTTTTCTCTTTTCTTGGTGTTTCAATCGATTTCTTTCACACTCTTTCCTGGCATTAATTAGTTAGACTCCGATCCTTTATAATCACAATTATTATCTTGATCGCAACCACAGTGACTGATCCGGGTGCTATGTTCAAGGAACAAGATAAGCAGTTTGGATCATCAGCGGAAGTTCACAGTGCTGAAGCGACGACACACAGAATTCCTGAGTTCACGTGCGGTGTTGGTGTTGATAACCATGGGCAGATGATACAACGGTTTACGTCAGAAGTTCCAGCTAGGACAAGAACCAGTGTGGAGTGTGACAACACGAGCCGCATGTGAACAGCGGGACCAAGTGGAGCAACTGAGGATATTTTAAGGCGTAAGACTGCGAGATTAAGAGACGTTTTTCAGAAGAAGAGTATGGGTACAGATAGTAGAGTGAAAATACCAGAAGAGTTGCCCAGAAGGACTAGAAGCAAGGCCGCGGGTTCAGTGGAACACAGACGGATTTTTGAATTTGGTTGAGGTCGCACTGACATGTATATGTCTTGGTCTTATGGAAGCGATGGGGCAGGAAAGGGCGGCCGTGGCCTTAAGTTACAGCTCCATCATTTGCCTGGTGTGAAAACGGGAAACCATGGAAAATCATCTTTAGGGCTGCCGAAAGTGGGGTTCGAACCCACAATCTCCCGAATGCAACCTGACAGCTTCGTGACCCAAATAGGGTTACTATAACCAATGACCACCCGCCCACCATGGCGAACCACAGCCTGCAGTATATATTGGGATGGACTTCTGATAATAGGCCCTACTCAATAGATTCTGGCGGAGAATCTGTCTAGAGATAAACACATGACACCACTCCATCCCAATGAGAGCTTCGTAGACTTCAAAGTCATTCGGAACCCTTGAAGATGCCGAACGCAGTCTTCGGTGAAACGTCTGGGCCATCATATGCTCCTATACCGCGGCCTAGAAACCCGGAAAATACAGACATTCATATTCCAGTGACTATAAAAATAATGGGTCAACATACCAATATACAAGAGATGAGAAGATGGTATACGATAGCTTGAAGGAGAGAAAAGTACCTTGGTAATACTTTGGTGAGGGGAAGTAGGGAATGAATTCAGAGGGTTCTTCAGTGGAGAGAATTTTAGGATTTGGAAAAATAGGTATTTTAAAATGTATAAAAAAAGAATAGAGTTGAAGAAGCCCGAACTAGGATAGAAAATTCAATTGCAAAGGCAGGAAGATGTATGAGGCTTAATTCGGATAAAGCTCAGATAAAATGTGGGTAGTATAATACAGAAAATACAAATAAAAAGACATTAGTTACTAAGGCACTTCGGAGATATAGAAGGAATGAAGGACAAATAGCTAGGAACGAATATGGTGAGAAAGGAAAGAAAATATTAATGAAGACGAAGTTGGAGTGGCAACAAAGTATGGCTACAGACATTTTGTTTGCTATTTGCTTTACATCGCACCGACACAGGTAAGTCTTATGGTGACGATGGAATAGGAAAGGCCTAGGAGTTGGAAGGAAGCGACCGTGGCCTTAATTAAGGCACAGCCCCAGCATTTGCCTGGTGTGAACATGGGAAACCACGAAAAACCATCTTCAGGGCTGCCGACAGTGGGATTTGAACCCACTACCTCCCTGATGCAATCTCACAGCCGCGCGCCCCTGTCCGCACGGCTAACTCGCCCGGTAAGGCTACAGACAAATAAAAATTGTAAGTACAACGATAGCAAGAAAATATTTTATAAAATAAATCTGATGACCAAGAAAAACATGGTTGCAGGGGGACCAGTATAAGTCATACTAAATGGCTTCAATATTTCCATTAATTATTTAATGAAAAGGACAACTGGATAGCTCTTCAGGAGATGACTGTGGTTTCGTCGAAGGGTTTGAGTGTGGCTCTGTCTCTCTGTCGCTCTCTGTCTGTCGACTCAAGAAATACGGGACCGGTTACAAGAAACAAGAAACAAAAAATAGAAAGTCAGGAGCTATTTCGGAAAACATATATGAATTTTGGAAATATGTAGGAAAGCGAAATGGCAGGATGGAAATATTGACAAGGAAGTGAATAAAATCTCTGAGAAAGAGGCATTCCGGAAAGCTTGGAAAGAGGGGATAATATAGCCAATAACAAAAACAAAGGGGGCAGCTTGAATCCAGAGGGGAATAACGTTATTAGATACATTGGGGAAAATATATACTGGTATACTGGCAGACGCATTCAGTCCGGTCGAAAATTCAAAGTGGCTTCAGAAGAGGTAGAAGAACACCAGACATTGTTTTATTGTGAAAACTCTTATTGAAAAATATGTAACGAAAAGAAAGAGATAAACTGTATACAACATCAATAGACTTGGAGAAAGCATTTGATTCTGTAAACAGGCGGGCAGTCGTTACTAGGTTCATACAAGCTGGAGTAATGTGTTTTTAAGACGATGCGAGTGATAGAAGGGATATATGCTGAAGTGAAATGTACAGTGAGTGTAAAAGGAATAGTTGTAGGAGATTATTATTTCTATTTTACTTCTGTTGTTTATTAATTATACTTATACTAGAATTTTAAAGAGAGAAAAGATTTGCACTGTCCTGTTTAGAAAATCAGGACATTCCTGGTCTTGTCTTTGCTGATCACATGCTACTACTCATACTAACGCCAGACGCAATGCATAGAAGTATTGATGGTATTGATAACTACCGTCATTATCATCATCATCATCATCATCTGCTTACCCTCCAGAGTCGGCTTTTCCCTCGGACACAGCGAGGGATCCCACCTCTACCGCCTCAAGGGCAGTGTCCTGGAGCTTCAGACTCTTGATCGGAGATACAACTGGGGAGAATGACCAGTACCTCGTCCAGGCGGCCTCACCTGCTATGCTGAACAGGGGCCTTGTGGGGGGATGGGAAAGATTGGAAGGGAGAGGCAAGGAAGAGGGAAGGAAGCGGCCGTGGCCTTATGTTAGGTACCATCCCGGCATTCGCCTGGAGGAGAAGTGGGAAACCACGGAAAACCACTTCGAGGATGGCTGAGGTGGGAATCGAACCCACCTCTACTCAGTTGACCTCCCGAGGCTGAGTGGACCCCGTTCCAGCCCTCATACCACTTTTCAAATTTCGTGGCAGAGCCGGGAATCGAACTCGGGCCTCCGGGGGTGGCAGCTAATCACGCTAACCACTACACCACAGAGGCGGACGATAACTACCGTACGGTGTGGAATATATACATTAGCGCGCATAAAACCGGAGTAATGGTATGTTAAAAAGGGATAAAATTAGCACGAAAGAAAAGGAAAAATATTATCTCGAAGGGGTAAATCTGGATATAGTTAATAAGATAGAATATTTAGAAATTATAATATGAGGAAATGACAAATTGGCTGAATACGTCGAGAGAGCAAAAATGATCGATGCAGTAGCTCTGGCTAGTATACGAATATAAGACAACAGAATGTCTAATATTGATTTTTGGATGCCAAGAAATGTATTCAATGCTGTGGTCAAATCTAAAATGGTATGCAGTTCAGAAGTATGGGGCCACAAAAAGGAAACCGAAATTCTTGATTCAATCACAAAAATGTATTAAAATAATTATAGGTTGACTAAGATTTGCAACAAATAGTGGTGTAAGATCACAGTGTACGGATGTTACTATAAAGGCGGATATAATGACTAGATTAATAAAATACTGGTTTTGGGCTAAAGACATGCAGGAGAAGAAATTCTAAATATAGCTTACCGACACCAAATGATGTATCAGGACGGGTACTGTACGGGTAACTTGACTGGAGGGAATTGGAATGGGGAACTACTGGAAATGCGTGAGAAGGAGATATGAATTGCACATTAATTGATACAGTGTGATAGTGCAAGGGCGTTACGGATTAAATATTTAGAAACAGAAGAAAGAAATAAAGCAGAAAGACAGTATGAATATTACACTATTGCTAAAATCATGAACAGGGATTGGAGAAGGCCAGGGAAACTGTCGAAATTATTGATAATTATAAAAATCATGTGGTAGAAAAAATGAAAGTGATGAATGAGGGAATGATACATGCAATCAAAGGTGCGAATAAGTAAGGACTTAACCTTGGCAAATAATCTGAATGCAGTAGAATCAGCAAGAGTACATATGGTTAAATATAATAAAGGGTAGTTGTACTACACATACAGAAATGCATATTAACGTTTCTGGATGAAACAAGCCTCTTCTCTCCTGCCTCGGTCAACCGAAATTGAGAGACTCCAAAATTGATCATTTACCTGTACAGTAAATAAACACTTAAAAATTACTAATCTCTTAATTACAATCTCTGTATGAGTAAGTAAACAGGTTTAGCAGCCATGCACGTACACGACACAAAATTCTGACTAAAAAATGGAACAGTATAGAGTCAAAGTCAATAATGTTTAAGGTCGACAATAATTTTAATATGTTGTTCTGTTTTAATATTTTTCCAGTTTTAAACGTGTTATTTTCTATCTGGTAGTATTTCTGTTCATTGATATGTACTCCGTAGTGTATTTTTATAAAAATATGTTTGTTTTTTAGGTGAAATATATATGTATGCGTAACTGTCAATTAACTGAATATTCTCTGCTCAGTTTCTGGTGATCCGAGACTGGGGAAGGGGAGTATTCTATTCAATTCTACCTTTTCCCATACTTTGAATCCTTCATCAAATCATCAGCGTAGTGAAAGGTCAGAGAGCCTCTGTGGCTCAGCCGGCAGCGCGTCGACCCCTCACCGCTCGATACCATGGTTCAAATCCCGGTCACTCCATGTGAGATTTGTGCTGAGGTGCGGAGGTGGGACAGGTTTTTCTTCGTGTACTCCGGTTTTCCCTGTCGCCTTTCATTCCAACAACACTCTCCACTATCATTTCACAGCATCTATCAGGCATTAATATAAATTACTTTGGGAGTGGTGACCCCATCGTTCTAATAGCCTATATATGATTCATTCATTACATCCCTGACCCGGCCAATGGCTGGAAAACAGGTAGGTTTCCATTTTCAGTACAAGGTCCAGTTTCTTTCTATCTACCACGACACTTTAGTAATCACTGCTGGCAGGTTATGGCATTTAAGATGGATTCTCTAAGGCACTTGCTTGATTCATTGAATAACACTGTGATATGAGCGAGGTATAAATGGGTGAGTGAATGGAGAAATATCATTATATCTAATTTAACAATGATGTCGATGTCGTCATTATTATTATTATTATTATTATTATTATTATTATTATTATTATTATTATTATTATTATTGCTTTATGTTTGTAATTATTTGAACGTAATGTTATAGTTTACTTCGTACCAAATATTACTCGCACAGTTTTTAGTGATAGATTTGTGTACGGGGGTGAGGAGTAAGGAGGGAGCTCTCCCGGTTCCGGTAATACTGCCTACTGATTGGAAATGAAATCTGAATTGAATCGATAAATTGATCGATCGATATGGATATTCTAAACTTTTATTATGTTAAGCCAACAACTGTGTCACACACACATTATAGAACATTTCTCGATGCGAATCTTGTTCCCAGCATGAATTATATAGTTTGGCTTTGCTGTGTAAACAACAGTACTAGTACGTAAAGTGTACACCAGATGTCGCACAACGACGCATAAGCGATTCATAGTTTGTGTTTCAAAGGTTGCCAATACTAACCTCGAAGTTTGCCGAGGTCGACCGATTCAGCACTAGGGTGGCCATCTATCACTAAAAAGTGTGCAAGTAATATTTTCACAATTTCTGGAAACGCTGAGGCACCGTATTTTGCCACGAAAATTCTTCCCCGTGTCGGTTTAATATTTGTGCACATACGAAACTCAAAGTATGACATAAACATGTACTGATAACGCTGTGTGTTTGATGGGAACACCTTTAACTATGTTGGAATTTGTCGTTCTGAGTTCTGGCTACACATCCGTTCATGGTGAAGTCTGCAGCACAGTAACCGAACTTATCTGAGAATAGAAGTATCAAACCGTACCATCGGGCAGAAAATGTTTCACAACACTGTATTTTAATATCAAAGTCACGAGAAGTGACGGCCACATTAATGAAGATAAAAGCTGTCTATAGGGTTTGCGGTGTATGAATAGCTGACAGAAACGGTGAAGGAAGGCGTACAAAGGATTTTTTAATATTCATTCATTCACTTACGTGTAAACGGTGGCACAGGGACTTAGGGAGTGAAGATTTCAGAGGGACTCTTGGAGCGGCGGCGCCTTCAGTGCTCCAGGGAGCCTTAACCAGAAGCACGTGAGAACAGCACTAGATATGAAGACAACAAAATGTATACTCGGCACAAAAAGCGAACAAAGGCAAAGACGTGCGCAACGTTTACCTTACTGTTATTCATGTAGGCCTAGTCTGAGCAGGGGTTATAGAGGGTAGAACTCCCACTGTCCCCGAAATAAAATATAACTTGACAAATTTAATCAGAAAGAAAGAGTTTTAAGCATTTAAAAAATAAAACAATTGAATATAACTTTTAAAACTGTGTCGTCTTTAAAAGGTTCTCTCTGAATGTACTGAAGAATATATATATATATATATATATTTATTTTTTTTTTTTGTAGGATAAATGGATTGTTTTTAACGTTGTTAAATTCTGCAGCATCATTCAATTATTCACACTGTGCGCCTCCTTGACTGAATGGTCAGTGCCAAGCCCTTCTGTTCAGAGCGTCGTGGTTTCCATTCCTGGCCAGGTGGGGATTTTCCTCTGACTGGGGGGCTGGGTATTTCTCCCAACACACGCGCACAGCTGACCACACTGTCACAGAAACACGCAAAAGTGAATATTTCCCTCTACGTAGGGTTGACATCAGGAAAGGAATTCCACCATAAAACAAGGCAAGTCATGATGTGCGGCACAGTTCGCACCCTTGACCCGACCAGAAGTGGGGAAAATGGTAGAAGAACAAGATTCAATCATGTAGACTCCAGACCAAGTTATTCACTACTAAAAGGTTATGCTTGGGCCTTTTAGTAGCAATCCAGGAAGATGTAAGACAAAGGCGGCAGTTTGTCAATGTTTATACATAACAGGCGGTAAAAGAAATCAAAGAGGAATTTGGAAAGGGAATCACAATCCAAGGAAAGGAAATCAAAACTTTGAGATTTGCCGATCATATTGTTATGTTATCAGCGTCTGTAGATGAGACATTTCTAATGTATGGACACAGTCTTGGATAAGGAATACAAGATGAAAAATAAATAAGTCCAAAACAAAAGAAATGGAGTGCAGCCAACGAAGTCAGGTGATGCAGGAAATATCAGATTAGGGAATGCTTAAAAGAAGTAGATGAATGTTGTTACTTGGGTAGCAAAGTAACTAAAGATGGCAGAAGTAAGAAGGACATACAGCGTAGACTAGCACAAACAAAGGCATCTTTCCTAAGAAAAGAAATTTGCTCACTTCGAACATAGTTATAGGAATTAGAAAGAAGCTTTTGAAGACTTTCGTCTGGAGCGTGGCATCGTATGGAAGTGAAATATGAACGATAACTAGCTCTGAAAAAAAGAGACTAGACGCTTTTGGAATGTGCAGAACTGCATCAAGCCATTCTAAAGAAGGATGACCCAGACAACAACATAAATACAGAAAAGTGAAAACAAAGTCCATTGTCTAGTGTTTAAATATATGTTTTTGTCTTCAGTTTTGTGACGCAATCGTTAACAATTAATGTGAATCATGCTTTATATACTTACGGGATTCCCTATTTTGCGGGCTTTTTTTAAATATGGGGTCGGTAGTAATGTGGATAAAGCCCTGTTTCACGGCCGTATGCTACTCCTGTCGCCAGCCCTATGTGGAAGTATGAATTCACTATTTCGTGTTTCCATGGTGGGTAGTAGTGTGATATGTTGTGCGTGGGTGAATATGCATTAATACAATCACAAACATCCAGTCCCCGAGCTTAAGGAATTAACTAAACGTAATGATAATCCCCAGCCCGGCCGGGAACACAACCTGGGACCCTATGAACCGAAGACCATTACGCTGACCATTCAGCCTAGAAGCACTTAAGCACTTAAGCCTAGAAGACTTAAGAGTCTGAAACAAAAATTCTTCATTTTCATAGCCTGTAGCAAATACTTCGAATAACAGATCCGTTATCGTAAAAATAAATAGGCCTATTCAGTTCTCAGTTTTCAGTGTCCTACTAGACACTGTCTCACTCAACCTACACCAAAAATGAGTACCAGGTTAATTCCTGGGGGCAACGGTGGCAGAAGTAAGGACGACATACAACACAGACTAGCACAAACAAGGGCATCTTTCCTAAGAAAAGAAATTTACTCACTTCGAACTTCTACCCCTTCAAGTGCCAAGGTTACGGATAGTGGAAGCCCTTACCTTCCACCCCTCCAAGGTCCTTCATGACCTGCACGGAGATGACTTTGCTCTTTTTTTTTCCTAGACACTGTCCCGGAAAGTTTTCACTCATTCATGCTTATAAAAGAAAATTAATTATTTTTAAAGAGTTCGTGTTCATCATTAAAATAACTATTTCATCATTTCAAACTTTCTTAGAGTAATGGCATCTGTAAAACCCTTACCTAAGCCAGTGATAAATAAAAGGTCAATCTCTCACTCAGAAGCACAAAAATAAAAACTCGCAAAGAGAAATTCTGGCCCGAGGAATACCCACAGAAATTGAAGGGGTACCTTACTCCTAGCATACTGATTTTAATTCCTTTTATTTTCCCACATAAAGGCTGATCTTTGCAGTAAATAAATGGAGAAATGAAGCTAAGTTATTTAATTAGTCTAAAATCGTATTCGGCCATCGCAAGTATCACCATCGTATCGTTCTGCTTGCTAGTTAACTTGTTATTTTGAATAGTTTTTAATAGTTCGAAACGATCTCGCTAGTTACTTACTCTAACATTACAATCTACCCGAAAGTTTTATGAAAATAGTTTACAAACTATATAATTTGTAAAAAAAATCGTTATTATAACATATTCATTCATTCATTCATTCATTTGAATTTATTGGAATGTGGGGATGAATTGATTCTGAACATATCTAATACAGCAGTATACTTAGACGAAACCGGACAGTTACATTTTCCGTATAATAATATTTATTTGTGTACATAATTGATGAAATATTAACTCTTTCTTACCGAAGTTTTTCTTTGATTCCAATATCAGGAACTAGTCCGTCGGGGACTCAATTGGACACCAAATTTTAGTCACTTACAACACACTCCACGACTTTGCTAACAGAAAGCGCCCGGCAGACATGCTTTGAGTGTTTACGTGTGTTTACGTCTGCGTGAGGATCTCATTCTACGGCACGGCGAATATAATGGAGCCAATTAGGCTCTAACTTTGACAATGTAGTCTAGAGCCATCAAAATTACTGTCGGACTCTGGGAATGCCTGCAACAAACCGCTAAATTGACATTGAACTTGAGATCGCCTTTGAGAGAAAAATAAGTATGATGATTTCTATGGAGATTCCACTCAGGAGCAGGATCAGCTGGTTGCTGCCGTCAACTCACCAAATTTTGCATGGTGATCGTTTCTTTATCACTCTTCTACCTTGACGCTCCAGCCGGCTATGGAAAGTACTGTATATTCAGGTGACTTTGATCGCTTTCCTCCGTTCAAAAGTTCTGATGGTTCTCTCGGCTGCCTAAGCGGGAATCCCTGCCAGACTTACACCCGGTGGACGGACCATTCACAATCTTTTCGGTCTACCAGTCAAAATGAATGAGACTCTAATCTCGAGTATCAAGCCACGAACCTCACAAGGAAGATACCTCAAACAAGGTGAACTCACAATAATGGATGAATCTTCGACAACTCCATGTGCCGTTCTCTCAATAATTGATCTACTCTTCCTAAATTTACCCTTCGGTTGTAGAGATCTTGGGGCCGCCTCTGTGGTGTAGTGGTTAGCGTGACTAGCTGCCACCCCCGGAGGTCCGGGTTCGATTCCCGGCTCTGCCACGAAATTTGAAAAGTGGTACGAGGGCTGGAACGGGGTCCACTCAGCCTCGGGAGGTCAACTGAGTAGAGGTGGGTTCGATTCCCACCTCAGCCATCCTGGAAGTGGTTTTCCGTGGTTTCCCACTTCTCCTCCAGGCGAATGCCGGGATGGTACCTAACTTAAGGCCACGGCCGCTTCCTTCCCTCTTCCTTGCCTATCCCTTCCAATCTTCCCATCCCTCCACAAGGCCCCTGTGCAGCATAGCAGGTGAGGCCGCCTGGGCGAGGTACTGGTCATACTGCCCAGTTGTATCCCACGACCAAGAGTCTGAAGCTCCAGGACACTGCCCTTGAGGCGGTAGAGGTGGGATCCCTCGCTAAGTCCGAGGGAAAAACCGAACCTGGAGGGTAAACAGATGATGATGATGATGATGATGATGATGATGTAGAGATCTTATAAGATCTCGGGGTCAGTCTCTTTCTATGGTTGGCATTTATCATTCAAAGCCGGTATTCACGCTGCCAACTCCAAGTCGCCATGAGCCTCTCCCGTTTTTGGGATGGTGGTCGTTTCTTTATCGCCCCAGGAAAATACCAGGGAATCGCCGCAGACCATTTCACTCGAACCGAGAATATGGTCCACCGTGATATCTTTCGATTAATTTTTTATACCAGTTATAAGTAAGAGTTTCGTTATCTTTCTTCCTCTGTCCTTTCATGTTACTTCAAGTTTCCCATTTTCAATCTTTGTAATATTTATGCACCTTTCTCCTATATTCCTTTAATTTACAGCGTTTTAACATATTTCTTGCCGAATTCTGGAAATTGTATAGGCCTACCATTAATAATAAAAATGATATATTCAAGGTGGCTAGGACCAAGTACGGGACTCTGCGTGTACTGAATTACTTCTGTCAAGGGGGTCTCGTACTCGCATCGCGTGCTCTCCTAATGATTGACCAGCGACGGCCGCTTACTTCTAGATATAATAATAATAATAATAATAATAATAATAATAATAATAATAATAATAATAATAATAATAATAATAATAATAATGCTATTTGCTTTACGTCCCACCAACTACTCTTTTACGGTTTTCGGAGACGTCGAGGTGCCGGAATTTAGTCCCGCTGGAGTTCTTTTACGTGCCAGTAAATCTACCGACACGAGTCTGGCGTATTTGAGCACCTTCAAAAACCACCGGACTGAGCCAGGATCGAACCTGCCACGTTGGGGTCAGAAGGCCAGCGCCTCAACCGTCTGAGCCACTCAGCCCGGCCGGCTTACTTCTGAACCCTATATTAATTATACACGCACCTGCCAATATTAGCCCCGCAGTTGGTTATTCGTTACCCTTCTATCCTCAAGATAGCAGGTTCGATGCTGGACGAGGTCGGTAGTATGCGACATTGTTTTAGTGCACCATTGCAGTGGTGCTCGCTTACGGCACGTAAAAGAATACTCCATGCGGCTTCTCCTAAAATCGATTATACATGAGTAGAATTTGACTAATAACTATACGCCACAAAAAGCTCTGGAATATCAAGGATGCAATGCAATAATAATAATAATAATAATAATAATAATAATAATAATAATAATAATAATAATAATAAATTATTATTATAATTATTATAATAATTATTATTTCGTGTGGCTATTTCTAGTCGAGTGCAGCCCTTGTAAGGCAGACCCTCCGATGAGGGTGGGTGGCATCTGCCATTTGTAGGTAACTGCATGTTATTGTGGTGGGGGATAGTGTTGTGTGGTGTGTGAGTTGCAGGGATGTTGGGGGACAGCACAAACACCCAGCTCCCGAGCCATTGGAATTAACCAATGAAGGTTAAAATCCCCGACCCGGCCGGGAATCGAACCCGGGACCCTCTGAACCGAAGGCCAGTACGCTGACCATTCAGCCAACGACTCGGACTTGCAATAATAAAGCTACAGAATCTTTATTGCATCACAGACACACATTCTGGAAATGTAAACTTTTACAAACACCAATGCTTTTCTTCCGATTTCTAATGCAAATAAACAGAAATAATTAAAAATCCCTTTTTTTAAGGTTGTCGTTTCTTCACTGTGCCTTAGTACAGTGTATGGCCTCCTCTGGCATTGTACAGGTCTCTGACACGCTGTGGCATGATTGCGATTAGTATACGGACGTCATGTTGACGAAGAAGGGCCCATTCCATCTGGGCAACTATAATGAAGTCTGGGAATGTCTGGTGGAAGTTGTGGACGATCAAAAACAGCTGTTTTCAGACTGACCTATGCATGTCAGTGCAGTTCATGTCCGTTGAATTAGTTGACAAATTCATATGGTTGTTACACACCCCTCTCATGAAGTTCCTCACTGATGCACCTCGATGAGAGCGAGCATTATCGTCGGCGAAAATAAATTCTAAAGGGTTGTAAAAATGAAAAAATAATGTCATCAGTATAATAATGAGCAGTTAAGTCCCTGGAATTGGTATCAAAAGTGTATTACGGTGATGCATAATCCCAGTCCAAAACATTCCACCAATGTATGCAACTCTTGAATATTCTGGTACTGTCCATCGCGTCCTTTACGTCTCCACATCCTTTGTCGTCGAGTATCTGGCCTAACTGATATCCGTGTTTCGTCTGCAAACATGACATACGTCATTCAGCCAACCCTCAGTTAAGATGTTGGACGACCCATCGTCTTCTTTCAACACGATGATGATTCTCTAGTGGAACACGTCGAATCGGTTGAAATGACCTTAATTGGATACTACGCAGCAGATTGCGTACAGTTTGTGCAGATACAGGGACCCCGGTTACCCTCAAGAACTCGTCTCATAATTATTGAGTAGACAAAGATGGTCTCCTCTGCGCTGGTACGTGGGTATATCGATACTGACGTGACGTTGTCACCCTCAGTTAACGTTCCCTATGTCTGTCAGTCACATCATTGGCCTCACGTACCTTTTCCACAGTTTTATCACTGCACTTCGGGTAACCCCTGCTCGAGTATGTCCACACTGAATCAATACCACAATTCTGACTCAATCAAACTGGGAAATATGCATAGCACACGAAACTTAAACACTAGCTGAAGCTCCAACTGCACTGTGTACACTACCACCAGTCCTCACCTGAAATGGCATAGCTCAACCCAGGCTCAACACAGACTGTAGGCAGCGATATCTTCCGTACTGTAAAAAAGCAATTGAATTACTACCATTTACAAAGGGACTACACAAAACTTACCATATAACGTGTCTAATCCCACAGTATTCCAAACATTTTTGAGGTTATTATTATTATTATTCACTTTACGTCGCACCGACATAGATAGATCTGATAACAATTATAGGATAGGAAAGGACTAGGAGTGTGAAGGAAGCGACCGTGGCCTTACTTAAGGTACAGCCCCAGCATTTGCCTGGTGTGAAAATGGGAAACCACGGAAAACCATCTTCACGGCTGCCGACAGTGGGGTTCGAACCTACTATCTCCCGAATACTGGATACTGGCCGCACTTAAGCGACTGCAGCTATCGAGCTCGTTATTATTATTATTATTATTATTATTATTATTATTATTATTATTATTATTATATGCATACTGATGACCACGAAGCCCCAAGATTGTTGCACTAAACAGGGCTATGTGTGTCTCAATATGGGTTTGAAAATGTACCATATTCACTCTTTCTTGACAAACTAGAAACTGAACTCCTGTCGGCAGTTTGCTCAAATTAGGCTGTCGTCTCCGTCGTTGATGCTTATTCAAGAAACCCTACACGAAGTAAGTCAGGTCAAGGTTTCTCATGACAAAGGTTACCTCATACCTGTCGATCAATATGGTAACTCGTGGGAAATTGCGACAAGTCATATGATGTCTTGCACATACATACGTGTTGTAACACACACTTAGTTCCATACACGCAGCTCAAAACTATTATCAACGTCTTAACATTTTCATACTACATGTTATGCTGCCCTAGTAGCACATGTTAAAATGAAATGGTGTATGGCTTTTAGTGCCAGGACTGTCCGAGGACATGCTTGGCTCGCCAGGTGCAGGTCTTTTTATTTGACTCCAATAGGCGACTTGCGCGTTGTGATTATGAAATTATGATGAAGACGACATTTATACCCAGCCGCCGTGCCAGCAAAATTGACCAATGATGGTTAAAATTCCCGATCCTGTCGGGAATCGAACCCGGGACCCCAGTGACCAAAGGCCAGCACGCTAACCATTTAACTCGATGCATTCATTTGAAATTATACAGGTCATGCCAGTAAATTTACTGTCATCGTAAATAAGCTTTCCTTCGGACGAAATTTTGGCAACATTGTGGCATGGTTACCGATTGGATTGGCAGCTCAAATGATGTTGGTTACAGGAGGAGCTGGAACGAACTAGCCACCCTACTGCACGTAAACTCTAGCTCAGAATGGCTTATCAGCGGTACCTGGCCCAGCTGGAGCAGTAACTAGGTCGCCAACATCCAGGTTTTGATAGGGCACTTGACTGATTGAAACGAACTCCTACAGCATAAAATCTGGTACCTTGGCGTTTCCCTAAACAGTGAAAATAGTGTAGCCTTTATTCAATCCATTAGTCTACTGCACACGTTCAAAATGTAACTTGGTGTCCTCTTCCCGAGGTGGTAGACTACAGCTCTATTCAAGTACTGTGACCGTTCACAACGTTACATTCAAAATAATTTGTTTCTTATATCTTATTTCTTCTGAAAAACTTGAAAGTGGTTCAATTACAGGCACAACAACTCACAGGGGTTGTTTACCGAGTAAGTCATACGGCCACCACAATTACGTACATGGTTACCAATCTGCGCTATTTCACTTATCTTTAGCACTATAAAGTGGTTTACTTATATGAATGAAGTAAGTTCCACATAGTAAAAAGATATTTGATTCACATTCAATCATTCCTTATATTGTATGAAACAGGATCTACTTCAGTTTCCAAACACTAACATCAACGTACAGAAAGTAGAGTTGGTAAAGTTATCAACATATGATTTAGTAACTTGATAGTATGGTAACTGCTGAGGTACTGAATTGAATTCACAGATGATTTACATGCCACCGAGGCTGAAAATCCCCTTTTGTAGCGTCTTCATATAATAAGATACTGTTTTATTAACGTACTAACCAAATTATTATAATATCAAATTAGACATTTATTATTATTATTATTATTGTACCGGGCGGTACACCTCCACACCGCTAATTCAAAATGTGCGCCAGTTGAAACTCCTCTGTTGGAGGAAGTCTGAACTTTATCTACGCTATTAATTCTCTACTTTCTCTGAAGATGTCACCACATGGAAAACTTTGAGTTTTTGAACTGTGTCATTTTTGATGTGTTTTTGTTTCGCTTGAAGTAAGAGGTGTGAACTTCCTCTTCTAGAGGACACTACTGAAGATCAACAATAGTGCAACCTAGTGCGCAGTCAAAGAACTATTTTGTTGGAGAAATTTTTATTTCAAATGTTTGTTCTTTGCTAAATTTCCTTCTGTTATTGTTTAAGTTGGCTGTATACCCCTCTTTTTCCCCTTGTTTTAGATTTATCCAATCCCGAATTTCTTTGAGTTTTTTCTCGAACAATCCCATGTATCTTCCCCCTACTTGGATATGTTTCTGTACCCTAGCCAATAAAGAATGTGCGGGAGGGTGTTTTCATTCCCCTAATGCCTAGAAACTTCTGCGAGAGGATATAAACTGCTGATTTTAGGGTCTCCGGGCCACTTCTGTTCCATCTTTCAGTGTATTAAGTACATAGCAGGAGGCGGGAAGCGCCTCTTTCCTCGGCAGCGGTCAACAACAAGGTAATGGCCGATTAATAACTTCTTTCTTTGCTAGCTCAGCAGTTTAACTCTCGGGGCGGGTTCTAAGCTTTCCACCATGTAACCGTTTCCTAAATGTAACTACTCTTTTCATTTATTCTCTTTTTAAGCTACATTCTGGGATAGAGAGTGCTAACCCTCTCGAGCTCCCACTCATATTGTTTTGAGGTGAACTTATTTTTCTCAACCTATTCTTCGATAACGTAAAACAAATTGTTCTCTTCTTAAGTCACCTCTTTAGTATGGGATTAGCCCTTGTATTAACGGCCTAGTTCCAAGTAGGTCTTAATCAAAGTGTATTAGGAGTGCAAGTTCGCCTCCTCTCAAATTGTTATTTTAGAGGTCATTTAATTAACCTGCTTTTCATTTAATAGACCTCAGTAGATTGGGTATTTTACCCCTGTGTTTACGTCCGTTGAGGACAACTTGAAGGTGGAGTTTGGTGTGGCCTGGGAGAGGCTTAAATTTGAGAGCGAGTGGCTCTTTTGAAAATTGAGTGTTGTACGCCTCGTGGAGGCTTTTCAGTGCAATTTGGAGCAAGGGCTCCTAGGCATGAATGGGGTTTTCTGCCCCTCTGTTGAAACTTGTGTTTGGGGTAAAACTGAGCTGATTGCCCAAGCAGTGTAAAGTCAGGGCGCGAAGCCCAAATTCTGTAAATATTGTAACTACCCCTTTTGATTTGCTACTTTGTACCTGCCATGCTTGTTATTTCTTTGTTTTTGAAAAGAAAATATAACCTTGTTAAATTTTACATTAACTTTGATTCCGTAGTTTGAGACCCGTTCACGCCCGCACCTTCTTTCACGCATAACTACCACGGATATCTCCGTAACAAGTGGTAGCAGAGCGTGGTTGAATGGGTCTCAATTTAGCCCCTTTTGACGGCTAAACATTGTTTGTTCCGAACTCTAACTATTTTCCCAGTTGCTGGAATTTTTTTGAGTTTTTCAAAATTGTTCTGTCACCATGCCCGGCCCTCGCGATGTTCTCCATCTTAACTATTTGCGCAAGGAGGAGTTGATCTATGAATTGACTATTAGAAATGTACAATCTGGAGGCACGGTTGCAGTAGACACAAACAAGCTTAGAGAGTCCCTAGATTTGCCCATTTCCATCCCCAATTTGGGAGAGAAAGAAATTGACGACTCTCTTTCCACGATCACGGAGAATATTACTGGGCTAGCTTCTGTAGTTAGTTTTTTTGATGAAAATGATCCTTCTCCTAATCAAATTAAGCGTGTGCAAGCTAGGCTGTTTCATTTTTCAAATAGAGTTAACGATCTATTGTCTCTAAAGTTGAATGACGTTCAGAAGAAGGAAGCTAGTACGCCGCTTGAAAATATGTCTGAATTATCTAGCAAGGTCACTCAATTGTTAACAGGGGAGGTTCCTCCCAAAAGCGATCTACCCACCACAGTGAATGTAGGTAGCGAGGAAGAGCCTCATAAGGGAGAAGTTAATAGGATAACCATTGCTGCTCAAACTATCTCTGCCCCATTGGACAACGAATCTGAACGCCGTGCATCGTTGAGTAACATCCGTTCGGAATTAACTTCCTTGCCTTTGAAACCTTTACCTACTATGTCACCCGGGTTTAGCAGCTTGCCTCATCCATTGGCAATGTTGCTCAGAGGTATCTCTAAGTTTTCGGTTAATACCACCAGTGAAGTAATTTCATTTTTAAGATTTCTGGTTGAATTTCAGGATCATGCACTTGTGTTTTCTCTTTCTCCATGTCAAATTTTGCAAATTATCTATCCGTATGCTATTGGTATTCTCTCAGATAAAATCGTAAGAGCCATTGCCGAGCAATCATCTATTGAGGATTTCCATGCCCACTTGCTAGCTAACTTCATCCCGGCTAGGGCCAGGTCCTCCCTTATTCAGAAGTACTATTATCGTGTACAGCGCTTGGATGAGAACTTGGCTGATTTCATACAGGACATTAAGTTTTATACTAGGGTGTTTGCTCTGCACTTCCCTGAGGACCAGATTGTACAGGCTATTGTAGAAGGCATTTCACCATCTTAAAGGTCATATTTGTGTTTCGCGGCGTGCCCGCAAACTTTCTCTGAACTTGAAGCGTTGGCCGTCTCAGCGGAAGGAGTTAGGTACGCTGATTCTTTGCGTGTGGCAAAAGAACCCCCTCCTTCGTTTAGTAATACTCGGCCTCCACCTCGCCGACCAGTCACACCCCGTAAATGTTATGCTTGCGGGTCGCCTGACCATCTTCGCAATAAATGTCCATTGGTCAAAACTAGTAGGGCAAATAATGGAGCTGGTTCAGCACAAGGCTGTTTTAAATGTGGGGCTTTCTCACATATCGCCAAGAATTGCCCAAACTCGAATAGCACCCCCTCCTGCTCAACTTCTGGTGCAAATTCTACCTATGCCAATAATAAAAAGTGACTAGTGGCTTCGGCTAAGTCGACTAATCCATCTTCCCGAGACTCAGCCCCTGGTAAACAGGTTGTAAATTCAGGGAACGAGCAATTTTCAAATTTATCTTTTGAAGGTCCCAAAGAGTGTCTTAGGATTGCGGCGGATTCCCCCGCACCGGTTCCTTTTCTTAAGATCGAGTTAAATAACGAGCCTATAACAGCTCTCTTAGATTCAGGCAGTGTTTGTTCGATTATTTCGGCTGAATGGTATTCTAAATTGAAATCTGTTTGTAAACTACCTGACTATGTCTCATCTCCTGTTCAATATGTTTCGGCTAATTCATCCCCATTAGAAATTCTCGGTTCCTTATATATCAAAATTCGTATTTTTAAATTCACATGGAAAGTTAAATTGTTTGTGGCCAAGCTCTTGTCTTGCCCCATTATATTGGGAGCGGACTTTATTTCTCACACTGGTCTTGTGCTCGATCTTCAGAGTAGGTCTTGCACTTTCAAATTTGCCTCTAATTGTAACATCCCTTTATTAAAGTGTAATTCTGCATTATGTTCTTCTATTTCGCCTACCCAGGATGAGATGTTGTTAGACCTTAGACATCTACCTGAGGAGCAGGCTGATAGTATTCGCAAATTGTGTCAGTCGTTTCCCGAGGTGTTCTCTGATACTCTTGGTGTTACTGACCTGATCGAATACAAAATTGAGGTCACGGATTCGATTCCTGTCCGTTTTCCACCGTATAGGCTATCTCCACCTAAAATGAAGGCTCTGAAAGAAATTATCGATCAGATGTTGAAGGATGGTATTATTAGGCCCTCTAAGTCGGCGTATTCTTCGCCTATTTTTCTAGTTCCGAAGCCCCAAGGAGGCTTCAGGCCTGTCATTGATTATAGGGCTCTCAATCGGAAGGTGGTGTTGCAATCTGTGCCCCTTCCTGACCTTCATTCTTGTTTTTCATGGTTTCGTAAGGCCAAGTTCTTTACTATCTTGGACTTGAATCAGGCCTACAATCAAATTCCCCTTGCCGAAGAGTCTAAACACCTTACAGCGTTTGCCACGGACTGGAATTTATATGAATACAACCCCGTGCCTTTCGGGCTCTCCACGGGAGCAGCTGTACTCACTAGGCTACTAGATAGGGTCTTCTCCGACATCAAATTTGAGTACTTATATCACTACTTGGATGATGTCGTCGTATTTTCAGAGACTTTTGAAGAGCATCTAGATCATCTGCGAGAAGTTCTCGATCGCCTTCGTAAAGCTGGGTTAACTGTTAAGTTGTCCAAGGTTGCCTTCGCTAAGCCCTCTATGTCTTTCCTAGGGCATATTGTGTCACCTGATGGTGTAGCTGTCGATCATTCTAGAACACAGGCCATCCGTGATTTTAAACCTCCAAGGACATTAAAGGCATCGCCAGGTTCGTTGGTATGGTGAATTTCTTCAGGAAGTTTATTCCTAACTTCGCTAATAGAGCGGCACCCTTAAACCTTCAAGTAGGAAAGGCATCAAATTTGAGTGGGGACCTTCTCAACAAGCCGCTTTTGAAGACCTTAAATTAGCACTTTGTAATGCCCCTGTACTTGCTATGCCTGATTTCTCGAAGAAATTCATCGTCCAAACCGACGCGTCGTCGTGAGCAGTAGCGGCAGTCCTTCTTCAAGAGACTGAACTAGGGAGGCGACCCATCGCCTATGCATCTAGGACTTTGTCGGCTCAAGAAGCCAAGTATTCCATCTATGAGCTCGAAGGTTTGGCAGTCTTATTCGCCTTAGAGAAGTTCCGTCTCTATCTGGAACATGTTAAATTCGACCTGGAGACAGATAATCAAGCCTTAAGCTGGGTCTTAGGTAGGCCGCGTCGTACTGGTCGTATAGCCCGTTGGGCCATCCGTATTTCTGCCTTCCAATTCGATGTCAGGCATATCAGAGGTACCGAAAATGTTGTTGCTGATGGACTCAGTCGTATGTTTTCAAACGACGTTGAGAACCATGAACCGGTCGACTGTTCATCACCTCCCGAGTCCACACTATTTGATGTTAATGCCATCTTAACTGATGCCCCCATGCTCTTTAGGGATATCGAGAAATACCAACATGAAGATCCGACGCTGGCTCCGATAATGGAAACCCTTTCTTCTGGGGAACATGTCGTCCCTTATGTTCTGAGGAATGGTGTTTTATGTTGCCCTTCGAGGCATGACAAGATGATGAAGGTTGTCGTTCCAGCTGTCCTTGTGCCTATGATCTTCAAATACTATCATGAGACACCATTAGGGGGGCATCTTGGAAACTTTAAAACTCGTGAAAAGATTCGTGAAAGGTTCATTTGGAAAGGTATGGACGGTGAAATCCGTGAACTAGTAAAGGCTTGTAAATCCTGTTTGATTAGTAAACCAACCATGTCCACCAAGGTAGGCCTTTTGTCTTCCCATCAAGCGTCGCGCCCCATGGAACGCCTGTACATTGATTATGTAGGACCCTTCCCCCAGTCAAAGGGTAATGCTAACAAGTTCATCTTTGTATGCGTAGATGGTTTTACCAGATTTTCTTGGTTATTTCCGACTAAGCTGGCTACCGCTCAGTCCGCCATTACTTGCCTAAATTCTATTTTTGCTTCTTTTGGTCCGTGCCAATATATTGTGTCTGATAACGCTAAGGCGTTTACATCAAATCTTTTTCGTAAATTCTGTTTTGATTTATCCATCTCTCATGTAACTACTTCCGCTTATTACCCTCAACCATCTCTGGCTGAACGGGTTAATCGTAATCTCAGGTCCGCACTTATTGCCTATCATCATGAAGATCATTCCAGGTGGGACACGTCCCTGCATTGGTTAGCTTTTGCTTTGAATTCGGCGGTTCATGAATCACATAAATTCACTCCAGCCTCTTTAATGTTCAAGTTTGTTCCCAACTCGCCGCTCTCTAACCTCTGGTCTCTGAGTGACATTCTACCCGAGACAATAGATCCGGATAACATTAAAGATCTTTGGAAGAAGGCTAAAGCCAATCTTAAGGTATCTCATGAAAAGGTTAGGGAAAGGTATGATCGTGGACGGAGACCCACCACTTTGAAGGTAGGTGACCAGGTGATGGTCAAGAACTTTGTTCCCGCGGGCAAGCTTGCCCCCAGATTCCATGGGCCATGCATTATTCTGGATTTCCTTACGCCGGTTACCTTATTGTTAAGTAATCCAGCCACCGAGAGGATATTTAGAGTTCACCTGTCCCAGGTGAAACCGGTGTAATTTCTGTGTTAACTTGCTTCATATTATTTTGAAAGGAATATGAAGGTTATATTTTTTTTTGAGTTTCACTTTTAAGGCTTTCTGCCCCTTCTATAATATTTTGTTTTATATGTAAGCATTTGTGTGAAACCTCCCCCGATTTGTTAAGCTGCCATTCTGTCCTTGCCTCGGCCATTACCACGCTCCCGTCTCCTGCTCCAATATACACTGTGGCTTGATTGCATTTAATGCCATGGACAACTGCACGCCGCTGACCCCTCAACCTTTTCACCAAGACTGTGCCCTCAAAAAAATGATGATGGTCCAACAATATTCTGCCGCCTAGCTTTAATGTTTCAGTGCCCCCGCAGCCGCGCGGCGCTGTGCCGCGGCTGGGTTCGAGGACGGGCCCCCTCGGCCCCAGCGAGGACGACATGTGCACGGCGAGCCGGAGCTCTCCTCCCGGCCAAGGCTGATGTGCGGCGCACGACCTGCTACTTGCCCGCAGCCTGTATTCCTTCACCGCGGGCGCGGCGTGTTTCAACACCACTGCTCCCCTCATAGTGCGGGTGAGCGGTATCTCAGGGTACTTGAGGGGTCCGAGCGGCCTCCTTTGGACGCAAGCTGCAACGGCCGGTCTGGCCATCCAACTTCATCAACATCAACTACATGGACAGGTACGATAAGCAATGACTACACTTGGGAATTCAACAGCAATATTTGGTGGACATTGCAAAATTTTTCATCACTTTTAGTATTAAAAGGTTATCTTCAGAATTCTACTTCTACAAACTTAAAAACTATACTTCATCTGCAACAACAAAATTTTGAAATTAAATCAAACCAAACTAAGAAAATCTTTTTTTTTTTTTTGGCAATTAATCTCCATATCTACATCAAAACTTGGACCTTGTTTTCAAACCATTTCATGTGTCACCCCGGGAGGAACTTTTAGGGGGGGAGGTCTGTACCGGGCGGTACACCTCCACACCGCTAATTCAAAATGTGCGCCAGTTGAAACTCCCCTGTTGGAGGAAGTCTGAACTTTATCTACGCTATTAATTCTCTACTTTCTCTGAAGATGTCACCACATGGAAAACTTTGAGTTTTTGAACTGTGTCATTTTTGATGTGTTTTTGTTTCGCTTGAAGTAAGAGGTGTGAACTTCCTCTTCTAGAGGACACTACTGAAGATCAACAATAGTGCAACCTAGTGCGCAGTCAAAGAACTATTTTGTTGGAGAAATTTTTATTTCAAATGTTTGTTCTTTGCTAAATTTCCTTCTGTTATTGTTTAAGTTGGCTGTATACCCCTCTTTTTCCCCTTGTTTGAGATTTATCCAATCCCGAATTTCTTTGAGTTTTTTCTCGACCAATCCCATGTATCTTCCCCCTACTTGGATATGTTTCTGTACCCTAGCCAATAAAGAATGTGCGGGAGGGTGTTTTCATTCCCCTAATGCCTAGAAACTTCTGCGAGAGGATATAAACTGCTGATTTTAGGGTCTCCGGGCCACTTCTGTTCCATCTTTCAGTGTATTAAGTACATAGCAGGAGGCGGGAAGCGCCTCTTTCCTCGGCAGCGGTCAACAACAAGGTAATGGCCGATTAATAACTTCTTTCTTTGCTAGCTCAGCAGTTTAACTCTCGGGGCGGGTTCTAAGCTTTCCACCATGTAACCGTTTCCTAAATGTAACTACTCTTTTCATTTATTCTCTTTTTAAGCTACATTCTGGGATAGAGAGTGCTAACCCTCTCGAGCTCCCACTCATATTGTTTTGAGGTGAACTTATTTTTCTCAACCTATTCTTCGATAACGTAAAACAAATTGTTCTCTTCTTAAGTCACCTCTTTAGTATGGGATTAGCCCTTGTATTAACGGCCTAGTTCCAAGTAGGTCTTAATCAAAGTGTATTAGGAGTGCAAGTTCGCCTCCTCTCAAATTGTTATTTTAGAGGTCATTTAATTAACCTGCTTTTCATTTAATAGACCTCAGTAGATTGGGTATTTTACCCCTGTGTTTACGTCCGTTGAGGACAACTTGAAGGTGGAGTTTGGTGTGGCCTGGGAGAGGCTTAAATTTGAGAGCGAGTGGCTCTTTTGAAAATTGAGTGTTGTACGCCTCGTGGAGGCTTTTCAGTGCAATTTGGAGCAAGGGCTCCTAGGCATGAATGGGGTTTTCTGCCCCTCTGTTGAAACTTGTGTTTGGGGTAAAACTGAGCTGATTGCCCAAGCAGTGTAAAGTCAGGGCGCGAAGCCCAAATTCTGTAAATATTGTAACTACCCCTTTTGATTTGCTACTTTGTACCTGCCATGCTTGTTATTTCTTTGTTTTTGAAAAGAAAATATAACCTTGTTAAATTTTACATTAACTTTGATTCCGTAGTTTGAGACCCGTTCACGCCCGCACCTTCTTTCACGCATAACTACCACGGATATCTCCGTAACAATTATCATCATCACTCTTATTGTCTCACCGAGTTGTAACTTGGTCTTAGCGTATCTGTCCGTAATGTTATTTTCGTAGAATTACAACACGTTACTTTTACTTTTATGTTTAAATTTTTAAATTTAATTATTGAAAGTGGTTAAGTGTAAGAGAGGGCCGTGAGCTCTAACTTCGCCGCAAATATAAATCAGGAACAAATAAATAAATAAATAAATAAATAAATAAATAAATAAATAAATAAATAAATAAATAAATAAATAAATAAATAAATAAATAAATAGAAATAAATTAAAATTTACAGTAGGATTGTGCTTGTGCATATCGAATAACAATAAAATATAAATTTTGTACGAAGTTTGGGACTAAAGCATTATCCAGAACTGTACCTGAAAAAGGAACAACACGTTTCGTTCATGAAAGAACATCATCAGTTGCTATCAAATCACACTCGAAGATATTTAGAAATGTACAAACATAATCACTTTTGGAGGTCTTCATTAAGATAAGTTCCAAACTTCAAGTATCTAAGGATTTAAACAGAATTTTAAAAATGTTTATATGTTTCTAAATGTTTTAGAATATGATTTGATAGAATCTGATTATGTTCTAAGAACGAAACCTGTCATTCTATTTTTAATAGAGTAGTAAATGATTTGCGGGATTGTGAGCGACTGCAGGCGGACTTGTGAGATGGAAGCGGCGGACAATGGCATGAATGTAAATGGGATGAAAAGTTACGTTGTAAGTTTCACAAAGAGGAAAATTCCTCTCTGTTTTAATTCTTGTGTTAATGGGGTGATAAGACCTCATGGGGAACAAAGTAAGTACCTAGGTGTTAATATACGTAATATACGTAAGTAGTTAAGAAAGGTTATAGATCTCTTCACATGGTTATTGAGGGCATATAACTCTCTGGTAAGACCGCAATTAGAGTATGGTTCCAGTGTATGGGATCCTCACCAGGATTAATTGATACTAGAATTGGAAAAAATTCAAAGGAAAGCACCACGATTTGTTCTGGGTAATTTCCAACAAAGGAGTAGTGTTACCCTAATGTTACAAACCTTGGGCTGGGAAGACTTGGGAGTAAAGAGTCGAGATGATCAACTGTGCGTTATGTTCGAGCTGTCAGTGGAGAGTTGGCGTGGAATGACAAGCTTGAGTGGAGCTTTTAAAAGTAGGAAAGATCATAACATCAAGATAAAGTTGGAATTAAAGAGGACAGATTGGAGGAAGTATTCATTTATAGGACGAGGAGTGAGGGATTTGAATTTATTATCAAGAGAAATGTTCGATAAATTTCCAAGTTCGTTAGAAACATTTAAGGAAAAGCTAGGTAAACAACTGATAGGGAATCTGCCACCTGGATGACAGTCCTAAATGCATATCATTGATTGATTGATTGATTGATTGATTGATTGATTGATTGATTGATTGATTAGTTGTTTCTTTTTTCAGGATATAGTTATATTATCATATTATGTTTTCTTTTTCAGGTCGTTTCCGAGTTTTATTAGAAATGTACAAACATAATCACTTTTGGAGGTCTTGACAGACTGAAGAACGTAACAGTTATAAATTAATTTAGTGGAACGATAGATTCGAAAGACTGAAGAACGTAACAGTTATAAATTAATTTAGTGGAACGATAGATTGTAATTTGAAGAGTATTGCAAACCTATTATCTCTGTTAAGTACCGTTTCCATGGCTTGAAGTTCATTATAAACCTACTATGGAGTCCTCGTTTTCAGAATTAGATGGTGCTGACTAATGATATTTGTAACACGCCTGAGTGCTGTGAAAGACGTCGCTCATTAGCCTACTACAGTAATTCTGCAATAGCACTTTCTCGCCCAGCGAAGAAGGCAATGGTAAACTACCACGCTCACATCTTGCCTAGAACGCCTCATTTTAGCACTGCCGCGGCTTTGTCAGTTTCAATATATCTACCATAAACTTTGTCGGTGCTATCTAAATATTCAACCACCCTCCGTACTGAAGACTTAACAGAATATTTTATATGCATATATATCTATCATGCCACTAAAACATGTCAGTGGAATATTCACACAAACGTCAAAAATCGTACAGTATACATTAAGAGTAGGAACTATTTCTTGTCGCGTAAGCCATCGCAAACGTCACAGGCGCCAGTAACTTTACCCGGTGTATGGCAAGCTGCCTCGCATACTATATCGGCTAAACCGTTCTCCACTCTGTACTACCTTTCTCGGTCTGAACTACCTTGCGGACTGAAAACAAGGAACGTAACTGACTTCTTTAGTGTTAGGTTTCGGATTTCAATAAAGCCGGCAATAATATTTTAAGGCAGGAATCAGATGTTGACCTCTCCCTCCGCTGGAGGATAGATCAGGATTGCGAACTGATAAGAAGCGAGAAGGGTCAGCCGTGTGATGCATAGTGATGTAAAACCAATCCGAAGGGAAGGTAGTACTCAAACAGTACCGAGCAACAAGGGCTGGGAATTAATCCGCTACATCGAGTGTGAACAGATAATAGCAGGTATGCTGCGATTAATTAAACTTTTGTCTCTGTGTTTACATGTGAAATGAGACACAGGTGGAAAGTCAACACCTCTTAGTCATACCGTTATCAAGTTCTTTGCACTGATGTTCAGCAATATGGCGGGGGCTTAGCATATAATTGCATATGATAAAATAAGAGTTCTTCAGGATATCCTCTCGAAATTACAGCGTTCGAATTAAAGCAAGAAATATTTGTTGGCATTCTGCTTCATTACCGCTCAGGATATTTTGTTCACAGCATATATTTTGTAATTTACAGAATTGTACACACACCAAGCGATTTAGCCCCGCAGTTCGGGTCGTGTAGCTGTTAGCTTTCATTCGAGATGTGGAAGGTTCAAATTCCACCGTCGGCAGTCATGAAGATAGTTTTCCGTGATTTCCTATTTTTACATCAGACAATCGCGGGAGTTATAGTAGCTATCTCCCTGATCCTAGCCCTTTCCTATCTTAGTCACTGAACATTTTTACGTGTTAGTGCAACGAAATGCCTAGCAAAGAAAGGACACACACACACACACACAAAGTGCTATAATTTAGTCCATGAGATAGTAATACCCACTAGTCTAGTAATTCATCTTAGAAAATTATACTCTTCGCTGTGGTATAGTCTACTGCCATACCATACCCCATGGCACTACAGCCCTTGAAGGGCCTTGGCCTACCAAGCGACCGCTGCTCAGCCCGAAGGCCTTCAGACTGCGAGGTATCGTGTGATCAGCACGACGAATCCCCTCGGCCGTTATTCTTGGCTTTCTAGACCGGGGTCGCTATCTCATCGTCAGATAGCTCCTCAATTCTAATCACGTAGCCTGAGTGGACCTCGAACCAGCCCTCAGGTCCAGGTAAAAATCCCTGACCTGGCCGGGAATCGAACCCGGGGCCTCCGGGTAAAAGTCAAGCACGCTACCCTTACACCACGGGGCCGGCGGTATAGTCTACTAGGCCAGGAAAATTACAATTAAGAATGTTTACATTCTAAGAATATGGAGGATGTAGCAAGCGATTGAACATTATTTATAACGCAAGAAAAGAAGTTATTAGATACAGAGTGAAAAATTGCATTCATAATAACAAGTGTACATTTTGCCTTGGAAAATATATATATAAGTGTTGTATGCAGATACACAATAAAATCTCTTATGTTCACTGCATAAATAAATTAAGAAAAATAGTGCTATCAAGCTCTTCATTGTGTCCCTGCAGGTTGGATTCAGACGTTATGTTAGGTAATAAACCCATCAAAGCAGTAAGAACTATTTTAAGCGTGCTATCTGTGGATCGATGAATGTACATGCAAAGCCAATTGCAGAATAAGCAAAGTACCTGCACAACCTGTACCCTACTCTGGCAAATTTATAACTCACAACTATTTAACCTGCTTTTTTTCTTTTCCATCATATGAAGAAGTTACAACTCAACCGAATGTAACACTAGTATAAATTTTCCAATCTGGTTTTTCATGTTGATTGTGACTTGAGGAATCTCGGAATGTCCAATTGATTTATGAAAAACGTAATTGTGTGTTTATTAACTCTTTAATATAATTTCCTACGCCTTCATATTTTGATACTGATATAAATTAGCAGTTTTCTGTGGACTCCGCCCGCAACGTATCATATTGTTCATTAATATCCCTACGGATGTACTTGCAAAGCTTCGAGGCAATAAAATAATTCACATGAACTGTTGTGGTAACAGAATGTAATATTACATGAAGAAACACATGAAAATACACTGACTTAGCAAATGTCATGGGATAGTCACCTAATAGCGTGTGGGGCCTCGTCTGGCCTTGCGAACTGCAGTGAGACGCCGTGGAAGTGAGTCGACAAGTCTCTGGAAGTCCTCTGGACGCAGCTGACACCAAATCGTTTGCAGAGCGGCCGCCAATGCTGGTCTGTTCGTGGGTGCAGGATCCATGACAGGGAGCCTGCGTTCCAGGACATCCCAGATATGCTCGATAGGGTTCATATTGGGGCTCCTGGGTGGCCATACCAGTCGTTGGACATTCGCTGCATGTTCCTGGAACCATTCCCGGGCGACGTGGAAGCGATGTGGCGGTGCGTTATCATCTTGAAACACCGCAGAACCGTCTGGGCGCTGGAAGGCCAAAAAATGGGTGGAGATGGTCTCCGAGCAGCTCAGCATACCGCGTACCATTCAAAGTCTCTTCCAGAACAACTAGGGGGCCCATTACATACCAGGAAAATGCACCCCAGACCATAACAGAGACACCAGCGCTCTGGACCACACCTTCGAGGCAGGCGGGATCCATCGCTTCATGTGGTCTGCGCCATACACGGTGCCTCTCAACGGCATGGTGCAGTTGAAATCGTGATTCGTCCGACCATATCACGTTACGCCATTGTTTCAGTGTCCATCCCTGATGACTGGCGACAAATGCGCGTCGTTGTGCCCGATGACGTTGGGTTAACAGTGGCACCCGTGTGCGGCGCCTGCTCCCATGCCCTATAGAACCCATGTTCCTACGGATTGTCCACTGGGAGACGTGTCTAGCACGGCCTGTGTTGAATTGAGCCGTGATTTGTTGCGCGGTTGCCCGTCTGTCACTATTGACAATCCGTCTCAGATGTCGCCGGTCACGGTCATCGAGGGTGGCTGGACGGCCGGTCGTTCGTCTGTTGTGGACGGTGACACCCGCATTCAACCATTCACGATACACCCTGGACACGGTTGATCGTGTGAAGCCGAATTCCCGCACCACTTCCGAAATCGCACTTCCCATCGAACGGTGTCAGCTCACGACGACATTCCATGTTACACCTGTCACATGCACAGCCACTTCTCACAAGGTCTCCTATAGAACTGCCGCTGGCACAGGGGGCATATGGTGCGCAGACAATACACCTGCGCATCAGTGCTCCGCTATCCCATGACATTTGCTCAGTCAGTGTATATCACGAATAGAAATTGAATTACATTTCTTTTTTCTGCAGTTTGGTAACCTTTTGGAGGCCTACATATTGCGAATTATTGATATCGATTTGTTAAGTTTGTAACCGAGCTCGTTAGCTGTAGTCGCTTAAGTGCAGCCAGTATCCAATATTTTGGAGGAGTGGGTTCGAAGTCCACTGTCGGCAGCCCTGAAGATGGTTTTCCGTGGTTTCCCATTTTCACACCAGGCTAATGCTGGGGCTGTACCTTAGTTAAGGCCCCGGCCAGTTCCTTCCCACTCCTATCCTCTTCCAGTCCCAGTGTCGTCGTAAGACCTATCTGTGACGGTGCGACGTAAAGCAAATTGTAAAAAAATATAAAAAGAGAATTATGAAACTACGAATGTAAAACTACTTTACATACGATTGATGCAAGTAATCCATGCCTTGAAGCAATCATTCAACACTAATTCGTGAACTTGAGGTTAATTTTACCCAGAATGAACTCCTAGATTGTAACATAGAACTGTAAAGTAAGTTGTCACAGCAGGCCTTGAAGACTTAAAGAAGCCTATTTTGAGGACGTCAAGAGGAGGCACTACAAAAAACACAGTTGAAGTTAGCCCTGCCATTTCTTGGGAACTGCCTCCTCTACAGAGGTAGAGAGAAAGCTGAATGGGGCACCTTCAGCTGGCGTTACCATGGTTACGGCTGGTCATTCCTAGCCCATTTTTTTATGAGCGGGGACGTTATTGGAAATACCCCGGAAGCAGTTGATTTAGGGGCTTAAAATGTTGTTTCCAGGGTCCGAGTATTTTTCGTCGCAGTGACGGGAGTAAAATGAGCTTTGTCCGATTCTCCTAAAACTTCGATAATTTGATCTTATGGATTCTTTTTGTTTTGTGTACCGTTGCAACATGGAGTTAAAATTTGACTTTCACAACATAACCTCCTCTACGACTCGTAGGTGTGCCCCGTGAGCCTCTGGTACTGATCAGTATAGGCTTGTAGATTTGTATAAAAAACGAACTTCATTTTAATTATATAGATGTAGGTTACTTTCCTGAACACATTAACATAACACTCACTACTGATCCACTTGGGAGATAACGTCCAGTTAGGTTATTATATTCGGTAACTGAAAGTACATGAAATCAGTGTCATCAGTGTCATCTAAAACTCCTTGTGCTTCTCTGAGTTCTAGAAGTAAAGTCTGAAGTTGCCTTGAAGAGAATCTAGTGAAGTTGTGTCCAGTACATCGTCACCATCTTGAAGATGACCAGATCTTAAATTGAAAGAAGTAGCAGTTGGTTTCTTCCTTGGTCACTGTAACACAGTACACGTAGTACAGTCATCAAGTCCGTGGACTGGCCACCTAGCGTCGCTGTGGTGCGCTATAGAGGATAGGTTGCACCACAGGATGGTACCATAATAGATCTTCGCTAGACCCAAGAGGAGGCAGTTGTGTGCATACAGTGTAAACAGAGCTATGAACTCTGTTATGAAGGGTAGTTGAATGTGAGCGGTGTAACTAAAATTTCAAGTTCTGCTAATAATTAGGAAAATCCGCTAACGAAACACTTGAGATGATGAAGCCGAAATCGCTCGTATCACTACGACGAGACAAAGCCGCGGAAAGGAAGGTCGACAGACTAGGTGATGCTTGAACTGGTTATTACTGAATGAGAGTTGTGCAGATGAGTTCATCCCACGAGGAAAAATAGTACCTACAAGGAGATCCTTCGCCATATACGCGATTCAATTTGTCATAAGCGTCCTGAGCCGTAACCTACGAAGAACTAACTGTTGCTACACGACAGTGCCAGTGACCATGGTTCTGTGCCTGTCCAAGAGAAACCGGCAAGGTAACAGTTCATTGTCTGAGCACACCCTCCGTACGTACCTGACCTCGCATCATGCGAATTTTTTTCCTCTTTTCCCACTTGAAAGCAAAATTACGTGAGCGTAGATTTCATTCCATCAAGAAAATCAGTATTGCCACAAGATCACGCACGTAAGATCTTGCTAATATATTTCCGTAGCGATTCCAACAAGTATACAAACGTTGACTGACGTGCATAGACCTATTGTATTTTCAGGAATGGTCTTGAACTGTGAATATGTATACTGTGTTGCCTACACTGTAGGCGCCAGTGTACGAACTTACTGACTGTAGTAAGTGTACACCGTGCTGCCTTTCCTACCACTGTGAATACTTCAACATCCTTGGACTTCTCCTTCAGCCATCCTTCTTTAGTTGTCCTGCACTTTCTATCTACTTTGTTCTTTAATCATTCTTTCCTGCCCTATTCATTTTCTGCATTCTTATACTTTCGCCTTTTGCCATTCCGATCTAGGTCTAGTTTCTACTGAGTTATCCACTGGTTCTTACTTGATCTTGCCTTTCTTCCTAACATTTCTTCAACAGGTCTACTGATCTTATTCTTCGCGAATATCTATTCATCTATTATGTTTCCTTCAGCCTTTTCAGTTAGTCTTCATGCAACACATTCCTTGAAACAATGCCTCTCTCTCTCTCTCTCTCTCTCTCTCTCTCTCTCTATTCCTTCAAGTCTAGGTAGATCCCATCTCCTTGAATTCCTTTCTTTAATTTATTCAACTTACGATGACATTTCATGACCACCATGTTGTGTCCAGGGTCTGTTGCTGGGGAAGATCTTGCTGTCCAACACTTGGTTTCTGAATGTCTGCCTAATCATAATGAAGTCTCTTGGATACCTTACAGTGTCTCCATGCTTTGTCCATTTATACAGCCGTCGTTTATGGTGTTTGAGCCAATGACTAAATTATGATCGGTGCAGAATTCTACCAACTGACTTTTTCTTTATATACTTTCGATTTCGTCATGACCTGCTGAACTAGCAGGCTTATATATCTCCACTACTGTGGTGGGCATTGGCTTTGTGCTATCCGATTTTCATATTCATTCTTAAAGCAACTGCGTTTTCCCTCTTTGATTTAGTGTTTGTTATTCTGTAGTCGCCTGACCAAAAATCTGCCAAAGTACCTCACCTGTACCAACTAAATCTAATTTTAGTTTATTCATGTCCCTTCTCAGATTCTAATACCTACTACAACCATTCGAACTTCTAACATTCCACGCTCCGACTTGCAGAATGTCAGTATTCATCGTCCTTATGATCGCCCCCTCTCTTGTAGTACACTCCAGGAGATCCTGAGGGAGGACTATTTTACCTCCGGAATATTTATCCGAGAGGAAGCCACCGTCAGTATATCATTCATTCGTACAGAGAGAGCTGTATAGGCTCGGGCTTGTAAATACAATTTAAGTTCGATAAGTGTATACGTTACAGTACTCTACTTGCCATCCATAACAGGGAAACAAACTAATCTTGAGCTATTGTATGTGTTAGCTTCAAAACTCCAAACAGAGCCAGAAAATCAAGCTATCTTGTAGTTTATCGTGACTATTGATATCATGATCACAGTTAAGTGAACTATTTTCACCTGTGGGTGGGAGGGGTAGAATAAACACATGAACTACTCTGGCGTAAGAAGTGACTAAAAGGGGGCCACCGAGCTCGATAGCTACTGTCGCTTAAGTGCGGTCTGTATCGAGTATTCGGGAGTTAGTGGGTTCGAACCCCACTGTCGGCAGCTCTGAAGATGGTTTCCCGTTTTCACACCAGGCAAGTACTGGGGCTATACCTTAGTAAAGGCCACGGCTGCTTCCTTCCCACTCCTAGCCCTTTCCTATCCCATCGTCGCCATAAGACCTATCTATGTTGGTGCGACGTAAAGCAAGTTGTAAAAAAGGGAGGACCAGGGCCACTCAAATTGGAAGCGTGGGTTGGCTACCAAGGTACCCTTAGCCGAGTCTGGCACTGCTTCAACTTGTGCCATCTTTTCTATTCGACCTCCATCAATTCGTGTTCTTTTCCGATTGCGTCTGATTAGTGTTGAGAGAGGATGGTTGCCGGTTTTACTTCTTAAAACAATAATCACAACCATTCGGACGAGAAGTACAATTTCTAATAATCTCAAATATATTTTTTCATATTCAAAACGCAATTCCGAAGCTGGTGACAATGCCACTCACCTATTCCGCCACAATACTGATTTCAACCCGAAAGAATTCATACGTGTAAACTTCGTGTTAATAATATTACTCATGCTGTCAAGAAAAGATTGTATTGTGCAAAGTAACTGCAAACCCAAAATTATTTTTGTGCTACTTCGGTTATTTGTATTTTATGAGATACCGTAACATCATTTGCTTAATATTCTCTTGTACATATATGTATAATGAAAGGGATAGTTAATGTGTATTTACTGATTTGGAGTTCAGCAAAACATTTTCCACCCGTTGGTAAATTATTGTTGTTATCGGAAGTTGATTCCTGTACTCTCAAACACACGCTTATTTGGGACAAAGTTTATTATTATTATTATTATTATTATTATTATTATTATTATTATTATTATTATTATTATTATTAAGCCTAGTATTAAAGCTACATTGTTCAAGTTTTTATTTGACGTTGCATAGGCTACCTGCGTACACATTTTGATGTTTTGTTTTGCTTTGCCCGATGGCAGGGAACTGGGCAATCTATAGCCGAGTGTCGGGTGTTGTCCGGTTACCACGAAGTGCGTCATCAGAGGTCTTTTTCATGCCGACATCAAACGACATGGAGTGTTGAATGGATTTTTTTCCTTCCTTCAAAAGTCCGACTTCCTCTGCCTGGTTTGATAGCACGATATTGGGATTCGAAGGTCTTTCTCCAGTTTGAGGTCATAATTATTGGGCTCATATTACAACAATATGATATATAGACCTAGTATTCTGTTTAAATTGGCCCGTAAGTAATTGCGTGGAGAAGACATCGAGTGTTACTCTCGATGTCACTACAGCAAGGAGCGTACTAATTAACTTAAGCCAACTGTGAAATGAGAAACTAAGTAAGGAGTAATCCATCTTGTGATAGTTCTCTCCAGTTGCACTAAAACAAATTATACGAGTGAATAAGTTTACTTTCTTGAGAATAGAAGAAGCTTCCAGAGACCGAGATATAGTCTACATAATTTTAGAAATTAGATATATAAGTGTGCTTTCGCAGGATTAGATATCACGATTGTTTGCTATTGTCAGAAAATTTAATGAACATATACACATTTTTATTTATTAAATTCCCATTCTTCGAAACGAAAAGATACCTATTAATACAGAGTGATTCAACTCGGGTGAAATAAAAGATTCCTACATGTTAGGCTAATGGTTGCTCATCAATGCTGCATTCATTTTGCTAAAAGTTCAATCTATTTTTTCAGCTCAAAATTTAGTCACTTATTGCCCGCGCCAACGGCTGTAGCCGTGTTGAAACACCGGATCCCGTGTGATCTACGAAGTTAAGCAACATTGGGCGTGGTCAGGAGTTGGATGGGTTGCCACGCGCTGTTGGTGGGGGGTAAGGGAATGGAGGAGCGGAAAGAAACTGGCCACCCTACCGCACGTAAACTCCGGCTCAGGAACACCTCTGCGGAGGTTCGGACCTGCCTTCGGGCAGAATAACCCTTACCTTCCCTATTGCCCGCGGTGAAAGCAGAAGCCAGTTCGACGAAAACACTGGATAATTTTAGAGGTCGTACAGTCAACAGTAGTACAAATCAACGTTCATTCTTACGAGGGTAAATAAAAAAAATACATTTTTTATGTTTTATACCTGAATAGGTGAATAAAGGTCAATGCGGAATATTACTTTATTTCTTCATGACTCCTGTATTTTAGACATAATCACAAAATTTATTCAACATTTTCAAAGTATAAGATGGACTTCTCCTTTCCTTGACGGGAGAAAACTGCATCCTGTTCGTGAACACCTCAACTGATTCAGCGTTACACGTCATCAGTCGCGTTAACAAATACGTGCGATGGTGCATGGCCCTTCAGCTCTTCGTCTTTGCAAATTCACGACACCACTTCTGCACTTGATAGACGTACATCACTTTCTCTCTGTACGCAAAAACAATCCTCCTCTGCCCAGAACCTCCTATAGAACATCCTTTCCGTGAGATTTCGTTCGGTAACTTCGCCAAGTTTCTGGTTTACTCGTTTGCAATCTTTTGGTGAAACTACACACTATGTGATATATAAATTGGAGCGAGTTGCGATCCTTTGTTTCCAAACATAGTTTTTGACTAACCCACGTACCTCCCAAGAAATGGAAAGATGTGAGCTTACATTCTTTACATTCTATTCGTTGAATTTTGAAATTATTAATATTCCCCGAACTTTAAACTCCATATTCATAACTCGCCTAGATCACCTGTTGCATTTATTTTGCAAACTATCCACGCTTTTCGATTCGCTTGATTTCTCATTCAACCCACGCAGTTACCTGAGAAACTACCTTCTATACCTTCGGCAGTACGTAGTCAACCACTCCTCCACAGCAGGTAAATTGATGTCACCATTTCGTTCCTCTTCCTGTGCAGAAATCAATTCAGATACTTCTTCGATCGTCACAAAAGAAATATCCTTTGAATGTGGCCCAGTTCAAACAAGACCAGGGAATATTCTTTTCCACCTAAAATACGTAATGTGGATAAGACATGTGTATTGATTGTTATGCTGATACATGCCCGTTATAATGTCTGGATTTATCCGTCCAATTACGCCAACGTACCAGATTAGGGAAGGGGACAAATGTTAAATATACCCGGCGAGTTGGCTGTGGGTTTAGGGGCGCGCAGCTATGAGCTCGCATCCGGAAGATAGTGGGTTCGAACCCCATTGTCGACAGCCCTGAAGATGGTTTTCCGTGGTTTCAGATTTTCACACCAGGAAAATGCTGGGGCCGTACCTTAATTAAGGCCACGGCCGCTTCCTTCCCATCCCTAGGCTTTTCCTCTCCCATCGTCGCCATAAGACCTATCTGTGTCGGTGCGACGTAAAGCAAATAGCAAATACAATGCTAAATAGACGAAAATGATTCGTAAAGACCTAGATTATTTAAAAGTTGATCCCAAGGATATATTCAACAAGGATAAATAAAGAATGTTGATCAGAACACCCGACACTCTCCAGTCACTGACAGCTACAACATTGCATCCTGGAGTGGGCGTGACGTGGACTCAGGAAAGGAAATGAAAGCAACCCACAGTGAAAAGAAAAAGGAATACTGGGCTAAGAAGAAAGCTCACCAGAGTTAAGAACCACGTGGTCCAAGCGGCCACAACGAAATAATAATAATAATAATAATCAGAAGCATCATCATCATCATCTCTGTTCTAACTACTAATGGTCTGAACAGACGTCAGGATGTCGTAATTTGTTGCATTTAAACACCCACAAATGCCACTGATGTTAGCGGGGATCGAATCTATAAGAATGAGGTTGACACCGGGGAGTTAAGATAGGACCTGTAAGCTCCAGACGATGATCCTGGTTCTCTTCAACAGTGAACCCTTATAATGATAGTGTTGTTTGATATCTATAGGTACAGGATCAGCCACAGAACACGATGTAGTGTCCAGCTCCATGGTTAAATGGTTAGCGTGCTGGCCTTTGGTCACAGGGGTCCCGGGTTCGATTCCCGGCAGGGTCGGGAATTTTAACCATAATTGGTGAATTCCGCTGACACGGGAGCTGGGTGTATGTGTCGTCTCCATCATCATTTCATCCTCATCATGAAGACCTGCACCTGGCGAGCCGAATATGTCCTCGGACACTCCCGGCACTAAAAGCCATACGCCATTTCATTTCATTTCATTTCATTTCACGATGTAGTCCGATCATCCTACTCCCATAGCGTGATTTTTATACCTTCTCGCCAATGTCTCATATTTTGCACCTTCACTCACAATATTCTTCCAGATTAATTTAGTAGTTTTACGAATTCTTTCTGATGCGTCTGCTTCTCACCAAATCATTATGTCGCTTAGTAGCGACACTCTTACCAACCACTTCGTAACAATTAACAGATTAATAGTTCAATATTGACTGTATTGACCAACTAGCCCAGGTTTCCCTCTCAACTAGCGAGCACGCGTCACGTATTTGCGTACTATACAGGTGACCTAAAAGCCCGTTACTATTTGACGAAGCCATACTTCATGGAATATTGGAGGTAGAGAGGTAATAATTAACATACATGATTGACGTGACATATGGTTTTATTGACACCAAAATAAAGTAAATAAACTTTCCCTAATAGTGCCTTTTCGGGCAGCTTCAATATGCTGCGATTGTAGGCGGATCTGACGCCCTCTCACGACAGCTCCTTTTATACCGTACGCGGGTCTCATGCGGCATCACTCACGTGTTGCTGTCCAGCGCCATCTGTTGGTCTTTCTTTGTACTTTATTTTGGTTTCAATAACACCCCATGTTATGCCAATCATTCATGTCAACTATTACGTCTCTACCTCCAATATTCCGTAAAGTATTGCCTCTCCAAATGTTAACGGACTTCTGGATCACTCTGTATATTTAGGTTTCCGAAGGCATAATATTTGATGCTCCGAATAGTGGATTATATAACTATTTTTTATGTACAGCCTGAGGTCGAGCAGGGACAATATTGGGTTCGCTCACTTGTCGGTGGATTTTTGGAGGCTTGTTTAGGGGGACGTAAAATCATGAGTATCATTATTATTATTATTATTATTATTATTATTATTATTATTATTATTATATGACTGAGCTGGTGATTTCTCCCCTTAAAAGAACAACTATCATAATTATTTTTAATGATTAAGAAAATTAATACTTCATAACATTAAAGTAGAACTTCAGTTTAACTCATACATGTTAGAATGAAAAAAGTATTTTTTTTTTGCTAGGGGCTTTACGTCGCACCGACACAGATAGGTCTTATGGCGACGATGGGATAGGAAAGGCCTAGGAGTTGGAAGGAAGCGGCCGTGGCCTTAATTAAGGTACAGCCCCAGCATTTGCCTGGTGTGAAAATGGGAAACCACGGAAAACCATTTTCAAGGCTGCCGATAGTGGGATTCGAACCTACTATCTCCCGGATGCAAGCTCACAGCCACGCGCCTCTACGCGCACGGCCAACTCGCCCGGTGAAAAAAGTATTCACGGTAAAATCATTAGCTGTGCACCATTTAAGAAACACAACAAAATGTGCCATAGTCCAACAAATCATGCGTTCAAATAATTCCGCTTTCAGTATTGGGAGTTTCCGTAGTGTTTGTTGAACTGGTGTAACCTGCTGATGAAAAAAACGAAGCATCAATATCGATGTAAAAGTCATCGTGAAGGAATCAACTCAAAAGTTTTACAATGGCAGCGGAGATTATTATTATTATTATTATTATTATTATTATTATTATTATTATTATTATTATTATTATTATTATTATTATTATTATTATTAATCAATAAGAGAAAAATGCAGCTAAACGGCACGATGAAACACCTGTGAGGCCACTAAAGAATAGCTCGATCAGTGAAGGGAGAAGTAGTGTGCCCTAACTCTTACTTCCTGTGTGTTCTATCCCGGAGTCCCTAAGCAAAGACGTAGAACAGAACTCGACTTTGATATCTCCTTGTCTAGTTTGCGCCACTTCCAGCTCTCTGGAGAGCCTGCACATTCATTGTCAGGAAGAGACGGTGTGTTATGAATATGCAATTAGACAGCGAGGGACAATATTCAAAATAGCTTCGAGACATTCTTCAAGTTCTGAAATAAAAATACACATCTGGATATCTACAGCAACGATTTGATAAAGTTGCTCTGTTAGTAAGATGTGTACTGCTACAGCACTTTCCGAACAATAGCAGAGCACATTCAACTAGAAATAACTTTAGAGCGTAACTCCTCTTGAAGTGGTTGTTGATCTCATGTTGTATCCATCCAACCACATGTTAGAAAGTTCGGATCATGTTGCACAAGGGTATCAAATGTGCCACTTGGCTCACGTAAAACAATAAGAAGTGGAGAGAGAAGTTTACCTTTCATGGATACAATGCAATAGGCTGAATTGTATAAGAATGTGATATTCCAGATGATTTCACTCCGACAATCGCATGTCTTTCACCACCGATGCTAGATAGTGTGCGATCTCTGTGAATTTCAAAATTAAGTCCAGATTGGTCGGTATTCAGAATTTCAGCTGATGAATATTAGGAACAATCTTGTCGGTGAATTAAATATAAAATGCAATCGCATATTTCTCTATCTTCTTGCGATTGAGCATGCTTGTCAGTTATAAAGTGCGTAACTTCGCGACTAATCATATTGTGAACTGCACTGAAATTCCAAAGCTAGGTCGATTAAGTTTTGAAATCAGTCAATCCAAGTGCTCTAGCTTTCGTGCACACCCACCGCACTTTACCAATATCATGCACAGCCATTCGGTTAGTCATTGTCTCTTGAAAATTTGACTACACGTACTCCAATATGACCTTGAGTCTATCACATTTTGTTCCTTGTTGAATACTTGTTTATAACTAGGTAGATAGACTGATTTTGTACTTGGTCCTCCTGAAGTGATGCATGATTGTTTTCGATGACCATCCTTTGCGTTTAGCTTCAGTTGCCTTTTTGACATGATCGAAAGGAACATAGTTTTTAGCTATATCGTCATTCAAAGGTTCATAAACAGTTTCAATAGCAGCAGTTTCTTTGGAAGACATTTGCAGCAGTTCTTCATTCCTTCCCCAGGATTCCAGTGATAGTGGCGTATTCAAGTTTCTTTATCAAATTGAAAAAAGAAGTGTTTGGAATTTCTCTTTCCTCCCTATGTACTTCACGTAATGTATGCAGTCTGGCGCAAAAACCTTACTTGCATCAATATTCTTATTGTTTAAGATAAAAACAAAAATGCAAATTCTCAAGAATTAACTGAAATGGCGTATGGCTTTTAGTGCCGGGAGTGTCCGAGGACAAGTTCGGCTCGCTAGGTGCAGGTCTTTCGATTTGACTCCCGTAGGCGACCTGCGCGTCGTGATGAGGATGAAATGTTGATGAAAATGACACATACACCCAGCCCCTGAGCCAGCGGAATTATGGTTAAAATTCCCGACCCTGCCGGGAATCGAACCCGGGACCCCTGTGGCCAAAGTCCAGCACGCTAACCATTTCGCCATGGATCGGACAAGAATTAACTAATTACAGATCACAGCATATACTTACAAACTTAAACAACTACTCTGGAGTTAGACACTGTACTGCCACAAGAGTAGGCTGCTGCTCGCACGGATTACCTCTAACTGCTTATCTGTAGCGAACGAGTCAGTAAGAGCAGCTAAAACTTGCTGTACTGCCATCTAGTGAACCACAATGAGCCAAATATCCACCATACACTTGTCGAATGTTCCTTGTTAGTAACTCAGTCTGAAAATGTTCTATCGTCCGATTTTCTCTCTTATCAGTTGCTCAATTACACGATTATTGCACAATGTTGTCTCTGTTTATCAAATCTTATTTGTCACAGTCGACAGCGATGCTCTGTACTCTCAGTCTCAATTTATCCCCGCTGATGAACTTAAAAAAAAATTATATTGTAACATTAAACTAGGATTTCCACTTCACTCGTTTTGCTCAGTGGTTAAGACGGTAGCACTACCTTTCTGATTCCAAGACGAACGATTCGATCCAGGCTCAGTCCAGTGATACTTGAAGGTGCTCTAATAAGCCAGCCTTGTTGAACTTCCGTGGGACATAATTCCGCCACTTCCGAATACCCTTAAAGTAATGAGCGAGACGTATAATCGAAATAATAGTAATAATAATAATAATAATAATAATAATAATAATAATAATAATAATAACGCGATTAATGGACAATGTTGCATATGTTTATCAAATCTTATTTGTCATAGTCAACAGTTTTTTTTCTATTTGCTTTACGTCTCACCGACACAGATAGGTTTTATGGTGACGAAGGGATGGGGAAAGGGCTAGGACTGGGAAGGAAGTGGCCGTGGTCTTAATTAAGGTACAGCCCAGCATTTGCCTGGTGTGTAAATGGGAAACCACGGAAAACCATCTTCAGGGCTGCTGACAGTGGGGTTCGAACCCACTGTCTCCCGGATGCAAGGTTACAGCTGCGCGCCCCTAACCGCACGGCCAACTTTCCTGGTGTCATAGTTAACAGTCCCATAGTCTTTTATTATTATTATTATTATTATTATTATTATTATTATTATTATTATTATACACTTCAGAATCAATCCCCTTATAGCTATCCCGTACCTACGAAAATCCTTATCCTGGAATCCTACTCTCTTAACAAAAATTCATCTCTTAAGAGCGATGCTTAAGCATGGTGTTTCTACCTTTCTGAATCAATCAATCAATCAATCAATCAGTCACTCAATGATCAGAATTTAGGGCTGTCATCCAGGTGGCAGATACCCTCTCAATTATTTACCTAGCTTTTTCTTAAAAATTTTCAAAGAACTTGGTAATTTATCGAACATTTTTCTTGATAATTCACTCCAGTCCCTCACTCCTCGTCCTATAAATGAAGATTTGCCTCAATTTGTCTTCTTCAATTCCAACTTTATGTTCTTATTATGATCTTTCCTACTCTTGAAAGCTCTGCTCAAGCTTATTCGTCTACTAATGTCATTCCACGCCATCTCTCCACTGACATACCGCTTAGACGAGCAGTTCGTCTCCTTACTCCCAAGTCTTCCCATCCCAATGTTTGTAACATTTTTGTAACACCACTACTTTGTGGGAAATCACCCACAACTCAAGTAGTCCTGGTGTGGATCCCATACACCGGAACCATACTCTAACTGGGGTCTGACCTACCAGAGACTAATATGCCCACCGAGCGAGTTGGCTGTGTGGTTACGGATGCACAACTGTGGGCCTGCATTTGAGAGATAGTGGGTTCAAACCCCACTATAGGCAGCCCTGAGGATGGTTTTCCTCGTTATCCCATTTTCACACCAGGTAAATGCTGGGGTTGTATCTTAATTAAGGCCTCAGCGACCATCGTCGCCATAAGACCTATCTATGTCGGTGCGACGTAAAGCAAACTGTAAAAATAAAAATCTTATATGCCCTCTCCTTTACATCCTTACTACAACCTCTAAATACTCTTATAATCATGTAATTCTTATCATCTATTACTTCGTAGTATTGTTCTCTGAGAACGCGGATTGTTACGTTGAATGTCTTATGGCATACATTTTTTTTTTGCTAGGGGCTTTACGTCGCACCGACACAGATAGGTCTTATGGCGACGATGGGATAGGAAAGGCCTAGGAGTTGGAAGGAAGCAGCCGTGGCCTTAATTAAGGTACAGCCCCAGCATTTGCCTGGTATGAAAATGGGAAACCACGGAAAACCATCTTCAGGGCTGCTGATAGTGGGATTCGAACCTACTATCTCCCAGATGCAAGCTCACAGCCGCGCGCCTCTACGCGCACGGCCAACTCGCCCGGTATGGCATACATTTAAGAATCTCTATAACTTTTTAATGGACACTAGTACGCACTGAAATGGATACCATTAAGATTATGACGCTGACAATGTTAAGTGATAATCATATAGTGGTATGGATATAAAAGCGCATACAAAAATTACTCATCTAAATATAAATGTAAAACCACGACGGAGGGTCGTAGTGAGAATGGTTTGGAAGAGCCGATGGTAGGTTTCGAACTCACGCACTTCCCGAATGCAGTGCTCGGCTCCATAGCCGTAGTGCGTTAGCACGTGCGACCACACCGCTCGTTTCACATGTAAACAATAATTTAAAAATAAGTATATGTATTATCTCAGGATATATGGCTTGTTTTCTCTATATGTTAACACTACACCAAGAAGTATAACTTACGGACACTTGAGTAGTACTCCTTGCTCTCCATTCCACATCGAACATAGCAGCTCACCTAAAAATAAAAGAAACCTCGGTTAATAACAAGTAGGTCAACACATATCCGAAATAAGTAAAGCGAGGCCACAAATCTCTCTTACTCCAAGCTCTTAATTGAAGCTTCAAATGTGTACAATTCACTACGTTATTCTTTCAGTGATCTGAAAGCCAATTCTCCTGGTCATTCAGTAGGCTAGTTGGATCCTCAACGGCTCAGTGAGCAGTTGTTATAGATCAGGGCCTCTCAGGGTGCATGCACTGTGCACAGTGCAAAAGACGACTTGGCTTGGTTGACCAGAGTGCAGACCCCCACTCCTCGATTTGGAGCAATAGCGCTGTCTCTCTCTTTCCCCACGCCTGTCTCGCTCGCTCCGCCTGTCTCCCTCTCCCCCACTTGCGCCGTAGCGCTCCAAATCCTGGCTGAGTATAGCCGAGTAGAGCCGAGCATAGCCGAGTAGCCCAGAGACGAAGCGTTGATCCGAGCCATACCGAGCGGCACCGATGCACAGTGCACGGAGCTCTTGCGCCTCGGTCTGCACGCGTGAGATTTTGGGCGTTTGAGAGGCCCTGTTATAGATGGCCTAGGCGTCTCTGAAGAGGCATACTAGGGAAATAAGTGAAGTAGTTTCCCGTTGCTTTTCTTACCAGGCTAGAATTTGCTATCACATATCATTACTGAAATGCTCGTACCAACCCGACCCTTTGGGCGATATTTTCACACCATTCATAACAGGAACTGGCTGCATAAGGAATGGCGTTACTAACGTCGTTCATATCTCAGTTAATTTCGTATCGTCAAAGTCAAGGGTGAGACAGATATGTCGAGGAAAGTAACAAATGTATTCTAGCCCATACCATAAAGCATGGTGCACTGTAAACATTAGGTCTCACCATGAAATGCGCGCCTAATGCATAGTTCATTACTCCACGAGTAATAAAATGATGCTCCATTTCGTCTCATTATTCCGTTAAGAAGATAAACAACGAAATTGCTAAGAACCAAAGGAACGTGATTTTTCATTTTAAAAATTGCATATGCATTAGCCGAATGCAAACCGCGACAGCCCTGGTGAGAAGACAGTGACTAGGCCATTCAGCTGTAGTGCCCCGCCGTTGTATGCAATCAACTACGTTGTGTCCGGTTTCATGGTAAATGGTTAGCATAATGGCCTTTGCTCCAAGGGGTCACGGATTCGATTCCCGACCGCTCCGATTATTTTAACTTTCATTGGTTAATTCCTCTGGCTCGGGAGCTAGGTGTTTGTGCCGTTTCCACTATTAGAATTCACCTTGTGTAGAATCCTATCCTCACAGGCGCGCAGGTCATCTAGAGGGCGTCGACTCAAAGACCTGTACCAGTCCTCTGCGGAGCTCACGCGTCGTCATGTCTGAATTATAGAACTACTTTGTAATAGATGCCAACTAAAACTCGCAGAAAGAATTGTTATAACCTGGAAACAATTGGACTTACAAATATTCGAAGTCCGGAATATTTCTTTTTTAACTCATACGCTAGTGAACGTATATTTGAGAAACTATTTATATCTCTGCAACCATTTGAGATCATTTCTTGACATACAGCCCGATCATACATTATTATTCAGCTTATCGTGTCATCAATAATTTTGTGTTATTCAATTGGTTATTACCAGATTTTCAACTTTTTATTCCTGTAGTTTTAAAAGAACACAATATCCTCTAAAATTAAACAAAAGCGAGCAATTTGTTCATTCCTCTTGAAAGATGAAGTTCTCTTCTAAAACAGGCCCACCCAAAATTAACTCGAGCGATTGGTCGCCTTCCTTTCCTTTTTCTTTTTCTTCTTCTTCTGTGGCTTGATGAACCTCGGCCTCTTGACCTCCTCTACTATTTGCCGCCCCCTATCCTGATCTCGTGCTAATACTTGCCAGTCCCTGTACTCCACTCTATGCAAATCTCCCTCAACTCCACCCAGCCGCATGGTTCTCGATCGACCTCGTCCTGTTTATGCACCAGAATTTCCACTGAATATAATTTTGGTACCTCTGAATCATTCATCCTTGCCAATCCACCTCGGTGTTGCTGATCGTATTGTGCTGATGGGCGGATCTTTATATAGAGAGTGCAATATTCCTAATTGTATCATGTTCTCCATCTTCCTCTTTCGCAGAGTGGGTCTGTTATTCTATGAAGTACCTTTTCTGAAAAGCATCCAACATTCCAGCATCTCATGCTGTTAGTGACCACCTCTGTAAGGCATATGTGAGCACTGGTCTTACGAGTGTTTTGCAGATAATAATACGAGATACGATTCTTGAGTGGGATAGGTTGGTCGACGGAAAGTAGACTATCAGCAATCATTAGTCTGTCTTATCTCATAATAGTTGTCGTTGCAATTACTCTCACTAATGACCCCAGGTATTTTAACTGTGTACATTAAATGTATAGTTTAACAAACTTGTGTAGAATGTTGTATTTCAAGCAATGTCAAACACAACAGACATGATCGACAAGATACTGGACAAATACGACATAAAAGCCATTTATAAATCACACCGGAAACTAGCCCGTCATCTACCACCTGTAAAAGACACAATAGAACCACAGGCTCCTGGAGTATACCACCTTGAATGTAACTGCGCAACGTGTTATGCTGATGAAACAAAACGTCTGATCTCCACCCGCCTAAAAGAACATATCCGTCACACCAAGAACCAAAACATAAATATTTCAGCCGTAGGCATGCATTCCTACGAAACAAGGCACAGGATATCATTTGACAAGACCAAGATCCTAGCAGCTATCCCTTGGAATCTGGAAAGGAAAATCCGCGAGGCTATCGAAATCAAGAAACATCCGAACAACATGAATTTAGAAGAAGGATATAAAATCAGTAATTCCTGGATGCCTATCATCCATAGTTGAAGACATACAGGCCACAACATAAACACGCAGGGCGAACCTCCAATTACATAACGGCGCGGGCAAGTCCCACTACCTGGCTGTGACACATACTTTCCAGAATTCTCACGAGACAGCCAGGGGGCTTACGTCAGCCGGAAAGGCTAGGATATATAGACCAAGGTCAGAAACCACCCTTGTAGTGTGATTGCTGCCTGGGAGACTGATTACCTCGGATCGAGTAGGGGTATTTCAGTCGCCTTGATAATGAATACTGCAATGTATTCTAAGCGTCGGCAAACAGTACGTAATGTACAGAAAACAACAACACGGTTCAAACCGGAAAATATACTAAATAGATATTTTAGCTAATTCTTTTGAATGAAGTAGTATAGGTATAAAAGCGAATACAAAAATTGCTCGCCTAAATACAAACGTAAAATCACGATGGACGGTCAAGGAACAAGGTAGTACGAAGAGTGCGATTAGTGGTACGAACCAACTATCCCCTTCTACCGACGTGAATACGGACTGGACAACATCGAGGTTATAGGCCTCATGATCGGTGCAAGAGGAACAATTCCTAAGTTCTTCGATGAATCCGCTCAAGATTCAAACTACCAGAATCGTTGACGAAAAATGTGGTCCTCAAAGCCTTGAAGAGTTAATTACCCATACTGAGAAATCATTTATACATGTATTTACTACACTTTGTCCTCATCAACCTCCTGTCCGTCTCCATGGCTAAATGGTTAGAGTGCTGGCCTTTGGTCACAGGGGTCCCGGGTTCGATTCCCGGCAGGGTCGGGAATTTTAACCATAATTGGTTAATTTCTCTGGCATAGGGGCTGGGTATATGTGTCGTCTCTATCATCATTTCATCCTCATCACGACGCGCAGGTCGCCTACGGGAGTCAAATCAAAAGACCTGCATCTGGCCAGCCGAACGTGTCTTCGGGCACTCCCGGCACTAAAAGCCATACGCCATTTCATCAACTTCCTTATGGGGGAAGTATTTATTCTCTAAATAAATGCAGGCTATATACAGGAATGACTGTCCTAGCTGGAGTGGGCTTCCGGCATCAACAATGAGCCGCCTGTTTTCACTGCCTTCTGCTATAAGGATGTATGAAATAGCCCGTTACACCTTAAACTCTACCTAGTCTTACATTTTGAGGGAGTAACGTTTGTACAACCTCACTCGCTTTCGAGTCTTGCTGAAAACCTTTTATTATAACCACTATAAAATACACTCAAAAATTATCGATGATAAAATATCTTCGTTTCAGGCGGGCCATGGAAGAAGTCATGACAGCGTGGATGTGGCCTCCGGGCCGTAGTTCGGGCAGCCCTGATCAAAAGACTCAGTCACCATGAGATTAACATCTACTGTACAGTCGCTCAAAAAGAGAAAAGAATGTTCGCATGGTATTGTAGTTCATCACAGGTACATTGTTATCAGAAACAAATGAACCTATAGATATAGTGTTGCTGGGAAGATTAGTTCAGGCGGTAGAAAGCTAGCCTTCTGAGCTCAAATTGGCGGGTTCTATCCCGGCTCAGTCCGGTGGTATTTGAAGGTGCTCAAATACGTTGGCCTCATCTCAACAGATTTATTGGCACTTGAAATAACTCCTACACGACAAATCTGGCACGTTGGTGTCTCCGAAAGCCGTAAAAGTAGTCAGTGGTACGTAAAATTATTATTATTATTATTATTATTATTATTATTATTATTATTATTATTATTATATACAGTGTATTTTGTGGACCTCCACAAGGTTTTATCTCATTGGGAAGTGAATTATATTTTGAAAATATTATGGAAAAAATAGAGGCGTATGGCCTCCGGAGAGGCCTGAAATCTAACGCCGCCGCATTCCTTGGACTAGTGTTGGCTACTGAATGCATGATTCGAAGCAGTGAATCGATTCACTGGAACGGCGAGCTCACGGCACACGATTCAGCTTATTCCCAGCGGACAGTGCTGAGTGGCGCACTCACTGAACTTTGACGGGGAGCCGAGCTTCCGGTGCAGCGAGACAGTGAATCATGGCACACCGAAAGAATCGAGAACGAGCGCGGCTCAGTGAGACACATGATACACACGGCTCCTTATCGGCTCACTGCAGCGAGACATACAGTGAGCCATAGCACACGGAAAGAATCGTGAACGAGCCGGCACAGTGAGACACATGATACACACGGCTCCTTATCGGCTCACTGCAGCGAGACATACAGTGAGCCATAGCACACGGAAAGAATCGTGAACGAGCCGGCACAGTGAGACACAAGATACGCACGGCTCCTTATCGGCTCACTGGACACGCGGAGAGCCGAGCTTCCGCTGCAGCGAGACAGTGAATCATGGCACACCGAACGAATCGTGAACGAGCGCGGCTCAGTGAGACACAAGATACACACGGTTCCTTATCGGCTCACTGCAGCGAGACATACAGTGAGCCATAGCACACGGAAAGAATCGTGAACGAGCCGGCACAGTGAGACACAAGATACACACGGCTCCTTATCGGCTCGCTGCAGCGAGACATACAGTGAGCCATGCTACACTGAAAGAATCGTGTGCTATAATGAACTCTCAATCTCAGCTCATTTGAAAATAATACCCATTTTCATTCACTGTCCTCTTCTTACAGGTAGGTTTAAATAATAGATGGATTTATTTGCAGTGTTAAAAGGGTAGTCACAATATAATTCTGAAGTAGCTATTAAGTAGGTAGGCTATTAGGTTATACTATTTATTAGTTTAATGAATCTTAGTATTATAACTTACTTGACTTTTGACAATTAAACTCGACTCTAGCCTGCCCTATGACCAAGAGTCATGCTCATGACCACGCAAAAGTACCCGTTTTATATTGGGAAGAACGGCTCAGTATTCTCTCAGTTCATATGTCACATCGTTGCACAAGACTTCAATCATATGTGGACAGACGCAATAACAGTATGTTGAATCAGAAAATCAACGGGCTACTGTACATCTCGGGTAGCCTATACAAAATATGACGATTTAAAAAATCCTCAACTGATAGAAAAATACATATTTTCAAAAATGAATGAGCGAGTTGTCGTGCGGTTAATATCGCGTGGCTATGCGCTTGCATTCGGGGGATGGTGGGTTCGAATCCCACCGTCGGCAGCCGTTAAGATGGTTTTCCGTAGTTTTCCCCTTTTCACACCAGGAAATGCTGGGACTGTACCTTAATTCAGGCCATGGCTGCTACCTCCCTAATCCTAACATTTCCCACCCTGCGTCGCCGGAAACCTTCGATGTATTAGAGTAACTAGCATTTTTTCTAAGAAAGGAGTTCAAAGTATGAAGACTAGATGGCAGCTGCGAGCACTGAATGCTGTTGCTCGCTGTCTTACCAGCACATACTACACAGATGCAGTAGGAGCGGTGACCAATGAGCCGTGAATCGGATCACTGTATCGATTCAGTAACTTGAACGGAATCAAATGAATCGATTCAGTAAAATGAATCGAATGTCCCATCACTACCTTGGACCAAATGTCAGCATGCTACCCATTTAGCCATGGAGCCGGTCATAATTAAAAACTGTCTGCTAAAATTTTAAACGCAAGGAACATGCAATGTCATGTGCTCATTCCTTTTTGACTGACTATACATTATGTATTAATTTCAAGAACATTCAAATTTTGAATATTTTCAAGTATATAATTCTTTGGCGATTTCCCGTCTGTAATCCCCTCGGTTTATAATTAAATGTGGCCACTTTGGTTCCCCCTAAAGAACAGCTACATTTGATAAATTCTATAAAAAAATAAGTGAATCATCCAATCAAGATGTAAAATGTAAGGGCAAATAATAGCTTGATTATTTGTTTATTCTTTGACTAAAAGAGCAAATGATGCAACCAAAACAATAAACATCATGCGAGGTACAGAACTGTATTGTATTCTTATGTGACGTCCATTATTCCGATTGGAACTTAACCCTTCACTAGAGAGCATCTTTAAAAACTACTAGGAATATTTGCATGAAAATGAGCACAGAGAGGAAGGAAGATATCAAGCATGAATCAAAAAGAAAAATAATAAGATTTGTAGTGTATGAAGCCCCTGGAGTCAGTACATTTTGATAATCTTAGAAAATAACCGTGAAGTCACAATCAATAATATGTGTTTAATGCTGAATTAATAGGGTACACTAAAAATTGGTATTCATTACTTAACTGCTCAGTTAAACCTATCGTCACTGACATGTTTTGAAGTGTATGTGGGGTAAGGCCTACAATTCATAACGTATTACCGATTCATCTAAAGAGGTCTGAGGTTGAAATTATATCGCGGAAGCAGAAGTTAATTTTAGATTTAAATTTTCAGTCGGTTTTTGGAAGTCTTTTACATTCTGACTTTCAACGTACACCACTTCAAGTGTTCTATATTTTATCTCTTGTTCGCCTCAACCCTCTCTATCTGCCTCTAATTAGGTAGACCAGTGGTAACTCATTTCCCACAGTGATTGCTCGGACTCAACAAGACTTGATATACCAGCCCTCAAGTAAACACTGAACTGACGAAGTCTAGCGTTCATAATGAATAAAACAGCTGTCGTTGTTAGTAGTATGATGTGTATTTAGACCCAGAGGAACCAACTAGACAAATTTAAAATTCCTGACCCAGCCGGAAATCGACCCCGGGGCCCTTTGAACCGAACACCACTGCGCTGACTATTCAGCCAAGGAGACAGACTATTAAAAATATTTGAATTCCTTGGAAAAATTAAAATACAGTAATTTATTTTATTGTTCATCTTCATCACATTTGTATCATCTTTCACATCATGACAAGTTTCAAAAATTTCTGCAGAAGGAATTCAATGCAGGGTGGTCGAAAATAACGTTAACCGGGTTTATCAGCGTTAGAGGGTTGGTCGCGCTGATAAATAATTTGAAAGAAATTGTTACCGTGTTTTTGTGGTAGTTATGCGTGAAAGAAGGTGCGGGGTGGTGAACGGGTCTCAAGCTACTAAAGTAAAATTAATTTAAAATTTAACCAGGTTATATTTTCTTTTCAAAAACAAAGAAATAACAAGCATGGCAGGTACAAAGTAGCAAGTCAAAGGGTAGTTACAATATTAACAGGATTTGGGCTTCGAGCCCTGAAAACACAATGCCTGGGCAATCAGCGCAGTTTTACCTCCAAACACAAGTTTCAACAGAGGGGCAGAAAACGCCATTCATGCCTAGGAGCCCTAGCTCCAAATTACACTGAAAAGCCTCCACGAGGCATACAACACTCAATTTTCAAAAGAGCCACTCGCTCTCAAATTTAAGCCTCTCCCAGGCCACACCAAACTCCACCTTCAAGTTGTCCTCAACGGACATAAACACAGGGGTAAAATACCCAATCTACTGAGGTCTATAAAATGAAAAGAAGGTTAATTAAATGACCTCTAAGGTAACAATTTGAGAGGAGGCGAACTTGCACTCCTAATACACTTTGATTAAGACCTACTTGGCACTAGGCCGATAATACCAGGGCTAATCCCATACTAAAGAGGTGACTTAAGAAGAGAACAATTTGTTTAACGTTAACGAGAATAGGTTGAGAAAAATAAGTTCACCTCAAAACAATATGAGTGGGAGCTCGAGAGGGTTAGCACTCTCTATCCCAGTATGTAGCTTTAAAAGAGAATATATGAAAAGAGTAGTTACATTTAGGAAAGGGTTACATGGTGGAACGCTTAGAACCCGCCCCGAGAGTTAAACTGCTGAGCAAGCAAAGAAAGAAGTTATTAATCGGCCATTACCTTGTTGTTGACCGCTGCCGAGGAAAGAGGCGCTTCCCGCCTCCTGCTATGTACTTAATACACTGAAAGATGGAACAGAAGTGGCCCGGAGACCCTAAAATCAGCAGTTTATATCCTCTCGCGGAAGGTTCTAGGTGTCAGGGGAATGAAAACACCCTCCCACAAACTTTTTATTGGGTAGGATACAGCAACATATTCAAGTTGGGGGAAGATACCTACGATTGGTCAGAAATTAATAACAGAAATTCGGGATTGGTTAAATGCAAAACAAGGGGAAAGAGAGGGGTACACAGCCAACTTAAACAATAACTGAAAAAAAATTAGCAAAGACAAACATTTGAAATAAAAAATTCTCCAACAAAATAGTTCTTTGACTTCGCACTAGGGTGCACTATTGTTGATCTTCAGTAGTGTCCTCTAGAAGAGAAAGTTCACACTTCTTACTTCAAGCAAAACAAAAACACATCAAAAATGACACAGTTCAAAAACTCAAAATTTTCCACGTGGTGACATCTTTTGAGAAGGTAGCGAATTAATAGCGTATATAAAGTTCAGACTTCCTCCAGCAGAGGAGTTTCAACTGGCGCAAATTTTAAATTAGCGGCGTGGAGGTGTACCGCCCGGTACAGAAATAATTCGATATTTCATACCGTAGTCATTTTATCAGCTGCTGGAGTTAGCCAATCAGATCACTTCGCGGGCGAATTCATATCGGCTTTGCGCGGCACTGTTGGTAAATCTATAGGTGAGTTGAGAACTAGTTAAGAGCCTGTCCCACAAGAGCTCATTTAAGTGCCGGTAAATCCACCCTATGGTGGATGGCTTATTGCCGGGAGTGTCCAAGCACAAGTTCGACTCGCCAGATGCAGTCTTTTGATTTGACTCCCGTAGGCGACCTGCGGGTCGTGATGAGGATGAAATGCTGATGAAGACGACACGTTCACCAAGCCTCCGTGCCAGCAATATTATGGTTAAATTTCCCGACCCTGCCGGGAATCGAATCCGGTACCCCTCTGTCCAAAGGCCAGCATGCTAACCATTCAGCCATGGAGCCGGACATCCACCCTTATGAGGCTGGTATATTTCAGCATCTCCAGATATCACTGGACTGAGTCGGGATTGAACTCATAAAGCCAACACTCAAATGTTCCGGATTCTTGAAATGGAAACTATCCCTATGAAATGTCGTATGGCTTTTAGTGCCGGGATATCCCAGGACGGGTTCGGCTCGCCAGGTGCAGGTCTTTCTATTTGACTCCCGTAGGCGACCTGCGCGTCGTGATGAGGATGAAATGATGAAGAGAACACATACACCCAGCCCCCGTGCCATTGGAATTAACCAATTAAGGTTAAAATCCCCGACCCGGCCGGGAATCGAACCCGGGACCCTCTGAACCGAAGGCCAGTACGCTGACCGTTCAGCCAACGAGTCGGACTACTATCCCTATGGTTCGGAGAGACGGATGTGATAAGCACTTTACTACGATGAAAATACGAAATTCCTACATGTTGTATTCGTGAAAGAATCAGATCAGCTGAATAACTATACCACAGGTAAATGAATAAATCAAATCAGTTCATAACATTAAATCTAATCGCCCATGTTAATTCGTATTTAGTCGCATTGCTCGCTTCTTTAACCTTCACAACTTCCCTTACTACAAACATCCATATAAAATGGAGAGCATTTTTCCGCATTGGTTGCGTAATATGAGTCTTCATTGAGGTATTAATCATGTAAGCTAACGAAGCATGTGACAGGGACACAACAACGAAAATAGCATTTATCAGGTCTATACTTTAATACTTCTTAGACAAGCAATGGACGAAAGACAAAAGATAATACTCACACCCCTCGACTTAGTGCTGTTGACCCAACCAGACATTGTTAAAAACTTGAGTCATATTTTTTCGATGCTGAGGCTTTAAAATTTATCACTGCACAAGTTACAGATTGCATTTAACGTGTTATGGCTCACGATATTTCTTCACAGTGGTGGCTCAAGAATGCAGGAGCCCTGTACTTTGCCCTATATAATGATATCTCCTCAATAATAAAATAGAATATATATCACATTTATGCCGATGACCTCCAAATGTATTGCCACGTTAATATCAAAGAAATATCCAACGCAGTAAGAAATATTAACGCCGACCTTAAACAACATAGGTCGTTCGTCACTGAGAAATCTCTCCTCCTCAACCCTAAAAATTCAAACAACTATAATAGGTTCTCAAAAATTGCTAAATACCATATATAAAAATCGTACTATTTTTCGGTAACATTAAATGTAACCGTAGGTTTAATCCCGTTCAGTAAAGAAGTGAAGAACGTAGGTATGAACCTGACGAACTCTTGACTGGTCTGCACACGTAAGAAATACATCTCGAAATATTTACGTGACGCAACACCCACTGAATCAACATAAGAGCATTTTGCCGCAAGACGTAAAGATAACACTTTTGCAAACCTTGATGCTACCAATACTTGACGACTGAGACGTTTTCCTCGTTTATACGATCGTGAACAAACTACAACACTGTAACGAACATTGAACTCTGGTCTTCGATTTGCTTCTAACTTGAGTTACTATGCTCACGTAACCCCTAGCTACACAACTCTTTCCTGGCTGAAACTCGACAGGTCGCAGAAGTTTCATATACTTACCTTAATATATCGAAGTCTGAATGATAATTTTCCACAATATATTGTGACCGTTCATCACATCATCAACAATATATTGTGGCATTCCGCCGCTCAAATATGCCGTTTTCCGCGCTTTCATACGTTAATTAGCGCCCAAGTCAGCGCACGCCCACCCTCCACGGGGTGCGAGTGGCGAGCTGTCAGCCCCACGCACCAAACTCTCTTTGCGCGTAAGTACTGTACCGAGACATATTTTCGCCTCCGGCCAGAAGCGCTCTCACTCAGGCGCGACAGAGAAAGAAACACTCCCACAGCAAGTAGGTCACGGAGGTCGTGCCCAGCGTTGGCAAATATCACTTTTCCGCTCCTTTTCCCGCGGAAACACCGCTGCCAGAAACCTGTCTTCAATTGTTTTCAGGAGAGAAATTAACATAACTCGCATACTACAAGGCAGATTTTCATGACTCAAGGTTCATTAAAAGCGGCGAATTTTATAGAAAATTTTGACACCAAGAAGTCCTTTACATGATTCTAATGGAATAATCTGCGCAGTTTGTGGACATCCCACAGGTGTTCACCATCTGGAGAAAGCTGTTAGGGTGACCGAAGCCACGGAACCGCCAAATTGCAAGCCCCTCCCTCACTGGGATATCAAAGGACGCTTTCGAGATTAAAGCAAAACGCGTGAAGTGATCAAAATGATAAGTGATCAGTAGAAACTCGCGCAATTGAGCTTTAATTTGATGCATTGATCGATCCTGGAAACCACGTGCCACCGGACCGCTTTCTGCAGGTAGGAGGAGTCTTACCCTCTCTTTCGAGTCCGACACGTTTCATGATAAAAGGGGGTGCGAACTGAGGCAAGCATCTTGTTCTATTCTGCCAGTGGCATAGTGAAGTGGTACCTAATGTGAGTGACTCTTCAGTATTCTTTGCTTCAGTGCTACAAAGTGTGACCAGTCAATAATCATTTGAATAGTGTTTATGTAGCTGAAATTCTATCAGTGATATGATTATGTAACAGTGGAGTGAAGATTTAGTGATACTAACAGAGTGCGGTATTTAATCCTAACCATGACGGTCATATGATATGCAGAGCGCTTATGTGTACGAATATATGAGTAAAGAAAACGTAAATCAAACGCTAGTAGGCTGTGAAATCGTGTAAGTAAATTCACGAGTGTATTAACTGCCGAAGAAATAACATGGGAGATCCAGTAACCATATAATGATGAATGATCAGGTGTAGGAGAAAGTGCGGCTCAGTGGCGACGCGTAAACTCAGGGCGATATCGGTAAAGAAAAAAACCCCAGACGTAGTAGCTAATCTGTACTCCCATATAAACTAGTGCTGAATTAGGCAAGGTCAAACCACGTTCGTAAGGGTAGCTTTGGGACTTCTAATAACAGTGAAAGTGCGAACGTGATAATTAGGGCCTAAACTGCCGACAGTGGGATAGACAGCCAATAGGGAAAGCAACGGGCTACAAACATTACCGGTGCATGGTTAGAGGACTCGAGCCTATGAGTCTCTCTGATCATAAAAAATTATAATGTGTTGCCAATTATCACAATTATAATTAAGTCAGATTCCCTCATTGTGGTGTGCCAGTGACATCAGTCTCCGAGAAAGAAGAGAATCAACGGGAGGCCCGCACTTAATCAAGACGCCGTGGAATCTCAAGGACTTCCTACTGTGTACGGCGAATCAAGACATCATGCCATCCACCCAGCGGCAGCCGAACACCGGACTCCAGGTTGCTGATACTGTCGTAATGGACGACTAAACGACTAGATGTGCCTTCTTGGGTGAGCTGTGGGGTGATCCAGGCAGATGAGTATTGTGAAAATATTTGAAAGCCTATTTCCTGTAAAAATGTAAATATTTAATGCATGCAGATTCTTTAGAAATGTAGGGTAGGATTTCGTTGTTCTCAAAGGGATGGCAGTAGTTATTGATAGGGCTAGTGTTTATGTTTCTTCACGGTCGGGGACCGTATTTCTTTATTTAATATGGGAATTCATGCATGGTAATTTAAGACCCTAGATTCGATTTACCGTGGAGCACTATGAGAATTAAAGGGGATTATTTAATATTCTTGAAAATCATTCCCTGTACCATCGATAAAAAGATACGAGTAATATGAGTCATCTGGAAATTTCAAGGTTTTCTGTAGTAGATGCTTCACATAATGTGTTAGGTCATCCCCTGTATAAATTAAGTATGGCGAAGAAGAAACCTCGATATGACAAGTGAAGTGTGATAATGTGTGAATTTATTTAGAACGCGAGTGTTAGCATACTTTGTCCCGAATGCTAGGGCCCTTCTTTCTTCCATAATATGCGTGTATTGGTTATGTCGAGAAGTGAGATCGAGCTACTCCAGCTGATAAGGAATAGATCGAATGCGGTGTTGATGAAATATAAGCAAAGTATGCGCAAGGTTGTTTATCCCGTGCTAATGGTATAAAGTAGGCTAGATGCAAGCCGATGTGTTTAACTGATGCGTGTGGCATCCAATGAATAATGATATTTTGAAGCGAAATGCTGAGGTGGCTAGATAACGGGACCGAGTTCCCTTGTGTTGAAAGTGAAAGTGCAGGGTGAGGACACTGTAAACAGCTGGCCGGTGAGATTTAAAGTCCGGCCAGGTAAGGAGGGATGTAAAATACTATCACCGCTGTGAGAGGAACTTAGTGTTAGAGGGCTCGTTCTCTTTCTCTCCGGCATCGATATTACATGCAACCAGTCAGAAATAAACACCGTTGGTTAGACCTACAATTCCAATAAATGAGAGAATTCCCCCATTTCTTTATGTTAATTTAAACGACTAGGGATTTTCAGGGTGGAAGTCACACTTCACAATTGTCATGGGACATGAGTTCATGTCTCATCAGCACCAGAGGCAGTTATGCCGCTGCCACCAGCTACGGGCGGATGTCCCGGTCCGTGATTTATATTGTAAATGTCGAGTGTATTTATTGTCTTCTCTCCACAGGTGTGATATGCATTTGACTACTGTATTGTTTCTGTTTCGCTAAACATGATTCATTTAGGGGCCATCGTTGTCCAGATGTCTAATTCGTGTATATATTTATATATTTAAATGACATTCCCTTGGAACACACGATGTGTATTATTTGTTTATCTCATGAGATAGCGAGATAGGTGTTTTTCTTTCTAATAAGTGAGACGACTTTCAGGTATTTTAGACAAGCTCGTATATCAAATACGCCTCACCTGGTTCATTCGATAGCTAATGTTAACTCTCGCCAATAGGACGACGACTTGGTATTTGAATATATAGTGTAATAATGTAAATACGGCGAGTAATACAAGATACGCCATCATCCAATTATTTCGGTGTACAACGGTACTAGTGCATAATGTGTTTGAATATCTTCAGAGTGAATTGCAATTCTAGGGAAAGGACTAGAGAGGACGGTTACACACTCAAGAAAATTTACGGTGTCTAATTTATATGTTTAATATGGTGGCATATCCATGTATAAATTATCTACGTGTTTTCTCAGGCATTAAATTTTTTTTTTTAAGGAAACGTAATTCATTCTTCTCATTTCATAGGTAAATAGTATTCCTCTTATTATTATGATTCCCCTACTGCAAATTATTAGATTACTGCCCAGTAAGGACAGACTGCGACCCGTATGTCTCTACCGGCTCAGCTAGTGCCTTGTAACGCTAGTAGGGGAGAAGGGGTCTTCGGCGCTGCGCCCGGTCGAAGGCCTCATCCAAGGTGTTCCACTTTTAACGTCATGTTGCGGGTATATTATGGTCTATTGATGTACTGATACTACGAAAGGTTACAATATTTCTTCAAAATGTCATTTCTTGTCCTCATTATGTAACTGTATATTAGATCTGGCACTTTCCTAGCTTTTTCCATCAACCACTCTTCTACATACAACAGAGCTTTCCTTGTGGGGGTCACTACTTTGGAATTCACTTCCAGCTGCTGTTAGTAACTCGGAACTCCAAGACAATTTCAAGACTGCATGCATAGACTACCCGCTGAATACTGTTTCGTGAGACTGGTAACGTGTGACAGGGGTGATTGTGGTACTTAGGCCAGTAACGCTGTCAGTTTACTGTACAACTAAAGCATTATAAGCAATATTAGGTAATTATTTAGTTTTGTAGAGTGTATGTGCATAACAATAATTGGAATTTATCTTATGTACCGTACATAGAGTTTAAGTAATGTTACTATTTATTGCAATACTTGTTTTCTTTTTTCGTTGCTCTGTCTTGTGATCTGTTTATGCATTGTCTTGTGTTTTCAGTTTGTATTTTACTTCTTATTATGATGTATTGTTTTTCTCTTCATTTTTACTTTTATACTTAGAATTTCTTTTCTTTGTTTACAGAGATTTGCTTTCTTTCTTGATAATATGTTCTCCAATTATTTGATTCATCTTAGTTGCCTTTGATTTTACAATATACTAGTATATTTTATTATCTTGTAATACTTAAGTTTTGTGTGAATTCGTATACGATGCTATATTTAGAATGTTAAACTAGTATTACCTTTTGTAATATTTTCTTCCTATGGAATTGCCTGTTGTCTCTTGTTGTTGTTGTTGGGTAATTATATTTTAACTTTAATTTATTATCACACTACTGCAAGTGATCATTGCCACTGGGATATTTCTCAATTGTTAATAATAATAATAATAATAATAATAATAATAATAATAATAATAATAGCGATGTGGGTGCTTAAGTGTAACTTCCCCACTACAAAAATTATAAGTAAATAACTAAATAAATAAATCTCTTTGGGACGAACTGAAGTGCGAGAACAAATATTATTAGCATTCCTTGTGCATTTGCTGACGAAAGGCATTAGTTTTATCCCAATCGATCCATAACATTTGATTTCAGACGTAATAATATTGTTGGTTCTGTTGTGGGCCAATACAACGTCGTCATTAGTGTGAACGTGTATGTTGCCATAAAACTCCAGAGCTGGCTACTTTATATTTGACCTCCTTTCCTCTACCCTACTACAGTAACACGCAATCCAATTTCCAAAGTTCATGGCAGGCTGCCAAATATACGCCCGTATATTCGTATCCTTTACTGGTCTCTCTCAGGTTAACTCTTCTGTCTCGATAGTGAGATGTTAATAAAATATAGATTAACATATTATAGTCACTAGTTTTACGTCCAACTGACTACTTCTACAGTTTTCAGAGACCCTGAGGTGCCCGAAATGTTGTTACGTAGGATTTCTTTTACGTGTCTGTAAATTTCTATGCATGAGACTGGCGTATTAGAGCACCTTTATATGTCACCGGAGCGAACCGGAATCGAACCCACCAATTAGGGCTCAGAAATTCAGTGCTGCGTCTGAATGAAATGTCCAGCATACAGTGTCCTCAAAGGTGCCAATTGTACCAATGGAAAATGACTTGAAAACATTGTCGTAACGTGCATTTGAAAATTATTCATTCATTCATTCATTCATTCATTCATTTCATCTCGGCCAACAAAAGACCACGTCGTTCTCCCGCATTTGTTGCCGGTCTTGTTCCTTTCTTGCTTAGGTCCACATCTTCCCTGTTTTCAGCTTCGGCTTTTCGTGGGAACCTTCGTGGTCTTGAAGTTTTTTCTTAAGTGGGTTGCGCTCCAGGATATCATCTGTGATGCCCAACTCTTGTAGACCTTGTTTCCACCTCACTGAACCAGACCCCTATTGTCTTGGAAGTAGAAGCAGATCCGCTTGGTTGACCTTGAAGGGCTCATTATTGCCACGTGATCATAGAAAGCAATCTTCCTCTTCCATATCGTATCGGTTATTTTTTCCACGTGGATATAGAGCTCGTGGCTGTGCCGTCTTCTATATTCACCGTTGTCTTTCATGGGGTACAAGATTTTCCTCAAAATCTTCCTTTCTCTAATTTTTTCTCAATAAAGTATGTTTGTTCATTGAAAGACAGTCCGCTGCATAGAGGGTCTCCGGAAGAATAACGATGCGGTAGTGTCTGAACGCTTTCAAGGATATTTATCTCTTGTTGTATACACCTTTGGTTACTTGGTATGCCATTTCCATTCTATACATGTGTGGCATGAAGGCTTCCTTCTCAGACACGTTGCGTTCTGTTCGATTACCTAGATATTTAAAGATTGCTAGAAGATCAGCAAAAGCAAGACATTCAATTACAAGATTCGAGTTCCTGCAACCCAGTCTGACTCCATTGTCGACCCCATCATTTCTCATTTCGTTGCGCCACTCGCGGATAACTTTCTGTTGAACACAGTTGAAGAGTAGAGGTGAGAGAGCCCATATCTTTGCCTGACTCCTGCCTTTATTGCAAAGGTATCTGAACTTTCTCCTCTGAACTTTAATTTGGAGTTTGTGTCTGTCAGAGTCTGTAGAATGGTCACTCTTCTTTTATTTTCCTTTAGGTTTTGTATTAGGACATTTCGATCAATCGAGTCGTAAGCCTTTTTTAAATCGACAAAAGTCACTGCAAATTTCTTCTTCCTGGTCTTTAGATATGAAAGGTTATATGTTAGATTCATAATCTGTTCTATACAAGAGCGTCCTCTCCTGAACCCTCCTTGGTATTTTCCGAATTGTGGATCTAGTTGTTCGTCTGGCCTAGTCTGAAGATCTTTCGAAAGAATCTTGTAGGTAAATAAGAGGAGGGACATACCACGATAGTTGTTAATATTATTTTTTGCCTTTCTTATGAAAGGAGTGAATCGGGACAGAATTCCAATCTCTGAAGTTTCTTTCTTTCCGAAATTTCATGGATGATGTCTGTCAGTCATTTCTTGAAATAATGATATATAATAATATAAAGTATAATATATAATAATCATTAGTATTATTATATAACCACTTGACCAACATTGATTAAAAAACATTTTGCATATTTCTCGTTCCGTGGGAAGTACTATTTTGAAAATTATGGAATAAATAGTGACGACAAAACTTCAAAAACTAAAATAGCTCCTATCGAAATTCCTATAAAGGTACAGACTAATGTTACGAAAATCGTTTATTAAAGATCATTTTTAAGTGCAAAGAATGAGGTTTATCGAGATGACCTCATTCCTTAACAGACAAACGGCACCGAGATCATAAGGGTTGTGACAGGAAACTTACATTCGCATTCCTGGAAAACTCATGGATAATGGGAAATAATGCGACAATGTTTCAAGATATAGACGGCTCTACATTCTATATGTGGTAACACAGGATGATACTACAAAACTACGGGTGGATATAGTATCGAATGAGGAAACGCTAAGAAGAATTGGGAAGAGTCCACTTTTCTAGAATATTTTGACTGAAAGAAAAGACAACTGTTTCCAGGCACGTAATTATTCGGCAGACAATTTTTGAAGGCTGTTGGAAAGTAATTATTTGCAGAGGACGATCATGGCTCACATACATCAGTCAAATAATGGCAGATAGATCTGCCATTGCTGGTTATAGCTGAAGAGATTAGATGATGAACAAGCAACATCGAGATCTATAACAAATAAATTTTTGGGTTGAACATCGCAAACGATGGCTCTTTCTGGTGAGAAAGAAGAAGGACGACTCGATGTGTCACCAGTCCACAACCGAAGGGTATGAAGAAAAAAATGTGTAACAGTAAACTTACATCAGGAGAAGAAGAAGAAATTGCTTTAGAGAGATCTCCAGTCCGGAAGTAGGATCGTTTGTGTTGGGTTGTCAACTGAAGAAATATTTCATAGGGAAGGGGGATTATTCAAATTTACCCCTAGATAAAATGCAGTATTTCAGATTACGAGGTATCGTGATATTAGTTGTAGTGATTAGAAGACAATGTTGGATAAATACCGCAATAGGAGAAAAGATAGAATTCGAATCGGAAATAATTTAATAGTATTCCAATATAGTTGAAACAGAGTCGTCTGAATTGATTAAAAGAAAGAGTAGAGCGTCCCATAAAATGTTTGGGGATGGAATATGAAATTAGTATACGCAACTTCCTTCTGTATAATCCGCTTTGACACAATGTTAGAGGAGAAAAGTAATTTGTAATAAGTTCAATATAAGAACAAAATACAGTAAAAGAAATGAAATTCTGAACTAACTCTTCTAAATATAGCTTCATTTTAATGTATGAATGAAGTAAAGTAGTTTAGAGATCAATTGCAAGTACGATCCTCAAATTTATTTTATTTTATTTTATTTTATTTTATTTTATTTTATTTTATTTTATTTTATTTTATTTTATTTTATTTTATTTTATTTATGTAGTTAGTTATTCCCAGAAGAATTAAGGTAAACATTAAGTTGGCTGGTATAATAATAAAAATTAACGGGTCCCTTAATACACCTAGGACAAAGCGAATAATTGCATGGTAACGATTTTCAGTTCCTCACAGCAAAAATACAGTCAGCAAGGAGTGAGAGAAATAACGCAAAAAATAAGAGGAAATGAGTATTATAAATAGACGTCAGTAAACACTGGAGCAGGGAAACTAAAGAATTAACAAATAAAACAATTCATAACGTATTAGTTGTGTGCTGCGGGCCTGTATCTTGACTCCGAAGGAGAATGCGATAGTGTGGCTGTGTACTGCGGGATAGTATTTGGTCAGTGAAGAGGGGAAAGGAACGTGGAGCAACAATCACGGGACTGAGTATCCGAGCATTGATAAACTTTGTTGTCTGTCTGTCAAGTCTTCAGCCCGTTGGCAAGACGAATAATAATAATAATAATAATAATAATAATAATAATAATAATAATAATAATAATAATAATAATAATTTTAATAATATAGTGCTGCCTAACAAGGCATGACGAGGAGGGAGGTAGTTTGCCACTGCTTTCCTCACTGTGACAGAATGCCATTTCAGCACAACTAGCACCTTTCTTAATATCCAGACGCACTAGTAGTGTTCTGAATGCCATTACTCAGCACCACCCTTACTGAGCAGTTTCTGTATTCTCAGAGACATAAATGAGACCGAGACTTCAGCGGAAGCTACATTTCTCTTGTCTGTGCCAGAAGATAGACAACAAGTACTACATCCATTAAGTAAAATAAACATACGAATTCTTCATTAATGATGACAGAACAACGCTGTGACCCGAGGAAAGTCCACTTACTCAGTGTGCTCTCCACCCTATGAAATGAATATTGGCTTTCTGGAAGATGGTAGTTAATTGATGTACTGAGACTCATTATCGTGTACCACTCACCACAGCCATTCTTCATTACAATGGGCATCCAGCCATCACAAACAGTCTGATGAAGTTCAAATCTCTGCACTGAGGTACTCTGTATCAGGCTCACTCATTTAGGCAATTCGGTGATGGTTGTTGTCTAATGGGGCCTAATATCTAGGTCATCGGCCCAGGTAATTTGGAATAGAATACTTCAGATTACATACAGTACTTGCCAGTCCTAGTAGGAAATTGAATGCAACTAATCACTCAACATTAAAGTTGCTATAGTTCAAAAATGCAGCTTATCTCTTCAAATTGAAAGACAGAAGTTTGATACCTAGTTGTAGTGTCTGTCCCTTGCCAGATGAACTGTGATCAACTTACTGAGCTACTGGTGATATTTAAATCGCAGCGCTGGCCACAGTATCCTCACGCCTGTGCTGAAGATCCAGTATGTGTAGAGCATCATTCTTCTGCTGTCAAATTTCTTACTCACCTGCAGATCTCAAGCGACACGTATCCATACGTTTCTGTTAATACATGTGCAATATACAGTACATCTAAATTAAGAATAGTGGCTAATGGCGAGATTTTTAACTAATAATAACAAATACTACAAAGACAATATTTTCTGCGTATTCACACAGATCATTATCAAATATGTACGGATTTATTTCTGGGGATAAAAATGAAGAAGATCAAACTATGAGAAATTGATCGAAGAGCTCAAACCAACTTACAAGATGTTTAAATAGCTTGGATGTTGTCGGTGAGTTTGTATACCCGGGTTAAATCATCAGTGACACGGAATACTGCGAAATTGAGATTTAAAGACGAATTGTCCTAGATACAGCGGCTATGGTTAAACTAATCAAGATTAGGCAGAACCGGACAATATAAAGAAATAATAATAATAATAATAATAATAATAATAATAATAATAATAATAATAATAATAATAATAATGCCCTGTGCAGATCTTTTTTCTAGTGGACGGCCTATAGGCGACCAGCATATCTGTGAGGATGCTTCCCTACCTAAGATGATTTGTAATGATGAAGACAGCACTTATACTCAGCCCCCGAGCTAGATGAATTAACCTATTAAGGTTAAATCCCCTACCCGGGACTCACTGGACCAAAGACCAGAAAACCATTTAGCCATGCAGCCGCACATAGCAAAAACTACGAAGGTACTTCTGGTTGAATCTCTGGTGTTTTCCATCTTTTTGTACGGCTGTGAGGCCGGGACTGTGAAGTACAAAGCCAAGATTCAAACTAATGCCTTCAAATTGTGATGTTGGCGGATGATGCCACAAGTAAAGAGAGGAATAAATGTGTCAGTCATAGAAGAACTAAACATCATCACTAAACAGCTATTTTCCCCTGGGAGTGGAAGCCACCTCGTGTTTCTTGGGTACATAGTGTGGCTGCGTACTGCGGGAGAGTATTTGGTCAGTGAGGAAGGTAAGGGAAAGTGGAACAACAATCACGGGAAAATACTACTTTACAAGGCAAAGTAGAAGGACAGTCAGCACAAGTAGATAGCTCCATTGAGTAAAGGAGATCACCGGCCTACCTTACACTGTGAAAGGCTGCTGACCGCCCTGGTGGCGAATTCTCGTAAGGGTGGGATATTATTATTATTATTATTATTTAATCTGTTTACCGTCCAGGGTTGATTTTTCCCTCGGACTCAGGGAGGGATCCTACCTCTACCGCCTCAAGGGCAGTGTTCTGGAACGTGAGACATTTGGTCGGGGATACAAATGGGAATGAGGACCAGTACCCCCACCCACGCGGCCCCGCATGCTATGCTGAATAGGAGCCTTGTGGGGGATGGGAAGATTAGAAAGCATAGGCAATGAAGAGGGACGGAAGCAGCCGTGGCCTCAACTTAGGTATCATGCCGGCATTTGCCTGGAGAGGAAATGGGAAATCACGGGAAACAACTTCGAGAATGACTGAGGTGGGAATCGAACCCCCTCGATTCAGTTGACCTCCCGAAGCTGAGTGAACCCCGTTCCAGTCCTCGTATCACTTTTCAAATTTCGTGGCAGAGCCAGGGGTCGAACCCGGGCCTCCAGGGATGGCAGCTAATCACACTGACTAGTACACCACAGAGGCGGACAAGGATGCGATATTAAGGCAGCAAGTAAAAGAGGTTTTGACGCTCAGCAACGAGTACAACGATTGCCAATAATAGATATATTTGCATAATGTCTCCAATAGCCACTTAACGGGCGAGTTGGCCGTGCGGTTAGGGGCGCGCAGATGTGAGCTCGCATCCGGGAAATAGTGGGTTCGAATCCCACTGTCGGCAGCCCTGAAGATGGTTTTCCGTGGTTTTACATTTTCACAGCAGGCAAATGCTGGGGCTGTACCTTAATTCAGCCCACGGCCGCTTCCTTCCCATTCCCAGGCCTTTCCTGTGCCATCGTTGCCATAAGACCTATCTGTGTCAGAGCGACGTAAAGCAAATAAAAAATAATAAAAAAGCCACTTACTGCTAAGTCATACTTGACAACGCGAACCATTATGAGATGTCACCTATCATTGCAAGCAAGAATTGTTGTTAAACTGTTATCATTTAAAACAAAATCCTTCTCGGATTTAAATTAAGTGTGGATCAACCTTTTATGTGAATGCTGATATCGTCATCACTGCCACGAAACGTCAGTTTTACATGGAATACGAACTAGGGAGATGTCCCTTTTCATTTTAAACGTACCGTATGCATCGGCCCAGCGTGTAATGGCAGCTACCGTAGTGAAGAGCTAATAACAATGCACTTAGCTATAATTTAATGTTATTTGCTTTACGTCCCACTAACTACTTTTACGGTCTTCGGAGACGCCGAGGTGCCGTAATTTAGTCCAGCAGGAGTTCTTTTTACGTGCCAGTAAATCTACCGACACGAGGCTGTCGTATTTGAGCACCTTCAAATACCACCGGACTGAGCCAGAATCGAACCTGCCAAGTTGGGGTTAGAAGGCCAGCGCCTTAACCGTCTGAGCCACTCAGCCCGGCACACTTAGCTATCACACCCGAAGGTATTGAAAGCGAGCCAAGACCCTTGAAGGAGTTGAACGTAAAATGCTCGTTTTACGTAACCTCGGCACCAAGTGGGACAGAGTGGTTATCTCAATGCCCAGCTACCTTTGTCCCCAGGAATTAATAATAATAATAATAATAATAATAATAATAATAATAATAATAATAAATGTTTGTACGTCCCACGAACTACTTTGGCGGTTTTCGGAGATGCCGAGGTGCCGGAATTTTGTCCCACAGGAGTTCTATTACGTACCAGTAAATCTACCGACGCGAGGCAGACGTATTTGAGCATCTTCAAATACCGCCGGGCAGAGCCAGGATCGAACCTACCAAGTTGGAGTCAGAAGACCAGCGCCTCAACCGCCTGAGCCACTCATCCCTGTCCCCCAGGAATTAACCTGTTGCTCATTGTTAGTGAAGGCTTGTTTAAATACAGGACAATGTACCGCTCCAGAGGTGGAAATCTCTATTATACGTGCTCTGGTTTACACTGGGCAACAAAATTGAAATAATTTAATCAAATGTAGGAAAAAAGAAATATAGCCATTTTACTAGCTCGTCTCCTTACTTCCAAGTGTGATCTCTTCAGCCACCGGTTATCAACAGTTTACGAATTTCCCCGCGTTTGGAGAATGTATAAAATTAAGTATTTCTTCGCCGGACAATTTGTGTGCGTTGGACTGACAGTCAAATCTCCGTGACCATACCTCGGGACGAGGTATACAAACTTCGATGCTGATTCCTCTACACATGAGTCGACTCAGCTCTTGCATCAAGAACTGTAGCCAACCAAAGAGTGAATAACGGTGACAACTGGATGTCATCCGTCTCCCAAATCCGTGAACTGTGCCACGTTTCCTATGGATGAGCTGTGCTGATCTCTGATCCCTCTTCGTTACTCTTCTGGGACATCTTCACCCCATATATCTTCGAAGTATAATGGCGGTTGAGGTGCAGTACTTACCACATTGAAATCCCCTCCTTCGTTAGAGACCAAGAACTTGCCCAGCATATTTAACAATCCAGAAAGGATAAATCTAGTAGTCTGATTATTTTGGTAAATGCTTCAACCAATAGATGCACTCGAATATGCCTTACTTTCAACAATACCCGACGGAGATATTAAAGCCTCAGATTAATAATCATAATAATAATAGTTTGGCCTCAGCTACCGACTTGCAGACCGTCTGAATTGGTGCCATGTACGCGGCCTGCCGACCAATTCCGATTGCGCTGCTGTCTGGCAACGAAACCGGAATTCTACTGGACGATTGCTATGGAATACTTAATTTTATTTTGTCAGGTGGTACGGAGTGTGCCACAATACATCTGTATCAACCCACCATCAATGACATGACTTCCAAAAAATGTTACCACCATTCAAAACTTTACTACCTCAAGCAGGATCGAACCCATGAATTTGGCATCGAACACTGACCGACCGAGACAGCTCTTAACCTCATACATTCTTCTCGGACAGAACAGGTCTTTCCATTCTTTGCAATAAGCAGTACGAGGCGTCAAGCTTTTTGGGCCTGTGGAATCATACGCTGAAGAGATACTACACACTTCCCGTCACATTTTGTGTTGATCCATTCCTGTAGCGTCATATATAATAGCACCCAGCTCCATGGATATATGGTTAGCACGATGGCCTTTCGTACAAGGACTCCTGGGTTCGATTCCCGTCGGGGTCGGGGATTTTAACTTTAATTGTTCAGTTCGTCTGGCTTGGGGCTGGCTGTTGGTGATGTCTTCAACATTAGAAATCATCTTAGGTACGGCCCCATCCTCAAACAATCAGTCACCATAGATCTGCATTTAGGGCTATCGGCCACGTGGCAGATTCTCTAACAGTTCTTTACCTAGTCTGTTCTTGAATGATTTCAAGAAAGATGGAAATGTATCAAACATTTGCCTTGATAAATTATTCCAAACTTCTTCCTATAAAAGAATATTTGCCGAAATTTGTCCTCTTGAATTCCAGCTCTATCTTGATTTTTGATCAGTTTTACTCCTAAAAAATCCACTCAAGCGCATTCGTCTAGTAATGTCGTTCCATGCCATCTCTTCCCCTACAGCTCGAAACATTCCGCTTAGTCGAGCAGCTTATCTCCTTACTTCCAAGTCCCCAGCCCAAAGTTTGCAACATTTTCATAACTCTACTCCTTTGTCGGAAATCACGCAGAACAAATCGTGCTGCTTTCCTTTGGATCTCTTCCAGTTCTCGTATCAAGTAATCCTAGTGAGGGCCCCATACTCTAATTGCAGTGTTACCAGTGACTAATATGCTCTCCCCTTTACATCCTTACTACAACCCCTAAATACCCTCATAACCATATGAAGAGATCTGTAATCCTTATTTAAAATCCCGTGTAAGTACTTGCCCCAATGAAGAGCATTCATAATATTAACACCTAGGTACGTCCAGTGTTCCACATGAAGTACTATCATCCCATCAACACAGTCATTAAAACTGAGAGGACTTTTCCTTTTGGTGAAACTTACATCCAGACTTTTCATCCCGTTCACCATTATACCATTTCCTGATCTTCATCTCACAACTGTGCCGAGATCTGTTTTCATTCACTCACAATCCTGTAACTTATTTATTACTCCATACGGCATATCATCATCCGCAAAGAGTCTTATCTCTGATTTCAGTTCCTTATCCATATCACACCGGGCAAATGCTGGGGCTATATCTTAATTAAGGCCACGGCCGCTTCCTTCCAACTCCTAGACCATTCCTATCCCATCGTTGTCATAAGACCTACCTGTGTCGGCGCGACGTAAAGCCACTAGCAAAAAAAAAATATCCATATCATGTATATATATGAAAATACAGACATGCAGGTCGTCTATAGGCGATTCATTTAAATTAAAAAAGAACTTGGCGATACACAAAATATGAACCTAATCGCTTCTTATCCTTCCTTCTTAATAACATTTAATGTCGGATCATTGATCCAGTCCGCCTCTGTGGTGCACTGGTTAGCGTGATTAGCTGCCATCCCCGGAGGCCCGGGTTCGATTCCCGGCTCTGTCACGAAATTTGAAAAGTGGTACGAGGGCTGGAAAGGGGTCCACTCAGCCTCGGGAGGTCAACTGAGTAGAGGTGGGTTCGATTCCCACCTCAGCCATCCTCGAAGTGGTTTTCCGTGGTTTACCACTTCTCCTCCAGACGAATGCCGGGATGGTACCTAACTCAAGGCCACGGCCGCTTCCTTCCCTCTTCCTTGCCTATCCCTTCCAATCTTCCCATCCCTCCACAAGGCCCCTGTTCAGCATAGCAGGTGAGGCCGCCTGGGCGAGGTATTGGTCATACTCCCCAGTTGTATCCCCCGACCAAGAGTCTGAAGCTCCAGGACACTGCCCTTGAGGCGGTAGAGGTGGGATCCCTCGCTAAGTCCGAGGGAAAAACCGAACCTGGAGGGTAAACAGATGATGATGATGATCATCATCATCATCATCATTGATCCAACAGAATGTTTATCATTAACGTTTAGTAAATATACTCTCATTCATTCTCAGGACTGAACATGTGTGTGTCCAAACTGTTTGTCTCTTGTGTGCAGACTGCTGGCAAAAACGGCTAACATACACGTATGGAGAGTAACAAACACCCCTATGATTCTGCATGGTTGCTCATACCTTCAGCTTTTCGATCTTAGAGAGTAGTCACTTTAAGGGAAGCTGTGTCCGTACCCGCGGTGTAGGGGGCAACGCGTCCGCTTGTCACCCGGCGGCCTCGGGTTCGATTATCGGCCGGGTCAGGGGTTTTTAATTGTAAATTATTCATATCCCTGGCCTGGGGACTGGGTGTTTGCGTCGTCTTTAACGTTCCTTTCCTCACATTCAACACTCTACACTTCCGCAATTTCCAAATACACGCATGTTGATAACATATGGTGCAAAGTAGGGACAAAAGTTTTCTCTACGTCGACGCCCCGAATAAATAGCATTTTTTAAAAGAAAGGGAAGCTGCTCTCCGCTTCTAAAAATTCATCGATTTACTCTACTTGTATCATGCCCCAAAACGACAACAGGTGTTAATCGTGTGCTAAGGACAGTGACACATTACTGCGCAGTGCTTTAACCATCATTTTTAAAACCCGTCACGAAGATTGTTCACCGTAATTAATAATCACCTGCGGAGTTAATTTGTGTACAGTAAATGAAGCCGTACAATATTAATGATGCCTATAATGTTCAACATGACACTGTGATGGCACAAAAATAGTACTTGTATAGGTCAATGTCAACATCCACAACAAAAAGCAGCATTGCATAAAACTCACTTTTCGTCCTTATAACTGATTTTTAAAGCCTATGTATGGTTGTACATACAGTAGATACTATCACAGAGCTGTTGTCTAAAAACTGGAAATACAACTAAATCAAATGTTTGAAGCAAATGATTGAAGTATCGATAACGAAAGATTTAACGAGAGATTATTAAGGAGACCTCTACAATACTGGATCTACTACTTTACCAACCACAGGTCTTGATTATTTTTAAGATTATTTCTCTGTTACCTGTGGATTTCAGTCTTAGCTGTATACATTAATACAAATTGCATTACCGAGCTCGATAGCTGTACTCGCTTAAGTGCGGCCAGTATCCAGTATTCGGGAGATAGTAGGTTCGAGCCCCACTGTCGGCAGCCCTGAAAATGGTTTTCCATGGTTTCCCATTTTTACACCAGGCAAATGCTGGGGCTGTACCTTAATTAAGGCCACGGCCGCTTCCTTCCCACTCCTAGCCCTTCCCTGTCCCATCGTCGCCTTAAGGCCTATCTGTGTCGGAGCGACGTAAAGCAACTAGCCAAAAAAAAAATTGCATTCGCTGCGAGACGAGAATTGTTTGTTCCACGAACGCATAGACGTGTCTCGAAATATCCTTTCAATGAAAACGAGTGAAATGTTATCATGTTTGAGTATTACAACATGGTAGCTTGTACAAAGACTGTGACAAAAAGGAAACGTCGTATTATTCACTTTGAGTTTATACTTCAGTTATTTCAGACTGAGTGTCCGAGATATATGAGTGTTGATTTCCGAGCCCAAGATGGTGGGTTCGATTCCGACACAGTCCGATAGTATCTGAAGGTTCTCAAATAATTCAGTGTATCGAGAAGTTTTTAACCTTTTTCACGTAGCACCGAAACATATAGCCTAGGTGTTATGGGGATGGCGACGATGGGATAGGAAAATTCTAGGAATGAGATGGAGGTGACCGTGGCCTTAATTAAGGTACAGCCCCAGCATTTTCCTGGTGTAAAAATGGTAAACCACGGGAAACCATCTTCAGGACTGCCGACAGTCGGGTTTGAAACCCCTGTCTCCCGAATAGAAGTTCACAGCTGCGCGACCGTAACCGCACGGCCACTTGCTCGATGGGAAATAAAAGTCCTCCTGTGGGACACCATTTCCAACACCTTGTCAACTTCTCACTAACCACTTAATAATAATAATAATAATAATAATAATAATAATAATAATAATAATAATAATAATAATAATAATAATAATAATAATAATAACAATAATAATTTTATGTCCCCCTAACAATTTCTAAGGTTTCAGAAAACGCCGAGGTGGCGAAAAATTTTGACTCGCAGCAATTATTTTATGTGCCAGCAAATCTACCGACAGGAGGTTAGCTCAAACAAGATCCAAGAATAATCCACACATTTTTCGTTGGTATGCAATTACTGTAAGTACCGCCGAGTGCTTCGCAGGCGCATCTGGATAGGACGGCCAACAGCTGTTTTCAACAGAGAAGCTCGTCGCCTTGTACGTGGCAGACGTTGAATAGAACCTCCAGACTGTATTCAACATTCTGCAGCAGAAGTCATTCTAGCGTATGATAAACCAAAGTCTCTACCAAGGGAGGATACAGCTCGCTCTTGGATGAAGTCAGTGATGCTTGAATTTATGCTTCAAACTCCGAACAACAGTTTTTCTTTTTATACTCGATAAACATAATAAACTGTGTAATTAGATCGTTCTGCGAAATATGTGCGATAATACAAGCTCCATACTAAACAATAAGTAACTCAGCCAATAGCGATAGTCTGTGGCTCGTTTTTAACTGAAAATTGTATTGGAAAAGACAAGAAGGAAGTTATATTAACATCCCTGCCGCATGTCACTCCACTTGTGAGCATACTAGCTTCTGTCTACGGCTTCACCAGCGTGGCCATAGTTTCTAATTTAAAATATTAACATTTCCACCTGTTCAATACTATATGTTATAATCATAAAGATCATTTAATAAACTAAACTAAAGTCAATTCGGAACCGGAAAGATGAATTTAACTTTTTGCAGTGGTCATAGTTAGCAATATTTTAAAGAAAGATTTCAAGCATGCTGGAAAGGACAAAAATTGATGGCATATAACGTCCGAAGAATGATTGGAAAGTACTTTGGAATGATAAACAATATTCTAATTTAGTATTGGATATACAGTAGAACCCCTATTATCCGAGTTTTAATTAACCAAGACTCTGTAACACTCGAGGCTAATCTGTAAGTGTAATACGCAACTTTTCTAATCATTCATAAAAGTTTGTACTGTACTGAGCGCGTAAATACAAGTCTCCGAGAAATTACGCGGTTTTATTTCATGATTGTGGTAGAACATGTACAGTATTATGCAGATGGTAGTGATAAAATCTTGGAAACAGTCGATCGGTTATCGTAATGTAACTGAAAAAAATACATTGAAGTTTGGATGAACGATGATGAACAGAACGAAATGGCTAATGACGTTATCGTTAACCTAGCGACGTAACCAAAAGAAGACAGTGGTGATGAACATGATGACTGTACTGTCACTCCAAATAATATTTCTCATACAAACGGACTAAATGACATCGATACAGCGCATTCGAATATTGAACAGCAGGAAGACATCGTGATGCTCAGGCGACTGAGGAACATTGCGACAAACAAGCGTATAAAACAGAAAACTGTATTTTATATTTTATATTTTATAATTATGCGAAATAAACGGAAAATAACAATTCATGTGTTCAAAACAGCGCTGTCTCACAACACCAAATAAGCACCATGCAAACTTGTTGTGTCCTATCTGTAGGTTCAATAATCTATATCGTCACGTATGCAGCAGAATTACGTTCCCTATAACAATACACATGCCTTTGCTGGCGAGATGTAGTGTTCACAGTGCACTATGTCTTCGTGTATGGGCTATATCAAATTTGTTACTTTCATTGACCTGTCTCAGTCTCATCCTTGGCTTTGACAATATGAAAGTGACTGAGGTATGAGTTATGCTAGTAATACCATTGCTTATGCAGCCAGTCCCTGTTATGAATGGTGTGAAAATATCGCTCATAGGATCAGTTGGTGCATGCATTTCAGTGGGTTTGGCAGACTGATATGTAATAGCAGCGGCTGGCTCGGTGAGGAAAGCAACGGGAAACTACCTCACTCCTAATTTCCCTAGTACGCCTCTTCAGTGACGCCTAGGCTATTTGTGACAGCTGTTGGCGGAGCTGCAGAGGATCAAACCAGCCTTCAGGCTGAATACCCAACATACATACATAACAATACACAGCACAAGGAACATGCGGCACGGTATGCCCATTAAAGGCTCTGCCCCTGACAAGTAACTTCATTCCTCAGGAGCTCTTGTTAAACAGAACACCTTAATACAGTCTCAACGAGATGCTACATACCTGGCTGCATAGTTCGTTAATATTTCTGTACATGACAGTAAGCACAGTTTCCTGGCAAACCGTTTACAGTCGCAAAGAAAATGCATATTAACTTTCGTACAGAAAAGTTCATTCTAAATCCTGTCCTTATGCTCCTTTTTTGATGAAGTAGTTCACCCGTTATTTTGGTTTTATCATGAGAAGCATGCACCATACCACACAAAAGCATATTTTCTTGGAAAATTGTTAGAGTTACGAAGAATATGTATATAGGCCTTCCACATTTCCACCTGTTCAATACTATATGTTATAATCTTACTTAAAGATCATTTAATACACATAACTAAAGTCAATTCGGAACCAGAAAGATGAATTTAACTTTTTGCAGTGGTCATAGTTGTCAATATTTTAAAGAAAGATTTCAAGCATGCTGGAAAGGACAAAAATTGATGGCATATAACGTCCGGAGAATGATTGGAAAGTACTTTGGAATGATCAACAATATTCTAATTTAGTATTGCGTATACAGTAGAACCCCTATTATCCGAGTTTTAATTAACCAAGGCTCTGTAATACCCGTACACCTGACAGGCTCTATTTATTAATAGGAGGTACCGTCCACTTTATGGGTTCCTCTGACTTGCTTCACATTTTCTTTCCATGTAAACCCCCTTAAGTGACAACGTGATATTAGATAAGGTAAATCCGGGACAGATGCCGCTCCGGTAGAGATGCCGCATACACTGTAGCTAAAGGTTCCCATCGTTACAGCTAGATGGCAATATGTATGGTTTTTCAGTTTCTAAGGAAGAACTACTGTCTGCGAGTGTGACGAAATTTGCTCGTATATTACGCCAGTTATAGCCGATATTTTGAGGCGAGTACATGTTTCCTCCTGACAAAGTTTTTCCGTGTGTTAATTTATTGTATATTAAGTTGGTTTCAAATGCTTAAATCAGACGTTTTTAGTACAAAGCATAACTGTAGTTGAGAGTAAGCTAATTTTGGGCCATGATAGCCTTGAGGTATGACAACAGGAGGGTGCGGCGTGTCTCCCTGATAGTTGGGAGAGTTGCCGCACAACAATCCGGCTGAGATGCCTCATTGCTGTCCGATTCTACAAGCGATCTGGAAACATTCAATACTATTCAGAGTGTACCGGTATTTTATTCGAATATTTTATTGTCTCACGATTCTTAATATACATAATCTATTTTATTGCTTTCATTGGTAACATTATTTTATTATATAAAATATTATTTTCAGAAATAAAAATTTGCGGCATGCCTGCTCAGTATAAAAGTAAGGGCACTGTTAAAAGATCTCAATGGACAGAGGAAAATTTAAGAGAGGCTGTTAAAAGACTGAAAGGCAAAGAAATACTGATCAGGGAGGCAGAATGACACTACCGAATTCCGGAATGAACACAGGAACATAGAATGCAGTCAGGAAATCTGTAAAAAAGGTTCCCCTGGGTCCAGCAAGTATAGTTACTTCAATTATCACCGAAGTCAAAATGATATTCAGAAAAGGATGACTGTAACCGGTGTTTGAGTTACAACCAGTGGCTGCATGAATCTTGCTCTACATATAACGACTTTTGCAGCAAAATTGCTAGACAACAAAGTTTTAAGAAACAATCTGTAAAAAGCTTGTAAGAGGATAAACATCAGTTTTCGATTCAAGTATCCTGTCTTAGACATGTTTTCAAATTACTGTGTCAGGACAGAATTATATTCATTATGATTTTGATGTTTCCTTTATATAACACAACGGCCCCGTGGTGTAGGGGTAGCGTGCCTGCCTCTCGCCAGGAGGACCCGGGTTCGATTCCCGGCCAGGTCAGGGATTTTCTCTCGACCTGAGGGCTGGTTCGAGGTCCACTAAGCCTACGTGATTAGAATAGAGGAGCTATCTGACGGTGAGATGGCAGCCCCGGTCTCGGAAGCCCAGAATAACGGCCGAGAGGATTCGTCGTGCTGCCCACACGACCCCTCGTAATCTGCAGGCATTCGGGCTGAGCAGCGGTCGCTGGGCAGGCCAGAGCCCTTTCAAGGGCGTTAAGTGCCGTGGGGTTTTACATAACACAGTGAAGAATCCATTGCACATGCACATTCTTAGTAAATGGAAATTAAAATATGATTAATTTAATGTTCATTGTAAATTATCAGATTCTTTTACCATTGAATGATTATATTATATGGATATAATTGTCTTGTAGTACGTTCTAATGTTCGGTTGCATTAAAGTTGAAGAAAATGGCTTAAATTTGATTTTGTCATCAATTATTTTACTTGCGGCAACTCTCCCGAGCAAATTCGGCATCTATACCAGGTTCCAGGGAGAGACGCCGCTGATGCAACAATTCCTTTGTTCCCTCCTTTCTCCCATTTACTTTCAATTACCAATATTTTGTTCATCTCAGATCAAATGTACATGTTTTCAAATTGTTCTCGATGAATTTGCAACAATTTATAAAGTAAATATACCGAGATATAACAAAAGACATAACAAGTGCGGGAACTCTACCGGAATTACCCTACTTTGTGTTTTATTTGAGTTCATAATCTATTAGTATGTAAAATTTAATTCAGGCGCATCAAGCTGTTCTGATGTGATAGTTCTACAAACATCTAAACACATTTCCACATGTACTGCATTAGTAGAAATAATGTCGATGCGAATAGTGCATAGTGTGTTCCAATACTACTATTCATTCATTCAATCAATCATGGATTACAAATATTTTTTACCATCCGTTATAACAGTAACCATCCTTTAAAAACTCCAGGTGCTCGAATATTTAATACAAGAAATTTACAATTCACAAATTACAAATTTATAAATCTGTTTGTCTTTCTGTCTCTCTCTCACGTAAACACTGCCAGTCCAATAAAGCTCAAATCTGGCAAGATTACAGCTGGCATTTACCTTCGGTTAATACGGTATACGCCAAAATATACAGTACTGAGACCCATGCATTTCAAACGTGCACACGTGTTCTCAGTAGTGAAAAGGAAGTGGTGGTATGCAGTTGTATGGAATGGGCCTCTTGATGGACCGCTCGTACGGTCCTAAACGAAGACTACTGATACGAAATTTCACCGTACTGTTAATAATGTTATTTGTTTTACGTCCCACTAACTACTTTTACGGTCTTCGGAGGCGCCGAGGTGCCGGAATTTAGTCCCGCAGGAGTTCTTTTTACGTGCCAGTAAATGTACCGACACGAGGCTGTCGTATTTGAGCACCTTCAAATACCACCGGACTGAGCCAGGATCGAGCCTGCCAAGTTGGGGTTAGAAGGCCAGCGCCTTAACCGTCTGAGCGACTCAGCCCGGCCCACCGTACTGTTAGTGTACTGTGTCAACGGAATGGGAATTTTGGTCAACCAGTAACTGTTTCGACAAATGAGAACCAATCACGTGTTCTATACTAGATGCTTCAGTCGCCCCGATGAAGTCTATGACGAACGGCCTTAAAATAAACGTCAGCAATACGTCAGTTTGCAGATTGTAGAATGTACCGGATAAAGGTTGGACAAAGATTGTCAGGGTGAGCCAGGGTAGTGTATTATGGAACATTTTAGGCCATGGTGTACGAGGATCCAGATTTCTTGAGGAATGTGTGGCTCTCTGAAGGAAGTGAAATTCACTTGATCAAACGCACCATAACTCGCTTCCTTGATGTTAGTGGTCAGGTGTTACAGTCTAGAAACCGCTACATAGTGCACGTGTGTCGATATTGTATGCCGTCTCAGCACACGGTATAGTAGACCCCTATTTCATTGAGGATGGCGAATACAATGCTCTTACGCGACAGGGACATGGTGATCCAACTATTTCTTCAGAATGTGAGAAAGTTCTTACGTGCAAAGGGCCTTTACATGAAATTGGTATCAACAGGATGGAACAACAAGCCATAGAGCTCGAGAATATCTAGCCATTCTGCAGGAAAACTTCCCAGAACGAATCATTTCACGAGATACTAACTTCCCGTGACCGTCCCATTCATTCGAACACACAGCACTTGTAAGGATTGTTAAAGGAAAGTGTGTTCTGTTATGAGGATCTGCCAAAAACTTTCCCTGTATTAAGCGATCAAATCTTCTCCTTCTGTAGGAGTCTGCAGCAACCTCTGTTCCGGGATGTTTGAGAGTCTGCGTGACAATATGAACAGTGTCTACAGAGAGGCAGTGCACGCTTCGAATACTTACATCACGCATACTGTTGTAAATGCTCGCTAATAGTACGCATGTTACTTTCTTTCAGGATAAATAAACGAACAGGTAACAAGAAAGTGATATTGTTCGTCATTTTATTTCGGTAGCTTATTTTGGCACATAATCTGCGAAAGAAAATGTGAAGCAAGTCAGAGGCACAAGTACAGCTTGGGCCTATAAAAGTGAATTTAAATTGTTGGTGCTATGAAAAATAGAGCCCGCCGGTTGCACTTGGTATTCAATTCGCTAGGAAACAAATATTTTCTCTTTCTTCCCAACACTGAGAGTTTTCCAGTTTTCCGTGTTTTGGCACATTCTTTGTCGATGATGATGATGATGATGATGATGATGATGGTTTTTTAAGGGGCCTAACATCTAAGGTCGTCGGCCCCCCGATGAAAACTAAGAGTGCGTTTAAACTGTTAGTCTTACAAGAGCATGCATACAGGATGTAGAGTTAAATTTCCAATGTAAATGCGTATGTACTCTTTCTTCATAAGATTTTCAAGAAAATTGCGCTTTCTAGCGTTTTAAAGAAGCATTTAAAGCATGTGACTGAGGGCGCTCAAAAGTCCTTCGTGTAATATACTGTTTGCATGGAATTTTGAAGCACTGCACTACAGACGCTGTAGACCCCAGTTAGAGTACAGTTCCTGTGTATGGGACTCTCACAGGATTGCTTGAAACGAGAACTGGCAACGACCCAAAGGAAAGCAACACAGTTTGTTCTGGGTGATTATAAACAAACGAGTAGTGTTATGAAAATATTACAATCGTTGGGCTGGGAGGATTTTGGAGTAAAGAGACGAACTGCTCGACTAAGTGGGATGTTCCGGGCTGTCAGAGGAGAAATAGCGTAGAATAACATTAGTACACGAATAATCTTGAGTGGAGTCTTTAAAATGCGGACTGGTCTTGGAAGATATATCACTGGAAGATGCGAATATAGATCTTAAGTTTACTGGTAGCCTTTTCTTGAAAATAGTTCTTAAAAAGTCGTCCTGAACTTGTGTTCCAGCAAAGGTACACATTTTTCTCAGTAACTGACTAGGCTTCTTATCACCAAGTTCGATTTCTGTTAAAAATTAGGTTACCTTTTGTCCTTGTGATTCCTCGAATTCAGTTATAACACGAGACTTGAGGTCTGTGAAAGGTGTGTTGGATAATGGTCGATTCAGAAAGTCACAAGTTCTGCAACATCAGGCTCGAACGATCCTATTATGTAATTACATTTTGTCAATTCTGCAGCTATGCCGGGTGTAGCGAATTATGCTTCCATTTGCACCAGCCATATTTTTACGTTTTTCAGCCAAATGGGTGGTATTTTTACCGAGACGCGTGTGGTATGTGCATTGTTGTCCTCGGAAATGTCTGTTGATAGTGTTCCTTCCGTATTCTCGGTGTTAGGAATGCTTACAGAAACACAACAGTGAACGGTTACATTGCAAAACACTTGAATGCAGACGTTTTTATTTATCACGTCGGGGTCACCATTGTTACAGTAGCCTAACGTGACTCGGCTCTTAAGTTACTATTTAAGAATGAAATAGGTAAAAAGCAATGATTTATTGTTAGCACAACACCACACTCAATTAAAAACAGATGTGAATAACCATGAATAACCAACAAAGAGAATACACAATCTTGAAAAGCAAAGAGAATGTGAAGATTGGTCACTAAGTCCTTGGAGTGGTTTTAATTTAGGTGGAGCTACCACACTTTCATTTTGATATACATTTCACCCTATAGTAGATCGCGCCACTTTTTTTAAATTTATATTTACCATTGATCTGCATTTATAGATGTCGTCCAGGCGCCAGATTCACTAGCAATTATTTATTTAGATTTAGAGCGATCCAGCACAATACCCAAGTATTTTATATGAGCACAGTATTTTAGCTGTTGACCTCTGAATTGAACTTGTCGAATGTAATGAGCTCTCCTATTGTCTAGATGAAAGGTACTAATCTCTGTTTTGTTTACATTGGGTTTCAATCGCCAGGTGATGAATTATTTGTCCATTTTTAGGAGATCTTGTGTGATAATGGCTTCAGCGGTCTCAAAGTCTGTGGACTGTGCTGTTAGGGCTAAGTCATCAGCATATATAAACTTACAGCACGCAGTAGATGGCAGTTCTGCCGTGTAGATATTGAACAGAAGTGGAGCAAGAACAGATCCCTGCGGCAATCCATCATTTAATATGGAGGACCTGCTTATGTTTCCATTGAAATGTACTTGAATTAGGCGATTGCATAGCATGTTGTTGAGCAAGGAAGCTAGGATTTTGCAAGCGATGATTTTCAGAAACTTTAGGATCATCCCTTTTCGCCAGACTGTATCACAGGTCGATAATTCCACAAACACAGCAGCCGTTTCCGTTTTTTCTTGAAAGCCCTGTTCAATATGGCTGGTTAGTGCCAAAACCTGATCGTAACAGCTCCTGTTAGGTATGAATCCCGCCTGTTCAACTGGAATGTGCTGAAATACTGTATCTGAGATTCCGTTATAGATATATCTCGCTAGTAGTTTGTAGCAGATACTCAGTAGAGCAATAGGTCGATAGTACAACACAACCGTGATCATGAATACAAACGGTTCTTCTCAGAGCCAAACAACAACAAAGGTCCTAGAGTATTCACTGACAATACTACAACTAAATGTTGATGGCATAAGCAAGGCCGTGAGCGACATACTTACAAGAGTGCTTAATAAAAAATATCATTATTTATCGCCTTGAATACTGATTTTTAAATTCGTGTAGATGCACTCCATGAGTAAAGAGGTGTAAATCAATTTATATGTTCGATAATGTTCTCGATTTTACTTATATTTTATTATTCCTTTAGTTATTTTCTTGAATTTAAATTCGTTCATACGTTGAAATTTTAACATCAAATTCTTCAATCAAAAATACCACTTCCATCGTAAGATGCTAAAAACGATTAATACCAACATTAACAACGCTGGAAAATGCTCAATTTAGTTTTTAAAGTATTAAATTCTTAGTTGAGGAAATCAACGGGACACTACCTCACTCCTCATTTCCCTAGTACGCCTCTTCAGTGATGCCTAGGCTATTTATGACAGCTGTTGGCGGAGCTGCAGAGGATCAAACCAGCCTTCGGGCTGAATACCCAACATACATACAAATTCTTAGTTTTATAATGCTAAAATCTACCATACCTAGCGATAATTCATAGATTAATCCAATTTCTTTCGGAAGGTAAAACACGATAGGCAGTCATCTGAATAGATAGAAGCTCATTCACAACCACTCACAGGTAATAAATATTTCTCTGCAGTGGAGCACAGTTCGTGACCTTTTCTAATCTTCCTCATACATCAGATATGGTAATTCTATCCGTGAACAGGCAATCGATCTAGAACTGGCCTTCTTGAGGTCTCGTTTACAACAGAGCCGCCCACCTTCGATAACCACGAGAGAATGTATGTCGGAGACCGTCTGTGAATTGATACTATAAGGGTGGATGGATGGAAGGAAGGTTATAGTTTTACGTGACTGTCGATATCCTCATCAAAACCAAGGGACCTTCAGTATTTTACAAGCGGAATCCGAACCAAAGGTACAGAATGTTTCATTTCACAAATCCCACATATATTGTCCAGGATTCAAACCACGACCGCCTCGGGGAGTACCTAATGACAATGACCCCCGGCTATCGTGAGTGTGAGGATGATGCCGGCAATTGTCTACCCTAATAACAGAACCATTATTAATTTAGTGCAGGCAGATACGAATTTTATCCCAATCTGACTTGTAAAACGGGAACATTTCTAACAAAATACAAAACGGAAAAATAAACTTAAATATCTCAAACCTCTTTCACAGGAAAGGAAAGAAACAGTAACAGCAGGGATCAAGGGGTATTGGGAACAAAAGCGAACATCCAAAGATAATTAGTCATAAGCGCTCCCTAGTGAGACTAAATCACTAATGTAACTGGGCCCATGGGAGTAATACACATATATTATGTATTATAATGCCAATGGAAAATCTAAGGATAGTTTCCCTCGAGTAGTAAAATTTATGCAGTGGAGTAACATTCAAATTAAGAATGGAGGCCGTGGACTTAGAAATCTCCAACGAGCATTGCAGAGTTACAAGACATTGGGCAAAGGGAGTATGCTACATAACCTGGAAAGTTAAAGAGAAATATACGAAGGAATAAGGGACATAAGTGAAAATAGATCAGAAACCAGTAGAAGATTTAAAAATAGATAGATATATATATATATAGAAACAATAAATCGAACATCTGACAATTTACATGAAATGAGAACTATATAAATATAAAATTTTCCCAACCACTTACACGGATTACAAATTCATATATCAACAACAACAACAACAACAACAAAAAGAGATAAGATGTGCAAGAGAAAGAAAGGAAAAAGAGAAGATGCCGCAGGAAAGGAAAAGGGCAAACAAGGAAATAATGAATACAGCGATAAAAAGAGAAATCGAGAACGACAAGAAAGGGAAGATCTTCAGTTAGCAAATTCGAGTACACCAGCAGAAAAAATTATCTGAACAAAATGCAAATACAATATCCAGGTCACCATTACTTCAGTTATCCCACAGATTAACACTAGGTAACGTAGTTCTACAGCCGAGTAATCACCATGTAGTTTCATAGAACCAGTTTCACAATATCCTGAAGCACTAAATGAATAGAAGTACGTGTACAATAGAAGTCGCACAGTTGCCAATACACCACACGCACATTTCAAAAGAAAGTTGTTACGAAAGGTCGTGAATGAAAAGTTTTAAATCCAAAAAGGGCAAGTGAAATTTCGGCCTGGAAATGCCATGCTCCCAGCTTAATTTTGCAGGCAAAGTCTATCCCAATGCGATTAAAAGTATTTACAGTAAAGAAATCAGTTTGTCATACCTCATCTGGAACAAATTGAACTGCCCGCACATGAAGTCTTCTGGGCACATACAACTAAGGACGAAGTTGACGTAGAATGGTGCTCCCTCCACACAGGCCTAAGTCCATCTCAATGTTTCCAGAGGAAGGCCAGGTATTTATAGTGTGGAGTAGAATGAGAAATATATCTGGAAGATTCCAGAGATTAGTGAAGCATGCGCGAATAAACCAGGCGGTCACATGACTTCAGCCGGCAAAAAGGAAGTTAGTTTATCGAAGATGGTGAAGATGAATAGAGTCGAGTTCATGCAAAGTATGAAGTATGCAAATTCCAGTTGGAGAAAAAATGCAGTTTATATCATGATGAGGGTAAGTCCATACTAATCGTAGAAAAAAGTTTATGTGCGTGGCGAGTTTCATAACAGTAGTTGCTGATGAAGTAAAGAGTCCGTTACATTATCCGCCGGGCACCAGAAAAAAATCCAAAGGATTTTTTTTTCTTGTTGGTTGTTATTTGGTAGTTACTGTAGTTGAAGTTGAAGTAGTTGATATGATGGAAGAGTGAAGATTGCTGGGAGGAGACGAAAAGCCGAAGATACAGTTGGATGGCGACGGCGAGACGGCCCCAGGAACAGCGATGGAGGGCCCTTCCAAAAGCTGGAGCGGGGGTCGACGGCAGCCGCAACAGTATATCAAAAAGGAAAAGTACTGCAAAACAAAATAAAAGGCGGCAGAAAAAGTATCCAAACACAAAGAACATGCGTAGTCAAAAAAATAGGAAGACACACAGAGGTAGGGGAAGAAGAAGAAAAAGGAAAGGGCTAACGCGTTAGCAAGGGGAGAAGGGAAGGAGAGGAAAGAAGTTATAAATAGAAATATATACATAGATATATAAATGTAAATATCACAAACAACAATAAAAATGAAGAACAATTTTAAAAGAGAGAAAGAAAATGGTTGGGAAGCATATTTACACTCCCATTACAACCTGTGCCGACTGGGCTGGGAGGGAGACTGGAGAGACCTGTGTGGAGGGGGAGAAAGAGAAAAAAATCCATAAAGGGAGCAAAAGGAAGTGATGAGGTAGACAAACAACAAAGAATAGGAAAAAAACAAAGAAAAATAACACTGGGAGCAGTAGACATTTCCAGACTAGAAGCAGAAAAGAGAGAGAGAAAAAAAATTTTAGAAAGAAGAGGTAATAACAAGAGAAGGAAAACACAGTGCAAAGAAAAGCAAGATGTGAAAGTTCAAGAAGGATGAAATCGCTTGAGCTGACTCAGATGAAGTTTCTTAGTGTCGAACAAATCAGTCGTAGATTGCAAAAATACAGTGACAGGGGTAGGGAAAGACAAAATACGGTATGGACCAAGCCATCGAAGAGCAATTTTAGCAGAGGTGGCATTGATTGCCGAGCTGTGCGGATGATTGGCAACGAGGACTAAATCGCCAATTTTAAAGTTTGATGGCTTATGACGAGGATTATAAACGTTTTTGTGCACTTGTTGAGCTTTTAGCAATTGATTAAAGGCGTCTTTCCAGGGTGATGAAGAGGATGGCTGATCCGAAGATTCAAAAAGTTTGTGTAAATCCCAATTTAAGGAAAGAGGAGTTTGAAGATCACGACCAAGAAAGAGCTTAGCCGGAGTTTGAGCAGTAGAACTATTGATGCTGGAATTAAAGGCCAACGCCAAAGAGGAAAGATGAGAATCCCAGTCTTTCTGAAAAGAACTATGAAATATAGATAAAGCAACTTTAAGATTACGGTGGTACCTTTCCACGGTGTTGGACTGAGGATGGTAGGGAGAAGTCAAAATACGTTTGATACCCAGTTGAAAACACATATTAAAAAAGACACCGGAAGTGAAAATAGAAGCATTATCAGAAACAATATTAGCTGGCAAACCAGTAATAGGAAAAATTTGTTCAGTGAGTAAATTGATGACAATCTTGGTAGAAATTTTACGTAAGGGTCGGAGGACTAGAAATTTTGAAAATGCATCCAACAGGGTGAAAATATACAAGTTGCCACGAGAAGACCGAACAATAGGTCCAACTAGATCAATGAAAAAGGTTTGGGCAGGGTGAGTAGGTGGAAGGGCAGAATGAAGACCAGCAGACTTTATATTTAAAGGTTTAGATTTTTGACACAATTCACAAGTGTGAACAAAGTTGCGAATAGACTTACGCATTTGAGGCCAAAAGAAAAGAGAGGCTATACGGTTGTACGTTTTGGTGATGCCGAGATGCCCACCTACAGGGGAGGAGTGATAATATTGCAAAATCATGGGTTGAAGAGCCTGTGGGAGCACCACTTTAGGAGAAGCTTTCTTAGTGGGTTTGTAGACCAAGAGGTCTTTAAAAATAGTAAACGGACCCTGGTAAGAGGGGTCAGATAAAGATTGTTTGAGTTGGATGCAGAACTGATCGGTGAGCTGATGCGACTGACAAGATTGAAATGAAAGGGGAAAATCTGTTATGGAAAAAACAGCATTAACAGAGGAAGGTGAAGGCAACATAGAGACGTTCAGGGGTAAATCATCAGTGGTACTAGGCTCAGGAGCAGAAGTGTCAAATAAACGGCTAAGAGCGTCCGCTACAGAATTTTCAGTGCTAGAAATGAATTTAAGGGAGAACTTAAATCTGGACAATCGCATGAGCCATCGGCCAGTTCTACCAATCTTAGGTGCATTGTGCAATAGCCATGAAAGGGCCTGATTATCAGTCTTTACAAGGAATTCTTTATGCTCCAAATATTCAGCAAAGTGTTCGATAGTATTTAATAGGGCCAGGGCTTCACGTTCAAAGATAGAATATTTCCTTTCAGTAGGAGAAAGAAGTCGACTGAAATAGGCGATAGGTAGAGGGACATCATTCACAACCTGAGTTAAAACACCAGCATCAGCAAGATTAAATGCATCAGTATGAATTTCAAAAGGTAGGGAGAAATCAGGAAATTGAAGAATGGGAGCATGCATCAAAAGAGATTTAAGCTGAAGAAAGGCATCCTGTTGAGATTGAGTCCAAGTAAACGGAACATTTTTACGTTTCAGATAATTGAGAGGCTCAGCAATGTGGGAAAAGTTAGGGATGAACCGGTGATAGAAAGAAACCAGACCTAAAAAGGTGCGCAATTGTTTGAGATTTTTGGGAGGTAGAATATTAGAGATAGCAGAAGTACGTTCGGGATCGACGGCTACTCCCTGAGGTGACACAATGTGACCTAAGAACTTTATAGAATTTTGAGCTAGGGAAATTTTAGAGGGGTTAACTGTCAGACCAATAGAACGTAATCTGGAAAGAACTTGGTGGAGATGAGACATGTGGGACTCAAAATCTGGGCTAAAGATTAAAAGGTCATCAATATAAGGATAGAGAAATTTGTACTTGAAATCTGAGAATAAAGAATCTACTAATCTCTGCATGATTTGTGACCCCAAGTTCAATCCAAAAGGAACCTTTGTGAACTGAAAAAGGCCATTTGGGGTGATGAAAGCAGTAAGCCGACTGCTCCGTGAGTCCAAGGGGATTTGGTAGTAAGCAGAATTGAGATCTAAAAGAGAAAAATATTTAGCTTTAAAAAAAAAGTGGAAAGCGTTTTGCATTTTAGGAATAGGATATGAATCATAGAGGATTTTGGAGTTTAATTTACGGTAATCAATTACCAGGCGCGAAGAACCATCAGGCTTGTCGACAAGAAATGCCGGGGATGCGTAATTGGAAGAGGACGGAACAATAGTACCATCCTGAAGCATTTTGTGAATAATGTCATCCATTTTTGCCATCCGAGGAGGGCTGAGATGGTAAGGAGGTGAACGAACAGGAGTTTGATCAATTAAATCAATGTGAGCCTGATAAGTAACCACAGAGCCTAGTTTATCAGTGATAACATCAGCGAATTCAGATTTTAAGGCATTAATTGCATCTAGTTGGGGAGCAGTGGCATAAATATGCTGATGACTGAAGACGTGGTTCATAGGGAAATCAAGGGGGTCCACCAAAGGAATTTGAACGTGTGGATTGAAAAAAAATGAGATAGAAGCCATAGCAGTATTGTAAATAAGGCCAGTATGAGCAAAAAAATCATAACCGAGTATGACAGGGAGTGAGCAATTGCTAACCACTTGAAATTCAAATGGCCAAGAAAATTTAGATATTTTAACACAGAGTTTTAGTTGACCCACAATGTCAAGAGAGTGCTGAGATATGGAGAGACATTTGAGGGTAGAAGGGCATAATTGAAGATGCGGATGTATTTGTAAAAGTTGCTGGAAAAAAGAAAAACTGATTAGGGAAATGACAGAACCAGAATCTAATAAGGCTAAGGAGGGAGTGTTATGTAACTGTACAAGAGTATAGGACTGTGATTGAGTACCAGAAGTGAAAGCTGAAGAAACATGAGGCAGATTTTGCCCATGAGGTCGTGAGCTGCCTACTGACGACGGGAAGTGAAGTTTCCCAAGGAAAAATTGGTACAATCGCGCGCTAAGTGCCCTATGGCCTGACACCGATAACAACGGAAACGAGAGATATTACCCTGAGAAGGTAGACGAGTGGTAGAAGGTGTGCGAATTGTTGAAATGTTGAACTGGGGAGGTGGAGTGGAAGAATAATAAGAAAGATTACTATGGGTATTTAGAACATCTAGTTGAGCGATACTGTAAAGCTGAGGAACAGTAGTGGGTGGCGAAAAGGGATTAATGATTTGACGGAAGGCTGGAGAGGCATAAAATCGAATAAGAGAAATGATTTCCTGGGGATGTTGAGCAATAGCTAACACGTCAGAATAGCCGATGATGGAGTCAAGATAATCATAAGCCGATTCATCGGGACGTGGATGACGTCTGATATACTTGTTACCGAGTTGTTGTCGGATCTCAAAAGGCAAAAAATAAGTGTGTAAAACTGAACGAAAATGAGCCCAATCGTGAGAGGACTTCATATATTGAAGCCAAAAGTTACTAAGATGACCAGATGTTTTTGGGTAAAGCAATGAAAGCAATTGGGAAAACGGAGCTAAGTCAGTTTGTAGAAATTTGCGAACTGAAAAAAGCCATTGTGTCAAAGTATCAGGATCAGTAGACTGAATGACGGGTACTTGGTCAAGACATTTAGTGAGAATATGGAAATTAAGTGGTTGATGTGAAGAGGGGTTGTGATGATATGGGGATTCATAAAAATATTGCTGAGAAGGAGATGGTGGTGGAGTTCGCAAATCAGGAGTGTAGTGCTGTGCTGATTGAGTTTTGTCGACAGAAGGCGGAGGTGCCTGGTTAAGTGGAGGTTTCGACTCGGCAGTAAAAAGAGAAAGATCAGGATAGAGAGGGGTGTTAGGTGCAAGTGGGGGTGGTAGAGATTCAGAGCCTGCACTGGAAGAAGCTGTAGTAGTAAAGGTACAAGATGTAGAAGTAACAAAAGGGTTATAAGACAGATTAGTAAAAGGATTGGGATCAGAAAAATTGAAATGAGGATCAAATGAAATATCAGAAGTATCGGAAGCATAGGGAGAAAAATTGTCGGAGAAATAAGCCATGTTGAAAAAGAGGAGAAAAAGAAAGGGAAAGTCTAGCGAGGTGAAATACTAAACCACCCAAGAAAAAATATTAAGCAACTAAGGCCGTAACAAAGTGGAGATTTAAAGTAGTAATGGACTACACAATTCGGGTTTATGCTGCGATATATACTCTGCTACCATGTGTAACTGGGCCCATGGGAGTAATACACATATATTATGTATTATAGTGCCAATGGAAAATCTAAGGATAGTTTCCCTCGAGTAGTAAAATTTATGCAGTGGAGTAACAATCAAATTAAGAATGGAGGCCGTGGACTTAGAAATCTCCAACGAGCATTGCAGAGTTTCAAGACATTGGGCAAAGGGAGTATGCTACATAACCTGGAAAGTTAAAGAGAAATATACGAAGGAATAAGGGACATAAGTGAAAATAGATCAGAAACCAGTAGAAGATTTAAAAATAGATATATATATATATATATATTGAAACAATAAATCGAACATCTGACAATTTACATGAAATGAGAACTATATAAATATAAAATTTTCCCAACCACTTACACGGATTACAAATTCATATATCAACAACAACAACAACAACAACAAAAAGAGATAAGATGTGCAAGAGGAAGAAAGGAAAAAGAGAAGATGCCGCAGGAAAGGAAAAGGGCAAACAAGGAAAGAATGAATACAGCGATAAAAAGAGAAATCGAGAACGACAAGAAAGGGAAGATCTTCAGTTAGCAAATTCGAGTACACCAGCAGAAAAAATTATCTGAACAAAATGCAAATACAATATCCAGGTCACCATTACTTCAGTTATTCCACAGATTAACACTAGGTAACGTAGTTCTACAGCCGAGTAATCACCATGTAGTTTCATAGAACCAGTTTCACAATATCCTGAAGCACTGAATGAATAGAAGTACGTGTACAATAGAAGTCGCACAGTTGCCAATACACCACACGCACATTTCAAAAGAAAGTTGTTACGAAAGGTCGTGAATGAAAAGTTTTAAATCCAAAAAGGGCAAGTGAAATTTCGGCCTGGAAATGCCATGCTCCCAGCTTAATTTTGCAGGCAAAGTCTATCCCAATGCGATTAAAAGTATTTACAGTAAAGAAATCAGTTTGTCATACCTCATCTGGAACAAATTGAACTGCCCGCACATGAAGTCTTCTGGGCACATATAACTAAGGACGAAGTTGACGTAGAATGGTGCTCCCTCCACACAGGCCTAAGTCCATCTCAATGTTTCCAAAGGAAGGCCAGGTATTTATAGTGTGGAGTAGAATGAGAAATATATCTGGAGGATTCCAGAGATTAGTGAAGCATGCGCGAATAAACCAGGCGGTCACATGACTTCAGCCGGCAAAAAGGAAGTTAGTTTATCGAAGATGGTGAAGATGAATAGAGTCGAGTTCATGCAAAGTATGAAGTATGCAAATTCCAGTTGGAGAAAAAATGCAGTTTATATCATGATGAGGGTAAGTCCATACTAATCGTAGAAAAAAGGTTATGTGCGTGGCGAGTTTCATAACAGTAGTTGCTGATGAAGTAAAGAGTCCGTTACACTAATAAATAACAAAATACTTCGTAATAACTTTCAGAAGCAACCATAATGTGTTAAATAACTCTCCTATATTGTTTCCACTATCGGTGGGTGTTTAGAAATATTTATATGAGAGAGATTCGTATTAACTGGACTTGCCGACAAGCTAACATCAATCCAGCACCTCGGGATGTATAGTATTAAGACCTTTAGCATTTGATGGAACGTTTGAGAGAGACCCTTATAGATAATGTTTTTTTATTCTTTACCTGCATTATCAGTCCTCCTCTAGATGGTCCAAGAACTACTGAGATATTAACAATACTTACTTTCAAACGTACGCACTAATATATGACCAAAAGAGATAGGAAAGGTGAAAGGGAAGAGAGTGACAAAGGTAACGGGAAACAAATTAGACTTGCCAGGGACCCCACGATTGTCACGGACGTCTGACAAAGCGTGAGCCTCTGTGGATAAACTGATATAATTACAACGCTGCTATGGATTTACGAAGGACAAAATCTATAGATATATAAAAGCAAGTCGGTCTGGAGCGATCTATATATACAAAGGTATAAAAATGAAAATAGACGTGAATTAATGAGGCACTTCCATAAATCTCATAAATTTGAAATTCGGTACCGAAGATGCTAATAATCCCAGCATCCTTAGAAAAATCGAAAATTCTCAAAATTCCCCGAAGTGTGCACGCTTGGGAGCTTCAAATGTCGGTCTCAGCATAAGAACGCAGTCGTATAATTTATCCAAAGCGACAACCTATAGGTTTGGTGGGCTTAAAAAATTCTTGAATTCCCTAATTTTTATCCCCCTTTTAGCATGCAACCGACGGAAAAATTATAAGATGTTCACATTTTCCACTTTTTACCCCCCAAAAATTTCGAAATATGGAGGCAATTTTAATGATTGTGCAGACATTCCTTTTGAGCTATTTGTTGGCTAAACGGTAAGTCGTATCACAAAACGGATGGCACAATCTCCGCTCAATTTGGAGTACGGTAATCTACAACTTCGTTCCTACGACTTTTTGACGTATCCCTCTCCCTTATACGTTAGACTTGGCTGTATTTCTGGATTGTTCGTAAATTTGGTGATTTTTACACGTATATTTCATTGTTTGATACACTCATACGAAGGATAGAGTCATCAAGTTTGGTGCGCTCATTGGCACGATCAAGGGCCATATGTGACGCAAATTATATAATTCTAACTTATAGATAAGTATGCTAAAAATGTCAAGCGTTAAAGAGTACTCATATTCACCCTATTCAATGTTTCAAGCTCAATTGAACCCATAAATATGGGAGATATGAGAAAATTTTTTAGAACCAAACATGTAGAAGGATACAAGGGGGCGTCTAATAGCACAAACAGTTTGTTAATATCATGTACCTTGTAGGAGTAGTGAATCTCGGAGTGGAGGTCGGCACATTAATCAATTAAATGAAATCTCAATTACGGCGTGTAAAGTAGTTTATTTAGAAATCCGTATACGATGTAAAAAAAAAACGTAGCGAAGCACGGGTACATTTGTTAGTTTATAATAAAGGTGTAATTTGTTTAACGTCTCCTCATTTAATGCAGATTTTAGGCGTCATCCGAATGTCGGAATTTTATCCCACAGCAGTTCTTTAATGTGGCGAAAGCCACTGATACAGAGTTGTATCATTTAAAAACCCTCAAGCACCACCAGCCTCAACTGAGATCGAACCCACTATCCTGAAAACAGAAGGTTGATGATGATGATGCTTGTTGTTTAAAGGGGCCTAACATCGAGGTCATCGTCCCCTAATGGTACGAAATGAAATAACAAAAAATTCAAATTCATCCACTGACCAAAAAAATAAAAAAGTCATGAAGAAATGAATGGATGGACATGAACCCTACAAAAACAAACAAACACAGTGGATCAGACACAAAAAAAAAGATCGTGAATAATAGTATTACTGACCAAGGGAACACTTATAAAGCACAATGATGCTTGATGTCTAAAGGGGTGCAAAATCCATGTATAAGGCCCCACAGAATGGTACATGTCGCGAGTAAAGTAGAATCATGGTATTTGTCATGTTGGGGTACTAATCAAAAGTAGCGAAGACTAACGGTGTTCCACACAAGATGGTACTACTCACAAGTATTGTACTTCGTATAGGTAACGCAAACCTATGGTGTTTATCACACAATGGCGCCACTCATAGCCAACGCAAACCGATGAGGTTCCTCACCTAGATGTACTAACCACAGGGACTCGCACTATCCCGTGGTGTTCCTCACATAGTGGGTACTAATCAAGGCAACGCAGACCCACGGTGTCGCTCATATAGTGGTACAACTCACAGGCAACGCCCAGACCCGCGGTGTTGCTCACATGGGTACGACGCACGGGTACTGGAGTCTCACAGGAGAACCCCTCTTGCTGCTACTAATCACAAACCTATTTCGTACCTAATGTAGTGGTACTACTCGCAAGTACATGCAACTCATGGTGTTCCCCGCATGATGGTACGAATCAAAAGTAGTTTCATGGTCCTAATTCAATCATCCCTTGGTCGCCCCTTTTAGTCGCCTCTTACGACAGGCAGGGGATACTGCGGGTGTATTCTACATGTGCGTGCCCCACTCGCAGGGGGTGAAAACAGAAGGACAGCGACCAACTGCGCTACTGAGGTGGACGATATTCCATGCCGCTACCTCTCTGGCAGTTGGAGTATGAAAAGTCTGCCCGAGGATGTGTACCGTTGAAAGCAGCCCGATTTGTTCTCGGTGATTCCCGACAAAAGAGTAGCGTTACAAAAATGTTGCAAAGTTTGGGCTGGGAAGACCTGGGAGAAAGGAGACGAGTGGCTCGACTAAGCTATTAGTGGAGAGATGGCGTGGAACGACATTAGTAGACGAAAAATTTGAGTGGTGTTTTTAAAAGTAGGAAAGATCACAATGTGAAGATAAAGTCGGAATTCAAGAGAATTAATTAAGGCAAAGATTCGTTTATAGGAAGGGGAGATAGGGATTGGAGTAACTTACCAAGGGAGATGTTCGATAAATTTCCAATTTCTTTGCAATCATTTAAGAAAAAGGATAGGAAAATAACAGATAGGGAATCTGACACCTGGGCGACTTCCCTAAATGTAGATCAGAATTGATTGATTGATTGATTGATTGATTGATTGATTGATTGATTGATTGATTGATTGATTGATTGATTGATTGATTGATTGATTGATTGATTGATTGATTGATTGATTGATTGATTGATTGATTGATTGATTGATTGATTGATTGATTGATTCTTTTCTTTTATAGCTTTACGTCGCACCAACACTGATAGGTCTTATGGTGACGATGGGATTAGGTAGGGCTAGAAGAAAGCGACATCATGGAACATCATGGAAACCATCTTCAGGACTACCAAAAATGGAGTTCGAACCCACCATCTCCCGAATGCAAGCTGGTAGCTACGTAACCACTCGCTCGGTACTATATCATCAATTTCTTGGTAGCCAAGACAGCTGACAGACTTCTCACCAAGATGACCGTGGATCGAATCTCGTACTATGAATGGAAGAGGTTTCGAAATGAAAGAACATGTATCACTGATGTATTGCACGTAAAATTGTAGGTCATCGGGAACGTTGGTCGTGCGGTTAGAGGCGCGGCTGTGAGCTTGCATCTGGGAGATAGTGGGTTCGAATCCCACTGTCGGCAGCCCTGAAGATGGTTTTCCGTGGTTTCCCATTTTCACACCAGGCAAATGCTGGGGCTGTACCTTAAGTAAGGCTACGGCCGCTTCCTTCCAACTCCTAGGCCTTTCCTATCCCATCGTCGCCACAAGACCTATCTGTGTCAGTGCGACGTAAAGCCAGTAGCAAAAAAACATTGTAGGTCCTATGGCTTATGACTTATCCTTAATAGGCACGTGGATATCTAAGGTTGCTTGCTTACATGCTTCGTCACCTCGTCAGTTACAACCTTTTCAGCCTGGTGGCTTTCAAGGCACCAGAAAAAAAATTAAATCACTTAATCTATTTCCAAAATACTAAACTGATATTAACTGTACATTCCCCTTATTTTGTAATAACATGTATACTGTAGAATGTAAATATTTCATTTCAGGTTGTACTATTAGTTTATTACCGTCTTTTAAAGTTAAGTAAGATTTGCCCTGATGCAATTCTTTTCATCGACATACAATATACTACACTACCAGCCACCAAAGAAACACGCAATAGTACACATCCCTCCACATAGGGTTGACGTCAGGAAGGGCATTCGACCGCAAAACTGCTATAAATCCAAGTGTCAACAGGAAAGGGCTAGGGGAAAGTAATCTTTTGGTTAAACAAGATCAACACGCCCCACCATCTTCCATATGCAACGACTCCTACCGCGCAGCCAGCTCGTTCGGTAGAAGATTAAGTGAATTAATCAATATACTATCGGGTATTCCAGAAGATGTTTTCCAAAAGCATCTCGAACATCCTAAATGATGTTCCTCAATATCATTTTCCGTAGGCATCTTTATAATAACTGAGGATCTTGGAAATTCTCGAAAAGATCCAGTGATCTCTCAGGCGTCTAGAGGTGGTACGAGCATTTAGAAACGCTATCGTATGCAGGAACAGAATCTGCCGTCACTTATGTGTTAGGAACCATCCCAGTTATAGTTTGTGTTGGAATCACTTTTAAGGTGGCTAAGAGGCGTGTTTATCCTCTTCTGATTTTTGGAAATCGAACCGGAGCGGACGAAATGAGGAGCTATGTGCTATTTTAGATAATCATCTACTAAACGCTTTAGAATTTTAATAGACAGTGTTTACAGAAGACTGAAAACTGCTTTTCCCATTTCAGTAATCCAATGTTTTAAAATGAGAGCGAGTTTTATGCAAAATGTGAACGTTTGTTCGTGTGATTAATTGAAGTAGAGCAGGCTGAGTGACAGGAATGACCGCATTAACGATGGCACTCTCATCTTTTCCCAACACATTCCATGAAACACAAACAAATAGTAACGCTGTTTTCGTAGTAATTAGTTAAAACTCTGTCACTTGGAGTCCCTGTTCACATTTAACTCAGAGAGCATGACACTAGTTTGATTACAAATTAAAGATACAAACTCGCACTCCCCGTATGTCGCAGACAAGATGACAGAGCGTTGCGGCTAACATGCTTCTATGCTAATCCAATTTTGCACGGTATAATTTATATTCGTGATGCTTGAGCAAGTGGGTAGCCTACAATTTCCATAACTAATACAACTTTTTGAATTAATGGAATATTTAAGCAAGAAAATGGTAGCCACGATTGAGATCCACAGTTCGGTATTGTAGCTTCCCAGGCACTTGGTGTTAAACTCCAGACTCCGCTACGAATTTAAGACTGTATTGAATTTTGGAAATGGGTGAAATTATACTTGAGAACACGTCTCAGAAAATAGGCTCTGTTCTTTTTGCTAACGCTTTAACATCAGATAGATCTTTCGACAACGATGGGATAGAAAAGAAGTAGAAATGTGAAGCAAGCGACCATTGTCTCAGTTAAGGTACATATGCCTGGTGTGAAATGGGAAACCACATAAAACCATCTTGAGTGCTTCCGATGGTGGCATTCGAACCCCAAACTAACGGCTGAACGGCCCATACCGCGCATCCAGCTCACTCAGAAGATAAGTGTCATAAAAATTCTACTTCCAGGTATCTCAGAAGATTTCCTAAGGCATCCTAAATTGTGTTCCTCAAAGGTTTTCTGACATCTAGGAAATCCTAGAGATAGTTTTCCAGTGATCTTTCAGGTGACTTAGAGATAACTTTTTAAGAGAATCCAGAGTTGTTTTTATCAGGAACTTCTCGAGTATCCTAGATGTAGCTTTCCTGAGGCACTCCTATTTGTTTCACCCAACTTAAATAACGGAGCACTTCGAATTTACTGGTTCATAAAAGAACTCTTGCGCAACGAATTTCCAACACATCGTCGTCTTCGAAAACCGTAATAATAATAATAATAATAATAATAATAATAATAATAATAACAATGGCGTCTGGCCTCTGGAGAAGCCTGGTGCAGGTCTTTCGAAATGACGCCGTATAGGTGACCTGCAAGTCTGTGAGGATTGGGCCTTACCCAAGATGAAATCTAATGTTGAAGACGACACACACACACACACACACACACACACACACACACACACACAGTCCCAGAATCATACGAATTAACGAACGAAAGTTGAAATCCCTAGGCCGACCGGGAATCGAACCCGGGACCCCTTGGACCAAAGGCCATAATGATCAAAACATTTAGCCATAGAGCCGGCATAATTATATTATATTATATTATATTATATTATATTATATTATATTATATTATATTATATTATATTATATTATATTATATTATATTATATTATATTATATTATATTGTCTATAAAATCAACAGTAAGTTTGTCCGTTCGTTATTCAAATCTACACGCCTCCACTGATCAGTACCAAAACTGGCACCAAGGCACATGAGGCACCCGGACGGTGACGGTCGTAGAGGTACTTATATCGCCAAGATTTAATAAGATTGGTCATAATATGTCATATAAAGGAAGAATATTTTGTGTGTTTACGCCATTTTGTATACAGAAGCTCTTAAAGAACAGACTGGACAAACTAATAGCATGAAAGTGAAAATCTATGTTACAATCTAGCAATTTATTCTCCGGAAATTTAACCACAATTCCGAAACATTTGTGTAAATACTCATTTCTATGAACCAAACGGAACATGCGTTTGCGGATTATGCCACTCACTACCAGTATGTGAAAGATATCGCATAACTTGGTGCCAGCAAAGAAAGATCTCCACCATAGAATACAGTGTAATGTGAACATTGAAAATTATTACAATTGATTTTATGTAGCATTTGCTCTTTTGACTGCAAGAAATGCATTTTTTTTTTACAATTGGCTTTACGTCGCACCGACACAGAAAGGTCTTATGGCGACGATGGTATAGGAAAAGGCTAGGAGTGGAAGGAAGGGGCCGTGGCCTTAATTGAGGTACAGTCCCAGCATTTGTCTGGTGTGAAAATGGGAAAACCCATGGAAAACCATCTTCAGAACTGGCGACGGTGGAGTTCGAACCCACTATCTCCGGAATACTGGATACTGGCCGCTCTTAAGCGACTACAGCTAATTATTATTATTATTATTATTAATGACCATCAAATGATTCCCTGCAAGTGGTGGATTTTGCTCTATGATACATCCCCCGCGGGTGGGAGCGGTAGAATAACACCCATATTATCCTCTGGGTGCCATAAGAAGCCCCAGGGGCTCTCAACTTGGGAGCGTGGGTTGGCGACCACGGGGTCCTTAGCTGAATCCTGGCATTGCTTCTACTTACTTGTGCCAGGCTCCTAACTTCCATCTATCGTATCTGGTCTTCCTTAGTCAACACTTGTTCCTTTTCCGACCCCGGCGATATTAAAGCCCTCGAGGCCTAGGGGAGTCTCATTTTCACGCCGTTCGTGGCCCTAGTCTTCCTTTGCCCGATACCTTTAATTTTCAAAGTGTCGGATCCTCACCATTTTTATCTCTGATTAGTGTTATATAGAGGATGGTTTCCTACTGTACTTCCGCTTAAAACAATAATCACCATCACCACCTTTATGATACCCATAGCCATTTATTTCCCAGAATAAGTATTGAGTTATTGATTTCAGGTGATGGGACTTAAAATAGCAAGAAATGTCTATGATATAATGTAGCGATTTATTCTCTGGAAAATGAGTAGCAAACGATTGTATTCAAGTAGCGTATTTTACTTGTTTTAATCGTTTGTAGCTTAGTTTGGTATTCGTCTTCGTTTCTTCATTCTAAACCGATACCTTTCTTTATAATGTATTTTCTTGACTAAGTGCTAAAGTGTTCGTTGGTGCAGGCCGTATTTTATTCAGGCCGTCGTATATCATGTTTGGCACTAAGGCGCCACGACAAGAATATTTCACTCGCCAGGTCCTGAATGCAATTATGAACTATGTCATAGACAATGTGATAGATATCATTCTTTTGTGTGTCCCAAGAGAACATTATCCCTGACTGCACTCTCCAGTGAATGATTTTTATTGCCATGCTAATTAAATATGATTCCTTATATAATGGCCATTGGTTGCAATAAATCAGTTATTAATGCATATATCGATACATCACAAATTAATTGCCTCTGTTATGGTGCCTAACTGTTGAATATATAATTAAATAGACAGTAGCTGAATTAATACTTTAGAATCTTTGTTGTATATAGTCAAACAAAATGTAAGACTGATAACGATTAACTATAATCTCTATCAGACCACAAAGAATATACAACTTCCTTTAAGTATATCACTCGTTACTCTCTAGTGTCTGCCGTCACAATTATTTCCAAAGATGTTACACTTCAATCTGTTGGTGCCTCCTTGGGTCATGTACTACCTGCGCACTTTTTAGCGATAGATTTACACCCTAGTGCTGAATCGGTCAACTTCGGTTATCTTCGAGATTCGTATTGGCAACCTATGAAACACAAACTAAGAATCGCTTATCATCGCTGTGCGACATCTGGCGTACAATTTACGTACTCGTACTGTTGTTTTTTTTACACAGCAAAGTCAAACTATAGAATTCATGCTAGGAACACGTTTCGCATCGGGAAATATTATATAGTATTATATATTGTGTGTGTGACACAGTTGTTGGCGTTAAGATAATAAAGGTTTAGGAAATTCATATCGATCGATCATATTATAGATTCAATTCAGATTTAATTTCCATTCTGTTGGCAGTATTTACCGGAACCAGCAGTGCTCCCTTCTTACTCCTCACCCAGTACAAAAATCTATCACTAAAAAGTGCGCGTACAGTACAGTATATACCCGGCGCGAGGAAGCCATGTTTACGTTCTCTTTGGTTTATGTTGCGCGCATGTCTGATTGGAGCAGTCTTGCTGCTGGAACTCTTGCACCTTCACTTTCTGTCGGTGTTTTTTGTTTGTTTGGTTTCCTTTTTGTTCAGTAGTGTTATCGTTACTTTTATTAGTGATCCGGATGTTTTCGATACGCTAATGATATCTGATATTTAGAATTTACAACTCCGGTATCTTGAGTGTATCGTGGTGCGTCTGTTGCTTTCTTTGGTGTATGTTGCAAAGATGCTTTAAATGTAAAAATGTGATAGATTCATAAAATACATCATAAATATTCTGTGACTTATTGTCGCTCTCATTATAAATGGGCCAATACCTCAACTTTTAGATTTCCTAAGACCGGGCGAGTTGGGCGTGCGGTTAGGAGAGCGCGGCTGTGAGCTTTCAACCGGAAGATAGTGGGTTCGAATCTCACTGTCGGCAGCCCTGAAGTTGGTTTTCCGCTTCCTTCCAACTCCTAGCCCTTTCCTATCCCATCGTCGCCATAATATCTGTGTCGGTGCGACGTAAAGCCACCACAAAAAAAAATTCCTAAGGACAAATCATTAACGAGAAAACAGGATAGGTGTACTCGCCGTGGTCATTGTATAGTGCTTGGTAATCGTTCGGTGTGTTTTCAATATATGTATATCAGGTTTATTACCAGAGAAGACGAATGTTTCCTTTCTACTGTGACAACGAAATGATTTTTATACATATTTCATTATATTGATAAAAAGAACGGTCTGAAGTGTCCATTGTCAATGTTTATATCCCTGTGTTGCAATGTGTTGCATCTTTTCTGGTGTTGATTAATGCCAATTATTAATCTGAATGTATCCAATTACAGCATGAAGGGTAGTTTGGGAATTCAGTTAACTGAGAAAATTGTGTGTAACCTTGATGAGTGTGTGTGCTGTTCTGTTGAAAGTAGTCATTAAAACGTGGGCTAGGTTGGAAGTTTGCCCTTTAACCTACTTGACACTGTTATGATTTACTGATAAATGTCCGACTCACTGACTGAATTGTCAGCGTTGAGGCCTTCGGTTCGGAGGGTCCCGGGTTCGATTTCCGGCCTGGTCGGGGATTTTAATCGCGTTTGATTAATTCTTCTGGTCCGGGGACTGGGTGTTTGTGTTTGTCCGAACAATTTTCTCTTCATATTCAGACAACACACTACATATATTACCAACCACCACAGAAACACGCAATTGTAATTACATCCCTCCATATTAGGGTTGGCGTCAGGAAGGGCACCCGGCCTTAAAACTGATCCAAATCAACCTTTGCGACACAGTTCGCACCCGTGACCCCACAAGTGTGGGAAAAAGCGGTGGAAGAAGAATATTTACTGATAAATGTTAATAAAAGTTTGTGATTTTCAATTTTGCTGCTTTTAGGGTTAGGTATCTAGGTCAAACTTGTGATTGTGCTTTAATAGTTTTTTTTAGACGATACAGCAATATAATTTCGTGGTTTTTCAAGTTTGGAAACGTGGTTTATGTTAAATGTAATTATTTTTTGTGAATATTATGAACATTATCAGCTTTAATTGTTTTATATAGCATCGCTTTCCGCTAAACTCACAACGGAAAGCGAAACTACACCAAGGGCTATGGCCCAAGTTCACCGCCATTTTGGATTCTGCATTACGGTCTGATATACACTGAATGGCCAAAACTCATGGGAAGATACTGAATGTGATGTTAATAACGAGCTGCTCCTCCGCGAGCGCTCAAAACGGCAGCAATACGGCGAGGCGTCGACTCTACAAAGTGTTCGAATCGTTCTGGAGGGATCTGGACCCTCGCATCTTGCACTGCTACCCACAATTGGTCGTGTGTGGTTGGTGCAGAGTTCATGGAGCGTACACCAGCATCGATATCATCCCATAAATGCTCGATTGAATCAAGATCAGGGTATATGGAGGGCCAATCCAAGGTCGTAAAATCATTGCAGTGCTCCTCCAACCACCTGCCTGCCACCACAGAGTGGTGACATGGCGCATTGTCCTGTTCAAACATGGCATCACCATCAGGGTACTCTAGGGTCAGAATGGTCTGAAAGAATGTCCACATAACGTGCACCTGTCAGCGCTCCCTGCAGCCGGACATTGGGGACTAATTGCGACCATGAAAACGCCTCCCAGACCAGACCTGAGCCACCTCCCGCCTGGACACAGCGTTGTTGACACGCAGGATCCATAGCTTCATGGGGCATACGCCACACTCTCACGCGACCATCAGCTCGATAAAACTAGAATCAGGATTCATCGGACCATACCACACGCCGCCACTGTTCCATGGTCCATTGCCAATGTTCGCGAGCCCTTGCACGTCGTTGAGCTCTGTGTCGAGGTGTCAGCAAAAGGACACGAATTGGTCGTCGGCTGGTGAAGCCTATGCGATGCAAGTTGCCTCCTTACTGTCCTGGTAGAAATGGGTTCCTGACTCTCAACATTAAACTAGGCGGTGATCTGACTCACAGTAGCCCGTCGAGCGTGCAGTGTGATTCTGCGGAGGCAACGTGATGTCCGTTCATTAAAACACGTGCGGTCTTCCCGTGCGGCGGCTTACGTGGGTAGTAACGTTCTCTCTGCGATTTTCAAGACCCACATCGTTGACCTCAGAAACCCGAAATCACGTGTAATCTCCGCAATGCTATGACCCATGCGCCGTGTGCTGATGATCATTCCATATTCAAAGTCGGTGAACTCGCGAGGAGTTGCCATCTTCGCGACACTGGTGTCTGTGACAGACTACGCCGCAGCTAGCCGCAACGCTCAGAAGTCATACATTTTCTAATGACTCACCCCTTCGCGTGACTTTTGGCTACTCAGGTTATATTGTAGTTGGTCTTGCCTAACATGCCCGTTGGGCGTATTTTATTCACATCATCGTATATCATCTTTGACACTCAGGCACCATTACCAAGCTTCATAGAGATTACATAGGTACCGTGCTAAATGTTTTGTACTAATATATAAAGATGTACTGTGAGTTTGTTTATAGGTAGCGAGTAATCTGAGAACTTACCGAACTGATTTTTGAAACTTATCATCCCGGAATATCAGGGTGTTTTCCGGGTAAAGGCAAAGCCATGTAATTTGATTAAACCTTAGGTGTACACGACTTCACATACAATTCTGTGCACAATGTAGAATTCCGTAGCGAAGCACGGATACGTCGACAAATGTTGAGGCTGTCCCTTAAAATCAAGGCCAGGATCGATTCCTTCCCACTCCTAGCCTTTTCCTGGCCCATAAGACTTATCTGTGTGGATGCGACGTAAAGCAGATTATTAAAACATTAAGCCTTGACATAAATGAATGATCGGTACAAAATATGTATTATTGATTTTTCTAGATCAGTGAAAATTCATTTTGATCTGTACCCATGGACTGTCCCTAGCCCGCCTGGTGGCTATGGTCTTTAAGGCGTCAAGTCTATAATGATCTGATAGCGCGGTTAGTCGGCCCCAGTCCCATTGGTGGCAAAAAATAATCACCGTCAGAATGTTGGCCGGCAGGGTAGGTGAGGTGGTGGTATACAATTTCTAATCACTAGACTGCGTGCCAAAAGCCTGGAATAAATTCCAAACCTCTCTGCAGTGCTCATATGCAGTGAGAGTGTATGACGCTGTTGATGGTGATTCGTCCGTCGGATGGAGACATTAAGCCTTGAGCAGATCCTTTGATGCTATTCGACAGGAGCAGGCTATGTGCTGGCTGCGCGTTTCACCCCCCCCCCCCCCTCCATTCCTACTATTATATATCATGTCCTTCATTTCATCTCATTAACTCCTCTTATGAGGTTGACGTGAGAAAGGGCATCCGGTCGTTAAGGTCGCAACGAAGATTCATCTCACTTCATACTCGACCCCGTAATGAGACGGAACAAGGGTTGGAGGGACAACCCACACCACACACACACACCATATGCAATGTCCCTCATATGCTTCCAACCTGTCATACAATATTTTAAAACTATAGAATTAAGAAAATTATATCCTTGGTTTATTTCTGACCATTTATCGAGGTAAAAGTAGTAAATTAATAGAATGAAATGGTCATTGATTGGTATTCAAACAAACAGGAAGTTCCTGGAGCAAATCAAGTAATTCAAATTCCCATTCTTCAGACATAAATTAAGGAAAACTCTGTATTCTTAGCTCATTAACTTTAATGCTAAAATGTTAATGTCATCTTTGGCCCTTAATTCATTACTGGAGCACTTAGCCTATGTCCCGAGAATTTAAATACATCTGACGTGAACAGCCGAGAGAAGCGCTGGCAAGAGACTGTAAAAGGCCGCTAATTCATGATTGTGTTGAACAGTTAGATTATTTTCTCCCAGTGTTTAGCTTAACATAGATGTTGCTCCTAGTGGAGTTGGAAACAATTGTCCCAATGTCATGTAGGCCAGAAAGTGACTAATTAGATATTTCAAACTGATTTATGTCACCACATTTCTCTCTGTAATTGTGATATGTGGCGACGAACGTAGATCTGTATCTATGTATTTCACACATGGTTGATGTACTGTAACTCATCTGTACAATAATCTGTAACCTTTATTGGATCTATTTATATTCCCGGTCCAATTGTGTGATTTTTCAATTATATAATTACATTTACTAATGAAACTGACGCGTTTTCTTTAAATAATACACATGCAAAATGAACTCCTCGGTATTATAAAACGAATTCTATTTGTTTCTAGAACGCTACGTTGGACCTAACGTTTTTATAACCTACCGAACGAGTTGACATTGCGGTTGGGATCGCGTAGCTGTGAGCTTTCATTTCGGAGATAGTGGGTTTGAATCCCACTGTTACCGGACAAGTTGGCCGTGCGGTTAGAGGCGCGCAGCTGTAAGCTTGCATTTGGGAGATAGTGGGTTCGAACCCCACTGTCGGCAACCCTGAAGGTGGTTTTCCGTGGTTTCCCATTTTCACACCAGGCAAATGCTGGGGCTGTACCTTAATTAAGGCCACGGCCGCTTCCTTCCTATTCCTAGGCCTTTCCTATCCCATCGTCGCGGTAAGACTTACCTGTGTTGGTGCGACGTAAAGCAAAATTGTAATAAAATAATATAATTTTATAGCCCATATGTTTTGGTTTTTTTTTTGTTTTGTTTTTTGGTTTTTTTTTTTTTTTTTGCTATTTGCTTTACGTCGCACCGACACAGATAGGTCTTATGGCGACGATGGGATAGGAAAGGCCAGAAATGGGAAGGAAGCGGCCGTGGCCTTAATTAAGGTACAGCCCTAGCATTTGCGTGGTGTGAAAATGGGAAACCACGGAAAACCATCTTCAGGGATGCCAACAGTGGGGTTCGAACCTACTATCTCCCGGATGCAAGCTCACAGCTGAGCTTCCTAATCACTCGGCCAACTCGCCCGGTAGCCCACAAGTTATAAGGGTTTCAGTTGCTAGGCGAAATGGCAGAAAGCACATCGAATCCAGAAAAGAATAAGATATCCCTCTGAATATCTTGAAATGACCCAGTAGATTTTGAGTTCATTGTTATAATTTATTATAGTATAGGCGGTCACACGCTTTTTAAGGGTGTAAGCACCATGGAATTGCACAGCTTTAATAAAAGCATAAATTAATACAGTAGACCCCCGCTTAACCGAACTTCGCTTAACCGAAACACGGCTTAACCGAAATGCTCTGGCAAATGTACTTTAATATTTTGTTCTTACCCTCTCGTTCTTAGCCGTCGATATGAGTAATTCTCTTGCTATATGTGCTGAAAGCTACTAGACGAACCCTATTTTCATATTATGACTTATGCCAAAATGCACGTGTAGCATAAAACAAAATAGTTTCTTACCCTCTAGTTCGTTCCATGATCCATTTTTTCTTGAACAAGCAGCAGTTATTATTACTATATTATTATTATTATTATTATTATTATTATTATTATTATTATTATTATTATTATCATTATTATTACTGTATTATTCGTCATGAAGATTATGCAGACAACACCGACCTTGACAATAGCACTTCTGAGAATCGAGTTAACATTAGATGACCGATTTAATGCATTGGAAGCAAGATTGATTTCGAATTTTTTAAATACAGTACCATACGCTTTAATTACAGTACTGTAATAAAATTACTGTATACAGTATTCAGTTCAATAGTAACAAAAATGTTTCATTATTTCAGATCGCTTTTCGCTTTGTTGAACAAAGCAATGAATCTACACCAGCTGATGTATTGTTGATTAAAAGGTGGCGCGACATAGCTGAACGACAGCGCTGCACCAAGAAAATTCAGAAGAAAATCGCTGATCTTTTTACAATCAGTGACATAATGTAAACATTTTAATGAAAATATACAGTATGCACCTTTGCTTAACAGAGTTTATGCATTTTTATTTCGACATTTAACTTCCGAAAATATTTACCATGTGTCATCCGAAGAAACTCATCAACCGAAGTGGCTCCGCCCCCTTTATTTCGGATAAACAGGGTTCTACTGTATATACATAAATAAAAATTCGTTAAGTTAAAGTGAAACCATGGAAAACCATCTTCAGCACTGCCGACAGTGGGGTTCGAACTCACTATCTCCCTAATGCGAGCTGACAGTGAGACTTTCCTAAGTCGCTGACTAATTTTACAAATATTATAAAACTGCATTTAACTTGAAAAATCTGAATATCTGCATTTAACATGAAAATGATGAAAATTAACATATATTAAATAAAATACACACTCGTCGGACCTTGTACTCACACTTACTTGTTACCTGCTTACTTACACATACGTTATTTGAAGGGCGCCAGCTTCCACTCAGTGCAGCAATAATAGAATTGAATATCTCTAGGGTGTGGGGTAATAAGCTTACTTTTGACAACATACCATATAAGTTCTGGGAAAAGGAGATTGGCGTTCGGTTTCCCCATTAATTTTGAGCTCAAGATATTTTACTGTCAGTGAAATAAAACTATGAATTCGTTTGATAGAACAAAATATAGTCTTTAAATAATATATAAAAAATAGTGAGTCTTGTGATGAAACAGATGAGAATATGAAATTATGACATTGCAACTGAAAGAAACTAGGCATGAATTTGAATTCTTCTTGATCGGACATTTAACAATTATACGAAATATATCCCTCACTGTTTCACTTGACTGTACCTTCAACACTTTGAGTGTAATTACGACATATTCCTTTAATCTGGTGTTTACTGTAGATGTGTCACGCCTAACTTGGTGATACATCCTTGTGACTGCTTCTTCTCCATATCATCTGACTTCTTTGTAAGTCAATATGGTATTACCTCATGGCAGGTGGTGTCCCTCTCTGACTCCATGGTAAGCCCTTGCGTCCGTGTATTCAACTAAGTGACGGACCAACTTTGGCCTCACTCTCTCAATGACCAATAATTAATGGCTCACTGAGTCTTCTCCATCTCTCATTCACACTCGTTGACTGACCGACTGAGGCCTCTTCATCTCGTAGACTTCTTCACTGTTCAGCTTCCGTTTAACTAATGACTGACGCTACAATATGTATCCACCTTTTATAGACGTTGGTTGACACAGCTACGTAATCTCCAGAAATAACAATGACATACTCCCACAACGCCTCAAACCGTTGCATGTAATGGTGAAATTCCCTGGGGCGGCTGAGTCTCTGAGCGAATTGCTAAAAGCTCACGATGACGTAGCCATGACGTAGCAATGACTTGGCAGAATCGCCAGTAGTGCAAAATATAACAACGTCACATCCACATCTGATACATCGAAACTCTCACTGTACAGGTATTTAATGTTAATCTACATATACGTATATATGCATACACTCAATTACAAATACGCAAGCAACAAGCAATGCATAATCGAATTGAATAATAATTATAACAAAATAATAGTAATCTACGGACATAATAATAATAATAATAATAATAATACAGATAAAATAATAAAAATACAGATATCATCTTGTAACAGGATTTGAACCGTTACAACAGCTACGTGTCACAAACTGCGCAGCCATTCATTCGGTGTTTTTTTATTAATTTGCTTTACGTCGCACCGAGACAGTTAGGTCTTATTGCAACGATGGTTTAGGAAAGGGCAAAGAGTTGGAAGGAAGCGGCCGTGGCCTTAATAAAGGTACAGCTCCAGCATTTGCGTGGTATGAAAATGGGAAACCACGGAAAATCATCTTCAGGGCTGCCAACAGTGGAGTTCGAACCCACTATCTCCCGGACACAAGCTCACAGCTGCGCGCCCCTAATCGCATGGACAACGCGCCAAGTGGTGTTAAATCTAGCGGAAAACGTGATATGAGCTGTTCATATGTTCTGGTGGCAATTATTCAAAGTGTTCAAGTTATACCAGGTCATTTACATTTACAGTTCTCTAGTACACTTGCCATAACTGGGAATCTGTTTAGAAGTGCGGCTAACATTCCTCCGCTGGAAATGTTTCTAGTCCACCTAGTACACCGATACCTGCAGTACATCCAAATAATATGAAGTTTTATACATATATAATGTTAATGAAGATTCTCCATCCTCTAACTGTAGCAGCAAGATAAATAAAAACCATTCTGGAGGGAAAAAAATATGTCAGCATAGATTATGAAGAAAGAAGCTAATTATCTCATCAAAATTTCTACCTTTCTGGGATATTACAGAAGTGACGAAGAGCAAGCTAACAGATGAACGCACTTGTTTAAGCAAACCTTGGGAGACTAATGTAAGGAGAAAGGAATGCCAGGAAGAAGGAAATAGCTGTCGGGAAAAGGGTCATCATCTGTCTACATACTTGTATTGCGACACTGAAAGCACTTTCCTTGATCAGGGAAGGCTTCTCGTGATCAGTGTTGCCAACTTAGCGTATTTTCCGCAAAATTTGGCGGAGTTTTAAATGGAACAGCGGAAACATTTTCCATTTAGCGGACAGCGGATTTTTTGACGGATTTTCCAACTTCTATTAACGATTTTCAGCGGTAACAATATCACCTTTCATCACCAGTAGAAAAAATAATCTAGAACTTACTACGGTATCATAGTCTAGTTAATACCATTATATTGAACTTATGCTGAATACTACCACTCGTTTTCTAGACCAGCTCTGACCCACAGCCTCAGTCAGAATTTGTTGCAATCGTTACTGTACTCTTGATGAGCCGGGTACTGTCGTGTTTGATATCGCGTTTCTTTTGAGATTAGGTTCTTTTTTGGCACGGTACGTCAATATGTCGAAAGAAAAGGTAGAAAAGTACAGTCAGATATTTCGCAAAGACTGGTTAAATAATTACACGTTAAAATACTAGTTGGTTGAGCTTCCCTGTGATCCCAACCACGGACGATGCATCTACTGGCAGTGCCATAAAAATGCGAAATTATTTGACATTATTTCTTTCCGCACTTATCATAAACTTATCATAAACAATGAAAATAACTTTCGAAATAGATTTGAAAATTTCCGTATGTGCTTTGCTACTGTGAACTGTCAGCATGTATTTTGAAAAGAAATAGTACCATGAATAGTACCATGTGGCTTCATATGAAACCACAGGACTTCAACCCAGCACGTCTGCTTCAGAGGATACAGAGCTCGGAGGAAAAGATGATGACCTGTTCTGAAACTGGCGAGTGTTGAGATACTCTCCTCTATTAAAACAGCTGGTATATGCTATTTTGCTTTAGTTCGAAATTTAGGGGAATTTAGCGGATTTTCATCTAAAATTTAGCGGAGAAAAGACTTGTGGGTTGGCAACACTGCTCGTGATGCCAAGGGATGTGAAACATAGAGTTCATTAGATGATTCATTTCGTTCATAAATATTATACAGGGTTATTCGTCTAAGATGTTACACGGAAATAACGACTAAACCATAAAATATATCGTTATTCTGTATTCATATTCGCAAATGCTACCTAAGGGCTTGTAAAATAATGTGCTACGTATTCTCATAGGGTGATTAATAACCGAGATATTGATACTAACTCCATACAGCTGGCCTAAACGTTCAACTGCGTACACGTTCAAATATGTAAGTATTTGCAAAATCAAAAACTTACTGTTTGAGATATCAATAAGAACAGAATGCGCGGTTTTGTATGCCGCATCAGACAGCGCGCAGTCCGGCAAAGACATACTGATGCTCAAGTAGTTTGCAGGGTGTGATTCCAGCCACAGAACTGATACGAGGCATGTAAGCATATCGTACACATGTTATGGGTTTGCAAAGTGTGTATGATAGGCGAACTGTTGACAGGACAGGGAGAATTGATGTTTTTAAAGGGATAGAATAATTACATTGAACTTCAAATGAACATAGCAAAAGCTATAATTGTCACTGGTTTGAATGGGGAAAGACGCCAAACTGATCGCAACCTGTTACACATGAATTTCAAAACAAAACAAAACAAAAAACTTTTAACTCCCTTCCCCGTTGTGTGTTCGCCAGTCATACAATAACGTTGCACACCCAGGGTATGTTACGGTACATCACATTATGTGTACGATAGGTTACAGTACATACCTGGTATCTGTTCTGCGAAGGAATCAATGCCAGAAAACAGCTTGCGTGCGTATACGTCCTTGACCGACTGCACGAATGCAGGGGCATGCAAAAGCCCAAATGCGGTTTTTATTGATATCTCAAAAAGTAACCGTCCGATTTTGAAAATACATATTTCAACTTGTACGTAGTTGAACCTTTAGGTGAGCTGTATGAATTTCTCCCGTTACATTTAAAAATATGGACTTAGTGTCAGTATCTAGGTCATTAATCACCCCATGAGAATAAGTAGCATATTATTTTTCAAGCCCCTGGGTACCATTTACGAATATGAAATCAGAATACAGATATCTTTAATGATTTAGTCGTTATTTCCGTGTAACATATTAGGTGAATAACCCTGTATAATCGATCACACACAACAGAAAAATATATCAGTATTGTGCCCATTGCTTTTTCTGACGTGTTCCAAAATAGCGTCAGAGTGGAGATATGGACCACTCAGGTCAGAATTATATGTAACTAGCGAATGTACCCGTGCTTCGCTACGGTATTCTACATTGTATTCGAATATCGAAGTAAATAGTGTGCATGCAGTAAATAAGATTGTTTTAAAATTGCATGTCTCTTAGCGTTATCCGAGAAAGAGCATGGGGAGGTCCCCGTACGTTGTTTCCAATGTAAAGTGTTTGTTATGGATTTGTGATATAACGGCAGGCTCACTTGCCTACTGCCATTCACAATCGAGTTGGGAAGTTTACATTATAATTGCAGGCCCCATTGCCTACTATGCGGAGAGAATCGATTTGGGGAGTTTTCGTTAAAATGGCAGCCCCCCTTTCCTACTTCCACACAGATTACAGTTTTTATTATAATGGCAGACAATTACCCTACTATCACTCGAAATTGAGTTGTGCAGTTATCATTATAATGCCAGGCCCATTTTCCTACTTCCAGCCAGCTTACTGCCAGTCACACCAAGTTGGTGAGTTTCCATCAAAATAGCAGGCCACTATGCCTAATGCCAGTCACATTTCAGATGAGGACATTTCTTTATAATGGCGGACACCCTTGCCTACTGCCAAACACAATCGGGTAGGGGAGTTTTTAACAAAACTGCATGCTCACTTGCCTTCTGCAAGTCAAATCGAGAAGTGAACTATTCATTACAATTGTAGACCTTCCTTACTAATGACATTACACAGGAGTTGGAGAAGGAACCCTTTCATACTGCCAGTCAAAGTCGGTGTGGGGAGTACTGATTACAATAGCAGACCCACCCTTTCTCGACCGCTACAAATCGACATAAGTGAATATATATAGATCGACATACGAAAGTATATGCGTGTTTACAATATTGAATATTGAAGACTTCATTTACAGATTAACTGCTACTAAACGTACGTCATATCGACAAAGGATTATACCATAAGACACGCCGGATTTAGTGGCCTAAATGGCTGGTCCTATGATATGTCATCTATTCTTGGGTCAGATTGAGTTAGAAGCGTGGAACAGGGTAACGTTCTTGTAAGATTATCTCACATTACATTACTTTTCGGATACATACATAGCATTTGGCTCATATATGGCTACTGGGTGGGCCAATTTTCGTGAAGAGTTTGATGATTCTATATTTCATATAAGTAATCGAAGGTATGAATTATGCATGTGAAAATTCCAAATTGACTTAACATCCATTAATAGAGAAAAATCAAACGTAAAAGGGATACAGATACGGCAAAAAGTCATAAGACCAAGGTTGTAGATCATTCCAAATTGAACGGAGATTGTGCAATCTGTTATGTGATAGGAATTTCCGAAGGTCTGCACCATCATTAAAATTGCCTGCATATTTCGATATTCTTCGGGGATAAAAAGTGAAAAATTTAATGATCTTGGATATTTTCCGTTCGTTACAGGCTAAAACGTATAATTTTGTCAAATTTCAATTATCTTCTTTTTCTTCTGGCAGATTATGCCGCAGTCTGGATTTTGGGCGAGGCGGGTAAAAATTAGGACTTTCAGGAAACTAAACCAAAAATTATGCAGATGGTCATTATTACCCCTTAAACGGAAAGCTGTACGAAAATTTCGCCAAAATAGTCAGTGTAGAGGCACACAGTCGTTACGATTTGATTTATATAGATAAGGAATCTGCTCCATGTAAAACACCTTTTTGGCTATGTCCGCTGGACTTAACCTGCAAAACTGACCATTCATGCTATCTCCCTTATTAATCCTCCTGGCGAAACAATGCACATGAAAAAAAGGTTTAGAGGTGGAATTCCATCAGGTTTGGTCGATTTCCAGTCAGGTTGGTCTTGTTCTGTATATATTGTGGAAGAGTAAAATCACCATTTGTGTTCCCTATAAACCGCCAGTCCATTCCGGAATATGAAATGTTATTTACGTTTAAAACCTACCTTTGGACAGGTGGATGCTAAATATGAATTTTGGTTCGAATGTCTTCAGTAGTTTTCAAGTTGTAAGGAATACGCTTTACACGCACCCGCTGGTGAGTTAAGTCCGATGGGACTTGTACAAAAAAACGGTCCGTTAATGATATCTCCCTTATTAATCCTCGTATCGAAATGATCCACATGAGAAAAAAGGTTTAGAAATTAATTTCTACCAAGGCAGGTAGATTTAAATCAACGTTGGTTGTGTATATTTTGTGGAAATGCAAAATCACTGTTTCGGTTTCGTATAAACCCCCAGTCAGTTCAGGGATTTAGAAACAATATTTGCCCTAAAACCTATCAAGGACAGGTGTATTCTAAATATGAGTATTGGTGGAAATACATCCAGTACTTTGAAGCACTCGCGTACATACGGCGTAATTAAGGAAGAAAATAATACAGTTAAGAAAGTTGAAAGTAATAGAAAATGGATTATAACTGAGGACAGCCGGATAACGACAAATATGTAAATACCAAGTTAATGTATTGGAAAATCAAATGCCCCTCAATAAATTATGCTAGTGTGAGTTATGGATATAATAAAGCGGTAACAGAGGAGAAATTTAGGTCCATTGATTCCTAGGTAAACAAAAAATAAGAATATGACTAATGGTGTTATTACTTAATCTATTCGAAGGCGGTTATAACATCCAACGATATTCCGCCAATATCCCGAAGATAGGCCGATTGAAGCCTCTCTTGCCTTCTACCCAAGGAACAACCACGAATTTAAAAGCATGATGAGGAAAATGGCAATACGTTACTTCCCTGCTGGCATGCAGTCAGAGACGTTGCCATGGTAACCTGTAGGTTCGTTGTCGGTCTGTCAGTCACTCAATGCAGAGCATGGTACCAGCAGAAAATTGTAAATTTCTCCGTCATGTAAAGAGTAAGGTAAATTATGAACATAACGAAAGTTGTTTATAATGAAGAGACGTTTCACGTACGGTAAACGAAGTTTACAGAAAATCAATAGTATAAGAGAAAATGGAGGAAAACCATTGTGGGTTTCCTATAAAACCCCGTCTATTCAAAGATTTTAAAATGATATGCATATTGAAACCTTCCCCGGGATGAGTATACTCTAAATATGAAGTTTAGTTGAGATCTATCGAGCCGTTTCGACGTGATGGTGGAAAAACCATTCTGGTTTTCCTATAAACCCCCGTCTATTCAAAGATTTTAAAATGATATGCATATCGAAACCTTTCCCGGGATGAGTATACTCTAAATATGAAATTTGGTTGACATCTATCCCGCCGTTTCGACGTGATGGTGGAAAAACCATTCTGGTTTTCCTATAAACCCCCGTCTATTCAAAGATTTTAAAATGATATGCATATCGAATGCTTCCACGGGAGGAGTATACTCTAAATATGAAGTTTGGTTGAGATCTATCGAGCCGTTTCGACGTGATGGTGGAAAAACCATTCTGGTTTTCCTATAAATCCCCCGTGTATTCAAAGATTTTAAAATGATATGCATATCGCAACCTTCCCCGGGATGAGTATACTCTAAATATGAAGTTTGGTTGAGATCTATCCAGCCGTTTCGACGTGATGGTGGAACAGACAAACAGACAAACAAACAGACACGAACAATTTTATGTATATAGATAGATGACGGATAAGCATGAGCACGTTGAAAAGTGCAGATTTCCACTTCGAGATTGATATCTCCTAAACGGTTTATGATATTAAGAAGGGTTTGCGCCATCAGACGCCTCATTATTCGCTCTACATGTTTGTTTCTAAACCATTTCCTCGTATCTCCCATATTAAGGGGGTAAATTGAGTTCAAATTCTGAATAGGGTGAAATTTGGGTACATTTTTAACATTTTACATTACATTTTGCCTACTTATGTATAAGCTAGAATCATGAAATTTGGTACACATATGTCCCTTAATCGTGCCAATGTGCGCACACAACGTGATGATCCTATCATGCTTATAAGTGTGTCAAACAATAAAATATACTTGTAAAAATCACCAAATTTACGAACAATCCAGAAATACGGCCAAATTTAACGTATAAGGGAGAGAGATACGACAAAATGTCACAGGACCAAAGTTGTAGATCACTACGAATTGAAGGGACATTGTGTCATCCGTTTTGTGATACGACTTACCGTTTAGCCAAAAAATAGCTCAAAAGGAATGTCTGCGCAGTCATTAAAATTGCCTCCATATTTCGATATCTTTGGGGTTAAAAAGTGAAAAATTTGAACACATTGGAATTTTACCGTCGGTTAGGGACCAAAAGCTATAATTTCACCAAATTTTAATTGTCTACCTCGTCTCGCAGGTTGTGCCGCCATCTTGATTTGGGGGGATGGGGGATAAAAATGAGGAAATTCCCGAAACTTTTTAAGCCCACGGAACCTATAGGTTATCGTTTTGGATATACTATACGACTGTGTTCTTATGCTGAGCCCAAAATTTGAGCCCCCCCAGCGTGCCCCCTTCAGGGAATTTTGAGAATTTCCGATTTTTCTAGGGATCCTGGGGTCATCAGTTTCCCTCGTACCAAGTTTCAAATTTCTGAGATTTCTGGAAGTGCCTCATTAATTCACGTCTTTTTTCATTTTTAAATATTTATATATACATCGCTCCAGCCCGACTTGCTTTTATATATATAGATAGATGACGGATAAGCATGAGCACGTTGAAAATTGCAGACTTCCACTTCGAGATTCATATCTCCTGAACGGTTTATGATATTAAGAAACGGTTTGCGCCATCAGACGGCTCATTTATCGCTCTACATGCTTGTTTCTAAACCATTTCCTAGTATCTCCCATATTAAGGGGGTAAATTGAGTTCAAATTTTGAATAGGGTGAAATTTGGGTGCATTTTTAACATTTTACATTACATTTTGCCTACTTATGTATAAGCTAGAATCATGAAATTTGGTACATATATGTCCCTTAATCGTGCAAATGTGCGCACACAACGTGATGATCCTATCATTCTTATAAGTGTGTCAAACAATAAAATATACTTGTAAAAATCACCAAATTTACGAACAATCCAGAAATACGGCCAAATTTAACGTATAAGGGAGAGAGATACGACAAAATGTCACAGGACCAAAGTTGTAGATCACTCCGAATTGAAGAGACATTGTGTCAATCGTTTTGTGATACGACTTACCGTTTAGCCAAAAAATAGCTCAAAAGGAATGTCTGCGCAGTCATTAAAATTGCCTCCATTTTCGATATATTTGGGGTTAAAAAGTGAAAAATTTGAACACATTGGAATTTTCACGTCGGTTAGGGACCAAAAGCTATAATTTCACCAAATTTCAATTGTCTACCTCGTCTCGCAGGTTGTGCCGCCATCTTGATTTGGGGGGATGGGGGATAAAAATGAGGAAATTCCCGAAAATTTTTAAGCCCACGGAACCTATAGGTTATCGTTTTGGATATACTATACGACTGTGTTCTTATGCTGAGCCCAAAATTTGAGCCCCCCCCCCAGCGTGCCCCCTTCAGGGAATTTTGAGAATTTCCGATTTTTCTAGGGATCCTGGGGTCATCAGTTTCCCTCGTACCAAGTTTCAAATTTCTGAGATTTCTGGAAGTGCCTCATTAATTCACGTCTTTTTTTCATTTTTAAATATTTATATATACATCGCTCCAGCCCGACTTGCTTTTATATATATAGATGACGGATAAGCATGAGCACGTTGAAAATTGCAGACTTCCACTTCGAGATTCATATCTCCTGAACGGTTTATGATATTAAGAAACGGTTTGCGCCATCAGACGGCTCATTTATCGCTCTACATGCTTGTTTCTAAACCATTTCCTAGTATCTCCCATATTAAGGGGGTAAATTGAGTTCAAATTTTGAATAGGGTGAAATTTGGGTGCATTTTTAACATTTTACATTACATTTTGCCTACTTATGTATAAGCTAGAATCATGAAATTTGGTACACATATGTCCCGTAATCGTGCCAATGTGCGCACACAACGTGATGATCCTATCATTCTTATAAGTGTGTCAAACAATAAAATATACTTGTAAAAATCACCAAATTTACGAACAATCCAGAAATACGGCCAAATTTAACGTATAAGGGAGAGAGATACGACAAAATGTCACAGGACCAAAGTTGTAGATTACTCCGAATTGAAGGGACATTGTGTCACCGTTTTGTGATACGACTTACCGTTTAGCCAAAAAATAGCTCAAAAGGAATGTCTGCGCAGTCATTAAAATTGCCTCCATATTTCGATATCTTTGGGGTTAAAAAGTGAAAAATTTGAACACATTGGAATTTTCCCGTCGGTTAGGGACCAAAAGCTATAATTTCACCAAATTTCAATTGTCTACCTCGTCTCGCAGGTTGTGCCGCCATCTTGATTTGGGGGGATGGGGGATAAAAATGAGGAAATTCCCGAAAATTTTTAAGCCCGCGGAACCTATAGGTTATCGTTTTGGATATACTATACGACTGTGTTCTTATGCTGAGCCCAAAATTTGAGCCCCCCCAGCGTGCCCCCTTCAGGGAATTTTGAGAATTTCCGATTTTTCTAGGGATCCTGGGGTCGTCAGTTTCCCTCGTACCAAGTTTCAAATTTCTGAGATTTCTGGAAGTGCCTCATTAATTCACGTTTTTTTCATTTTTAAATATTTATATATACATCGCTCCAGCCCGACTTGCTTTTATATACAGTAGAGTCTCGATTATCCGACTTAAACGTGACCTGGAGTACGTCGGATCACCGAAAATGTCGGATAATACGGAATAACTTTGAAACTGAACTAAAACAAACAGGAAGGCTATAGTGTATTATGTACTATGTTTTACGGGACTCTATTTATTGACTTATTAATTCAGTTGTACAGTAGATGCAGTACTCTTTTCTCACTACGCCTGTAGCCAGGTGCAGACGTCTTGGCTTGGGCTGCAAGAGTTTTGATGTCAGCATCTTGAAATTCAGCCCAGTCTCATCACAATTAAAAATCTGATCACCGGTTAATCCTTCAGCAAGAATTATTTCTTGAAATTGTCTTTTAAATTTCACAACCTCATCGGATTTAGCTGACAGTTTTTCTCCACAGATATTAAGCTGCCCAATGCTGTACCGTTTTTTCCACCGATCAAGCCATCCAGCACTGGCAGTAAAATTAGGGTCCCTTTATTAAACTCCTTCTGGATATACACCGCCATTTCTTGCAGAATGGGACCAGATATTGACAAGCCCTTTTCCTGGTTTTTAGTGAACCAAAGAAATAGTGCTTCACTTACTTTTTCGTACTCACATTTTTCATTGTTTTTTTTTTTCCTTCTAATTTTCAGTGCATCACTTGTTGCTCTGGTAGAGCACCACTTTTCAATTTATTCTCTCGTATGTTTCCAGTCCCCCACTGTAACACGTCCAACACCATAATCTGAAGCCATTTTTGGAGAGTTTTCCCTTTGTCCAGTCTCTTTAACCCACTCTACTTGTCTTCCACAGAAACAATCACTTTCTTACGTTTACTCGCCATACTCACAGAGGATATGAAAACTATAACATCCGCACCCAACCAATACTACATTGAACAATCCTACCGCATGACTGCCAGTGCTTGTCCCACAGTCGCACCCTCCACACTCCGTGTCCTAGAATTGCATCCACCTAAATTTCAAATGAAGCCTACCAGTGTCGGATAACACGGAGTGTCGGATAAGCGAAGGTCGGTTGAGCGAGACTCTACTGTATATAGAAGATGACGGATAAGCATGAGCACGTTGAAAATTGCAGACTTCCACTTCGAGATTCATATCTCCTGAAGGGTTTATGATATTAAGAAACGGTTTTCGCCATCAGACAGCTCATTTATTGCTCTACATGTTTGTTTCTAAACCATTTCCTAGTATCTCTCATATTAAGGGGGTAAATTGAGTTCAAATTTTGAATAGGGTGAAATTTGGGTGCATTTTTAACATTTTACATTACATTTTGCCTACTTATGTATAAGCTAGAATCATGAAATTTGGTACACATATGTCCCTTAATCGTGCCAATGTGAGCACACAACGTGATGATCCTATCATTCTTATAAGTGTGTCAAACAATAAAATATACTTGTAAAAATCACCAAATTTACGAACAATCCAGAAATACGGCCAAATTTAACGTATAAGGGAGAGAGATACGACAAAATGTCACAGGACCAAAGTTGTAGATTACCCCGAATTGAAGGGACATTGTGTCACCGTTTTGTGATACGACTTACCGTTTAGCCAAAAAATAGCTCAAAAGGAATGTCTGCGCAGTCATTAAAATTGCCTCCATATTTCGATATCTTTGGGGTTAAAAAGTGAAAAATTTGAACACATTGGAATTTTACCGTCGGTTAGGGACCAAAAGCTATAATTTCACCAAATTTCAATTGTCTACCTCGTCTCGCAGGTTGTGCCGCCATCTTGATTTGGGGGGATGGGGGATAAAAATGAGGATATTCCCGAAAATTTTTAAGCCCACGGAACCTATAGGTTATTGTTTTGGATATACTATACGACTGTGTTCTTATGCTGAGCCCAAAATTTGAGCCCCCCCAGCGTGCCCCCTTCAGGGAATTTTGAGAATTTCCGATTTTTCTAGGGATCCTGGGGTCATCAGTTTCCCTCGTACCAAGTTTCAAATTTCTGAGATTTCTGGAAGTGCCTCATTAATTCACGTATTTTTTCATTTTTAAATATTTATATATACATCGCTCCAGCCCGACTTGCTTTTATATATATAGATAGATGACGGATAAGCATGAGCACGTTGAAAATTGCAGACTTCCACTTCGAGATTCATATCTCCTGAACGGTTTATGATATTAAGAAACGGTTTGCGCCATCAGACGGCTCATTTATCGCTCTACATGCTTGTTTCTAAACCATTTCCTAGTATCTCCCATATTAAGGGGGTAAATTGAGTTCAAATTTTGAATAGGGTGAAATTTGGGTGCATTTTTAACATTTTACATTACATTTTGCCTACTTATGTATAAGCTAGAATCATGAAATTTGGTACATATATGTCCCTTAATCGTGCCAATGTGCGCACACAACGTGATGATCCTATCATTCTTATAAGTGTGTCAAACAATAAAATATACTTGTAAAAATCACCAAATTTACGAACAATCCAGAAATACGGCCAAATTTAACGTATAAGGGAGAGAGATACGACAAAATGTCACAGGACCAAAGTTGTAGATCACTCCGAATTGAAGAGACATTGTGTCAATCGTTTTGTGATACGACTTACCGTTTAGCCAAAAAATAGCTCAAAAGGAATGTCTGCGCAGTCATTAAAATTGCCTCCATTTTCGATATATTTGGGGTTAAAAAGTGAAAAATTTGAACACATTGGAATTTTCACGTCGGTTAGGGACCAAAAGCTATAATTTCACCAAATTTCAATTGTCTACCTCGTCTCGCAGGTTGTGCCGCCATCTTGATTTGGGGGGATGGGGGATAAAAATGAGGAAATTCCCGAAAATGTTTAAGCCCACGGAACCTATAGGTTATCGTTTTGGATATACTATACGACTGTGTTCTTATGCTGAGCCCAAAATTTGAGCCCCCCCCAGCGTGCCCCCTTCAGGGAATTTTGAGAATTTCCGATTTTTCTAGGGATCCTGGGGTCATCAGTTTCCCTCGTACCAAGTTTCAAATTTCTGAGATTTCTGGAAGTGCCTCATTAATTCACGTCTTTTTTTCATTTTTAAATATTTATATATACATCGCTCCAGCCCGACTTGCTTTTATATATATAGATAAACCATACGTTTTAAGTTCACAGGAGGCCAAGACCAAGTAAAGAACGTACACATTTTAAAGGCTGTGAGGAGAGAACAGAACAGTATCGAGTGAATTGTTTGAAATGAAACAAGTAAAATATAATATATTATTACTACACTTACTAATTGGATGAGATATAGAACGGACACACATCATTTTAGCTGCGTCGGAAAGGAAGAATAGTTGCCTAGATAAACGACATACGCAAGTATTACCCGTTCTAAAAAAGAAGATAGGCATAATACACGTCATACAACGTAGAAGAGAGGAATCGCGGCGTGAAACAAGCAAATTTTGATTTAAATACGTTCACCAGTTGGACTGACAAGGAGCAATACAACACGTCGAAGCTTATTAAAATGTGAGTTTTGCAACCAACCCTTAATTTCAGAATGATTTTATACAAGTAAAATGTTAGTTTCACTACAGATGTTTCATTAGAAATGATGCCCATTAAGGTAGAGAACATGCCTTCACACAGAACTCAATATTGAAAAAAACGGAGAATGTGAGTTTTGCTTCTACACCCCTCACATATTCGTATGTCGAGTATATTATGATAGCTAATGAAATTATGATTATTTGCGAGGAGAAGTGTAGATTTCACACAGCAGAATGAGAGCATTTGCGTGCATTAGGTTTCTTAAATGGGTTTTGAAGCCGAACATGCTAATTAAGCGTCATTATCCAATGATATAGAAAGGAAGTGTAATTTATATGGGTTATTCCTTGTCGAGTTACGTCATGAGATGGTATTACGTAATGCTAGATATTAAATATTATTCTGTGTGAAGAATTATGATCCAATGGAGTGAATATAGTTGCAACGGAGTTTAATACGTCATAGGAATTGTGTTAAATATGAAGACCTTATGATATGAAGAAAAATGGTTATGTTGTTATAATTGATTGAATTGAGGGATATATAGCAGTGATGGAGTTATATGCAGGAACTGAAATGAAGTATTAGGAAGATAGTTGCAATGAAGATGTAATGATGTTTAATGTTAATATTCAGATTATGGATCAAATATGAGAAGCAAGTAAATTGAGTGAGTAATACTTTGAGGGAATAACGTGAAACAAGGTATGCATGGCAAACCCAGACGCGTATACACTGACTGACAGAGCAAATGCAACACCAAGGAGGAGTGGTTCGAAAGGGATGAAAGTTGGGGAAAAAACAGAGACGGCACGGACGAATAATTGATGTTTATTTCAAACCGATATGCAGGTTACACAATGCGCACGGCATCGACTCAGTAGGATGTAGGACCACCGCGAGCGGCGATGCACGCAGAAACACGTCGAGGTACAGAGTCAATAAGAGTGCGGATGGTGTCCTGAGGGATGGTTCTCCATTCTCTGTCAACCATTTGCCACAGTTGGTCGTCCGTACGAGGCTGGGGCAGAGTTTGCAAACGGCGTCCAATGAGATCCCACACGTGTTCGATTGGTGAGAGATCCGGAGAGTACGCTGGCCACGGAAGCATCTGTACACCTCGTAGAGCCTGTTGGGAGATGCGAGCAGTGTGTGGGCGGGCATTATCCTGCTGAAACAGAGCATTGGGCAGCCCCTGAAGGTACGGAAGTGCCACCGGCCGCAGCACATGCTGCACGTAGCGGTGGGCATTTAACGTGCCTTGAATACGCACTAGAGGTGACGTGGAATCATACGCAATAGCGCCCCAAACCATGATGCCGCGTTGTCTAGCGGTAGGGCGCTCCACAGTTACTGCCGGATTTGACCTTTCTCCACGCCGACGCCACACTCGTCTGCGGTGACTATCACTGACAGAACAGAAGCGTGACTCATCGGAGAACACGACGTTCCGCCATTCCCTCATCCAAGTCGCTCTAGCCCGGTACCATGCCAGACGTGCACGTCTATGCTGTGGAGTCAATTGTAGTCTTCTGAGCGGACACCGGGAGTGCAGGCCTCCTTCAACCAATCGACGGGAAATTGTTCTGGTCGATATTGGAACAGCCAGGGTGTCTTGCAATTGCTGAAGAATGGCGGTTGACGTGGCGTGCGGGGCTGCCACCGCTTGGCGGCGGAGGCGGATGCGCCGATCCTCGCGTGCTGACGTCACTCGGGCTGCGCCTGGACCCCTCGCACGTGCCACATGTCCCTGCGCCAACCACCTTCGCCACAGGCGCTGCACCGTGGACACATCCCTATGGGTATCGGCTGCGATTTGACGAAGCGACCAACCTGCCCTTCTCAGCCCGATCACCATACCCCTCGTAAAGTCGTCTGTCTGCTGGAAATGCCTCCGTTGACGGCGGTCTGGCATTCTTAGCTATACACGTGTCCTGTGGCACACGACAACACGTTCTACAATGGCTGTCGGCTGAGAAATCACGGTACGAAGTGGGCCATTCGCCAACGCCGTGTCCCATTTATTGTTCGCTACGTGCGCAGCACAGCGGCGCATTTCACATCATGAGCATACCTCAGTGACGTCAGTCTACCCTGCAATTGGCATAAAGTTCTGACCACTCCTTCTTGGTGTTGCATTTGCTCTGTCAGTCAGTGTATTAGAGTAGATGGTTCCTGCTATATCAAAATACAGCTTTGTTATAAGGAAATACTAATAGCAAATAGCATACAGAGGTAATACACGAATTGAAGGATGAAATGAGAGTGTAGCTATGTAGAATAACACCGACGTCAGAGATAATATTGAGTTTATCATATTTAAAATGAGAGGAGTCACTTAGATTAACTTGTTATTGCAAATAAGGCTTCATGTAAAGTCAAACACGTAATGAGAGGATGTCAACAAGATTAATTAAGAACTATTTTAGTTAGTAATGAGGTTTATATTATTTTATTTTTGAGAGATACTATATGATTTTACAAATACCTAAATATAGTAAGATTAGGATGGTAGGTGCCAAGATTATATATGGCAAAGGGATTAGTAACCTTAGCATGTCATTCAACGAAAACATCAAAGAAGATGCGATATATACCTATATAAAACCATTTAGATTACGAGACTTAAAAGAAAACATTTAAAGAAGAATTAAGTGTATATTAATCAGTAATATGATTTATTTTATTTCTTTTAAATTTGATTATTATTTAATTGATGTAAATGAATAACTTAATATTTTCATATCAAATGAGAATGTGAAACGAAATGTTAGCTCATGTCAGGAATGAAATTCAACTTTACTAAGCCAGCGCACACTTAAATGAAACAAATACATAGTGTTGATTTATATTATGATTTATTGGTCAGATATTTGAAAAACTTACTTTCTCTTTTCTTCACAATTCAATTAATTTAATAAACTTCTTATCATTGATTTTTTAGGTAGTTGTCGTAGGTTAATCTAGTTTTAAGTTGATTTTTGTGATTTATCATGGTAATTGCAGTGATAGAACATGCGATAGGATGGAGATGTTCATCCTGAGATGAATTATCTTCGCACGCGATCGATTTTCTGTTTGAATTCACGCAAAGCCGAGTTATTTCATGAAGATTTACCCTGAGATGTTAACGAGCTACCGGAGTATTATTTTTGTGTGTTGTACCAGGACACAGGATGGGCGCAGTACATGCACTAAAATTCAAAATATGCACTGACGTTCAAAATATGCATTTGAATATGCGCATATGCATTTTTTTAATCCGGGCCCTACCTATAGCGAAGTTAGGGTACTGTAAATAAAGGACTATGTATATCGCTGCCTAAATACCCAATAGAGGTAAACACATTATGTATACCACTGTCATCATACAGGATGCTGGAGCCATTCAGCCAGTATTGATAGGTATATACTCAACTCAATGAGAATCGTTACAACTGTCTGGGCTCAAAAGGGGCATGACATTGTGGTCTTTGCAGTAAGTCAGTTTACACTTTCAAATCATAGTTGTTGTTCAGGCACCACAATGTATTCGGCTGATGAGTACGTTGATGTGATGTTACTCCACAGAGAAGCAAGACTTGATGTATGTGTGGGTGACGATACCAGACTTGAACTATCTCCTAAATGAACCGAATTTTTGTGCTAGTCTCTTCTTTTGCCACTTCTCTCTTCACCAGCTCCCAAACATTTTCAACTGGGTTCATTTCAGCTGAATTATCTGACCATGGTAACAGAGGGATATTTTCTTCTTGTAGAAAGGCTTTTACTGATAAGGAATCATGGCAAAAAACAAATGCTTCTCCAACTGTAAGCCATTCTGTTAGTTGAGGTAGTAGCCTCTTCTTCATCATCTCCGGGTACTGGTTCTGCGGCAATGTTTCCTCAACCATGTACAGACGCCCAGTACCTTTCTCACCAATCACAGACCAAATTATGCCTTTGGTGGGATGTTTTTCAGTCTGTAAAAGACAATCGGGAAGGTGCATTTCACCTGGACACCTTCGTACAAAATGAGATTTATTCGCCAAGATTTCAAATGTGGACTCATCCCTAAAGCAAACCTGAAGTAAATTGTAAAATGAATTAGTATTTGCTTTAAAAGTGGACTTGAACTTTAAAAACAAGAAATTCAGCATCAGTACTCACCGATCTCCAGAAGCCCAAATCTTTATCCCTATGTTCCTTTGTCCATGCAAGACGTCTTGCAGACATAACAGCAGTTCATTTTGGCTTGCGATCTGGTCGGTGAGCCTTGAAGTTCAATTGCGGACGTTTGCGTTTTACAGTTATTTCTGATATAAGTATGCCACTGTGTTCAAGTTTGAATTTAATTTCTCTTGTAAAAGCAAAACCGATTCTCATGGCATATCTTCTTCAAACAGCTTTCGGACCTTGGTGCAAATATTGGTTTTAGGCAGCATCTGTTCCTCGTTTGGGAGAAAACTTCACCAAAATCAATTTTCTTCTTGATTCGCCTCACAGACGATTCAGATGTATCCAATCTTCTAGAAATCTTTAGATTTGAATACGTTTTTGTCGCTGAAATATTCCAAAGTGTCATACGATTTATTTTGCGCATTACTTTCTCCAAAACATTCACGCTTAGTAGTCTATAAGTCTACATCAGTTAAGGCTTAATGAGAAATAAACCAAAAATATTTCGATACACCTGAAATACCCTACTAGATTTTACACAAAACACACACATTTGGAATACGTCTGCTCTTGTTATCCTGAATTCTGCAAGTGGCATATTTTAAAAATATATATATTTATCTTGATCAACCACAACAAATGTGTTCATCTTACACAATAATATCTGTCTAGCACTATTCAGTCCAATGTAACAATCATAACTGAGCTGTATTACAAAGATAGTCCTTGTAAAAAAATCAAGGTGCGTCTAATAATATGCGCAAGGACTGTACGTGAAGGACAAACGCCTGAAGTACACAGATATGTCGGACAAAGACGATCATATATCCCCTTTTTACGTACCCATTCCAGCCTAATATTCACCCCGAAGCGTACAGTAATACATAATACACATGCTTCATGTAATTTTACAGTGTGTATACTACAATTCCCCGTAGTGTTAATGTGGATTCACCCGCGAACATGACGGTCTTACCGCCTCGTGTAACATGCGCCATGAAACTCACTTTTGCGACAACAGAGACGACTCATTACTTATTTCTACCGGGTGGGGAAAATAAAACTGGCCTGGAAAATATTTGCAATAGGTCTAACGCGGAATTGACCTTTGTTGATGAACATCACAGAAGACGTTGGAATTGGCCTCATCTAAAGAAAGGAAAAACTGAGGATCCAAAAGTCCTGTCTCCACTTCACTCAAACACGACCGGCAGAAAGGTTCATCTGGATGCTTTACACATCACAACAGTAGGCCTAAGTTTGTAAGGATACAGATGCAGGTCCTTTTCGATAATGTTTCGATACGACGATCTCCTAATTCCGTCTTGCACAGATAAATGGCGTTGAGATTTCGTCGGACTCCGTTCCAGCCTCTCCTTCACTCGAGGAATACTTTCTGCTGTTCGAACGCTTTTCGGATAGTTACGGTTTGTATTCCTTACATAGCCGTTTCACGCCATTTTGCCACTAAGTTTTGCACTGCAGACTTTACTGGAGGTTTTGCCAGAACACTGCCGGTCTTAAACTCTTGCGCAAACATTTCCGCACAGGTTTTCCACGAATCGCGCTTCGCATAACACTCGACAATGAACACGCGCTGTTTACTGTTTTATCGTGAGAACAATTTCGTGTTGCATTCAACAAGTCACTAAACACGTCTGCTCCTCTCACACAATCACACGTAATGACACAGCGACGTACTCGAGAGATGCGCACATGCGGACACGTGACAGCAACCGATTGTTGCATCGAAATCACGGTTACCAGCATTTCCTGTGATGGGCATTTCTCTTCATTAAGGATCAATTCAGCGTCAGTTTTATAAATATTGTCCCACCTGTGAAACATAAGAGCAGCTGATTCACCGGGAATATAGGATATAATATCGAGTGAGTTAGCTGTGCGGTAAAGGACACGTAATTGTATGCTGTATCCCGTAGTCGCTGAAAGCCTTACCAGAGCCAGTGCAACGCTATACTACAAGAATCTGAGGCAGTTGACTACGCGATTTGGATCATGTAAATGTCAGCTTCCGTAGTTCCCCATTTTCAATCAGGACTGTACTTTAATTAAGGTCGTGGTCACTTCCTTCTCAGCCCTAGCCATTTCCTATCCCATCGTCATCATAAGACATGTCTGTATCGGTGTGACGTAAAACAAATAGCAAAAATAGAAAAATATTTAACTGTTCTAAACACATCATTTGTGGGGCTAACATTGCTTGCAAACTAATTTTGAACTTGATGCGCTTCGCCATTCTACATGTGAAAACATTGCTTGTATCGCTTAGGTGTCACTGTCAACGTCATGTTTCCCAAGATTACTCACTGCGGACATGCTACTGGCGACATGAAGACACCTGCTCAGCAGAGTACATAAATCAGGGAAACGCATATGACACAAGACCTAGCTCATGTGTTCAGTGCAACGGGGAATTTACAAAACAAACGGGAATTTTAAAGGAATTTGTTAAAACATAGATTATGTTTAGTGCCACAAGCATGACTTTTTTTTTTTTTTTTTTTTTGCTAGTTGCTTTACGTCACACCGACACAGATATGTCTTACGGCGACGATGGGACGGGAAAGGGCTAGGAGTGGGAAGGAAGCGGCCGTGGCCTTAAGGTACAGCCCCAGCATTTGCCTGGTGTGAAAATGGGAAACCACGGAAAACCATTTTCAGGGCTGCCGACATTGGGGTTCGAACCTACTATCTCCCGAATACTGGATACTGGCCGCACTTAAGTGACTGCAGCTATCGAGCTCGGTACAAGCATGATTCAGGGTAAACGAAACTTGTATTGAGCTCATTATTATTATTATTATTATTATTATTATTATTATTATTATTATTATTATACACTTCTCCACAGGAAATGTGGGTAGTAACGAGGCACGGGATGCACCAAGTGCCTTACAATAAATAAATTATTTACACATTATAAAACAAACATTGATTTACAGATTTATATACAAACTCTAAAACACAGGGATCTTCATTCCTGCGAGAGGAATGATCACACAATGTTGCATGTTGACAGGAGGACAGAATATTGCATAATTTTGTAGATGTTCGGTAGAAGACCTAGTTCTTGCAGACTGTTGTGAAGTGTGTGTGGAATGAGGCCGTTGACTGACAGAATCACAGGGACTATGCGTACCAGTTTCATCTTCCAGATCCTCTTGATCTCTTCAGCAAGTTCTTTGTACTTGCATATTTTTATTGGTACTTCCTGTCGATGTTGGTGTCATTGGGGATTGCGATGTCAATAATGAAAGCTGTCTCAGTTTTCTTGTTTACCAGTATGATGTCTGGCCTGTTGTGGTTGACTGTTTTGGCTGTCACTACAGCAGTGTCCCAATAAAGCTTAATCGACTCTTTCTCCAGGAGTGGTGTTGGATGGTACTTTTAATAAGGAATACGCTCCGGAGTAAATTGGTTTTCCTGAGCAAGTGTCCGATGTATAATTCCCGAGACATGATTGTGCCGTCTCGTGTATTCTCCGGAGGCAAATACTGGACAGCCTGCAGTGATATGGTGGATGGTCTCGAGATGAACGGAGCATCGTCTGCATTTGTCGGAAAGTACGCTATTGTCTTTGTTGATGTCCTTTTCGTAATTGTTTGTAGCTATTACTTGGTCTTGTATAGCAACCGCAAATTATTATTATTATTATTATTATTATTATTATTATTATTATTATTATTATTATTATTATTATTATTATTATTATTATTACGTCCCACTAACTATTGCTATTACAGTTTATGGAGATGCCGAAGGGCTGGAATGTTGTCTCGCGAGAGTTTTTTTCTTACGTTCCGCTATATCTATCGACACGAGGCTCTCGTACCACCTGGCTGAGTCGGGAGAGAGCCCGCCAACCTGGACTCACTTGACTGTCCGAGCCACCCAGCTCAGCATTTAGCTCTTTGTAGTGGTGGTGGTGATTATTACATTACGAGGAAGTAAATCTAGGCAACCATCGTCTTCTAACACTAATCAGAAGGAAAAAAGAAAGGAGGCGTGAACCTTCGAGAATGAAGGCACCTGGAAAAGAAAGAGAAAGACCACGAACGGTGTGAAAACGAAAGACTCCCTAGACCTCACAAACCTAACACTGTTGAGATCGGAAATGAACAAAAGTTGATCAAGGGAGGTCGGAGAGGAAAGATGATTTTTTAGACAATTTGTTTTACCGTCTCACCGCTGTGTTCCGCGGTCCAAATCCCGGTCACTCCATATGAGATTTATGCTGAGCAAAGCGGAGGCGGAACAGGTTTTTCTCCGGCTACTCCGGTTTTCCCCGTCATCTTTCATTCCGGCAACACTCTCCAATATCATTTCATTTCATTTCATCTGGCAGTCATTAATCATTTACCCAGAGGAGTGCGACAGGCTTCGGCAGTCGGCACAATTCCTATCCTCTCCGCTAGAGTGAGGCGTAATTCATTCCATTCCTGGCCCGGTCGAATGACTGGAAACAGGCTATCAGCTTGTATTCGGCAGATAGTGGATTCGAACCATACTGCTGGCAGCCCTGAAATGGTTTTCTGTGGTTTACTATTGTCACACCAGGCAAATATTGGGACGGTACCTTTATTAAGGCCACGGTTGCTTCCTTCCCGCTCCTAGCACTTTCCTATCCCATCTTCGCCATAAGACCTGTCTACGTCACTGCTACGTAAAACAAACAGGTTTTTTTAAGCAAGTAAGATTCCAGGGCCTAGGTCGGATTGTTATGTTACGTAGCTTAAGAATTCTTTGCCCGCACTTCTAATCTGTAGGAAGGATCACATAAACGACAGGCGTACACTCGTTTAGACCCTTGTTTCCAACTTCGGCTATCCCCCAGTTGGCCAATGTAATTAACTCTTAGATCTTCTAAAAGACTGAAATCATAACCATTCCTTAAATTATTCACAGACATTGGAAACGAAATTCATTAGCGCCTGTTTGCTAAGCCATCTCGTTTATCGAAGAGAACGTATCGTACAGTGGGACAACCACTAGTTCTGAGCTAATGAGAATTCTGTCATGAATTTGTTAGAAGTGTCCTGCAACCAATGATATATGACCCGCTTTATCACATTCTCTTGCGAGGTGCCCGACTAGACGCATTAGGATAAAGAGCATAAGCCCAGCCAATGGACTGAGGAAACCAGACTTCAGATGGATGTAGGAGACTGACTTACTAATAGGACATTGCACTATACAGGATGATCCAAAAGTTCGTGGCCTTCAGTGGAAAACCAACCCACTGGTGTAGGGGTGACCTGGTCCAGTTCAAGTATTTTAATCCTCTTAACTTAGGGGCTGTCTGATATGAAAGTGAATACACTCTGTCAAACTCTGTAGTTTTACGTGACTGTTCATTTCAAGATCATAGCCACAGAACTTCTAGTTTTACGTGGAATCCGAACCACAGCAACGTAAATACTCATTTCAAAAGTAACCCTGTGAGAAGCCACTAGCTATACCGCTCGACGAATACTCCATCTCTCCCCCCCAGAAAGACAAGCAATACGGCTGAGGAGGAGGTCACACTGAACCGGTAGACCATATAGATAAGCAGCAGTCGGCATGGCAAGTCAAGATCGCTAATGGCTTGTATGTCTCTAGGTTTTTTCTCATTCTACAGTACAAGCGAGATATGTAGTGCAAAAATAGCAATTAACCCTTTACTGTATAAATTATCTTTCATTTCCATTTGGTGACGAAAATGTTATGCTCTGTTTCAAATTGCGTTCAATATTTTAGATTTACCAACAATTCTTAAGTGAGTCTAATACCTTAATACTCGTATGTGATGTGGTTTGCCACAATGGAATATATACACGATATTTCGCAATTTTTCGCTAAGATTTTAACATTCAAAGACCGGTCCTTAGTGCCTACTAGCTATGGGTACGTATTTCAAGGCGCAAGTAATGTCTTTGAGGTTGAGCCAGACGTACTCCTGAAGCCCACATAAAATAAACGGTGGTTGGTACGCGTTGAGGAGGAGGTCACACTGAACCGGTAGACCATATAGATAAGCAGCAGTCGGCATGGCAAGTCAAGATCGCTAATGGCTTGTACGCGTTGACTCCTCAACCTTTGGTTGTTGGGCTGTTTTGTCATATGTTATGTATATATAAAATTCATCACTGGTATATATGATGGATTGGCTGTACAGTTGAAGCTGTACCATGGGTTCCGTAAAATTACAGTAACAGGTTAAAGCAGCAAGCTAGAAAAGAATTGGCCTGGATGAACAACCGGTACAAAGCTAACAACAAACGTGAAACAGAAAATTTGAATATATTATATCACTTGCAGTACTGTATGAATATCAGAAAGTTTCATAACAGAGACCTATAAAATAACAGACTAGAAATAACAAAAATTCAAATACGTTAAGTACAGTACGTTCGCCGAAGTGCTGCGGTTATTTTCAAGCACACCCCCAAGCGGTGAGCTGCACGTACCTTCTTAACCAAATTCCTACCAAACTTAAACCTCTATTCAGGGACGGGAATCGAACCCAGGAGTCCGAGGATAGCAGCTAAAATCGCTATCAGTTAGTCTGCGGAGGCGGAATAATATGGAAGAATATATTAACGCCCCTTCGATAGACATACTGTAGATGGAATCTTGTCTTTCGTGACTTTCTTTTAATATGTTAGATGTCAAAGACATCAAACACTATCGAACTCTTGCACACTACCGACTTCAACCAGGATCAAACCCGCCATTCTGGGAACAAAAGGACAACGGCAAAGTGACTGAACCACAGAAGTAAGCAAGAATCACGTAAGTGACGTTGTTTTCAAGCAGATCAGCAATGGGTAGGCTGCAGTACAGGGTAGTGTACGGGTGGCGTGCCTGCCTCTCACATGGATCCCGCAGCTTCGGTTCCCAGACAGTCAATAGAATTTTAATCCTGCACTGAGGGTTGAACGGGATTCAGTCAGCACCACAAGAGGAGGAGATGTCTACACGAGAGGCAACGAATCCAAGCAAGCAACATGGCTAAGGTTGTCGTCACATTGAGTGGCACTCCAGCATCCGGAGGCTGTTTTACCTGAGGAAGTTCAATCATCTCGAGGGATTATACCTCTCTGCTAATTTTGACTGTACAGTACACTGATCAATCGTTGGGAAGCAAACTAGTGGCTATTCCTCTCCACGCTACTAATATAACACGAAGTCCTAAATTGAAGCACTTCTGTATTAAGCATCGGCATATTAGTTTTTCCAGTGCGCACGGGACAATCAATTAAAAATGCATTCTTGGTATTTTTGTTGCTTAGTTGGGGTACCTCTAGGACATTAATATAATTGAAAGTTGCTTCTGGTTTGCTATGAGCACAATGTCGGCCAAATCAGAATTGAAATTGGCACATTAGTAGTTTGCTCGTAATAAAGGTACGATTCTTCGGGTTTCCATGACAGTAAATTATGATACAGAGGATCGACTCACTTTCCTAACTACCGGAGTGGAAGAAGTTCACAGCCTTAGTGTTGAAACTACGATATGGAGAAAAGAGCTATTACATTTCTCCGACATCACTTCAATCTGGCAAATAGAGAACGAGCTACATACAGACAGCCTCGCAGCGCTGAATAGCTTCTTCTGGACTAAGCGACTCTCAGCAACACAACACAGAGTGGAGCACCTGACCAGGAAGAAGTCCAACTGCACATGCGTGATTGCCCCCTTTCACCTCCCCTCTCGCATCGCATGCCTCCATTCACGCTTATGGCCAGCAGTGGACTGGCAGGTGGCCTTGAAGTACTGGCGAGCGCTTTGGCCAATCAGAATGCTTTACAATGTCAATCGGTTCAGCCGTTCTCTCAAACTCGCAGTAACAAAATTCAGCCAAGTGTTTTAAATATATAGATAATAATAATTGCTGAATATCCTTCGAATTGTCATATATTTTAGGACACGTCAGAGTACTGAATTTGGTTACGTAGGAATTTTATAACGTACCCGAATGCAACTACACGGAGTTGTTACATTTGAACACACCTAAATGCCACTGGCATCAGCCGGGATATAACATGTCTTTTTTTTTTTTTTGCTAGGGGCTTTACGTCGCACCGACACAGATAGGTCTTATGGCGACGATGGGATAGGAAAGGCCTAGGAGTTGGAAGGAAGCGGCCGTGGCCTTAATTAAGTTACAGCCCCAGCATTTGCCTGGTGTGAAAATGGGTAACCACGGAAAACCATTTTCAGGGCTGCCGATAGTGGGATTCGAACCTACTATCTCCCGGATGCAAGCTCGCAGCCGCGCGCCTCTACACGCACGGCCAACTCGCCCGGTTATAACATGTCATCCTGAGAAGAGAAGTACAACGAAAATCGACTGTGCCAAACAAGTCTGGCCTATCCTTGTGAAAGAGTCATGTTAATTCCTAACGAAGCAAAGTACACTCTACAAAATCTTCAACTTGTTGTGACAGAAAATCAAACTGCATAAATCAACAATTCATAATATCTTATATTCCCGCCTCTATGAAGGCACTCGCGAATATCATTTGACATTTGGGTACTCGTGTCATGTGGGAAACTTTCACAGAGTGCGAGGTCTTCACTTCCTTCCTGATTTAAAACTGTAAAAAAACATACACTGCCACAAATCTGCTATAGAGAGCAAGGGAAATCATTAAATGATTGGCCCAACTTCTCAACGTGCTGCTGAGTTTGACAAGGACGTCCTGTTGTTTCATTTCTGAAGTGTCCGACTCGTTGGCTGAACGGTCAGCGTACTGGCTTTCGGTTCAGAGGGTCGCGGGTTCGATTCCCGGCCGGGTCGGGGATGTTAACCTTAGTTGGTTAATTCCATTGGCACGGGGGCTGGGTGTATGTGTTGTCTTCATCATCATTTCATCCTCATCACGACGCGCAGGTCGCCTACGGGTGTCAAATAGAAAGACCTGCACCTGGCGAGCCGAACCCGTCCTGGGATATCCCGACACTAAAAGCCATACCACATTTCATTTCTGAAATAATAAATTGTCGTGGAAACTGCAGCTACAGAAGACAGCCGTAGAACTGTCCGCTTCGCAGCGACGCTCGAACGACAAGGCACACAAAATACAACATAGTAGCTCACACAAATCCTCAGTCCCCGACAAGGAGAGAGGGAGAAACGACATGGGGCTGACACGAAATGTGAAACAAAGGAGCTAACGTCACTTCGTTACTCATCACAAACTTTCAACAAACTTTGCGTTCTAACTGTGTAAATAAACAGAGTACCTAACTATTTATACACTAGCAACCCCTCCAGGCTTCACATGAGAGCAATTTTGAATGTATGGTGATAGATTTTACTTCGTAGCTAACATCATTGGATTCCTTCTGATGTATCTAGGTACGTAGCTCAACGCGACACACAGTGTGCCGAATCGAAAATTTTGGTGAAAAAATGCTATTAATTTGCGTGCGAAAGACTGTTGTTATGTTTCTGAGGTCACGGAATTCATTTCTGGCATCGTCCTTAATATGAGGGCCATAAATAATTTTCATTTGCGTAAACCTAAAAATGAAGCATAATATAACAATTTTATATCCCATTTATTATTGCTTGAATTCAAAGCCCTAGCTCCGACGTAAAGCCCCTAGCAAAAAAAAAAGCCCTAGCTTATAACAGAAGGTGGCATCCTTTTCTTGCAGTCCTATGCTTCCCATAAGGCGTCGAAAGGCCTACTTTTTAACTTACAATTTGCTTTACGTCTCACCGACACAGATGGGCCTTATGGCGACGATGGCATAGGAAAGGGGAGGAGCGGGAAGTGGCCGTGGCCTTAATCAAGGTACAGCCCCAGCATTTGCCTAATGTGAAAATGGGAAACCACGGGAGGTTGGTTGAACTCTAGGGCAATATGCCCCTCCATACGTGAACATTTAGAGATTTCTTGACTTCATGAAGAGGAATAGAACCGACTTCCCTCCAAGTGAACCTAGCAGACTTTCAATACTTCCTAAAAAGCAGAAAATGTGTGTTTTCAGCATCTCTCTTTGCGTCACAGATACTCACCATATAACAGTGACTGGAAACTGTACGGTTCACAATTTATATTTATCATCAGTATCGTGATAGCAATGTGTAGTACCGTGTTAGTACCAGTAAAGAATTTCAATTATAATTCGCAAAGAAGTATTAGCACTTATGATGTTCAAGCACACTAAGATTTTATTTTACTTTTTATTACTTTGCTATTGTTTTCCATCTCAACACAGACAGGTCATATGACGAGGATGGGAGAGGACAGGGCTAGGATTAGAACGAAATATACCGTGGACTTAATTACGGTATAGCTCCAGTGGGGTTCGAACCCACCCACCACCTTTCAAATGCAATCCTACAACTACGTAACACAAATCGCATCGCCTACTGGCTCAGTACTCTAACAAGTGATTAAATGAGTATGTACAAAATCACGCTTATTGTATGCATCTGCTCATTCGATTCAAGACAGGCACTTCTTAATATATATAACAACTAGCTGTACTACCCGGCGTAGTCCGGTTGGTTTAGGATGTTTTCTTTCAAGATTAGTATCACCAGTTAGTTACGTTAAAGTGAATTTTTATAGAATTCCTTTCTGGGATATGGATTTCTACCGTCTATTATATAGTTTTAGAGTTATTTAGATGCGTTTGATTTCAAGTTTTAAATGATTTCATTTTTGAGTAAAATTTTATCCTCGTGGAAGCTCGAATTGATTGGGAAGTATTTGATCCCTTCAAAAAGATAATAAGTTATAACTTCATGTATTTATCAGTCACGGTATAGATATGATATACACGATTTCAACTGTCATTGAGACTCTCACCAATCAGCCTTGAGACCCCAAACGCAGTGGATTCAACACTAATCTCGGTCATTTTATACTATTCACTACAAAACCCCTTTCAGTGTACCGTCCCAATGGAGGCTGAACGTCGACTTAAACGATATTGAGGGAGTCACAACAATGAATTCAACATTAATATCGGTTATTTTCTATTATTTTTAAATTTTTGACGGTTATTTTTACATTCATTTTCACCCCTTCTCAACCTCCATACCGATTGCGGAGAAGTATGACTTATCCATCCAGAGTGTCACAGTTCAACTCAGTGAACTCGTAAAAATTAATATCAGTCATTTTCGTTTATTTTTATATTTCACCACCTCCACGAGGAGTGCTGCTGGTGTTTTACCCAATAGTATTTGTTTCAGATAGTAAGTCATATGTGTACCAATTTTGTATGAGGGCTATGTTGGAAGAAACATACACAGAACGACGCCCGCAGTATCAATATTCGTCTCACTACTCCACACTATTTTCGATTATTTTTACATCTCAGCCCTTCCCACCCCACCCCTAGCGTGCTAGGTCTACCATACCCCCTCGCAGTTTGTATTACGATAGTAAGTCATAAATGTACCAAGTTTGGCTGAAATCTTTCCCGTAGTCCAGAAAACTATGGATTCAACACTAACATCAGTCGCTTTTAGTTATAATTATATTTCGCCCCCTTCCCTAGGGCTTCTAGGGGTGTCTTGTCCCTGCAGTATTTTTTGCAGATAGTGTGAATTTATTAAATAAATTTAGTATTGTACCAAGTTTAGTTGACACCTATGCTGGAGCATGCATACAAACACCCAAAATCTCGGTCATTTGCACATTTTCTTTTCTTCACCCCTTCTCACAACCCTGCTTACTGGGGCTCAACTTGGACTTAAACGACATTCACTATTCATTTCAGCCATCCCCAAATGTATGGATTCGACACTATTTTCGAATAATTTTATGTCTCACTCACCCCCCACCCCCCACCCCCCAAGGTCGCTGAACTCACTTCAATAGGGAACACTACGAAATTCTTATCTCTTAATGCTGAACATGTCACTATACATCTCAGCGACGCCGAAAACTATAGATTCGTCACTATTTCCGATTAATTTTATACCTCATCACCCACCCCAAAGGGTGATGAACTTTGAATTTAAAAAATTCCGGAGTGCCACTATTCATCTCAGCGACCCCGAAAACTATGGATTCGACTTATATTTTCTATTACTGTAATTATTATATCTCACTCCCGCCTCGCCCCCCCCCCCACTCAGGGTGCTGAATATGGACTTTAAAAATCCCGAGTGTCACTATTCATCTCAGCGATCCCTTAAACTATGGAGTCGACACTATTTCCGATTATTTATATATATATCATTCCCCCCTCGTTCCTACCACCCAAAAGGGTGATGAACTTGCACTTCAACAAATTCCGGAGTATCACTATTCATCATAGCCACCCTGAAAATGATTAATTCGGCTCTATTATTATTATTATTATTATTATTATTATTATTATTATTATTATTATTTTTCACTCCCCCTCGCTCCCGCCCCCGAAGGGGACTGAAATTGGACTTTAAAATCCGGAGTGTCACTATTTATCTCTGCGACCCCGAAAACTATGAATTCAACATTATTTTCGATTATTTTTTTAACTCGTCCCCCAAGCCCCCCCCCCCCACTTTAAGGGTGCTTGTGGTGTCTTTCCCCCACGAGGTTTTTTTCTGATACTAAGTCATAAGTGTACCAAGTTTGGTTGAAATCGCTCGAATGGTATAGGAGGAGATGCAATACATTCATACCTACATACCCACCTATACAGTAGACCTATAGATTACATAGACTCGCCTTTGCTCGTTGGGAACCCCCAGTTGCTCTTCGTTAGGAGGTGGTGATAACTCTTGTCATTCCATTGTTGATATTCTATATTTTTAAAATTTTGTTAAATATTATACACGTCTAATACACAGCTACATTTTCAAAATGGGCAGACCTATCAATGTTGGTACTATGACATGAAAGTACATCTCGATCACGGCATGTTGGATTGCTATTTCAAAATAATAGGCATAAGAATGCACCTCCTATCAAGAAAGGTACTTTGTAAGTCAATGCGGCGTGTTTTCATCCTCCTATATACAGCAAATATTATCCTCATCACAAAGCGCAGGTCGCCTATGGGTGTCAAATCACAAGACCTGCACATGGCCAGCCGAACATGTCCTCGGGCCCTCCCGGCACTAAAAGCCATTTCATTTAGCGGACTATCAGGATATAGCGTAAGCTGCTGTCGCCTAGCGACAATCTGTCCATCAAGTCGATCCAAACTTGGTGCGGCTTTGCAATTTAATAAAATTACATAAAATTACTCATAATAATAAAACTACCTTACCGATTTCGTTCACACCACTTCATAATCCCTTTCAGATGTAATAAGAACAAATTGTGAAAATTTCAGCGAAATCGGTCCAGTAGTTTTTGAGTCTATTAACGTCAAATATACCAACATCCTATTTTATATATACTGTATAGACTAAACTAAAGCAGCAGCATTGTATCTCGCCTTCGCATATATCACGGACTGCAATTTTCTGATATTGGAACTGAGGGAGAAACATCATCTATTCTTATATCTCGCATAGGCTTTTCTTCATGTGTCAGTACAAATACGAAACACTGTCGGCAGCCCTGAAGATGGTTTTCCGTGGTTTTCCATTTTCACACCAGGCAAATGCTGGGGCTATGTCCCAATCAAGCCATGGCCGATTCCTGCCAACTCCTAGCCATTTCCTATCCCATCGTCGCCATAAGACCTATCTGTGTCGGTGCGACATAAAGCCAATTGTAAAAAAGAAATCGATATATTAGTACACGGTATGTGTGAGACGTAAGGTATAGGATAGATTCCAGTTTATTACGATATCGCAACTTGCTTTCCAGCGTGACTCCGCTTATAGGTGAGTTATGGAGAAGCGTTCAAGTTTTACGGCAATTTTTAAAATTCGAGTGATTTCGAGTGAAGGAAAGCGAGTCGAAAATTTAATGTGACCGAGTTTAATTCACGCTACTGGCAAAAACTGTTTATATTCAGTAACTTATTGGGGAATGTAGCCTAATAAAGTTCAACCTATTATGCGCGAAATCGTGAGATTTTTAAAATGGATGTTAATTCTAATCAGGTGTAATATACTAACTTCTCGCATACCTCGTGCTCAAAGTTTTAAGCTCGAATTTTCAGGAAAAGAACGTGCGAAATATACGCGAGTATATAATACATAGACTGTCAACAAATTCAGATGTACGCATTGTAGGAAATACGTCCGATAATCACAGGTAGTAAAAAAATTAATTGGCTTTTAGTGCCGGGAGTGTCCGACGACAAGTTCGGCTCGCCAAGTGCAGGTCTTTTGATTTGACTCCCGTAGGCGACCTGCGCATCGTGATGAGGATGAAATAATGATGACGACACATACACCCAGACCCCGAGCCAGCGGAATTAGCCTATTACGGTTAAAATTCCCGACCCTGACGGAAATCGAACCCAGAACCCCTGTGACCAACGGCCAGCACGCTAACCATTTAGCCATGGAGCCGGACCATCACAGGTGGTGAGAAAAGGAATCACGTCAATTAAAATTCAGATAAGAAACAAGCCTCTATCTCGTAGTTTTCATCCAGATTCAAATGTGGCAAGTCAAGTACAGTAAGACCATTTTAGACTGCACAACCTTACTTTCCCTGAGTTGACTTGGGTGAATATTTTGAGTTAGAAAATTTGGCCCTATCCTCATTTGAATTCTCCTGTCAGTGTCAGTGATTATTGCTCAGCATTTGTCCTACGCCTTGCAGTTACAGAAATCCATTATGGGTGCTGGTAGTGAAGTATAACTCGGCAATCATCCCCTCTTAACACTATTAAGAAATAAAATGAAAGACGTCGAACCCTTCAAAGAATTAATATATCGGCAAAAGAAAGGAAAGGGCTAAGTAGGGATGAAAAAGAATGACTCCCTAGGCCTCACAACCTAATACCGTCGCATTCGGGGGAGAGTAAGAGTTGGCCACGGAAGGTCGGATAACAAAGATGAAAATGGGAAGCCTGGCACAAGTGGAAACAATGCCAGGGTCAGCCAGAGGCCCCGTGGTTGCTGACGCACGCTCCTAAGCTAAGAGCCCCTGTGGGTCCTCAGTTTTGGTGACCTTACGATAGACAGAGGATGGCGTGTATACACTCTTTCTCCCCCGCCCACAAAGTAACGCTATCACAGTATGAGTGGGGAAGAAACCATTACTCTGGTTCGATTCCCGGCCGGATAGAGGAATTTAAACGTACATGGTTCTTTCCCATTATTAAAATATTTTCATTCCTCCCCTGAAGGGGGAAGCGGGCCTCTTAAACGGTGACACCGTCTCTCAGGCCGGGAAATTCGTTACGGTGAAGGAGGTGCTCGAAGAAGGTGAGGGGGTTGCCGGCCGTGCCCTATACTAGGAACTGTCCCGACATTCACCTTAGGGCAGGAGAATGGAAAACCACGGAAAACCATTCTCAGGTCAGCTGACGGTAGGGGCCAGTCGTGAGGTCCAGCCCTTTCCCGTCTCCCGATTACAGAGGCGTAGGGCCACGTTAGAGCCGTGGCCACCCCTCCTGAGCTCGGTTGGCCGGTCAGAGTGCAGAGCTGTTGAACCACGGATCAGCCGTGGCCACTTGAGGGCCGAGATCCACTTTGCATCTACCGACCTTCTTTCCTATGGTTTGCGGTCTAGGTGATTTTGCAGTCTTCTCTGGAGCGTTCATAAATTTTTCGCGCGGCATACGCTACCCACCCTCAACCGTCTACATCTAGCTTATGGTATCCACAGGATTCAGTAATATTCTATTGTCTTAGCCGAAGAGAAACAAACATGCACTCAGCAAAGGACCAATGAAGGAGACCGATGTCTAGCCAGACTAAACGTGGCCACCATTAGGTTTATGAGCTGGTCGCTAGAGCGCAGTGCACAACAAGGTCACTGGATGGCGCCGACAGAACTGTAGTTATATCTCCCGCAGCTGCACAGCGCACTTTAGACATTGTCGTAAACCATACACGGTACGTACGATATTGATTGTGTTTATCTGAATAACTAGCATCGTCTGCTGGTCAGAACTGGGCAAAAGAGAGGAATGAAAAGCAGAAAGTCGATGTTGTTAGGTTGAAAAACATAGTCTGTGTTGAATGTGCATCATGGGAAACGAACGATAAAGGGTGAAACCAACGCCCTGTAAAGAAGAAAATGGTTGTATTCCCTCCGCGGGACACATGTATCCCATTATCTATTTAAGATTAGTGTCCGACTCGTTGGCTGAATGGTCAGCGTACTGACCTTCGGTTCAGAGGGTCCCGCGCATGATTCCCGGCCGGGTCGGGGATTTTAACCTTCATTGGTTAATTCCAGTGACTCGGGAGCTGGGTGTTTGTGCTGTCCCCAACATCCCTGCAACTCACACACCACACATAACACTATCCTCCACCACAACAACACGCAGTTACCTATACATGGCATATGTCGCCCACCCTCATCGGAGGGTCTGCCTTACAAGGGCTGCACCCGGCAAGAAATAGCCAAACAAAATTAGTTGACTTGAACTACATAACGTTTCACTGAAAACTTTCCCACTCATCAGACATAGAGTCACTTCAACCATAGTAAAACAAACAGCCGAACCCAGGGGCGCAATGAGGTTTCCGTCGAGCGCAGCGTGATAGTCGAGTGGCGTCGTCACTGACTTCTCACGAAGATGACCGTGGTTCGAATCCTAGCTAATGCATGTGGAATATTAAAAGTGAAAAATCACATCCTTTCGGTTAGAATGCCACGTAAAACAGGAGGTCGCGTGACTATGATCACGATATCAACACTCACGTAAAACTACTAGCTTGCTTTACTTAATCATTGATTTTTTTTATTCCCCACAGGCCTATATAGTGAGTTCTATCCCGGTTGAGTTCGGTCGCGCTGGAGGGGGTTAAACTGCCGCCACACGGAAGTCGCTATAGCTCGGCGTTTCTTGAAACATGTAGTACCGAGCTCGATAGCTGCAGTCGCTTAAGTGCGGCCAGTATCCAGTATTCGGGAGATAGTAGGTTCGAACCCCACTGTCGGCAGCCCTGAAAATGGTTTTCCGTGGTTTCCCATTTTCACACCAGGCAAATGCTGGGGCTGTACCTTAATAAAGGCCACGGCCGCTTCCTTCCCACTCCTAGCCCTTTCCTGTCCCATCGTCGCCGTAAGACCAATCTGTGTCGGTGCGACGTAAAGCAACTAGCAAAAAAAAAAAAAAAAGAAAAAAAAACATGTAGCAATCGAGTCGGGTTCAGTCAGTTAAGGCCCAGCTGCGTTGAATAGTATTAATTTAGCCCCGTCATGTGCATCAGTTTGGTACCGTGCATATGCCTGTATAGTCCCATTTTATACACTGTACGTAGCCTTACCCAGGAGAGACGATGGAGAAGCATGTTACGTGGCCTCCCAAAAGCAGTCTCATCTAAAATATACGCATCCAAATTTCAGTGAGAAAAACATACTGCTTTTATAAATCGTAGCCATGATAATTATGTGCATCGTACTGCAAAAACAGCGACGCTAGTGGTTGTTAAAGTTAAATATTTTAAAATATTGTTTTTCTAAGACTTTGTTTGAACGAGAACTATGCTTGCTTCTCAGCTGCATGTAGTGTAGGTTTCATCCTGTGTGCCTTTCTAAAGCTCAACGAAACAGTGCGTGTTCGGGTGAACGTTTGTTGCAAGTCTATTTAGTTTTAAGGGAAAGGACTCGCAGTTGGTCCGCCCCTGTGGTGTAGTGTAGTGATTAGCAGCCAGCCCCGAACGCCCGGTTTCGATTCCCGGCTCTGCCACGAAATTTGAAAAGTGGTACGAGGGCTGGAACAGGGTCCACTCAGCCTGCGAAGGTCAAATGAGTAGAGGTGGGTTCGATTCCAACCTCAGCCATCCTGGAAGTGGTTTTCCGTGGTTTCTCACTTCTCCTGCATGCACATGCCGGGATGGTACCTAACTTAAGGCCACGGCCGCTTCCTTCCCTCTTCCTTGTCTATCCCTACCAGTCTTCCCATCCCCCCCCCCACAAGGCACCTGTTCAGCATAGCAGGTGAGGCCGCCTGGGCGAGGTACTGGTCATCCTCCCCAATTGTATCCCCGACCCAGAGTCTGAAGCTCCAGGACACTGCCCTTGAGGTGATAGAGGTGAGATTCCTCGCTGAGTCCGAGGTAAAAACCGATCCTGGAGGGTAAACTGATAAAAGAAGAAGAAGCACTCGCAGTTGTTTAGTGATTTAAAGTGTTTGCATATTGTGCCCAAATGGGGGTGAAAACGTAGCTGTGATCCTTAAGTAGAATTCTAATACGTACAGTAATCGCAAAAACGGTGAGGAGTGTTGCCAATTCTACCAACTAGAAAAGTGCTAATATGTACCTAATATCAGCGGAAGTCCAAAAATAACAAATGTATACTTTTAGTTAAGACTAGATAAAAAGTTTCACCCAATGAAACTTACCTTCAGCTAAGATCAAATAATCTGTAAACCATTAGGGATACCTAAACCCTATCTTAAGTTTCGGTAATGTTACTAAGGGGCTCATAATTGAAACTGCAGTACTTTTGCAGTTTCAGTATGTGCTGAGTAACAGTACTGTGACGTACCCACTTGGCCCACAGATGTATGGCAAAATTATAACGTGGCGGGTCACTTTAATATTAAAATAAATAAATGATACGTCATTGTTTCTCCATAAACAGTATCCCAAGGGCGCCAGTCTTCAATCTTATGGCTTGAAAACAAAAGTAGATAATTAATAATAATAATAATAATAATACGTAATGAGACTCAAAAAACTCCCAGGGGTGGGGTGACGGGACACAAATTCATTAAGTACACTAACTTGGAATTTAAGGATCATTAATAATCATTTCAGAACATAAAAATTAAAACAGCTATTTATTAAGATGAAAAACGTGACGTAACGCGTTTTAACGAAATCTGAACTTACGGAAGCAAAAGAAAAATTGAATGAAATTAATTTTAAAAATGAACTGTTGCGCGAAGACTTGCAGTAACTTATGCCATAAGCTCACCATATGTAGACTCTGTTGTCTTGAAACTGATGATATGAGGATCTCTCGTGCCGGCTGCTTCATCTGTTGTTGGATTCCAGTCCTACTTCCTGTCTTTAACACATCCTACTGTACTCCTTACATAAAGTCGTAATGAGTCCTAATTTTAAATGCAAAACCACCATGGGTTACGTTCATAGAGAGAATACACTCGTATTCTTCCGTATTACGGAACAGTAGCGTAGCTAAATTCATAATAAAAGCTCTCCTCCCCTAACTAGTCAAAACCGGTCTCCCGTTGACTACCTCTCGTCATTGAGATAACAAGTCCCAATGAGAGTAACTTTTGAGTAGAATATACTCAGATGCGAAGTGAACTAAGTTAAAATCTTTTCCGACGTGCAGACGTAGAATCGTAGTAAGAGTCTCTTCCAAGAGTGAGAATCAGAATGTCCAATAAGAATGTGAATAAGAGTGCTAATGTCCTCTCCAGCACTTGTCGGTGGTATATATCGGTTCAAAAGTCTCCTTCCATCAGCCATATCACATGGTCCAGTAAGATTCGAGGTCTCATCCCTTCTCCGATGTATTGCTGTGAATCCATCACGTTGCTTCATTACGTTCATTCACATAGGCTGAACTTTCCCGCTGAAATAAAGCGTCCCGAAGCGGAGTTTGAAAAGTGGGTGTCAATAATGTATCAACTGTCTCTTCATGAGGTAGAGAGGGTAAGGTCTCTCGTAACCTTGATGATGTACTTTTCCTGGAATTGGGCTGAAATAAGCCTGCTGACTCTGGTCACCTCACAACGGCTATTGGAAAATTTACTGCAAGTTATAAATATGCATGATGTTGAAATACTTTACCCAATAATTTGTTCGTTCAGAATACGTTATAGCCGCGATACAAAGAAATGAAATGATGATTGAAATGGATGATAAAAACCCTATATATATTGTACCAGAAAAGCCTAGGTCCTGGTCCATATTAATCGAAAGAAACGTTATTCCAGCATAAAAGATCCGACCGACGTACGAACATCTATGTAAAGAATGTTCCAGTATGTGCCAGACCCCACGAGTGCACTAGGCGGAGTCAAGTGACGTCACCTGTCGCTCGAAGCTCACCTCCCCTAAAGATATTTCTCGAAAAGAATTTTCTTTTGTCAGCTTTTCAACGCCTTAACCAATTTCAACGGGACAAACGCTGAATCGTAGCGGACGTCATAAAATTTAATCCCTGTGAATTTCGAATTAATTCATCCCATGGTTGTTGAGTTATAATAATTTAAAGTCTAAAGAAATTACGCACTCACGGTCACATGGCCAAGAGATGCTATCCCTCCCAGCGCTGGTATCTATATATGTCAAGGCCAGCCAGCAAGCAGGCCAGTACAAGGACGAGTATACAGCTGTGTGTGAGTGAGACAGAGGAGAGACCGACCCGCGTACAGTATGTTCGCGCAGTCACGGTGAAAGTACTTGCCGTCGCATTTCCGGAACACGAAGTTATATCGCCGACAGAATTATAAAAGACGTCGCACTGTGTTTCGTACATCGCGTCGCGACTACAGTCTAATCCTAAAGACATTTAAGAATATAATACGAGTGAACTTATTGAAGTGCAAATATCAACTATTTAACGTTCACAGAATATGTCATTACGTGTAGACTTAGGTTACTTCAAATGATATTGAACTTCTACAGAAACTAATGTGTAGAATCACCAGAACTCATTTCTTTTCGAGTATTGAACTGTATTTCTTTATTCACGCCACATCAGTATAAGACTTACAGTAGTAATTTGAGTGAAAACTAAGAACTTTTTCTGAGGTAATATGACGTTATAATAACAAGATAAGCAGAAAATAATCCTTAGTGACTTAATGACTTTGTTCAAAGACTGTGATTATCGACTATGATTTGCCTTTTCAAGTGTGACCTGTGTATTTATGAACGTTTCAGTAACGATTTTAAATAGTATTTCATACAGGAAGGACTGTGATTCTTTATTTAACGTCTTGAAATTCAATTACGCCATAAATAGTGTTCAACAGTAAATGACAGTGTCAGTGATAACTACTCGCACTAAGTGAATTTTTCGTGTGCGAAAAATCACCCTAACAAGCTGCAATTCTACATGATCCAGTTCCAGCCGTCATCACCTCATCGGGAACGTCAACATGGTGTGTTAAGGGAACATCGCCGATCCTGATACTCCACGGAACATTCCAGATGTCCATCCTTCGACATTTTGTAGCAACATTTCTTTCCGTAAGTGAGTAGTAACAAACTGACTAAAATTTTTTCATTAATTTTGAACAGTGGAAACTTCAGTGCCGCGTGTGAACTAATATTTCAGAGTTCTCATAATTTCTCAGAAGTGATTAATTTAATTTCAAATTTCATTTTTATATCTCACAGAAAGACTTTAGGCTTTTCAAGTGTGCTATATATATCAAGGTTTACAAACTGAAAACTGAAAACTTTTAACAGAAATTTAATTTCTCATATCAACTTACAATTACAAGTGTGTGCTTAGGTTTGGAAAGACTTTAGGTGGAAATTCAATACCTCATATTCTCACATATGAAAGACTTTGGAATCAGTGATATTTATTCAGGAAGATTACGTTCAAACTTTTAATGCCAGATTTGAGTCCAATAATCATATTGCAGGGTGAAGAATTAATAAATTGTTTTGAAAAAAAAAATTTAACCATCTATTATTCGCTCTGCGAGTCTATCCTACTCTGTATCGGCTCCAAAACCAAGTTCCACTCCCTAAGGTCCTACTCATGCCCTTTACCCAAAAACTTTTCCTGGTACAATATATATATATATACATATTAATTTAAACATGACCTATCAGTGATTAAATATACAGATCTTATCAATTAATTACATAGTTCAATAATTAAAAACCTGCAGTGATGTCCCAAACATCACAGTACTAACTTTGTCTTTTAAGTGGAACTACAGTACATCTACACTATCCGTTAGAGTCATGACATTAGAAGTTAGGGGTGTAATTATTTTCAAAATTGGACAAGGACTTCTCGAGAAAATGAAATATCTTCAAACGTGATTCATTCGTCAGTCATAGGCCGCCTCATTCGTATGACTCACTAACGAGGTGACTAAGTCACGTGCTGGGTATGAATCCTGATCCTGTTAACATCCACAGGTCTTCCACCTTCTTCGGACAGCTAGTTATTCGTTGTAATATGCACATAAATGTACTTTGGAAACATTGTTTTATTTATATAAATATCCTGTGCCCCTGAATGTTTGAAATTAAACCAAATGCCTACTTTTTCGGTTAAAAAACATCCATAAGGAAGAAATACGTTTTCACATCGAAGCCGCCTCACGTCGGTTTTTCCTGTACTTGTTGCTTGCGATAATATTAAAGGTTTCAAATCATACAAGGTTACTCTATTGTATTCAAGTACTCACCATAACGAATACCTGGCTGTCAGAATAGGGTGCTCCTGATCCGTGCATCAGGTTTTTTTTCTTTACGTCGCACCGACACAGATATGTCTTATGGCGAGGATGGGATAGGAAATGTCTAGGAATTGCAAGGAAGCGGCCGTGGCCTTAATTAAGGTACAGCCCCGGCATTTGCCTGGTGTGAAAATGGGAAACCACGGAAAACCATCTTCAGGGCTGCCGACAGTGGGGCTCGAACCCACTATCTCCCGATTACTGGATACTGGCCCGTGCATCAGGAGCATCTGGTTAGTGTTCATTGGAATGCGATGCCCCACGGCTGGCGAACAAAACATCACCACATTACAATTCACACGTTAAAATACACTACAGTGGCCAGATAAAAGGTTCAATTTTGGTGAAATGTCCTTGTCGAATTGTGGAAATAATTACACTCCTGAATTTACAATGTCTATGTCTCAAGCACTAGCTGTAACAAATCAGGGTGTAGTTTCGTTTATTTTTATTTACTAGTTGCTTTACGTCGCACGGACACTGACAGGTCTTATCGCGACGATAGAACAGGAAAGAACTAGGAGTGGGAAGGGACTGGCCGTGGCCTTAATTGAGGTACATATTGCTGAGAAAATGGGAAACCATGGAAAACCATCTTCAGGGCTACCGACAATGGGGCTCGAACCTACTATCCCCCAAATGCAAACTGATAGCTACGTGACCCAAAACGCGCGACCACTTGCTCGATGCAGTTTCATTTTAAAATAGATATTGATACTTTGAAAGAATTCTGCAGTATCGATTAATGGTCCGTTGGTAACATTCCCGGAAATGAACGGTTCTTTTTTTAGGAATGTCTTAGTTGAGCAGACGTACCTGTTGTGCTTAAGTAGATTTCTAATACCTACAGGAATCGCAAAAAACGGTGAGGAGTGTTGCCAATTCTACCAACTAGAAAAGAGCGAATATATACCTAATATCAGCTGAAGCCCGAAAATAACAAATATATACTTTTAGTTATGACTAGAAAAAATGTTTCGCCCAATAAAACTAATCTTAACAGGATCAGCTAAGATCAAATAATCTGCACCATAAGATGCTTTTTTTAGAATCTGTTTTACGTCGCACCGACACAGATAGGTCTTATGCCGAGAGTGGATAGAAAAGGGCTAGGAATGGGAAGGAAGCGGCCGTGGACTTAATTAAGGTACAGCCGCAGTATTTGCGTGGTGTGAAAATGGGAAACCACGGAAAACCATCTTCAGGGCTGCCGACAGTGGGCTTCGAACCCACTATCTCCCGAATGCAAGCTCACAGCTGCGCGCCCCATAACGCACAGCCAACTCGCCCGGTCACCACAAGTTTAACCAGTGTATTTTAAGGGGTGCTTTGAGTTTCAACTCAACAAAACATCACCACATTACAATTTATCTGTCAAAATGCAGTGGGCGAATAAGGAAACAAACACATCCTAGTAGAATCCCTTACTGCTGACCTCCTTACATAAAGTCTCAACGGGGCGAGTTGGCCGTGCGGTTAGGGGCACGCGGCTGTGAGCTTGCATCCGGGAGATAGTGGGTTCGAATCCCACTGTCGGCAGCCCTGAACATGGTTTTCCGTGGTTTCCCATTTTCACACCACGCAAATACTGCGGCTGTACCTTAATTTAGGCCACGGCCGCTTCCTTCCAACTCCTACGCCTTTCCTCTCCCATCGTCGCCGTAAGACCTATCTGTGTCGGAGTGACGTAAAGCCACTAGCAAAAAAAAAAAAAAAAAGTCTCAAATTGGCAGTAGAGAGACTGCCATCTTCACGCTATTTCTTGCTCTTGTTGTCAGTTGCCAGCCGTCATCCTTTCAAGAGCCATGAATTCCCATAATTAATAGGTTTAAAAAAATCTTACAATAGTTCGAACCAGCTAGATACACATATGGGATTGTACCCGTGCTTAAATGCAACGATAACTAGTTTTGTAGTCAAGTTCGTTTGTGAGGAGCTTCCTTCACACTCGGTCGTCGATATTGGTAAGTAGAGATAATAGGAATTTCTTCTCCGCAGTGTACTCTCCAAAACCTCTCAGGAAGCTTGAAGCATTGGCATAAAATTCTTTTTTCTGTTTCCCCTTAAATCAGATCAGAATTTTTTGGTCAAACTGCAATATGTAAATTTCTAGCCTATTCTGGTATTTCACTGTCATCTGGTAACTGGCGGTTCTCCATACGCTTTTCCAGGCGCTCGTAGAACTTTACAGAATAAATTCCTTGCTCCTCTTTTGAGAATAATGTCTTTCTATTTCCAGTAGGAGTGTGCTACCCCCCCCCCTCTTCCCATTTCTTTGAAAAACCCATTTGCCTATATACACTATATTTAGCTATCTACACTTGAGCTGAGGCAGTACAGTGAAAAATTAATGTCCAGGAGACGAGGAAAAATAGATATACATAACAGGGGATTTAACTGGCATTCGTGATTTGTTAGTCACCCTGTTTTCAGACCAAGCTGATAGCGTTCAACTTGTCACATTAAACAGACACCGTTATTATACAATAACCAGTTGAAATGGGTACACCGGGCGAGTTGACCGTGCGGTTAGGGGCGCGGAGCAGTAAGCTTGCATCGGGGAGATGGTGAGTTGGAACCCAACTGTCGGCAGCCCTGAAGATGATTTTCCGTGCTTTTCCATTATCACACCAAGCAAATGCCGGTGATGTTTCATTAAGGCCACGGCCACATTCCCTTCCCATTCCTACGCCTTTCCTATCCCATCGTCGCCATAAGATCTATGCTAGTGTGACGTAAAACAAATAGTAAAAATAAAATACAAAATGCGTACTGTTTACAATTTAGTTTCGTGTAGCTATTTATTGGCTAGTGCAGCCCGTGTAATGCAAACTCTCCGACGAGGGTGGACGGTATCTAGCGTGTGTGGCAAACGGCGCATTATTGTAGTAGGGGATAGTGTGTGTGGTGTATGAGTTGCAGGGAGGGTGGAAACGGTGAACACCCAGTCCCCCGACCAGGGGAATTCAGCATTCACCGTTAAAATCACTGACCCGGACGGAAATCGAACCCGGGGCCCTCTGAACCGAAGGCGACTCTGCTGATCATTCAGCCAAGGAGCTGGATATTGTTTATAATAAGGATGTGATTACTTGCAAGTTAGATTTTACACGATAATTCACACACCCTGTAACTGTTCTGATCATTTCTCCTTTAATATTCTCTGATTCCCATATTGTTGTGGTCCCCCTGCAGCGCCTAGCACCGAACACCTGTCGCCCGCCGGCCGGGAGCCCCGCCATCGATCCCCGTCCTCATCAATATTCCTCGAAAGCCATTCATAAAGTGCGAGGTGCGTGATCCGAATGGACTGCACCAACGTCTTTAGGGAAACCTGACCGGGCGACCTGGCCGTTCGGTTAGGGGTGCACAGCTGTGAGCTTGCATCGGGAGATAGTGGGTTCGAGCTCCACTGTCGGCAGCCCTGAAGATGGTTTTCCGTGGTTCCCATTTTCACACCAGGCAAATGCTGGTGATGTACCTTAATTAAGGCCACGGCAGATTTCTTGCCACTCCTAAGCCTTTCCCATTCCATCGTTACCATAAGTTAATAATAATGTTACTTGCTTCACGTCCCACTGATTACTTTTTCGGTTTTCGGAGACGCTGAGGTGCCGGAATTTAGTCCCGCAGGAGTTCTTTTACGTGCCGGTAAATCTACCGACACGGGGCTGACGTATTTGAGCACCTTAAAATACCACCGGACTGAGCCAGGATCGAACCTGCCATGTTGGAGTCAGAAGGCCAGCGCCGCAACTGTCTGAGCCACTCAGCCCGGCGTTACCAAAGACCTATCTGTGTCGGTGCGACGTAAAACAAATCTTATAAAGGTAGTGAATCTTGTACTCGACTCTCGTGATGAGCACAATCAGTGGATATCATACAATACCTTCAGTGTCGACAGTGAATCAATTATACCAAGCATGTGGTTTTACGTGGCTGTTAATATGGTGATTTTAGCCACGAGACCAGTCAGTTTTACGTAAAATCCAGACTGTTCTACATGCACTGAGCAGGATTCAAGCCTCAGACTCCTTGCAGAGCAGCTAGTGGCTATGTCACCCGGTTATCATGTCTCTATATCATATACACCATCAAATAAACCAATATTAGGTAGACGGTGCTTCAGAAACATGGATGGCAATTATCAATGATTGCACATAGCCCTAGGGAATGATAATGATGGTGATGATGATGGTCTTTAACATTAAGTACTTTAATCGAAAATGGTGTTAAAATATGCCGGATTGGTGTAATTTTGACTTGGAAGGAATTTCTGAACGCGCAAGTAAACCGATTAAGCTTCCGTGTCTCCTATTAACAAAATGTTCCATCGTCAAGTGCCACAGAGGAGTCCTTTGTAATTTTACTTGGAGATCATTACAATCGTGTCTGCCTTACGCATGGCACTGCAGTATGTATTTAACGTCCCTCTAATAGCTGTAGGCGTTCAGAGACGCCAATGCGGCTGAATTTTGCCTTAAAAGCCGTTATTTAACGTGCTAGTAAACTCACTGATACGAGTCTCTCGTATTGAACCACACTTTGATGCCAACAGATTGCTCTGGGTCTCGATCCCGCACAAATTATTATAGAAGGTGAATGCTTTACGTTACGGGCTGGCGTGATTGATATATTGAGACACGCGTAGGAAATGAAAGGCAGCACTCTCTTTGGAGTATACTGACAGAAAATTAAATTCCAATACCAAGATAAACAAAATTCGGGAGGTATGTTTGCAGATCTGGAAGATGACGGCTATTCAAATTTGCGCACTAGTCGACGAAGAGCGGTAATAGTAGCGCCACAATGACCTTACAAAGCAAGCTGTACAATTCGTGAGCGTTAGTCATCGTCCGATGTTGACGCTGTGAGGTAGGTGAGAGTTAAACTCGCCTTTAAGGAGACGAATACAGCAATATCAGCAGAGTTTGAACGAAGCCGTGTGACTGGGATAGGAGAAGGCGGATATTCCTTTCGCGATATTGCAGAAACACTTGGCATGGATGTATACACAATGCGCCGGTGTTGGCAGCAATAGTCACGGAAAGGCACTGTCTCAAGAAGACCGGGGTCCGGCAGTACACAGGCCGCTACGGAAAGGGAAGACCGCCCTATCCGTCGCATGACTCATGACTGTGGGCGATCGTATACTGCATCTGCAGCAACCATTCAGTTTGCAACAGAGTGATACAGTAAACTGTCACAAATCGATTACCCGTAGGAGAGCTCTGAGGCATACGTTCTGAGAATCAGAATCACTACCATCTGCGATTTTAGTAGTGTCATACTAGAGCTCATGGAAGGGCAGAGTGGAGATCTGTTGTATTCTCAGATGTGAGCTGTTTCTATCTTGTTGCCAGTGATGGCCGTAGGTTGGTAAGGAGGAGGGCAAATGAGTGCTTGGAATCAAGTAGTCTGCAGCGTCGACACACTGGACCTACACCAAGAGTTATGGTCTTGGGAGCGATTTTCTTTGACAGCAGGAGCACACTCGTCATTATCCCATGAACTTTGACAGCACATTTGTATGGTGGACTGATGATAGAACCGGTTGTGCTGCCATTTATTCGCAGTATTGATGGAATGTTTTCGAACAGGATAACGGTCGTCCTCACACCAACTCGCTCTACAGACTGTCGACCAGTTGCCTTTGGTTGCGAGATCACCAGACCTTTCGCCCATTGAGAACGTATAGGACAATACGAATCCAGCGTCATCCAATACCAGCATTAACCGTTGCTGATCTGACTGGCCAAGTGCAACAGACGTGAACACCATTCCACAAAATACATATGGTACCTGTACGACACAATGCATGAGCGTTTGCAAGATTGCATTCAAAATCGTGGCGACTACAGGGATTATTAATGTACTACCAGTCATATGTCTTCTCGCGTATATTTGAATCTGTGTCCTGGAAACATTAATAAAATAAATGTTATCTAAACAATTGCTTAGTCTAAATTGCATTCCTCTAAACCAATGGCTTCTAAGTCTTGGAATTTCATTTTTCGCCAATGTATGTCATATGAGAGCCGGGGTCCATTCCTGACTCTGCCATAAATTTAAAAGTAGCTTGAGAACTGGAATGGGGTCCGCGGTGGTCCTACACCTTCTTCATTTCTCAGTTGCCGGCGTCTTCAGGACTCAACCCATCAGCTTGCATATCTTGTCTGATGTTATCTGGCCAGCGATCATACGTGCTCCACGTGGCCGGAGTACTGTTGGATCGAACTGAAGGGCTGTTTTTACCATTGGGTTGTCCTTGCTTCTGAGGACACGACCGTGCCACAGGAGTCTAGATTCGCTCACTTGCCCAGCAACTGTGGCCATGCCAAGTGTCTGCCAAACGTGCTCACTACTCACGTGGTCATGACGAGTCAGTCCAAGCGTTCATCAAAGCATTTTAATCTCCATGGTATGGAGTTGTTGCTCATGTCTCCTAGTGATTGGACGATATTATTCCCCTTAATAGACTATAGGAGGCGTCTGTGGATCAGTGGTAGAGTGCCGGCCTTAGGATTTCAAGATTTCGGACTCTAACGTGCAGAGATAGGATTTTTGAAGGGTGGAAAAGAGTCCATTTGACAATCAACATAGTTTGATGTTAACAAGTAAAAGACCTCTGGTGTCACTTTGGTGTTTACTCGACAAAATTAATTAAAACCCTCTCATAAAACGCCCAAGAGAGATCCGGTTTACCCTACCGTCTGATAGAGGAAAATGGAACGTCCAAATTGACGCACAGGTAGCCTAGATGGCGTCCAATCGAAATACCTGCACACGGTAGATAACGATATTTCTTCTTCTTCGTCTTCTTCTTCTTCTTCTACTTTATCTGTTTATCCTCCAGGGTCGGTTTTTCCCTCGGACTCAGCGAGGGATCCCACCTCTACCGCCTCAAGGGCAGTGTCCTGGAGCTTCAGACTCTGGGTCGGGGATACAACTGGGCAGGATGACCAGTGCCCCGCCCAGGCGGCCTCACCTGCTATGCTCCCTTGGTAGGGGATGGGAAGATGGGAAGGGATAGACAAGGAAGAGGGAAGGAAGCAGCCGTGGCCTTAAGTTAGGTACCATTCCGGCATTTGCCTGGAGGAGAAGTGGGAAACCACGGAAAACCACTTCCAGGATGGCTGAGGTGGGAATGGAACCCACCTCTACTCATTTGACCTCCCGAGGCTGAGTGGACCCCGTTCCAGCCCTCGTACCACTTTTCAAATTTCGTGGCAGAGCCGGGAATCGAAACCGGGCCTCCGGGTGTGGCAGCTAATCACTCTAAACACTACACCACAAATGCGGACAAGGATATATCTACTGTATATAAATAAAAGGAAGTCGATATGGAGTGATTTCTCTATATATAAAGGTATAAAGATGAATTTATGAGACACTTTCAAGCATCTTAACAAACTTAAATCTTAGTACCAAGAAAGCCGATGACTTGGATCCCTAGAAGAATCGAAAATTCTCAAAATTCCCTGAGGGAGCCACATTGGGGTGTTTCAAATTTGGGGCTCAGCGTAAGAACGCAGTCGGATATATTTATCCAAAATGATAACCTATAGGTTTCGTGGGCTGAAACGTTTCCTGAATGTCTTAATTTCCCCCACTCCACCTCCACCTCCTCACCCAAATAAAGATGGCGAAAAAATCTTCCAGACGAGCTATAAATTGAAATTTGGCACAATTGTAGCTTTTAGCCTGTAACCGACGGTAAAATTCCAAGTTATTTAAATGTTTCACTTTTTACCCCCGTAAAATAGCGGAATATGGAGGTAACTTCAATGACGGTGCAGACATTCGTTTCGAGGTATTTAGTGGCTAAACTTTAAGTCATGCCACAAAACGAATGGCACAATCTCGGTTCAATTTGGAGTGATCTACAAATTTGGTCCTATGACTTTTATCGTATCTCTATCCCTTATACGTTAGATTTGGCTGACATTTTGCTATTGTACGTAAATTTTGTACTTTTTACACGTGTGACACACTTATAGTACGGATAGAATCATCAAATTCGGCAGCAACATTGGCCCACCCGGTGGCCATTTGTGAGCCAAATTCTATGTTTCTAGACATCACAAGTATCCAAAAAGTAATGCAGTGTGTGTAAACTGTGCCCAAAGTTTGCCCTATTCAACGTCTCTAACACATTCTAACCAATAAATAGAGAAGATATGAGAAAACGTCACATGGTCAACCATGTAGACTGTAGAGCACGAAATTCAGCCTCTGATGACTCAATCTGTTTGTCGATGTGAGTTATCGTTTTTAGTATTTGATTTACGTCGCACCGACACAGATAGGTCTTATGGCGACGATGGGAAAGGGAAGGCCTAGGGTTGGGAAGGAAGCGGCCGTGGCCTTAATTAAGGTACAGGCCCAGCATTTGCGTAGTGTGAAAATGGGAAACAACGGAAAACCATCTTCAGCGCTGCAGACAGTGATCTTAAAGGACGCTACGATCCTGGACCGATTGCGAGCCGGGCTGAGCACCTCAGACGGTAGAGCATTGGCTTTTTTTGCTTAACTTGGTAGGTTTGATCCTGGCTCAGTCCGGTGACGTCAGCTTCATGTTGGTAGATTTACTAGACCGCCCCTGTGGTGCAGTGGTTAGTGTGATTAGTTGCTACCCCCGGAAGCCTGGTTTCGATTCCTGGCTCTGAGACGAAATTTGACAAATGATACGAGGGTCCACCCAGCAGAGGAGTTTCGATTCCCATTTGAGCCATCCTGGAAGTGGTTTTCCGTGGTTTCGCACTCCTCCTCCAGTCAAATGCCGGGATGGTACGGTACCTAACTGAAGGCCACTGGCGCTTCCTTCGCCTCTTTCTTCTCTATCCCGTCCCATCTTCCCATCCCCCATAAAGGCCCCTGTTCAGAATAGCACGTGAGGCCACCTGGGCGAGGTAGTGGCCTCCATCCCAGTTGTATCCCCCGACCCAAGGTCTCACGTTCCAGGACACTGCCCTTGAGGCGGTAGAGGTGGGATCCCTCGGTGAGTCCGAGAGAAAAATCAACCCTGGAGGGTGAACGGATTAAGAAAGAAAGAAAGAAAGAAAGAAAGAAAGAAAGAAAGAAAGAATTCCTCCGGGACAGTTCCGGCACCCCAGCATCCCCAAAACCCGTAAATGTAGTTAGTGCGACGTAAAAGCAATAACATTATTTTGAACGATTGCGGGACTTGGTGAGACGATAAGTACTTTCTTCTCCCAGATTTTCTAACTGATCATACAGGATCTGATTGAAATGGTCAATTGTGACAGCCACTGCAGATGTGTATCGAAAGAGAGAACAGACAGATCATGGAAATAATTCACACTTTGTGCAACCTATAGTCATAAGTGGCTAAAATAGGGGATAACACCCTTGGTGTAACTTCATAAATGTAAATGAAACATTTTTAAATATTTCATTTTGAAGGATGTTGCATATCTTCTGTCCTTTCAGATTACCAATATTGTCACAAAGAAATTCAAAATGCGGATGAAAATTTAGAAGCCATCAAAATTGTGAGAAGGGGAAATATATATCTAAATGTATAGAAAACGGTGCAAACGATTCAAGATATTTATTTATTTATTTATTTTTGCTAGGGGCTTTACGTCGCACCGACATAGATAGGTCTTATGGCGACGATGGGATAGAAAAGGCCTAGGAGTTGGAAGGAAGCGGCCGTGGCCTTAATTAAGGTACAGCCCCAGCATTTGCCTGGTGTGAAAATGGGAAACGACGGAAAACCATCTTCAGGGCTGCCGATAGTGGGATTCGAACCTACTATCTCCCGGATGCAAGCTCACAGCCGCGCGCCTCTACGCGCACGGCCAACTCGCCCGGTATTTATTTATTTATTGCTAGTGGTTTAACGTAGCATTAACGCATCGAAGGGTTTCGGCGATCCAAATACGGTAAAAGGGTAGGATTGGGAAGTTAGGGACCGTTGCCTTAATTACGGTGCAGCCCCAGCATTTGCGTGGTGCGCAAATATTTATAATAATAATTTAATGTTATTTGTTTTACGTCCCACTAACTACTTTTATGGTTTTCGGAGACGTCGAGGTGCCGGAATTTTGTCCCGCAGGACCTCTCTTACGTGTGAAATGTCAGGACAGTTCCTACTCATAGGTCACAGCTGATTCTTGCCCATATATCATTCAGCATCATCTGTTTCATCTTCGTTAGCTCCTCAACCGAGGTGGCATCGAGAAGGGCATCCGGCCGTAATAAACATACCATATAAATTCATCTCACATAATCTCCCACACCGTATCAAGAAGCGGGACTAAGGGATAGACACACACAGCATTACTGGCCGATAGTGAGAATTTATGTCTAGGCAGAAAACTTGTTTAATGAAATTGTTTTTGTCTAAGCGTCAATTAGAAAATGTACACGGTTTAAGTACATTAATAGGAATTGTCGAGCGCTAGTAAATATCCGTATGTATGATTTTATATGTCAAATACCTAGGAATGAAAATTACCGAGAAAAATATGCAAGTTTAGACTTACAAGTGTTACTGCAGTCAGGTAGCTACTGAGGAAATACAAAATGCAGGATCCTGAGTAACGAGACCTATCGAGCTCTGATTTTAAATATTCGAACGAAATCAATGATTCAAAAACTTTTGGGACATGTTAAAGAAACCAACACCTGCAGTTTTCGCAGCAACCAGGACATAAACTAGATGTTACGGCTCTAATCCGAAGAAGACAACTGAGATAATTTAGAAATATTTTTCGTAGCCCAATACACTAACCTTCGTTGGATAGCAAAATGGAGAAAGATTTATTTGGGCAGATCAAGGTTTCACTGGAGAGATTAAGTGGGACGAGACCTTTGGAAAGAAGAAGAAATGAGGATCAAGGCATTAACAGAAGAACACGGCGGACAGTTGTAAGCGAGTTTCAGACGGCAATGTTCGTAATTGTAATTTGGATCTTGGATTGCGACAGGAGCCCCAATGGTACCAATTTTCGTCCTATATGTGTGTGATTATTATTATTATTATTATTATTATTATTATTCTGACCTGGGATATTCACAGGGAGCAGCTCGAGAATATTTCGGTTTCCTTATTAATTGTTTTTAAAATATCCCTGGAGGATGTACGTGAAATGTATGGTACCAAGGGATGCTCCTGCGTTCCTGAACCATGACACTAGCCTCAGGCTCTGATAAACTCAGAAATGTCTGCGGCCGGGCTGAGTGGCTCAGACGGTTGAGGCGCTGGCCTTCTGACCCCAACTTGTCAGGTTCGATCCTGACTCAGTCCGGTGGTATTTGAAGGTGCTCAAATACGTCAGCCTCGTGACGGTAGATCTAGTGGCACGTAAAAGAACTACGGTTGGACAAAATTTCGGCATCTCGGCGTCTCCGAAAACCATCCAAAGTAGTTAGTGGCAAACAAAACTAAAAATAACATTATTAACAAGTGTCAATAGTATGGAGGAAATTCGTTGGTAGGGACACAAGTAGAAATCTTGAACTAGAACCAGGTGACCCACTTGAAGACCCTGGAAGTGTTTGGGTGGGAAGAGAATGAGATAGAGGTTACCACCTGCCCTCCCGCTGAAGATGTGGACCTACCCCGTTGAGGCAGGCATCAGCCCGGGACGCCCGGGCGATGCGGGGGCGGAAAGCGCCCGTGACGTCACAGTCGGTATTGAACTGTAGCTGCAGACGTCCTGTCGTGACTCATTCATAGAATCCTACCACCACTTGATGGCTGCTGTACTCAGACCTGCCCCAGCATGCAGCAGGTTACAGCAACCAATATGCCTCTCGGCTGCCCTCATGCTATCTATAATGACAGCAAGTACATGAGCCACTCTCAAATACCAAAATGAATAGAGTTCTTCTTGCAGACTCAAAGGTTGACTTTGATTTGCTCAGTCCGCTATATCCCTCACTTACACTTTATTGAATACTAATGTTAAGATTAAAGTTTGTACAGGTTTCTTCACAGTCAATACCAATCGTGAGAAGATGAAATAGCTATTTTTCTATAACCCGCTCCCCTCTAGCCACAAAATAAATTTGTTTTGTTATAGGCATAATCTGTTCGACATCATCTTCTGTTAAATGTCAAACTTTATAAAACTGAGTTCATTCGGAATGCATACCGCCGTATTCCCATAGCAAGAACAGAGTAATATCAAATCCAAAGAAACTTTGAGATATTTCTCGTGAAAAGGATAGCTAAGTGCGTGAAGGCCTATCGAATTTCAGTTACTATGAAACACGACCGTACACCTCGACTATATTCTGAATCGCTGGTTACTATGTTCTCAGGTATATCATACTATGGTGGTATATTTTAAGGGGTAGCCCATTGGAGAATGGGAAAGGAATTCGCCACCTTACTGCAAGTAAACTCGACTCACAATGCCCCGATGTGTCACTGACTAGGTCGCCAATGTAGAAGTTTGTGTGAAATGCACATTATTATTATTATTATTATTATTATTATTATTATTATTATTATTATTATTATTATCATCGAAATCGACTTTCAGCCTATTAGGTCGTGTTACGTACATATAGTACGTGTTGAAGAGATGTTAAGTACAGAACAAAAAAGGCCAACCGGACACCAGTGGGATCCGACGCGAAATCGTTTGGTTGTGGGTTCGGACTCCACACAACCTAATAGACTGAACGTCGATTTCGGTTACAGTGCGGTCGTGAAAATGTATTATTATTATTATTATTATTATTATTATTATTATTATTATTGGGGGCGTTGGCCGAGTGGTAAGGAGCGCGCAGCTATGAACTTGCATCCGGGAGATATTGGGTTCGAACCCCACTGTTGGCAGCCCTGAAGATGGTTTTCCGTGGTTTCCAATTTTCACACCAGGCTAATGTTGGGGCTGTACCTTAATTAAGGCCACGGCCACGTCCAACTCCTAGATCCTTCCTATCCCATCGTCGCCATAAGACCTATTTGTGTCGGTGCGACGTAAAGCAAATTTTAAAAAATATTATTAATATTATTATCATTATTACTAATTGCAATTACTAATTACTAATACACTAATTACAACAGAAAAAGTATAGATTCGATCCTTGTGAGAATGAACCTGTCGACAAAGGAAAGGAGAGGGCTATGAAGGGCATGAAAATACCGTCTGGACGGAAGAGATCAAGAATTGATCAAGGGAGGTCGGATGAATGTAAGATGCTTTGCACAAGTAAATGGAAGCAGTATTAGACTCAGCTAGAGGCCCCGTAGGCAGGCATGACTATCCGGTCAATTGGTTGTCGCTAAACCGGAGTTGAAATCACACTAGGACTACCTAAAATAGGAGTTTCACAGTATTTTGTAGAGTAGGTTTGTTATTGACCTTTGAAGATAAAATGAAATTTTAATGAAATTACTTACTCTCCAGCTACATTGTAGTTGACTACTCTGTATTTTTTTAGGTGTTCTTATAAAAATAGTAGGCGATGCCTTGTTTCGGTCAGGATAATGCCCTCTCATCCGCACAGGGTGTGTTCGGGCAATACTTAAACGAAGACCCACCGGTGACGATTCTATGAAATTATTTTGTTTGCTCTGTGCTTTTCCAACCAGAATCCCTTTGCAGAATCTTCCTGAATTATTGGTCCTGAAGGCCTTCCACATAACTCCACCCAGGCCAATTTCTGCATTGCAGCTGACCTCCAGCGATAATAAGATAGCAGTTTACCACAATCACGCCACTCTGTTTAATACACAACCACCTTTCAACACCGCCGAAGAAAAGAAAACTCAGCGTGGCGTCATGGTTTCTCTATTAATTGCATGTGACCGTAGGTAGCAGACTGGATGTAGCAAAACACAAAGAGTACCACATAATCCGCTCACTAATTACATAATGTTATTTGCTTTACGTCACACTAACTACTTTTTCGGTTTTCGGAGACGCCGAGGGGCCGGAATTTAGTCCCGCAGGAGTTCTTTTACGTGTCAGTAAATGTACTGACACGAGGCTGGCGTATTTAAGCATCTTCAAATACCACTGGACTGAGCCAGGATCGAACCTGCCAAGTTGGGGTCAGAAGGCCAGCGCCTCAACAGTTTGAGCCACTCTATTAAGACAAGCAGGGGGTACAGATAATGCACCGTTTGACTCCAGCCAAAGAGCAGATGAAGTGTTCCCATAGACTAAATCGGAAGAAAAAATGAGTGTATCCACAGAAGAATGGTGTCTGCCTGTCAGGTCATCAGCCCAGAGGCTAGCTGGATCCTCAAAGGTTATACGGGAACCGCAAAAAGCAATGGCGGCGCCAAAATCAGGCATACTGGACAAGATGAAGAGTGAGGTAGTTTGCCATTGCTTTCCTCGCTGGACCAGAAAGTGTTATGTGCAACGCCTTTCGTAACAAGCAGGCGCACTAGTCATTTTCCGAATGTCATTACTCATCACCACCTACACCCCAGCAGCTTTCATATTGTCACAGCCACGTATGAGACTGAGACTTCGGTGAAAGCTACACTTTGCTCTAGCTGGCGCGTTGGCCGTGCGGTTATGTGCACGCGGCTGTGATCTTGGACCCGGGAGATAAGGGGATCGAATCCCACTGTAGGCAGCCCTGAAGATGGCTTTCTGTGGTTTCCCAATTTCACACCAGGCAAATGTTGGGGCTGTACCTAAATTGAGGCCACGGCCGCTTCCTTCGATCTCCTAGGCCTTTCCTATCCCATCGTCCCCATAAGACCTATCTGTGTCGGTGCGACGTAAAGCAACTAGCAAAAAAAAACCACTTTGTTCTAGCCTGTGCCAAGAGATAGATCCGATCAAAAATGGCAGTAGGCGGAAAAAGGAAATAACGGTAAGGCTTATGAGTTGTGATAAAATGAAAGACATTGTAGACCTAGTCAATATATGCTCATATTAATCGAATAATTATTATTAGTCAGCAGCCCTGTGGTACACAGGCGGCTTACCTAGGCCCTAGGTTCGTTCTCCGGCCAGTTCAAGGATTTAAATTCTGGACTGAGTATTAGAAGGGGGCTCAGGTAAACGCTAGAGCAGTTCTCCATGTGTTGGCGTCGGCACCCCATGATGTTACGGCTAAGCGCTGAAGGAGGTTATTACGGCTCTTCAGTTTTGCAGCAGGCTATTCAGAGTCATCCCCACATATTTAGGGGTGGCATTGTACTTCAATGCCTTATCTCTAAAAATGAGTGGGGAAGTAGTTTGCAAACCTGCTGTCCAGGTGAAAAGCATTTACTTTGCTCTTCTGAAGCAAATCCCACAATCCGGCATATAAAACTGCCTTGGAACTGATAAACAATCACTTCAGTCCCGAAGACAACTGGTGGAATGAGTGGTCATCATTTATACCACCAGGCATCGTAGAAGTTGAGAACCCATTGTAAACCTTTCAATCGAGCTAGGTGTGTCTTGAGCTAAGTGTTTTAATTGATAAGAATGTCGTGCGAATAGTGGGTGACTACCCGTTTCCTAAGAAGACATCATCGTTTGAGTTGACCAGTAGTGGAAGAGCTTTCACGTATTCATTGAATGATCTATCCTGTACGAATGTGCTGTTCATTTAATGTGTAACACGCCAACGTTCTAGGGATATAAGCTTCCTGCACGACTCGATATCCGCAGTAACTCGCTCTGTCGTACCAGATAATCCTTGGAGATCGCTCCAGTTTCCCCTGGCCTACTTCCCAACCCCTGACGCCTCTTGAGAATGGCATCAAAGCCTCACCGCCTATAAGAGGTCACGCACTTTCTTCCTGTCTTAGACATTCTCCTTTGCCAAGAACGTGTGTTCTTCCCTTTTGCTCTAGTCCACAAGACCACAGTGAATTCCAGAAAATGTACGTCGTGTTCATTGAAATGGTGAGTCATATTCCTGTGGTTATGATTCCACGCTAAACGAGAGGTGCCGTGGCTATGATCATGATATCAGTAGTCGCGAAAATCTACAACCTTGCTTGCTATAATCTATTTCTTTTTCCGGAGGACATGATTATTTCAGTGGATTAGCTGCTGGCTTCCTACCCACAAAGCTGAGGCTCGAATCCCGGTCAATTCAGCGTTGAGATTTTCATCTCAAAAATACGTAGCTTCAGGAAGGGCATCTGGCCAAAATCAAAATTAGCCTGATGGGCTCCATCGACCATTGGGATAAGCTGAAGACTGTGCTTATATATTTTTATTTCCTGGCCTTTTCCCAACTACTTAGGGTAGTTTTAAAGCTAGATACTCATTCCCTGATTCCAACCTTATGTGGGTGGATCAATGTATGAGATATTTCAGTGTCGGTTAGAAGTATGGTGTATTGGGTGTAAATGAGAAGGTGTGTATGAAGACGAACCCAGACATCCAGGCCCGAGCAAAACGAATTAACTTGATGCATCTATAATTACGGCCCGACCGGGAATGGAACTCGGAGTCCTCTAAACTGAAGATCACAACGCTTATAATTCACCTAAGGAGCCGAACTATCCATTTTTCTATCCATTTATTTATTTATTTATTTATTTATTTATTTATTTATTTATTTATTTATTTATTTATTTTATTACCAACCTCTGTGGGGGTGGGATACGATAAATTCAATGTGGGAGGTTACTAAAAGTGGTTATTTATTTAGCGTATGATGCAATACAAAATAAACATAAAATAATATAGATCCGTAAGTACATCAACAGAAATGGTATGTCCCACTCAACTGAAAGATTAGATTTGTACATCTAAACTCTTGATCCAGTCCACCGCTTCAGAAGTAGCTGAGTTTAGGTCTTCCAGACTTCCAACGAAGGCACGGAGGGGACAATCCAACTCTATGTCTTCCATTGTTTGTGGAATGCTAGCACAGTCGCAGAATGGGCTATCTGTCCAACCCCACTTATGAAGAAGGGAAGCGGTTCTTCCCAAGCCGTATCTGATACGGTTGAGCCTACTCAAGATACACCTAGCTCGATTGCAGCCACTAAGTTTTACAATTGGGTTCTCAACTTCCAGGAAGCCTGGTGGTATAGGAAATGACCACTCATTCCAGCAGTTATCTTCGGGACTGAAGTGATTGTTTATCAATTCTAAAGCAGTTTTATATGCCGGATTATGGGATTTTAGTCTACATGTCCCTAGTTCATTCACATCTTTATTATTGGGACTGTTATGTTCTTGCGCACTCTTGACGTAGACGAACAAGACTTCTTTGTCTTCTGGTCGGAGAAGGCAGGATGTTACTCACTGGATTGGAATATTAAGGAATGTACCAGTTAGGATTCGCATGCTGTGGCGGAGCTCAACATCCACAAGGTGAGTGTGGCAACTCTTAGGCCATACCGCAGAGTGATTCTGAACTGAACAATAGGTAAGCGCTAGAGCAGTTTTTCTCCATGTGTTGGCGTCCGCATCCCATAATGTTCCGGCTCAGCCCTGAAGGAGGTCATTACGGCTCTTCACTTTTGCAGCAGGCTTACGTAGATGTGCTCTGTGTGTTAGAGATCTATCCAGAGTCATCCCCGGATATTTAGTCTAAAAACGACTCTGGAGAAGTAGTTTGCAAACCTGCTGTCGAGGTGAAAAGCAGTTACTTCGATTTTCTGAAGGTTGGGTTGCAAGAGCCATGTTTTGATGTAATCATCCGGAACTGTAAGGTCTTGCCTGAGAACATCCTCCGCTTCAGCAAAACTAGTACGTTGAACAGTGAAGTTGATATCATCCGCATATATGAATTTGCGATACATTGTTTTAGGAAGATCATGGGTGTACAAATTAAAAAGAGCAGGTGAGAGAACCGAACCTTGTGGTAAGCCATTATTCAGTTTGTGGAGTGGGCTTCTGCTGTTCTCGGAAAAAACTTGGAATAGTCTATTACTTAGCATGTTTTCTATCAAGGTTATGATCTTCGTGCAGGCAACAGCCTTGATCAGTTTTAATAGTAGCCCATCCTTCCAAACTGTGTCGTATGCTGATGTGAGATCCAGAAACACAGAGACGCCCTTCAACTTCTTCTCAAAACGAGCTTCCACAAAGGTGATCATGGAAAAGACTAGGTCGCTGCAACCACAACCAGGGTGGTATCCTGCTTGTTCAACTGTAATTAATGCTTCAATTGTTAGTGCTATTCTGTTCAGGACCAATCTTTCTAGAAGCTGGTACGTAAGAGAGAGCAAGACTAAACTTCACGTCCGTAGATTTAACCTTAAAACTACCCTACACGTTACCCCCAGGTGGTGATAAATAAGGAACAGTGATTCAGATTCCCCTGTACTGCCCTTCAGGGCCTCATGGCAACAACACCTAATAGTCCTTTCAAGGGGGGTAGAGTTCCAAACACGGATAATAGGCTCACAACTAAAAGTGGTGACCTCCCCAGAGGTTTTCAACATAGTACCATGCCACGGAGTACAGCTGTTTGCGTTCGTCCTTTATTGCTCTAGTTTTAACATATTCATAAAATCTTCTATTATTAGCCTTATAACCTTGTTATTTTCGATCGGTATCTGTCTGTCTATATACGGTAGCTCTCTTACTGCCAAGAAAATATTATTGTTTAAAGATGACGTACAACTGGGCAACTATCCTCTCTTAAAAACTAATCAGAAAGGAAAAATGAATATTGAAGTTATCGCCAAAAGAAGGGGAAGGGTCATGAAGAGCATGATAATGAAGACACCCTAAGCACAAATATTAGGATGATCCAAGGGCCCCAGAGTTCACCAAACTAAGCTGAGAGCCCCTGGATCGTTTCTTATGACAGATAAAGGACCATCCCCACTCACAGACGATCAAACATGACAACATGAACTACCTTTCTGTATACAGAGGGTAGGAAGAATCTCACCCAGTAATAACACATCGTGATAAAGGGATCAGAACAATTCAAATCAAAATACGAACCAACCTTATAACTCCCAAATTTCATCCAGGTTCAAATGGGGCAAGTAACCTAACGTTGTTTTCTACGAGTCTGCGGCCCGAATGTCTCAAGAGGATCCCCGTCTTACATCATGTTTTTGTGTCTAGTGGTCATCAAACGTCAAAACACAGATGTCTAATTTTTTTACAAATGAAATAATCCCTTCGCTCAAACCGACGCTCGAAAATTTTAAAAATTTTAACTGAGATCAAGTAGAACGATGTGCAGACTCCCGCCTGATATACTGTATTATGGCTGCGGAACTATATCACATTACTTTCTCTCAGTTGAGTCTGGACGAATATTGTAAATTACAGGGCTGGTTTCTACCTTCTAAAGTAAGTTCTTTCTTTCTTTCTTTCTTTCTTTCTTTCTTTCTTTCTTTCTTTCTTTCTTTCTTTCTTAATCTGCTTATCCTCCAGGGTTGGTTTTTCCCTCGGACTCAGCGAGGGATCCCACCTCTACCGCCTCAAAGGCAGTGTCCTGGAGCGTCAGACATTGGGTCGGGAGATACGACTGGGGAGAATGACCAGTACCTCGCCCAGGCGGTCTCACCTGCTATGCTGAACAGGGGCCTTAGTGGGGGATGGAAAGATTGGAAGGTACAGACAAGGAAGAGGGAAGGAAGCGGCCGTGGCCTTAAGTTAGGTACATTCCCGGCATGTGCCTGGAGGAGAAGTAGGAAACCACGGAAAACCACTTCCAGGATGGCTGAGGTGGGAATCGAACCCATCTCTACTCAGTTGACCTCCCGAAGCTGAGTGGACCCGTTCCAGCCCTCATACCACTTCAAATTTCGTGGCAGACCCGGGAATCGAACCCGGACCTCCAGGGGTGGCAGCTAATCACACTAACCACCACACTACAGAGGCGAACTTGTAAGTTAATATAACGAAAGCTCGAGAATATGGTGCCCGAATCGTACTTGTTTATTTAGCGATTAACTATCCAAAATAAAACAATTCACGTTAATAAAAGTCAAGTACACGTTGTAGGTATTCATAGCATACATAGTGAAAAAACCTTTAGCACGGAAATATACCGTTTTATTTTTACATTTAAATTAACAGCCTCCATGGCTCTTGCGGCAGCGCGCCGGCCTCTCACCGCTGGGTTCCGTGGTTCAAATCCCAGTCACTCGATGTGAGATTTGTGCTGGAAAAAGCGGAGGCGGGACAGATTTTTCTCTGGGTACTCCGGTTTTTCCTGTCATCTTTCATTCCAGAAACACTCTTCGATATCATTTCATTTCATCTGTCAGTCATTAATCATTGCCCCAGAGGAGTGCGACAGGCTTCCGCAGCCGGCACAATTCCTATCCTCGCCGCTAGATTGGGGCTTCATTCATCCCATTCCTGACCTGCTCTAATGGCTAGAAACAGATTTTTGGTTTTTCATTTCAATTTTGCATTTAAACTCTTTGGGCGTCAGTCTCACAATGTGTTAGCTTCATCAAAACGCAGTTAAGTCCTGCTGATTGTGCGGTCTGTGGTAAAATGTATTACTGAGGATGTTGCAGTGCTCTATTCCAGTGAACTTATGCAAAAACACACGCAGATGAGATAAAATGGAGGTGATAACACGAAAACGATAAAATTGTGGCGATAGACAAATGTAGACTAAAGTTCCTGATATTCTTATACCGGGTTGGTCATTGGAGTCATGAGCTAAATTGTAATTATAAGTGTCCACGTCCACTTCATCACCACTGGGGATTATTAAGCAGCAGTTTTCGTACGCCTTATATATTGGTTCATAGTGAGCCAACTGCCGAATATGAGTACCATTTTCATCATGGAGCAACTACGGAAAACGACTTAATTTTGATTTAAATAAAATTATTATTTATTTATTTATTTATTTATTTATTTATTTATTTATTTATTTATTTATTTATTTATTTATTTAATCCGCTCACTCTCTAGGGTTGGCTTTTCCTCCCGGACTCAGCGAGGGATCCCACCTCTATCACCTCAAGGGCAGTGTCCTGGAGCGTGAGACATTAGGTCCCGGATACAACTAGGATGGAGAACTACTACCTCAGGCGGCCACACCTGCTATGCTGAACAGGGGCTTGTGGGGGTGGGAAGTTCGGTATCATCCCGGCAGTTGCCTGGAGGACAAGTGGAAAACCACTTCGAGGATGACTGATGTGAGAATCGAACGCCTCTCTACTCAGTTGACTTCCTGAGGCTGAGTGGACTCCGTTCCAGTCCTCATACCACTTTTCAAATTTCATGGCTTAGCCGGGAATCGAACCCGGGCCTCCAGTGATGGCAGCTAATCACACTAACTACTACACCACAGAGGCGGGCTTTAAATTAAATTAAGCCTTTGGCCTTTATAACAATAGCATCGTTCAGCTGTGGCGGAGAAGAGCAAAGTCTCCAGGACACGTAAAGCTTTCCAGAAGTATCTCTCTTTTCATCCAGCACAAGCCTAAAAGACACGTCGACGAAAACCTGGTTTACGAAAGCAAATAAAAAATGTCACTTTACATATCGCAAGGAAATAAGAGAGATCGAGATGAAGTAATTCACTGAACGTAATACAGTCAACTCAGGAAAGACCAGGCAGTTTGTATTAGCTTCAGTCACTTCTGCATTTAAGTCACCTAGAACGCTAACACCCGGCCGTACATTGATCCATCCACGCCGAATGTGGCAGAGAAGGATCGCCTTCAGCGCTCAAGAAGTGTCTCAAGAGAAATTACTTTGTTTGTGGCCGACAGAGTGTAACCATTTATCAGAACTTCTGGTTTCCCGTATGACACTTCCGCATCAATTAAATGAGAAATCTCAGGACTGAAGAAGTCACATTGAAATATTACTCGTGTAGGAAAGCTCATCAGGAACTCGCATTACCAAATTAATGAACACACTTCCACTCTTCTCTACATGGCAAGATGTGTAAGATGGACAGAACCAGTTAATACTTGCAGTCTTCGAACATGGAAGTCTTAAGAACTTCCAGAATATTTTTTATCATCATTCAAATCTAGTACAATTCTTTCTTTCTTTCTTTCGTAATCCGTTTGCCCTTCAGAGTTGTGTTTTCCCCTCGGACTCAGCGAGGGATCCCACCTCTACCGCCTCAAGGGCAGTGTCCTGGAGCGTGAGACATTGTGTCGGGTGACAAAACTGGGATGGAGGACCAGTACCTCGCCCAAGCGGCCTCACCTGCTTTGCTGAACAGGGGCATTGTGAGGTGATGGGAAGATCGAAAGGGATAGACGTGGAAGGGGAGGAAGCAGCCGTGGCTTTAAGTTAGGTATCATCCCAGTGTTTGGACAAGTGGGAAACCACAAAGAACCACTTCGAGAATGCTGAGGTAGGAATCGACCCCCCCCCCTCTACTCAGCTGACCTCCCGAGGCTGTGTGTACCCCGTTTCAGCCCTCGTGCCACTTTTCAAATTTCGTGACAGAGCCCGGGAATCGAACCCGGGCCAGCGGGGGTGGCAGCTAATCATATTAACCACTACACCACAGAGGCGGACATGTAGTACAATTTGAGAGAAAATTCAAGCTGGTCTTTTAAAAACTAATAATAAGACATACTGGTTAATTCCAGTCCATAGTTGGGGCGCGATAGCCGAGTTACTACGTTGCTGGCTTCTCACCAAGGTCACCGTGGTTCGAAACCTAAACTCACGCGAAATTTTTAAAATGAAATGTCACGTCCCTGACGTTCGTATTCCACGTAAAACTGAAGGTCTTGTGGTATGATCACGATATATATAGTCACGTAAGACTGCAAGCTTCCATGCTTGCTTGCTTGATTTTCAATTCATATGCGGAACTTAACAGGAGAAATTATCGGTTAAATTGAAATTAAACTGCTGTAAACATAAAATATTGTTCCGCCTCTGTGGTGTAGTGGTTAGCGTGATTAGCGGCCACCCCCGGAGGTCTGGGTTCGATTCCCGGCTCTGCCACGAAATTTGAAAAGTGGTACGAGGGCTGGAACGGGGTCCACTCAGCCTCGTGAGGTCAACTGAGTAGAGGTGGGTTCTATTCCCACCTCAGCCATCCTGGAAGTGTTTTTCCGTGGTTTCCCACTTCTCCTCCCGGCGAATGCCGGGATGGTACCTAACTTAAGGCCATGGCCGCTTCCTTCCCTCCTCCTTGCCTATCCCTTCCAATCTTCCCATCCCTCCACAAGGCCCCTGTTCTTAGCAGGTGAGGCCGCCTGGACGAGGTACTGGTCATTCTCCCCAGTTGTATCCCCCGACCAAGAGTCTGAAGCTCCAGGACACTGCCCTTGAGGCGGTGGAGGTGGGATCCCTCGCCGAGTCCGAGGGAAAAGCCGAACCTGGAGGGTGAACAGATGATGATGATGATGATGATGATGAAACAAAATATTACCTCTATACATAAATACATTTAATGATGAAGTATTTTCTGATAGTGATGGATCTCTGTGAATCCGCAATGCTTATACAAGGTGTATATACGGACATCCACCTCAGATATCTCCGGATCCATTGAAGATATCGACACACTGTGTTCACATTCTTGAAAGGTGAAACAATATGCTCCCCTTTTCCTTGGGATTAAGTAATTAATAACTACTCGGTTTTCGAGTGAATTCTTACCCACTCCTTAGTGGATTCCGACTTCCATGGCCACACAGTCAGGTTTCACCTGCCAGCACAACAGTATTACGCAGTTTAGCGGTGTTCTATTTTCTCACGTACAAATTATTATCGTCAGTATCTCAAATTATGTCTGGCCCCGCGGTGTAGGGGGCAACGCGCCCGCCTGTCACCTGGCCGCCCAGGGCTCGATTCCCGGCCGGGCCAGGGGTTTTTAATTGTAATTATTAATATTCCTGGCCTGGGGACTGGCTGTTAACCTTCCTTTCCTCACACACAACACTCCACACTCCATACCAATTACACGCAGGTTCATACAGGTGCAAGTTGGGGGAAAAGATTCACATGGGCCGACGCCCCGAACAAATAGCATTTTTTTTAAATCCCAAGTTATATTCTTTAAATAGTGGCACGTATGTTAGATGTCATTAAGATGCCATGGTTCATTCAATTTCCCTAAGTTCACAGTTTATGTACTCTGTTTCTTCATAAGGATTTGTCGAATACTTATGTTTCCATCTTGTCATAATTACACAACAAAACAAATATCGTGTATGTTTGCTTTTGTGTTCCACGCAAAATAATGTTGCAGAGTTTTGTAACTGCCATTCCCACAGATTTTGGGCTTGTTTTCAAAGGCAAAAGCTACTTATGTCACTGTTTATACCATGATAAAGCCATGGCACAATATTTTTTATGTGGAATGCGAACGTCCACCTCTGTGGTGTAGTGGTTAGCGTGATTAGCTGCCACCCCAGGAGGTCCGGGTTCGATTCCCGGCTCTGCCACAAAATTTGAAAAGTGGTACGAGGGCTGGAACGGGATCCACTCAGCCTCGGGAGGTCAACTGAGAAGAGGTGGGTTCGATTCCCACCTCAGCCATCCTGGAAGTGGTTTTCCGTGGTTTCCCACTTCTCCTCCAGGCAATTGCTGGGATGGTACCTAACTTAAGGCCATGGCCGCTTCCTTCCCTCCTCCTTGCCTATCCCTTCCAATCTTCCCATCCCTCCACAAGGCCCCTGTTCTTAGCAGGTGAGGCCGCCTGGACGAGGTACTGGTCATTCTCCCCAGTTGTATCCCCCGACCAAGAGTCTGAAGCTCCAGGACACTGCCCTTGAGGCGGTGGAGGTGGGATCCCTCGCCGAGTCCGAGGGAAAAGCCGAACCTGGAGGGTGAACAGATGATGATGATGATGATGATGATGAAACAAAATATTACCTCTATACATAAATACATTTAATGATGAAGTATTTTCTGATAGTGATGGATCTCTGTGAATCCGCAATGCTTATACAAGGTGTATATACGGACATCCACCTCAGATATCTCCGGATCCATTGAAGATATCGACACACTGTGTTCACATTCTTGAAAGGTGAAACAATATGCTCCCCTTTTCCTTGGGATTAAGTAATTAATAACTACTCGGTTTTCGAGTGAATTCTTACCCACTCCTTAGTGGATTCCGACTTCCATGGCCACACAGTCAGGTTTCACCTGCCAGCACAACAGTATTACGCAGTTTAGCGGTGTTCTATTTTCTCACGTACAAATTATTATCGTCAGTATCTCAAATTATGTCTGGCCCCGCGGTGTAGGGGGCAACGCGCCCGCCTGTCACCTGGCCGCCCAGGGCTCGATTCCCGGCCGGGCCAGGGGTTTTTAATTGTAATTATTAATATTCCTGGCCTGGGGACTGGCTGTTAACCTTCCTTTCCTCACACACAACACTCCACACTCCATACCAATTACACGCAGGTTCATACAGGTGCAAGTTGGGGGAAAAGATTCACATGGGCCGACGCCCCGAACAAATAGCATTTTTTTTAAATCCCAAGTTATATTCTTTAAATAGTGGCACGTATGTTAGATGTCATTAAGATGCCATGGTTCATTCAATTTCCCTAAGTTCACAGTTTATGTACTCTGTTTCTTCATAAGGATTTGTCGAATACTTATGTTTCCATCTTGTCATAATTACACAACAAAACAAATATCGTGTATGTTTGCTTTTGTGTTCCACGCAAAATAATGTTGCAGAGTTTTGTAACTGCCATTCCCACAGATTTTGGGCTTGTTTTCAAAGGCAAAAGCTACTTATGTCACTGTTTATACCATGATAAAGCCATGGCACAATATTTTTTATGTGGAATGCGAACGTCCACCTCTGTGGTGTAGTGGTTAGCGTGATTAGCTGCCACCCCAGGAGGTCCGGGTTCGATTCCCGGCTCTGCCACAAAATTTGAAAAGTGGTACGAGGGCTGGAACGGGATCCACTCAGCCTCGGGAGGTCAACTGAGAAGAGGTGGGTTCGATTCCCACCTCAGCCATCCTGGAAGTGGTTTTCCGTGGTTTCCCACTTCTCCTCCAGGCAATTGCTGGGATGGTACCTAACTTAAGGCCATGGCCGCTTCCTTCCCTCCTCCTTGCCTATCCCTTCCAATCTTCCCATCCCTCCACAAGGCCCCTGTTCTTAGCAGGTGAGGCCGCCTGGACGAGGTACTGGTCATTCTCCCCAGTTGTATCCCCCGACCAAGAGTCTGAAGCTCCAGGACACTGCCCTTGAGGCGGTGGAGGTGGGATCCCTCGCCGAGTCCGAGGGAAAAGCCGAACCTGGAGGGTGAACAGATGATGATGATGATGATGATGATGAAACAAAATATTACCTCTATACATAAATACATTTAATGATGAAGTATTTTCTGATAGTGATGGATCTCTGTGAATCCGCAATGCTTATACAAGGTGTATATACGGACATCCACCTCAGATATCTCCGGATCCATTGAAGATATCGACACACTGTGTTCACATTCTTGAAAGGTGAAACAATATGCTCCCCTTTTCCTTGGGATTAAGTAATTAATAACTACTCGGTTTTCGAGTGAATTCTTACCCACTCCTTAGTGGATTCCGACTTCCATGGCCACACAGTCAGGTTTCACCTGCCAGCACAACAGTATTACGCAGTTTAGCGGTGTTCTATTTTCTCACGTACAAATTATTATCGTCAGTATCTCAAATTATGTCTGGCCCCGCGGTGTAGGGGGCAACGCGCCCGCCTGTCACCTGGCCGCCCAGGGCTCGATTCCCGGCCGGGCCAGGGGTTTTTAATTGTAATTATTAATATTCCTGGCCTGGGGACTGGCTGTTAACCTTCCTTTCCTCACACACAACACTCCACACTCCATACCAATTACACGCAGGTTCATACAGGTGCAAGTTGGGGGAAAAGATTCACATGGGCCGACGCCCCGAACAAATAGCATTTTTTTTAAATCCCAAGTTATATTCTTTAAATAGTGGCACGTATGTTAGATGTCATTAAGATGCCATGGTTCATTCAATTTCCCTAAGTTCACAGTTTATGTACTCTGTTTCTTCATAAGGATTTGTCGAATACTTATGTTTCCATCTTGTCATAATTACACAACAAAACAAATATCGTGTATGTTTGCTTTTGTGTTCCACGCAAAATAATGTTGCAGAGTTTTGTAACTGCCATTCCCACAGATTTTGGGCTTGTTTTCAAAGGCAAAAGCTACTTATGTCACTGTTTATACCATGATAAAGCCATGGCACAATATTTTTTATGTGGAATGCGAACGTCCACCTCTGTGGTGTAGTGGTTAGCGTGATTAGCTGCCACCCCAGGAGGTCCGGGTTCGATTCCCGGCTCTGCCACAAAATTTGAAAAGTGGTACGAGGGCTGGAACGGGATCCACTCAGCCTCGGGAGGTCAACTGAGAAGAGGTGGGTTCGATTCCCACCTCAGCCATCCTGGAAGTGGTTTTCCGTGGTTTCCCACTTCTCCTCCAGGCAATTGCTGGGATGGTACCTAACTTAAGGCCACGGCCGCTTCCTTCCCTCTTCCTTGTCTATCCCTTCCAATCTTCCCCATCCCCCGCAAGGCCCCTGTTCAGCATAGCAGGTGAGGCCGCCTGGGCGAGGTAGTGGTCATTCTCCCCAGTTGTATCCCCCGACCAAGAGTCTGAAGCTCCAGGACACTGCCCTTGAGGCGGTAGAGGTGGGATCCCTCGCTGAGTCCGAGGGAAAAACCAAACCTGGAGGGTAAACAGATGATGATGATGATGGAATGCGAACCAAACGGATGTATATTTCATTTCAAAATTCCGTATGTATTGGGCGGAATCCGGACGATGTCTGCCTTGGTAAGAAGCCAATGACGATCTCACTCGGCTGCCATGTTCCCTGTCTTCAAAAGATTGGGGGCTTAGAATACATGAGGGTCTGCTGATTATTTAGGATATTATTACGCAAATAAATACACTGATTTTAAAATCTGCCGTTGTGTACAACTGCCCTTGAGTACGTTCGTTGCGCTAGGAAGAGAAAAGGGTTTTAAACTCTTCATTTGTTAGCTAATACTGAATGAACCCTGTCCTAGTTCTCTTCAAATTGTGTCAGAACCTACGCAGGGTGCATGATAGTCGAATGACATCGTCACTGTATTCTCTCCAAGGTGGCTAGGTTCAAAATCGCTGTCATTACATGCAAGTTACAAAAGCATGCGTATTTTTCAAATGAAACATGAAATGATTCATAACCTACGACAAAAAAGAGGTCTCATGGCTATGATCACAAAATCAACAATCGCATAAAATTGCTGTTTGTTTTACGACATAAACAGGTCTTACGGCGACGATGAGATAGGAGTAGTATAATTGGGTGGTTCTGCCGCCTCCTCCACCGCCCGCCTCCTCCTCCTCCTCCCGCGGGAAATTTGAATTTTGGCGGGAGATTTGAATTTTGGCGGGAGATTTGAATTTGTAAACAAAGCCACGTGCTTTTTGACAGACAACAACGCATCGCTAACCTCAGTACTGCCATCTTGACGGACTAAACCTCACTAGTGCCAACTTAACCTAACTAGCGTCAGGTAAACAAAGCCACGTGTTTTTTGACAGCCACGTGCTTTTCGACAGACAACAACGCATCGCTAACCTCAGTACTGCCATCTTGACGGGCCTAAACCTCAGTAGTGCCAACTTAACCTCACTAGCATGAGGTAAACAAAGCCACGTGCTTTTTGACAGCCACGTGCTTTTTTGACAGCTGTCACTTAACCTAACTAGTGCGAGGTAAACAAAGCCACGTGTTTTTCGACAGCCACGTGCTTTTTGACAGACAACAACGCATCGCTAACCTCAGTACTGCCATCTTGACGGGCCTAAACCTTAGTGGTACCAACTTAACCTAACTAGCGTGAGGTAAACAAAGCCACGTGCTTTTTTGACAGCTGTCATCCGCCATCTTGCATCACAAACCTCAGTGCTACACTCTATGTGGCGGTAAATTCCACATGCTTTACAAACCCATGTGCAGCTGTCATCCGCCATCTTTGAGCACCGTGCTGCCCTCTTTAGCTACTTACCTTTGACAGTTGTCATCCGCCATCTTGCATCCGAAACCTCAGTGCTGCCTGGTGACGGCAAATTCCACGTGCTCTTGTTTGGAAACAAAGCCACGTGCAGCTGTCATCCGCCATCTTTGAGCATCGTGCTGCCCTCTTTAGCTACTTACCTTTGACAGCTGTCATCCGCCATCTTGCATCCGAAACCTCAGTGCTGCCTGGTGACGGCAAATTCCACTTGCTCTTGTTTGGAAACAAAGCCACGTGCAGCTGTCATCCGCCATCTTTGAGCACCGTGCTGCCCTCTTTAGCTACTTACCTTTGAAATGTGGTACGTCATCCGCCATCATGCATCCGAAACTCAGTGCTGCCTGGTGACGGCAAATTCCACGTGCTCTTGTTTGGAAACAAAGCCACGTGCAGCTGTCATCCGCCATCTTTGAGCACCGTGCTGCCCTCTTTAGCTACTTACCTTTGAAATGTGGTACGTCATCCGCCATCATGCATCCGAAACCTCAGTGCTGCCTGGTGACGGCAAATTCCACGTGCTCTTGTTTGGAAACAAAGCCACGTGCAGCTGTCATCCGCCATCTTGCATCACAAATCTCAGTGCTACACTCTATGTGGTGGCGGCAAATTCTAAATGCTTTACAAACCTATGCGCTTCAGCTGTCATCCGCCATCTTTAATCACCGTGCTACCCGGTGGCGGCAAATTCCACGTGCTCTACAAATCAACATGCTTTTTTCTGACAGCTGTCATCCGCCATCTTGCAACCGAAACCTCAGTGCTGCCTGGTGACGGCAAATTCCACGTGCTCTTGTTTGGAAACAAAGCTTTTAATCCAGAGAGAACAGTGCTGCCCCGGTGGCGGCAAATTCCACGTGCTTTACAAACTTATATGCTTTTCTGACAGCTGTCATCAGCCCAGCAATTCTCTTTCTATATAATAATTTCGTGTGGCTATTTCTAGCCAAGTGCAGTCCTAGTCTTGTTACATCAGGAAGGGTAACTAGCTAAATCCTGGTCTTTCAGCGTCAGGATGGCCAACCGGTCGAAAACCATAGTGTATGATGGAAGAGGCTAGATACTGCCAGTTTTGCGTCAGGAAGGACAACTCAACAAATACTTGCGATTTAAAATCTTAGTCAGGAAGGGCATCCGGCTGTAAAACAATAGTTCGTGATTTACAATCTAAGAAGTACATCTAGCTGTAAATCCCCCGATTCTCGACAGATTCTTAATCCGAGTTGTCAGGAAGGGCAACCGGTCGAAAACTATAGTGTAAGAGGCTAGATACTGCCAGTTTTGCGTCAGGAAGGGCGACTCAACAAATTCTTGCGATTTAAAATCTTAGTCAGGAAGGGCATCCAGCTGTGAAACAATAGTTTGTGATTTAAAATCTAAGAAGTGCATCTAGCTGTAAATCCCCGATTCTCGACAGATTCTTAATCCGAGTTGTCAGGAAGGGCAACCAGTCGAAAACAATAGTGTATGATGAAAGAGGCTAGATACTGCTAGTTTTGCGTCAGGAAGGGCAACTCAACAAATTCTTGTGATTTAAAATCTTAGTCAGGAAGGGCATCCAGCAGCAAAACAATAGTTCGTGATTTAAAATCTAAGAAGAGCATCTAGCTGTAAAACCCCCGATTCTCGACAGATTCTTAAACCGAGTTCTTTGACGTCAGGAAGGGTAACCGGTTGAAAACCATAGTGTATGATGTAAGAGGCTAGATACTCCCAGTTTTGCATCAGGAAGGGCAACTCTACAAATTCTTGCGATATTTCATGTAGCTATTTCTAGCCAAGTGCAGTCTAAAAAATAAATCCTAGTCTTGTTACATCAGGAAGGGTAACAGACTCTAGAACGAGGAAAAAATATTCTGGGATAGCATACCTACACACACGCGCGCACGCAAGCTGCATCCGGCTCGCTGGAATGTGTTTGCCTCAGCAGGGTACAGAGTCCGCTACACGCGTACAGTTCGCATTAAAATTATTAGCAGCTTCTCGAGCTGAACTCAAACCCCTCACGACAATGTCCGACCTCAGTAGGCTGAAACTTGGTTTCTTCCGAACATTACAACATAGCCTACTCCTACCGAAGAAGCCTGCACACAGCTTAACACCTCCATCCGACAAATGAATCACCCTCAACGTCTTGTACTCAAAAAATCATTTTCGAAGGAGTCTGCACAAGGTTTAACGTTCCCATCAACAGCCCTTACTTATTGCTAGCTTTTTTGCACACCCCGCCTCACACCATAGTTTTATACGACCGGTTGCCCCTCCTGACTAGGATTTTAAATCGATGTCCCGACATAGCCTACTCCTACCGAAGAAGCCTGCACATAGCTTAACGCCTCCATCTGACAAATGAATTACCCTCAACACTCTTCAATCATTCTCGCTACTTCGGAAGATAGCGGGTTCGAACTCGCAAATGCTAGGCGAGGGACCTGCGCGATCGTCATTACATGATCTAGCCGGATGCCCTTCCCGACCGTATAAGTTGCTAGGATTTGAATCGCGTACCCTTCCTGACTAGGATTTTTAAATCGATATCCTGACATAGCCTACTCCTACCGAAGAAGCCTGCACATAGCTTAACGCCTCCATCCGACAAATGAATCACCCTCAACGCTCTTCAATCATTCTCGCTACTTCGGAAGATAGCGGGTTCGAACTAGAAGCCGTAAATGCTAGGTGAGGGGCCTGCGCGATCGTCATTACATGATCTAGCTTTAGCTCAATACCTTCAGGTAAGGAATACCGCGGATGTACCCTCGAGAAGTCGAGGATCGCGCGCTAACTTTCCAAGGCTCGAACTCTTAAATTCTGACACCTCGGCATCAACAGGAGGTTCGAATACGTCAGCCTGCGGGACTACAGGGAGGGCTCTTGTTGCATAAACACTTCGTTCCGACTGTACCGCAGTTGTCAGCGATTTTCTCACATCCGCTTGGTAACAAGCAGAATATTTAGTCGCTGCAGTCTGCGCGAAGTGCTCACAGTTCTCTGTATGTATTTATTACGTACACACATCTCCCGTCTGCTGTGAATATTATTCTTCAGCCTTTATCTTAAGGTGAGGTAGAACTGTTAGTTACTTTTTTATTTGCAAAGCAACTTCTACGCTAGACATCTACATTCATATATGTTTGTTCTTTTTTAGGTACCGTTCGAAAGTACGCAATTTTATTCATCCCAGTAACAGCCTGCAGCACGTGCATTTTTTTAAAGGTATGTTTTCGAACTTTGAGTTGTAAAGATAACTAGGTTAGATGATGCACCCTACACTACATTCATATGTTTCTTCTTTTTTTTAGGTACGACCAGAATATTATCATTCGAGTTTCAGACCTGAACGCACGCATTTTATTTATCCGAGTAACAGTTTGCAGCGCGAAGATTTTAAGGTATGTCTGACCTCTATTCATTGAAACTTGGTTTCTTCTAAAACATCGTAACTTTAGTCTATTGATAAATAGTTGTTCTCTTTAATCCTCACGCTATAGACGAGGTGCGTACATAGCTATGTCTGCCCTCAACAGGCTGAAACTTGGTTTCTTCTAAAACATCGTAACTTTAAGCTATTGATAAATACTTGTTCTCTTTAATCTACATACTATAGACGAGGTATAATTTCAAACACGTGCACATAGCTATGTCTGTCCTCAACAGGCTGAAACTTGGTTTCTTCTAAAACATCGAAGCGCACATAGCTATGTCTGCCCTCAACAGGCTGAAAATTGGTTTCTTCTAAAACATCGTAACTTGAAGCTATTGATAAATAGTTGTTCTCTTCAACCCGCATACTATAGACGTGGTATAATTTCAAACACGCGCACATAGCTATGTCTGTCCTCAACAGGCTGAAAATTGGTTTCTTCTAAAACATCGTAACTTTAAGCTATTGATAAATAGTTGTTCTCTTCAACCCGCATACTATAGACGAGGTATAATTTCAAACACGCGCACATAGCTATGTCTGTCCTCAACAGGCTGAAAGTTGGTTTCTTCTAAAACACCGTAAGTTTAATCTAATCATAAATAGTTGTTCTCTTTAATCCTCACGCTATAGTCGTGGTATAATTTCAAACACGCGCACATAGCTATGTCTGCCCTCAACAGGCTGAAACTTGGTTTCTTCTAAAACATCGTAACTTTAGTCTATTGATAAATAGTTGTTCTCTTCAACCTGCATACTATAGACGTGGTATAATTTCAAACACGCACACATAGCTATGTCTATCCTCAACGGGCTAAAACTTGGTTTCTTCTAAAACATCGTAACTTTAAGCTATTGATAAATAGTTGTTCTCTTTAATCCTCATACTATAGACGTGGTATAATTTCAAAAACACACACACATAGCTATGTCTATCCTCAACGGGCTGAAAATTGGTTTCTTCTAAAACATCGTAACTTTAAGCAATTGATAAATAGTTGTTCTCTTCAACCAGCATACTATAGACGTGGTATAATTTCAAACACGTACACATAGCTACGTCTGTCCTCAACGGGCTGAAACTTGGTTTCTTCTAAAACATCGTAACTTTAAGCTATTGATAAATAGTTGTTCTCTTCAATCCTCATACTATAGACGAGGTATAATTTCAAACACGCGCACATAGCTATGTCTGCCCTCAACAGGCTGAAACTTGGTTTCTTCTAAAACATCGTAACTTTAGTCTATTGATAAATAGTTGTTCTCTTCAACCCGCATACTATAGACGCGGTATAATTTCAAACACGCGCACATAGCTATGTCTGTCCTCAACAGGCTGAAAGTTGGTTTCTTCTAAAACACCGTAACTTTAAGCTAATCATAAATAGTTGTTCTCTTCAATCCTCACGCTATAGTCGTGGTATAATTTCAAACACGCGCACATAGCTATGTCTGCCCTCAACAGGCTGAAACTTGGTTTCTTCTAAAACATCGTAACTTTAGTCTATTGATAAATAGTCGTTCTCTTCAATCCTCATACTATAGACGCGGTATAATTTCAAACACGCGCACATAGCTATGTCTGGCCTCAACAGGCTGAAACTTGGTTTCTTCTAAAACATCGTAACTTTAAGCTAATCATAAATAGTTGTTCTCTTCAACCCGCATACTATAGACGTGGTATAATTTCAAACACGTACACATAGCTACGTCTGTCCTCAACGGGCTGAAAATTGGTTTCTTCTAAAACATCGTAACTTTAAGCAATTGATAAATAGTTGTTCTCTTCAATCCTCATACTATAGACGTGGTATAATTTCAAACACGCACACATAGCTATGTCTATCCTCAACAGGCTGAAACTTGGTTTCTTCTAAAACATCGTAACTTTAAGCTAATCATAAATAGTTGTTCTCTTCAATCCTCATACTATAGACGTGGTATAATTTCAAACACGTACACATAGCTATGTCTGTCCTCAACGGGCTGAAACTTGGTTTCTTCTAAAACATCGTAACTTTAGAGTATTGATAAATAGTCGTTCTCTTTAATCCTCATACTATAGACGGGGTGCACACATAGCTATGTCTGTCCTCAACAGGCTGAAAATTGGTTTCTTCTAAAACATCGTAACTTTAGTCTATTGATAAATAGTTGTTCTCTTCAATCCTCATACTAGACGTGGTATAATTTCAAACACGCGCACATAGCTATGTCTATCCTCAACAGGCTGAAACTTGGTTTCTTCCGAACATCGTAACTTTAGTCGTTCTCTTCAATCCTCATGCTATAGGCCTAACTCACAGCCATGTCCAACCTCTATACGTTGAAACTTGGTTTCTTCCGTAACTTTCACCTAATCTCTATCGGTCGTTCTCTTTTCAGATGTTCCCCTGCTGCGAGGAATGTAATGTAACGTTTGCAAGGCGTGATAACTTCATGCGCCATATGAAATCAAAACACCCTAGCATAACATCTGCTTTATGTAAAGTTTGCAGTGTGTATTTCGCTAACGTAGTGCGATACGAGGCTCACTTAGCAGAGGTACATCAAATATCTACTTGCCCTCAGGTAGTAGTAGGGAAAAAGCGTGCAGCTACTGATGTAGCTGTAGAAAGTACTAGTAGTAAAAAACCTAGAAAAAATAATGAACTTCAAACTATTCACTGCGAGCACTGTAACACTGATGTACCATCTTCCCATTTTCAGGGGCACTTACGGAGTAATGCGCATAAAAATAATGCGTGTAGAAGTGGTAGTAACGCAAACATCGAGGAAATTAATACAGCATTTAAAAGTAGGATTGCTAGTTACAGAATTCGCACCAGTCAAAAGTTTCAGAGCACTTCAAACTTTTTAAATTGCGTTCAACCGGATGTACAACAGCTTCTTGCTAAATCTTTGTCCAATCATAATTTATTTAAAGTTAATTTTGAACTTTTCGCCTTGTACATTAAAAGCACGGATGAATCCGAAATAACGGACATTAAATCATTTAATACGAAGAATTTTGTCATAAGTCAGTCGACTAATTTTGGTGATGTACTTAGGGATGTCTCTAACATTATTTCAACTAAGAGCGAGGAATTTCAGGAAAAGGAATCAGGGTGGGCTTTAGTTGAAATAATGTATCTAGAAGTTAACATCAATAAGTACAATCCCATGCGAGGTTCATCGTACATCGAGCTACCGACATGGATTCAGCAAAGAAAAGCTGTTGTAAACATCCAAAACAATGACGAAGCATGTTTTGCATGGGCGGTGATGTCAGCTTTAAATCCTGCTAAATCGAATGTAGCGTATAGAACATCATCCTATCCACACTATTCAACGCAGCTAAATTTCTATAGTATAGAATTTCCTGTGCAGATAAAGGATATTAAGCGCTTTGAGGAACTAAATAACATTAGTGTTAATGTGTATGGTGTAGAGAAAAAGTCTGTAGTAGGTCCTCTGTATTATACATGTCATAAGAAGAGTACTCATGTTAATTTACTCTATATTGAAAACAGTGTGAATAGCCACGTTTGCTGGATTAAAAATCTGAGTAGACTTGTTGGCAGTCAGTTGTCAAAACATGAGTGTAAAAAGTGGCTATGTGATGGATGATTGCAGTATTTTAGAACTGAAGATCAGTTAACGAAGCATTCCAAGAATGACTGCAATCATGTACGTACAGAGATACCTACTACAGGCAATAATGTTTTAAAATTTACAAATTTTCACAAGCAGATGTGGGTACCGTTCGTGATTTATGCAGACTTTGAAGCCATCCTCACGCCATGCAACACATGCTCACCTAATCCTGACAACTCTTTCACTAATACTACGCACATGCATGTCCCGTATAGCTTCGCGTATTACATCAAGTGTAGTTACGATAGTACGCTTAACAAGTTAGAGCTGTATCGAGGACATGATGCTGCTAAAGTATTTTTAGAAAGACTTGAAAGTGATGCAGTTCGTCTCGGTCGTATTCTGAATAGTAATATTCCTATGAAGCCACTCACCGAAATTCAGTTAAATGATCATGAACGTGCTACAAAGTGTAGCATTTGTGATGGGGAATTTTCCGAAAATGACCCTAAAGTTTTTGATCGTGATCATTTAACTGGTTTCTACAGATGTGCCGCTCATTATAGCTGTAATCTTAAGTATAGAGTTCCTAAATTTATCCCTGTAATTTTTCATAACTTATCTGGTTACGACTCTCATTTCATCATTTCACAATTTGGAGCTTCAGATGAAAAAGTAGATATAATCCCTTAGAATAAAGAGCGGTACATTGCGTTTGCAAAGTCTGTAAAAGTAGATGCTGAGCATTCTATAAAACTGAGATTCCTTGACTCGTTTCGCTTTATGGCGAGTAGCCTCGATAAACTTTCTAGTCATTTACAGCCTGAACAATTTACGGAAATTCGACGCGTTTTTCCCGAAGAAGCGCAGTTTAATTTACTTCGGCGTAAGGGTGTTTTTTGTTACGAATATCTCGACTGCTTAGACCGCCTCGAAGAACGTGCCTTACCATCGAAACAATCCTTTTACAGCTCGCTGAATTCAGCAGATATTAGTGATGATGACTATTTACATGCACAACATATCTGGGAGCAGTTCCACATTCAAACGCTGGGTGAATACTCCGATTTATATTTAAAGACAGATGTACTTTTGTTAGCTGATGTTTTTGAAAATTTTCGCTGTGTTTGCATGAACACCTACAGCCTTGACCCATGTCAGTATTTTACTGCACCTGGGTTAAGTTGGGATGCGATGTTGAAACACACGCATGTGAATTTGGAACTGCTGACCGATATCGATATGGTGCACTTCATAAAATCATCAATTCGAGGCGGTCTGAGTCAGTGCAGCGGGCGGTATTCGAGGGCTAATAATAAGTACATGCCGAGTTTCGATTCCAGTCAGGAATCTCGGTATATCGTTTACCTCGATGCTAATAATCAGTATGGGTGGGCGATGAGTCAGCATCTACCGGTGAGTGGTTTCCGCTGGCTGACGCAGTGCGAAATTGATGCTTTACAGCTACACGCCCTAGGTGATGAAGCTGATAAAGGCTATTTCCTCGAAGTTGACTTACAGTATCCTAAAGAGTTACACACTTCTCATAATGACCTACCGTTCTGCCCTGAAAATATGAAGCCCCCGTACATTGCATCAACGACGAAAATGCTCATTGCTAATTTGTGCGATAAATCTAAGTATATCATTCATTACCGAAATTTAAAACAGTGTTTGCAGCATGGTTTGAAGTTATCCAAAATTCACCGCGTACTAGAATTTAATCAGTCACCGTGGCTAAAGCCATATATCGATCTGAACAATAATTTAAGAACGAATGCGGTTAACGAGTTTGAAAAAGATTTCTACAAGCTCATGAATAACAGTGTGTTTGGTAAGACTATGGAAAATGTTGACAAACGCGTTGATGTAAAATTGATTACAAACTGGGATAATATTAAGAAAAGGTATGGTGCTAACTATTTAATAAGTAAACCAAATTTCCACAGCTGCACCATCATACATGAGAATTTAGTTATTATACAGATGAATCGTGTTCAGGTTAAGTATGACAAACCTACCTACGTCGGCTTTGCAGTACTTGAATTGGCTAAAACACTCATGTATGAATTCCATTACGATTATATGATGAAGAAGTACGCACACAATGCGCAATTGCTCTACACAGATACCGATTCGTTTATTTATCAAATCAAAACTGATGACTATTACAATGATATAAAGCCTGACTTGGGTAGGTTTGATACAAGTAACTATCCTGCAGATAATCAATATCATCTACCGCTAGTGAACAAAAAGGTTCTAGGTAAAATGAAAGATGAATGTGCTGGGAATATTATCGATTCATTTGTAGGTACTAAATCCAAGTCATATTGCATAAAACTCTTAAATGAATTACAAATAAAGAGATTGAAGGGGGTTAAAAAGAATGTCGTTCAGAATCAGCTAAGTTTTGAAAACTATAACAATTGCATTAAAAGTAATCCGCCTGTTTTGCATAAGCAAATGTCTGTCATTAGAAGCAAGAAGCACCAGTTGTACACTCATTTAATTAGTAAAGTAGCCCTTAATAGCGATGATTGTAAACGGTTTGTCATTCCAAATTCTACCAACACGCTAGCCTGGGGGCATAGTAGTATTGATCGGTACTACTTTACATAAACATTATGCTAGAGGTGTGTACTTACGTTACGCTGTCTTACATCACAAAGAGGTACGCTGGGAGCGTAGTACAGCAAGTTTAAACTTGTACATTCTAGAATTGCATCGAGAAGTACGCAAACATCACTAAGGTAAAATGATTCGAGATAAAACTTGTACATACAAGATGTAAATAAATAATGTAGAATTGGCATATTCTTTTATTTTAGGTTAGGTATTACCTTCCTCCCGCTCCTTATTTGCAAGATAGAGTTTTTGTTTATTACTCATAGAAGAAAGAAGGTGATGAGCAGTTTCGTAAGTATAGTATCGTCTAGTTCGGTAAGTATCTCGAGAGCAGAATTTTTTTTGTCAAAAAAGCACATAGCTTTGTAAAGCACGTGGAATTTGCCGCCACCGGGGCAGCACTGTTCTCTCTGGATTAAAAGCTTTGTTTCCAAACAAGAGCACGTGGAATTTTCCGTCACCAGGCAGCACTGAGGTTTCGGATGCAAGATGGCGGATGACGTACCACATTTCAAAGGTATCTAGCTAAAGATGGCAGCACTGCGGATGACAGGTGACGAATTTACATCTAAAGAGGGCAGCACGGTGCTCTCTGGATTAAAGATGGTGGATGACAGCTGTCAAAAAAGCACGTGGCTATGTTTACCAAACAAGAGCACGTAGAATTTGCCGCCACCACATAGAGTGTAGCACTGAGGTTTGTGATGCAAGATGGCGGATGACAGCTGCACGTAGCTTTGTAGAGCACGTGGAATTTGCCGCCACCGGGCAGCACTGAGGTTTGCGATGCAAGATGGTGGATGACGTACCACATTTCAAAGGTAAGTAGCTAAAGAGGGCAGCACGGTGCTCAAAGATGGCGGATAACAGCTGCACGTGGCTTTGTAGAGCACGTGGAATTTGCCGCCACCACATAGAGGGCAGCACTATGCTCTGTTGATTAAAGATGGCGGGTGGTAGCTGTTAAAAAAGCACGTGAGTTTGTTTCCAAACAAGAGCACGCGGGACTTACCGTCACCACATAGAGGGCAGCACGGTGCTCTCTTGATTAAAGATGGCGGATGACAGCTAACAGAAATTTGCCGCCACCACATAGAGGGCAGCACTGTTCTCTCTGGATTAAAGATGGCTGGATGACAGCTGTCAAAAAAGCACATGGCTTTGTAAAGCACGTGGAATTTGCCGCCACCGGGTAGCACTGTTCTCTCTGGATTAAAGATGGCGGATGACAGCTGTCAGAAAAGCATATAGGTTTGTAAAGCATGTGGAATTTACCGCCACCACATTTCAAAGGTAAGTAGCTAAAGAGGGCAGCACGGTGATTAAAGATGGCTGCTGTCAAAAAAAAGCATGTTGATTTGTAAAGCACGTGGAATTTGCCGCCACCACATAGATTGCAGCACTGTTCTCTCTGGATTAAAGATGGCGGATGACGTACCACATTTCAAAGGTAAGTAGCTAAAGAGGGCAGCACGGTGCTCAAAGATGGTGGATGACAGCTGCACGTGGCTTTGTTTACCAATTCAAATCTCGCGCCAAAATTCAAATCTCCCGCCAAAATTCAAATTTCCCGCGGGAGGAGGAGGAGGAGGCGGGCGGAGGCGGAGGCCGCAGAACCATCCAATTATACTACTGATAGGAAAGGACTAGAATTGGGAAGGAAGTGATCATGGCCTTAATTAAAGTACAGCCCCGGCCAGCATTTATCTGAGTGAAAATGGGAAACAACAGAAAATTACCTTCTGGGCTGCCGACAGTGAGGTTCGAACCCACTCTCCCCCGAATGGAAGCAGATAGCTACGAACTCAAACCGCGTAGCTGTCTCCTCGCATGAAACTAACAGCTTGCTTAAACCCGGGTAAACCATATGCAAAGGTAAATGTTGACGCCTAAGACACAGTGTGAATGATGGGCACTAAAGACTTTTTGATTTTTGCAGTAAACATACTAAAGAGCTGCCTTCATTTATCACTCTACTTAAGCAACAGTCGAAAGGGTTACAGCCACTGAGTACTGATAACTAACATATGGAGAAAGTGGGTGGTGCGTGATTACCACAATGACTTAGCTGCTAGCTTTTCACTCCGACGACCGAGGTTCGAAGCTCATGGTTATAGGGTGAAATTACCAACCGGTAGGTCTGAAATGAAATGGCGTGTGGCTTTTAGTGCCGGGAGTGTCCGAGGACAAGTTCGGCTCGCCAGGTGTAGGTCTTTCCGATTTGACTCCCGTAGGCGACCTGCATGTCGTGATGAGGATGAAATGATGATGAAGACGTCACATACACCCAGTCCCTCTGCCAGCGAAATTAACCAATTATGGTTAAAATTCCTGACCCTGCCGGGAATCGAACCCGGAACCCCTGTGGCCAAAGGCCAGCACGCTAACCATTTAGCCATGGAGCCGGACACCGGTAGGTCTAATATCATATAAAAGGTGGTCGGAAACAACGTGAAGCGGGAATATGAGTGTTAGAGGGTTGGTCATACTGATAAGTAACGGGGGGGAAATAATTATATATCTCGAGCCGTTGTCTTTTTATCAGCTGCTGAAGTTAGCCAATCAGATCGCCTCGCGGGCGAATTCAGATTGGCTTTAGGAGGCGGTGTTGCTAAATCTGCACGTGGCTTATGGCCGGATTGAGAGCACCAACAGAAGAAATGAACTTCTCCAGGGGAGGGGCTTTAAGAAGGATCCATAGCTCGGCCCACAGCAAGCACGTTAGGTTGGCACTGGCTGAAACCCAGGGTGTGTTAGTGTTTGATTCTCATTTCTCGGAAAGGCTCTCAAGCCCGACCAAGCTACGTGCAGATTTTCCAACACCGCGTCGTAAAGCCCATTTGAAGTCGCCCGCGAGGCGATCAGATTTATTTGTGTCTTTATTAAGTGGCGAAGTTAGGGCTCATGGCCCTCTCTTACAATTAACCACATACAATTTTTATTTTTATTTTTACAGTATTAATCTAAAATATCAGATTGGCTAACTTCAGCAGCCGGTAGAAAGACAATTGCGCGAAATATCGACGTAATGCTTTTTCAAATTACTTATAATATGACCAACCCTCTAACGCTCATACACTCGGATCACGTTGTATCCGACCAGCCTGTAGTGACAGGAAGGACGTCCAGTCCTCAGTCGGACCAACCAAAATACAGGCTAACAAGTGAAGCTTCAGTGAGATCACATCGTAACTTACTTGAAATTTCGTTTATATAATCTACGAAAGAGCCTCCGTGGCTCAGGCAGCAGCGCGCCGGCCTCTCGCCGCTGGGTTCCGTGGTTCATATCCCGGTCACTCCATGTGAGATTTGTGCAGACAAAGCGGAGGCGGGACAGGATTTTCTCCCGGTACTCAGGTTTTCTCTGTCATCTTTCATTCCAGCAACACCCTCCACTATTATTTCATTTCGTCTGTCAGTCATTAATCATTGCCCCAAAAGAGTGAGGCCTCGGCAGCCGGCACAATTCTTATCCTCGCCGCAAGTTCAGTCAATCCATCCCTAACCCGGTCGTTGACTGGAAAACAGGTTTTATATTTTTCATAATCTACGTACCATGAAATGACCATTTACTGAAGATTAGCTGCGAGTTTTAACTCGAAGTTTCCGAAATCGACATCGGAATAAATTGAAAAAGACACGGTAAGTTGTATCCGTCGTAACAATTTATTTGCGAGCCCCTGCAAGGACAGGGCGGTATGCAGTACCGTGACACTCCCCTCCGCCGCACGGTCTCCAGTCACAAGCTGATAGGGATGTCCGCTGTAGCTGGCAATGCGCGATATTTTCAGCAAGGATTTCGGAACCTTCCAATTAAAACTCGCAGTTGATTTTTGGTTCAAGAAGTCTTTTACACGATATCCATCCAGTCAACTAAATTTCAGGTAAGTTGCGATATGATGTCATGAAGATTCCCTTGTAAGCTGAAGATTCTTTGAGGGAAGTTGGAATATTCTACTTCGTGAACGTTAAAACTGCCAGATTGATGTCCCTGTATCACTGAAACTTCTCTCGCTGGACCGTTTAAATACGTGCAGTTGCTCTTGACATATCTTGTAAGTTCACTGTATCAGAATTATGTGGTTCTTAAAACTTGTATGGAGAAATCGGAGCTCGGAGCGTTCGGTTTACAATAAATGCGTTTGGTGAAGCTTGAGACCGCAACGTTATAGCACATACTGCAAGGTGTCGTTCGTTTTGTCTACACGTAGTCTTCGATAACTGCTTAAAATAATATTTGTGAAAAACTTTCTTTCCGTGAAAAATTCTGAAATGTTTGTGAGCTTTGTGAAAATTTCGAGATGTCCTAATATCTTACCGCAATTGGAAACAAGAAGAAAGAATGAGTCAAAAGGAATCAAACAAACCAAAAGTATAAGAGACTGAGCGTTTGAAAGCTTACTTAGGATAAAAGGTAAGAAATAGGCGGTGGCTGAGCGCCACAAGGCGCAACCGAGTGCATCTACTGCACTTTCTAGCCTATGGAGGTACGTAGATACATTTGAAGACAGCCAAAAATAGGTAATCGAATCGATTATTGGAAATAGTGTGATTCGACAACCTTAACCTTTCTGACACAGACACTTTTGAAATTAGTAGGTGTTATACACTGACTGACAGAGCAAATGCAACACCAAGAAGGAGTGGTCAGAACTTTATGCCAATTGCAGGGTAGACTGACGTCACTGAGGTATGCTCATGATGTGAAATGCGCCGCTGTGCTGCGCACGTAGCGAACGATAAATGGGACACGGCGTTGGCGAATGGCCCAATTCATACCGTGATTTCTCAGCCGACAGTCATTGTAGAACGTGTTGTCGTGTGCCACAGGACACGTGTATAGCTAAGAATGCCAGGCCGCCGTCAACGGAGGCATTTCCAGCAAACAGACGACTTTACGAGGGATATGGTGATCGGGCTGAGAAGGGCAGGTTGGTCGCTTCGTCAAATCGCAGCCGATACCCATAGGGATGTGTCCACGGTGCAGCGCCTGTGGCGAAGATGGTTGGCTCAGGGACATGTGGCACGTGCGAAGGGTCCAGGCGCAGCCCGAGTGACGTCAGCACGCGAGGATCGGCGCATCCGCCGCCAAGCGGTGGCAGCCCCGCACGCCACGTCAACAGCCATTCTTCAGCATGTGCAAGACACCCTGGCTGTTCCAATATCGACCAGAACAATTTCCCGTCGATTGGTTGAAGTAGGCCTGCACTCCCGGCGTCCGCTCAGAAGACTACCATTGACTCCACAGCATAGACGTGCACGCCTGACATGGTGCCGGGCTAGAGCGACTTGGATGAGGGAATGGCGGAACGTCGTGTTCTCCGATGAGTCACGCTTCTGTTCTGTCAGTGATAGTCACCGCAGACGAGTGTGGCGTCGGCGTGGATAAAGGTCAAATCCGGCAGTAACTGTGGAGCGCCCTACCGCTAGACAACGCGGCATCATGATTTGGGGCGCTATTGCGTATGATTCCACGTCACCTCTAGTGCGTATTCAAGGCACGTTAAATGCCCACCGCTACGTGCAGCATGTGCTGCGGCCGGTGGCACTCCCGTACCTTCAGGGGCTGCCCAATGCTCTGTTTCAGCAGGATAATATAATGCCCGCCCACACACTGCTCGCATCTCCCAACAGGCTCTACAAGGTGTACAGATGCTTCCGTGGCCAGCGTACTCTCCGGATCTCTCACCAATCGAACACGTGTGGGATCTCATTGGACGCCGTTTGCAAACTCTGCCCCAGCCTCGTACGGACGACCAACTGTGGCAAATGGTTGACAGAGAATGGAGAACCATCCCTCAGGACACCATCCGCACTCTTATTGACTCTGTACCTCGACGTGTTTCTGCGTGCATCGCCGCTCGCGGTGGTCCTACATCCTACTGAGTCGATGCCGTGCGCATTGTGTAACCTGCATATCGGTTTGAAATAAACATCAATTATTCGTCCGTGCCGTCTCTGTTTTTTCCCCAACTTTCATCCCTTTCGAACCACTCCTTCTTGGTGTTGCATTTGCTCTGTCAGTCAGTGTATGTATTTGCTAAGGCGGGCTGAGTAGCTCGGGCGGTACAGCGCTGGCCTTCTATCCCAACTTGGCAGGTTCGATCTTGACTCAGTCCGGTGATATTTGAAGGTGCTCAAATACGTCAGCCTCGTGTAGGTAGATTTACTAGCACGTTAAAGAACTCATGCGGGACAAAATTCCACCACCTCGGCGTCTCCGAAAACCATAAAATTACTTAGCGGGACGTAAAATCATTATTATTATTATTATTATTATTATTATATTTTGCTAGTGGCTTTACGTTGCACCGACACAGATAGGTCTTATGGCGACGATGGGAGAGGTAAGCGCTAGGAGTTGGAAGGAAGCGGCCGTAGCCTTAAAGTACATCCCCAGCATTTGCCTGGTGTGAAAATGGAAAACCACGGAAAACCATCTTCAGGGCTGCCGACAGTGGGATTCGAACCCATTATCTCCCGGATGCAAGCTCACAACCGCGCGCCCCTAACCACACGGCCAAGTCGCCCGGTATTATCATTATTATTATTATTATTATTATTATTATTATTATTATTATTATTATTATTATTATTATTATTATTATTATTCACTAGAACTAAAATCTGCGCTCCTCTTAAAGTGGGCGCAGTACCAACAACATGATAGTGCATACAATATGAATGAAGGACTGTTATAAATAGACTCCAAGCTGCAATATGTTTTGAGCGCCGTATCAAGCTCTCTGCCCCCGCTAGCCGCGTGGGATGGTCAATAGGAGCTCCAGTATGCATTCGCCCACGCAGTTTGCACTGCCGAGAGGAATATGATGAGGTATTACTCTCCTCATTGTTTGTAGGTAATTTTGATATTGTTCTTTACTTAATGGAAATGTCCACCACTGTGTTTATACCAGGAAGCTGTTTTGTTGTTTCACTGACAACGCCGCCAGTCCCGTGATGTATTAACATTTCCGTGAAATACATCCGATACGCCTTCGTACAAAATAAGTCTACTAAATCCTGTGAGCACAAGGTTTGAGTTCTGAGATATCTTGCACCACAGAAGCAGCTCTACGAACACAGCAACCCGCCAGTTCCCTAACTGGTTTGTGTTTTAAAGTATTGACTGTCCTGCGCCAACCCCACTTCCTCTCTTAGTCCCGCACGTTTGTATGACACATACATCAAATCAAACAATTATCGTTCCACAACATTAAACTCAATTCTCACAGCCTAAGAGTTACGCGTTTAGCTGTGGCCCGCCCACCTCACCTGTAGGTGGGAATGAAAGAACACTTTGATTGATTGATTGATTGATATTAAAGTATTGACTTTCGTCTGCTGCTGCAGAGTATCCCCATTTTGCTCACATAAGGATCGAAATAACAATGTTATTGGTTTCCCATGCTGATAACTACTTTTACTGTTTTCGAAGACTCCAACGTGCCATAATTTTGTCCAGCAGTAGCTCTCTTACGTGTTCGTAAATCTAGCGACCTTCAAATACCACCGGACTAAGTCGAGATCGAACCCGACAACTTGAGCGCAGAAAGACAGCGCATTACTCTCTGAGCCACTCGTCCTGGCAGTACGGGTCTAGTGTAACCATGTAGTCAGGCGATGTAGTTAAAATGACAAATAATATCTTTTTTACAACCAAGTGTCCTCACTTAATTCGTCACTGGCCAACGGTAGTGGTGCAGTAGGTCAGTCGCCTTTCTGTTTGGTCCTGGCTGAGTTCGATGGCATCTCCTAATGTTAAACTGCAACAACGCTCTGTCGTTGGTTTCCGATACGGTAAAGAACTTCAGCGAGACAAAATGTTGACTTCCCAGCGTCTCTAGAAGTATATTCCATTTGAATTGAATGAACTTTCAACTACTATTATTATTATTTTCACAACGTTTTTCCCAGTTAAGGAGCACTTTTAGCAGATTAATTTGCTTTCTTTTCCCCGAATCTCTTCATTCTCTCGCTGTGATTTTTCTTCAGTTCTTTTCGTCCGTGCAGTGGTGGTTCTCATCTTGGGTTTTTCAGCACATTGATTTTTTTTCACCAAGGTTCTAAAGCTAGGCCTATCCGATGTTATTTCCTCTATTATGCAAATTTATTCAGGGTCTTTTTTCAATTTATATTATCCAATTATTCTTGAATTTCAGTGAGGAGGCATAATTAACAATCACTTTAGTAATTCTTTCATTGTCCATTCTTTGAAAAGACCATAAAAATTGTAATCATCTTCTAATAGTATGTCAAGTTTTCTCAGAATCTTGACATTGTTCAGGGGAACTCCTTTTCATCCACAGCCCTTCCATGCATACCGGGCCAAATATTTTCCAAAGAAGTTTTCCTTTCTTGTTTTTATAAATTTTTATTTAGTGATCTGTCTCCAATGATGAAGGTATCTTATGCGTATAATGCTCGGGATTAATTACCGTGTTATAGTGTTTTAATTTAGCGTTCCGAGAGAGAATTTTTATTGTACCTGTTCCATGTACCTTTTGCAATTTAGAAATTATCTGTCTGTTCAATTCACAATTTAATCCAGATGGTTGGATGAGTTCCCCGTAAGTATTTGAAATAATTTACCTAAGGGATTTTGCCAAACTGAGTTATGGCTGTTTGTCTAAGTGTCGAGCAGATCTTTCCAAGTAGTAGTAGTAGTTTTGGTATGGCAGGGGAAAATCTTTTAAAGACACCACTCTGTGTGGGAGTTGGATTTCCACCAACTAAAAACCCCTGCCCTCTTCACTCAGCCCATTCTGGAACTGCTTGATGCCATGACATCAGAATGGAGTGATGTATATTATTAAGTTCTTCCTTTCTCTTCTTTTTCCTTCATCCCCATAATGCTTGTTACCATTGCCTTTACTGTGTTCCAGGCAAACGGGCTCTCTAACATAATCTGAACCAGATTCCCTGGCGTGAGTCGTCGGCCAAGTTGTTGGCAGGCTTTCCTTCGTTCTTCTTCCCATCGAACCCAGTAGAAAAAAGTGTGTTCTACTGTATCTCTTTCAAAACAGTACCGACAACCATCTCCCTGCGTCTTTCCCATCTTCATGGCGTATACGCCGAGTAGTAGTAATAGTAGTAGTAGTAGTAGTAGTAGTAGTAGTAGTAGTAGTAGAATAAGAAGAAGAAGAAGAAGACTATAAGTAGTAAGAGAACATGCTAATAGCAACAAAAAAAAGAATATGCTAATAATGTTTCATCTAACAATGTTGAAAACGCTGACAGGTGAGGTTAGTGCTTTAAACATTGTTTGCTCGAAGGTGCGGAATTTTGTCTCACCGGAGTTCCTTCACGTTCTAGTAAATATACCGACACGAGGCAGACGTTTCTGAGCATCTTCAGTACCACCAAACTGAACCGGGATCGAACCTGCCAACTACGGCTCAGAAGGCTAGCAAAAATTATACAGAGTCGAAAACGTTTACAGTTAGGTCTATTTATTTAATAGTAATCACAAAACAATATATTTGACCTGAGGAGTATGAAGACTGTCTGGTGGATACCCATCTGGGGTTTTAAACGCATCTGCCTGTCTGCAAACCAATGGACACTTACGCCGAAGATCTCATACGCACAGGTCGATTTCCTCAAGAGAGCAAGCACATTGTAGCCCGACGCTCTGTGAGTGGTGCCCACGACGTGGCGTATCGCGCCTTGAAATGCTGACACCTAGCTCTTGAAGGAGAACGAATTCGAAGTGCTCGTTGACCCACTCTACTTGGATCTTCCAGAGAAATGCCTCATTCTTTACACTCTGTTCCCATTATCCTCACTTCACGCAACAACCACAACCACTTAGCAGCAGTGACTTCTGAAATGAAGATGAAGAATGCGTCATCAAAACAACTTTACGAAACTTCGCCCATCAAGTACAGGGTAGATAATACCTGTTGTATTTATCCGATTACCAGTTACATGTGCTAGATATGCGTGTGGAAGAGGGGATGGAGGGGGAAAGAAGAACCTTAACAGTTTCCTATTGTGAGCCCAGGCGCAAATAATATTAATAACGATAATAATAACGGTAGTGATGGATAGGATAGGTAGGATAGGAATGGTAGGACGAAGGGTATTCATTCTGGTGAAAAAGTTAATGACAAACATGAAATTCTAGGTGTAAGACTTATTTCTAAAGATAATAGGAAACTTGATGTCTTTGGAGTGAACAGACCGAGAAAGCGCTACGCTGTCGCTGATTCAGAATTATTTGATAAAATAATCAGCTATATGGCAAACGATATGGAAAGGAATGTGATTGTATTTGGAGATCTCAATTTAACAAATGTCAATTGGGACGGTAATGCGAACCACAGAAAGCACGACCAACAAGTGGCAAATACGCTAATATGAGAAGGATAGCTGATTCAGAAAGTGATGGAACCAACTAGAGGGAAGAATATTCTGGACGTGGTGCTGGTAAAACCAGATGAGCTCCATAGAGAAATCGAAGTAATAGATGGTATTAGTGATCTCGAAGATGTTTTACCGTAGTTAAAGTACGGTAAATATGACAGAAATGGAGGTCTTAAAAGTAGGACTATTAGGCAGTACCTTATGGCTGATAAATCAGACATGAGGGAGTTTTATAAAAAGTAAGTACGATCGGTGGAAAACGGTAAATAAAATTGTAAACAGACTCTGGGATGGGTTTAAAGCAATTGTTGAGGAATATGAAAACAGGTTTGTACCTTTAGAGGTAGTTTTTTATTTTGCTATGGGCTTTACGTCGCACCGACACAGATAGGTCTTATGGCGACGATGGGATAGGAAAGGCCTAGGAGTTGGAAGGAAGCGGCCGTGGCCTTAATTAAGGTACAGCCTCAGCATTGGCCTGGTGTGAAAATGGGAAACCACGGCAAACCATTTTCAGGGCTGACGATAGTGGGATTCGAACCTACTATCTCCCGGATGCAAGATCACAGCCACGCGCCTCTACACGCACGGCCAACTCGCCCGGTTTTTAGAGGTAGTAAGGAATGGTAAAGACCCACTTTATTACAACAGAGAAATAAAGAGACTAGGAAGAAGGTGTACATTGAAAAAAAAAAGAGTGGAAGTGAGGAGAAATTGAAGGAAATTACTAGGAAAGTGAATCTAGCAAAGAAGTCGGCTAAGGATAGCATTATGGCAAACATAATTGGCAGTCATACAAATTTTAGTGAAAATGGAAGGGTATATATACAGAGTGAAACGAAATTCGCGCACTCGGGCGACGCAGCGCGACTCCTCACATGCCAGCAATTAAAAAATGTCTCTCGCAAAAGCTAAATATAAAGTTTGGTTCAAATATCTTCAGTATTTTTCATGTTGTAAGAAATAGGCCTACGCTTTACACGCACCCGCTCTTGAGTTAAGTCCGGTGGGACTGTCCGTTAATGATATCTCCCTTATTAATCCTCGTATCGAAATGATGCACATGAGAATTTTTTTTTCTTTTTTTGCTATTTCCTTTACGTCGCACGGACACAGATAGGTCTAGGAATGGTAAGGAAGCGGCCGTGGCCTTAATTAAGGTACAGCCGCAGCATTTGCCTGGTCTGAAAATGGGAACCACGGAAAACCATTTTCAGGGCTGCCGACAGTGGGGTTCAAATCCACTATCTCCCGGATGCGAGCTCACAGCTGCACGCTCCTAACCGCACGGCCGAAAAAAAGGTTTAGAAATTAATTTCCTTTAAGGCAGGTAGATTTCCATTAAGTTTAATTGTGTATATTCCGTGGGAGTGCAAATCACGGTTTCGGTTTCGTATAAACCCCCAGTTAGTTCAGGGATTTAGAAACAATATTTTCCCAAAAACCAACCCAAGGACAAGTGGATTCTAAATATCAAGTTTGATGGAAATATATCCGGTAGTTTCCAAGTTATAGACAAACAAACAAATAAACAAACAAACAAACAAACACCAAAGCTAAAAATATGCAGATGGTCATTATTACACCTGAAGCGGACAACTGCACGGAAATTTCTCCAAAATAGTCAATGTACAAGCACGCTCTAGAAGCGTAGACCTTAATTGCGAGAGTTACTGCTTTGAAACTGTACGACATATCTACAAACGGGCTTCACTATCTGACGCCTTTTTCAGTGTTCTACATGGCTGGTCCTATGACATCTTCTCGTATCTCCTATATTTATGGGTTAGATTGAGTTAGAGTCATTGAACGGGGTGAATTTTTGTACAGTTTACATATACTACTTTATATTTTTGATACTCATGTGACAGCTAGAACCATACAATTTGGCTATCACGTGGCCACTGGTCATATCAATGTGCGTGCTGAATGTCATGATTCTATCTTTCCTATAAGTGTGCCAAATGATAACATATACGTGTAAAAAGTATAAAATTAACTTGAAATCGAGAAATACAGCTCTATTTAACGTATAAGGGATAGAAATACGACAAGAAGTCATAGGACCAAAGTTGTAGATCTCTCCAAAATGAAACGCGATTGTGCTTTCTGATTTGTGATACGACTTACCGATTAGCCACCAATTATCCCGAAACGAAGGTTTGCACCGTCGTTAAAATTGCATCCATATTTCGATATTGTCCGGGGCCAAAAGTTATGCATTTGCATAACTTAGAATATTTCCTCAAACAAAAGTGTCCAGCTTTCGGGATTAACACTCGCATACATACGGAGTAATTATGGAAGAAAATAATACAGTTAAGAAAGTTGAAATCAATAGAAAATGGATTATAACTGAGGACAGCCGGATGACGACAAATATGTCAATGCCAAGTGAATGTACTGAAAAATCAAATTCCCCCTCAATAAATAATGCTGGTGTGAATTATGAATATAAGAAAGTGGTAACAGAGGAGACATTGTGGCGCAGGGATTCTTAGGTAAACAGATAAGAAGATGACTAATGGTGTTATTACTTAAGCTATTCGAGGACGGTTATAACCTCCAACGATATTCCACCAATATCCCGCAGAATGGCCGATTGACGCCTCTCTTGCTTTCTACCCAAAGGAACAATCACGAATTTAAAGGAATGATGAGGAAAATGGCAATACGTTACCTTCGTGCTGGCAAGCAGTCAGAGACGTAGCTATGGTAACCTATAGGTTCGTTGTCGGTCTGTTGGTCACTCAATGCAGAGCATGGTATCCGCAGAAAGTAGTAAATTTCTCCGTCATTTGAAGAGTACAGTAAGCTAAATTATGAACACAACAAAAGTTGTTTATAATGAAGAGACGTTCCACACACGGTCCACGGAATTTACAGAAAATCAATAGTATAAGAGAAAATGGAGGAAAACCGTACTGGTTTTCCTATTTAAAAAAAACGTCTATTCAAAGATTTTAAAATGATATGCATATCAGAACCTTCTCCTGGATGAGTATACTCAAAATATGGAAATTTGGTTGAGATATATCCAACCGTTTCACCGTTATGGTGGAACAAACAGACAAGCAGACAGACACGAAAAATAATAATCACCTATTCGGCTTTAAGTTGACCTAAAACGGATAAATATCTGAAAAATTGGCAAAACAATCGAAATTACAGACATCGGACCACCTACAACTTTATTTATATAGATGTTTGCGAAATTAATAACTGGTTCGAAAGAAGGCAGTTCGTGTTTAGGAACGGTTATTCCACTGAAGCTCAACGTGTTTGATTCCAACAAGGTATAGCAGATATCTTGGATTCAAGAGGTCAGATGGAGTATCGCGATTGACCTGTCTAAGGCATTTGATAGGGTGGACCATGGGAGACTACTGGCGAAAATGAGTACAGTTGGACTAGACAAAAGAGTGACCGAATGGATGGCTATTTTTTTAGAAAATAGAACTCAGACAATTAGAGTATGCGAAGCTTTATCTGACCCTGTAATAATTACGAGGGGAATTCCTCAAGGCAGTATTATTGGACCTTTATGTTTTTTATTTAAATACATATATACATAAATGATATGAGTAAAGAAGTGGAATCAGAGATAAGGCTTTTTGCAGATGATGCTATTCTGTATAGAGTAATAAAATAATTTACAAGTTTGTGAGCAACTACAAAATGACCTCGATAATGTTGTGAGATGGACAGCAGGTAATGGTATGATGATAAACGGGGTTAAAAGTCACGTTGTGAGATTCACAAATAGGAAAAGTCCTCTCAGTTTTAATTACTGGGTTGATGAGGTGAAAGTTCTTTATGGCCAATAGCGTTCAAGATGAGCCAGTTCCGAGAAATTTATTCTTCAATTTATTAGACTTATAATTGATTCTTTTATGCACAACATCTAAAAAATTCCTTGATTTAATTTAGGTAATTGCAGCATCTAATTAATAAATAATTTCGGAAATAATTAATGTTTCAGTTCATTTCTGTCAAGGTGGTATCTCTGGATGGCCATATGAATTTTGTGATTGGGCGATAGCGGGCGGTTAATTTGAATCTTCCTCAGTGGCAACATAACGACACTTTTGGTCTGAGGCGCAGGGATCTCCGGCATACAGCTTCCGAGAATTTCTGCGTAGTGGAAAGTTCTGCCTGACCAGAAATACATCGCTGCACCCCTCATGTTGTAACTAGGCCTTTGTATTTTCTGCTGCCCTCTTATCGTGCGAGGCCCGCTGGGTTATCCAAATCTTCCTATCGGTATGTTAATGCCACCCCCCGTGCTGGTAGTCGACTAGCCTTGCCATTGTGACAGAATAATCCTTCTGGCTCCATTACGTCGAGCAGCAGATTTCTACACATATACGCTCCCTTCGACCTGAATTTTGTTCACTGATGTTTCTCATTTCAATATGTGTAACTATTCTCCATCTGATATCAAATCATGATTAATTTATGGGCAATGCCACCCGGGTACAATACATAAGATAGATAAAGGGATAGGAGTACATTAATCATCACCAAGCTTAGCTACGAGAAATGAGTAATTTGAGATTGATATCGGAATTATAACTCACGGATAAATTCCTGAGAAGGGTGATGGGTGAACTTCGTCCAGAAAAAGTCGATGAGCCCCGACTGAGGCCTGAATCCAGTCTCCTATCCACAGAGGGATCACATTGCATAATGTAGAATGTCTAATGTAATTGTTTCCCCCTTAAATTGGACGGCGACAAACAGTGGGCTCCACTCAGCACATAGACACATTACACTGTATGATTCACGAGATGATAATGGCGATCTAGTTACAATGTAGTGTACTGCAATTACACAGCTAGAGCCATTCCACGACGTTCTAAATGCCGCACGCCGATCACCTCGCCCGTAACGAACACACTCTCATGCTCTGTTGCAGCTCATTTTGGCCCAGTCGAACATTATTGCTTAGCCACTACAGTCCTAGGTACTATGTGATGCATGACGACGTGCTGTCCAGAGAACCGACATTCCGTCCTCCCCAGTTCTCACGAGCAGACGTCTATACAGAAAGGGTGAAGGCTCATTTTTAAGACTGGTTATTCCAATGATTTTGATGGTATTTCAACTGTGTTTCTATTATTATTATTATTATTATCAGTAAATAAACCGTATTCATCACGTTTTAAGAAAAGAAGATTGATTATATTGGTGCTTTATTAAGACAATCGCCCCGAAAAACTCTCTCCAAGCAAAAGTCAACCATATATTACCCTCAAATAATACCGTAATAACGTTGTGGCCGAAAGTGATACGGAATAAAAGAATAATTTAGTAGTAGTAGTAGTAGTAGGAGTAGTAGTAGTAGTAATGGTACATTGAAACCAGTTTTAAACATCCCGCGAACCAGCGAACGGTTAGGAAGCTAATTATAAAAAACAGCAGTGTATTCCGTCTTGTTTTGTGTAAGACTAAGCGCTTGGGCGTCAGAGCTTTCGTTCTCAAGTAAGGACCTATCACGATTTAAATTTATATAAGCCAACATTAAGACGTAAGTGACCGCATTTGTCTTCGCCGCTTGCACTTAAGTGTAACCGACTGTCTTAATTTGCTAGATTCCGCTGGTCACAGTTTTTACTGTTTGAGATGGCAACGTGCCAACTGGAAATAAATTCTCGACTTGACTTGTTGATCACTGCATCGTACAGTAGGAGAAACATCCCAGAAAATTGTATTTCTTCGTTCAGGAAGTGGAACTACTTTTGCTAAGAAAGACATGTTTCAAATAGGGTGGGTGTGCAAATTTTTGAACTTGTCAAGATTCTCTGGTGGTGTAAGGCATCATTCAAGAAGTTACAACTATAAAAAATAAAAATGTATAAAAATGTCAAAATCAGAACTCCATTATACTGATTTATTTAATGTTCGAAAATAACTTTCAACTTATTAAGTTGTGTCTAGTACGTATAGTATAGTACTTCCCGAAGAGAAAGTCACTGAACAAAATTGGTCCGATGTACAACAGTGGGAACCGGCCAACAACCTTCCAATCGCTTTTTTTTTTTTTTTTGCTAGGGGCTTTACGTCGCACCGACACAGATAGGTCTTATGGCGACGATGGGATGGGAAAGGCCTAGGAGTTGGGGGGAAGCGGCCGTGGCCTTAATTAAGGTACAGCCCCAGCATTTGCCTGGTGTGAAAATGGGAAACCACGGAAAACCATCTTCAGGGCTGCCGATAGTGGGATTCGAACCTACTATCTCCCGGAGCAAGCTCACAGCCGCGCGCCTTCCAATCGCGTGGGATGAGCTATGGTAGCGTCGATCATTATTGTCATATTGGCAAGGATTTGAATAATAATAATAATAATAATAATAATAATAATAATAATAATAATAATCCAAACCCCACAGCGCAACAGCCCCGAAGGGCTATGGCCAACGAAGCGAATACTGCTTAGACCGAAGGCCTACAGATTACGAGGTGTGTCGTGTGGTCAACACAACGAATCCTCTCGGTCGTTATTCTCGGCTTTCTAGACCGGGGTCGCCATCTCACCGTCAGATAGCTCCTCAACTCTAATCACGTAGACTGAGTTGACCTCGAACCAGAGTCCTGCAGAGAGGCCCGGCCCATGAGCTGCTTCGGCAGTAGGCTGCAATGGGCTATGAAAGGCTCGAACATAAGAAGCCCGTGACGTCATCGCACGGGCCGGTCTGGGCCAGCGCTCTGTCATTCGTACGCGGTGAGCCAAGGACAGCGCTGTGGTAGTTCTATGGGCTGACTGCTTCAATGTGTACAGTGTACTGCGTGTCAGCGGAGTGCGTTGCATTACGGTCGAGTGGAGCCGATCAAATTTGCTGTGGTTTTCAGTTTGACTTCTCTGTCTATCTTGTTATCGAAAACGAATGTGGACTGTAGTTCCAAAAGAAAGGAAACCGTGGCAAAAATCGTGAAGTAAAAAAAAAAGGAAGGAACAAACAAACTAAAAACCGCACAATACAAGACTTCTGAACCGGATCCTCCACATAAAAGTCGTATTTGCTTGGTATTCAAGCCTGCAGTTGACGGTGATGGGAAAGACGTTAATTTTGTGTGCTGTACGATTTGCAGTGAACTTTATGTACACACTAGCACTTACCCGCGGCTTCTCGCGTGGATTTCGTAATTTGATAAAAGTAATCGTTCCTCGGTATTGTACTAAGACATTATCTGAAAATCCCTGAAGTATAAAACCTCACTGAAAAACTGAGTTTCATTTACCCCCGAAACTCTTTGTAAACCATGTGTCCTTCCCCCCACCCCCACCCCCACCCCCGCCGCTCCGTAAGTGTCTTTTCCGAAAACAAACATGTCTCTTTAATTTTAAAAGAGATTATAAATACCACTTCACGTCTGTAACATGTTAAGTTTTCGAGATATATTGTACATATGCTCAGGGATTATGTGTACAAATTTTGGTTGGCAGCTGTGCCCAAACGTACACGCATAATCTCGTTGCTGCCATGGTTACGGCAGTTCATTTCCTTATCCGATTCCGAGAGCAGGGGTAGTGCGGCGCCAATATCTGCATAACAGTCGGTTTTAGGGCCTTAAAACATGGTTTTCGGGCCCTTAGGACTTACCGAGATTTGTTCTTTGGGTCAAGGGGCTTAAAATGAGCTTAGTCTCGTCCTTGCACGACAAATTCGATATTTTGCCTTTATTAGCCTCTTATTTTTATATCTCCCCCGTCTCTCCCCGCCTCGAATTGTTTTGAAAATAAAATACAGCCCATGTCTCTCAGGGATGATGTATATTTACATTAGTAAAAGGATTTTTAGAATCGGTCCAGTAGTTTCTGAGATTACCCTCCAGATATACACAAACTAACACAAATCTTGCTCTCTATTATATTAGTACAGATTAAAGGAGTCGGACTGATTTAGTCTTTTTATGATTAGATATAAAACTTACGATGAACGAGGTGTGCTTGAATGACGAGCATTCTAATGTTTCCGTGTCATTATACTCCACCACTATGCCACAACAAAGTAATGAAGTTTTCTTCGTGGATTGACGTTCATGATGCTCCTATTCCAACAGATGGGCTGGAAAGATATTAAAAGCAAAATTGTGGAATGGAAGAAGATGGATATAGCGTCCTATTGGAGAACAAACGGACAAAACTATTCAAAATTTCACCAGATCGGTAAGAAAGTAATATGCATGCAAGCATCAAGTTCAGCTTCAGAGAGAAATTTCAGTTCGGCGGGCTTCATTCTATTCTACAACCAGACAATTGCTGATGCTCTTCTTTTCATTCACAGTAATTCCATTCCACCACCATTAACAATGACCAATAAACTACGCACACTAAGTAAAAGCTATGTTCAGGTTTGTTTTTATTGTTGGCATATTGCACGTCATTTCTGTTTGTATTTTATTTTGAGGTAAACGCGAATGAAGTCCTATGAATATGCTTCGTGTTCTTTACATTCATTTTCAATTAACTTGGTGTCAATTGCAAACGAATATTAGTTTATAATAAAGTTTCTGTGTTTTCAATTATTATTATTATTATTATTATTATTATTATTATTATTATTATTATTATTATTATTATTATTATTTGTATCAATTTAGGAAGGCTCGGCTTGTACCGGTAACATAATGGGCTGACTCGGCCTAAGCAAGGAGTCGCCCTCTTGATTATGAAACTACAGGTACATATATGTACAAATATTTACAACAGAAATAATTACAACATATACATTTATACAATAAATACAAACAACTTCAGACTTCTTATGTCCCCGTATTATTATTATTATTATTATTATTATTATTATTATTATTATTATTATTATTATTATTATTATTATTATTATTATTATTATTATTGCAGTGCAGGAGAAATCTCTATCATTTAATTTCCAAATGCGATTAGCCTACTTTAAAATATGTTATTAGCGCACGGGAATTCGTAGAGAGAATGATCCGAATAGTAGTGTGACGTGAACATTTCGTTGTGCACGGCGCACATGTTATTGCGGAGAAGTACTCAACGTTATTCCACTGAGCCCGCCCAGTGCGGTGGACTGCGGTGGGCTGTATGAGACCAGTGCTGTGGGCCAGTACGCTGCCGCGTCAGAAGAGAACGGCACTGCACGGGCTGGGCTGCCGGAGCCCGTGGGTTTGAAGTGCTGCGCAGTGGGTCTGGCTGCAGGACTCTGCCTCGAACCAACCCTCAGATCCAGATAAAAGTCCCTGACCTGGCCGGGAATCGAAACCGTGGCCTCCGGGTAAGAAGCAGACGCGCTACACCTACACTCCGGAGACGGCAGCAACGATATAAAGCAAATTAAATTTGTCAACGTAAATTTTCTCAAGGGTCTAGTGGCTTTCGGACTTTCATATTGGCGTAGTCGGTCGGCTTTACGCACTCTAAGTATAAATAAATTAGTGACCCGTTTATCTGAAGGTCTCTTTGTGATATACTTGGCCCGGTGACAGATACCTGAGCTATAGGGCATCACAACTGTACAGCACACGCCAATCACCCGCTGTGGGTCAGCTCGGATTAAATATTTAGCTTTCACGACCACATTGTACTAGAAATAGACTTCCATAAACCACCGTAGCTAAAGCGGAATCGGGAGGTTCCCACCCTAGACTCAGCCATTTTTCCTCTTTACTAACATCTCTTAAGCATGTACTATAATATGTACCCGACACGATAAATAATCTGAAGGTCTTTTTTAAATACGATGCGGTAGTAGAAGCTAAATAGTCTCGTTTTAATATTATCAATTTAACAGCTCTTCAAGTGCCTTTGTTTTTATGAGACACTGCACTGAAGTTTTCCACTGAAAATAGATTCTGTACCCGTAAATATTCTGACGGATCAGACTGTACCGGGATTTGATACCGCAAACTGTAGCGTTTAGTGGTGAAAATTACATTATGATGACGGTGATTTTCATTATCATCATGATACTACAACCTGTGACAATAAAATTCGGTGAATAGTCCTGTACTATCAACATAGATGAACAATGCACGACAGTGACCTTACTGTCCTTCGAAATAGTCCCCCCACCATAACAATGCACTGCTAAGATCGGCGATACATGTCCTGGAAACTTTGCAAGAAGGCTTCCTTTGGGATGGTGTTCAAAAGCCTCGTCACGTTTCGTTGGATGTCAGGAATATTGTCAAATCTCTTTCCTTTCAAAGAGAGTTTGATGCGTGACTTTTCGGCTCTGAACTTTTTCCGACGAGGGGATTCCGGAGAACTCCATTCCACGCTTTGCCGTTTGTTTCAGGGTCGTACCTGAGACACCAGGTTTCATCTTCAGTGACAATACAGTTCAAGAAATTTGGTGTCGCATCCGCCGTTTCGACAAAATCCTATGAAGCCTCTAAACGTGCCTGCTTCTGATCGTCAGTCAAGTGATGTGGCACAAGACGAGAACACGTTTTCCTCTTCCCTAATTCTGGGTAACGTTTTGTCGCACGGGTTCACGTTTAATCTGGAGTCCTTCCGCTAGCATGCGCACACTTAGTCGCCGATCGTTCGTGATTAATGTCCTGATCTTCTCAATGTTTTCGTCACTGACGGCGGTCGCCGGTCTTCCGCTACGGGGGTTGTCAGAAACACTTTCTCGGCCTCCTAGAAAACGGGCGAACCACTCGTACACACACTTCAAGGGCAGTGCTTGATCTTCATAAACACGTACCAGTATCGCATGCGTTTCTTTCGGTGTCTTGTGCCAAGCTTAAAACAAAACTGTACATTGATCTTTTGATCGTTCATGTTCCTGTTCGCAGTTCAGAACCAACGCACTAAACACGCACTGTGTCAAACAGGTCTTACACGACACACACACGATGCTCAACTGAACAACGTTGGGAGCAGGTGGTCAAAATCTGCTGCTATTCAGGTGCAGCGTTGTGTGTCGCCAGTGTTGCCGGATCGACCGCTGTGACTTCATTCACCGAACTTTGTCACAGGTTGTATAACCGCTCCCAAGTTAATACAACAGAGCATCGATTATCCGAATACCGATCAACCGAAATATCGGTTAACCGTCAGAGTTTCAGTCAGCAAATTCAAACTTTCGCGCCATGTGAAAGTTCCAGTAGTTGTTATGCCTTTCGCAACGGCTACTAAATGTAAACGCGTTGTTCTCAGTATTTCCGATAAAGTTAAAATAATAGAGCAGTTGATGAATGGTGCTAGTGGATTATGTTTAGCTCGGGAATGTGGGGATGGAAATGCAACAATATCGGACATTCAAAAGAACAGTGATGCCATTACAAAATTTGCGAGTGAACTTGACGGTGAAGATGGGAGCTTGCCTTCAGAGGGGAAGCTTTTCACTGCCTTGAGATGGATATGAAGTAGTTAGAACTAAAAGAAGAATGTGATACTAACCAATTGCTGTCATTAAAACGTTTGTGAGATTTAGTAGCAAAAACATCGAGTTTCAGCTGTGAAGGAAAATAAAATTTGGACTTCTTTTCCTTAACTGTGGGGCTACTTCAATGTATGACTAAAGTTATTTGACGAGTGTCTGTTCAAAAGGTTTCCAAAAAATAAATCAGTATTTTGTCCACATGCATTACAGAAGTTGAATATTATCGAATGCAATGAGCAATCCAGATCAGAAAGATGTAATTCCTTAAACGTTGTACCAAACCACATCATGGGTACGTTTCAAGTGTCTTACTTTATATTTTTGGCGCTTTTCAATCAATCACTCACTACTGATCTGCATTTAGGGCAGTCGCCCAGCTGGCAGATTCCCTATCTGTTGTTTTCCTATCCTTTTCTTAAATGATTGCAAAGAAATTGGAAATTTATTGAACATCTCCCTTGGTAAGTTATTCCAGTTCCTAACTCCCCTTCCTATAAACGAATATTTGCACCAATTTGTCCTCTTGAATTCCAACTTTATCTTCATATTGTGATCTTTCCTACTTTTAAAGGCACCACTCACACTTATTCGTCTACTGATGTCATTCCACGCCATCTCTCCACTGACAGCTCAGAACATACCACATAGTCGAGCAGCTCGTCTCCTTTCTCCCAAGTCTTCCCAGCCCAAACTTTGCAACTTTCGCACAAGTTTCTTAAGGTAGAAATAGCATTTTGAACAGACACTTCTTATTTGTGTGTTTAACATAAATTTTTACTGTAAACGATTGGTTATCCAAAAAGTAATTCATCCGAACTCCTCCAGTCCCCAGTTGTTTCGGATAATCCATGTTCTACTGTATTTCGGTGGGCTCTGCAGCAAGAAAGTGCATTCAGCGAGCGGAATGAATGAAGCAGGAAAGTTTCTAAGATGGGAGCTAACCCTTTTGACCGGATGGTGTAGTTACTGAACCTGTTCGGGGCCTTTCAACCTGCTATCAGAAACAAAATGGCCTCGTTGATTGTTGAGACGCGAGAGTATTACTCAATTTGGTGTTCTCTTTCTGGCGCCAAGTTAGTGGCTGATACGGCACCCCACAGAGTGGCTGGCAGAGTTCGATATAATCGATAATAACCCTTGGGTCACAAACAAAGGTTGCCTGTCGTAAACTTGTAAACAAGCTGAGCTGCCCTCGAGCAGTACGGAACGGCACAAGTGTTGGAAGCGACTGCCACAATCTCATGTGCAGTCGGTACTGTTCCAGGTAGCAGATTCGAGCCCGAATGAGGTCGGCCGTATATGATGGTATTTAAATGCGATAACGCCGGGTCGTTGGTTTCCACCACGTTAAAGAATCCCCCGGAGATAAAATGCCGACATTTCATTCTTAATATTTATACCCATTGGTGGTGATTATTGTTAATCGTGGAAGTACAACTGCGCTACCATCATATCTTTACACTAATTGGAAGAGAAAAATGAAAGAGTCCAAGCCTTGGTGCAAGGTATGGGCAAAAGAAGAAGAAGGGCCTCGAAGAGCATGAAATGAAAGACTCCCTATACCTTGCAAACCTACCACCTTGGCTCAGTCTGGTGGCATTTGAAATTGCTCAAATACGTCAGCCTCGTGTCGGTAGATTAAAGAACTCCTGCGAGACTAAATTCCGGCACCTCGGCGTCTCCGAAAACCGTAAAAGTAGTTAGTCGGACGTAAAAACAATGAAAGGCATTATTAAACCTAACACTGTTGGGCCGGAAAAGAACAAGAGTTGGCCAAAGGTGGTCGGACAGGAAACATGAAAGTGAAGACACGGGCACAAGTAAGTGGAAACAAAGACAACGTTAGCAAGGGGCCCCATGGGCTACAACACATGCTCCCAAAAGCAGAGTCCCTTGCGGTTACCCCTTTTTTTTGTAAGGGCGCTCATCTTTCCCGCCGTCGATTCTTATTTAAACGGGCTGGGAAGTAGTTTCCCAGCCCTGGTCGACGATGCCGCTTCCGCCAGCTTGGGCGGTGCTTTTGCCGACCTCGTGAGGGAAGGAGACGTTGTTTGTAGTTGAAGTCTGGGAAGAGCCCACCTTCGAGCTTTTTCTCCTTGCGGCGTTGCTCACAGGAGCAACTGCCACCTTGGGCGCAGCGATCTTCTGGGAAGGTGTTCCAGTTGTATATGACGAACCTGGGAGAGACTGTGCTATCATGTTGAAGCCTAGTGTCTTGGCGGTGCATTCAGAGAATTAAACACGGCGCGCTTCCTGGTATGCAAGACCATCCAGGGTCTTGATCTCCTGGATCTTCTTCTCGCTCAGGTATACCGGACAGTTCCGATCTCGAGGAGAATGAAAACCAGGGCAGTTAGCGCACTTATATGGAGTTGTGCACTCTTCCGCGTCATGAGCTTCTCTTCCACACGTACCACACATAGATAGATTCGAACAAAGAGATACCATGTGTCCGAATCTCTGGCATTGATAGCATCGCATAGGAGGCGGGATGTACAGCCTCGCATAGCAACGATAGGTTGTTACCTTGACTTTATCTGGCAACACTGGCAATTTGAAGGAGACTATGAACGCACCGCTGGCAACGTCTTCACCCTTGATTTTGCAAGTGATGCGCCGGACGTGTGTCATGCCACGGTGCTTCATTTCTTCCATCAATTCATCGTCAGTGTTCAGAACGAGATCACGGTGGAAAATAACTCCACGAACCAGATTCAAGGTTTTGTGCTTTTCCACTTTGACGGGGATTTCACCAAAGTGGTCGCACTTAAGCAACCGAGCTGCTTGGAGCGCAGTGCTAGTCTTAAGAAGCAAACCACCATTGCGCATTTGTTTAAGATTTTCAAGTTCGCCGTATACACCTTCGATGTGTCGACTGAAAAGGATCGATTTGACCAGCTTGAAATTTTGCCCATAGGTTCTGGTAGCAATCAGGAACCTAGGGAAACTGGAACCCAGACTAATACGTTGCGCTTGTTCCCAAGGGGTTGCCCCCCTTAGGGAATCAAATGTTAAAGACTTGGGTAGCGAACTCAAGGGGCAGACGGTAATTATCCTCCCCGAATGCCACCCACTCCGATCAGGGGCCTCTGTAGCCGAACCAAGCAGCCAAGGCAATACCCATCTGGCATTAGCAGGTATTGCCCGGGGTCCGATGTTGGACGATGCCTAATACGGAATGACTGAGCATTACGATTCCCTTCCCCCAGTCACCCGCAATAGCATGTACCCCATATCATGTAGAGAGTTATAAATATAGAGAAAAAATAACAAAACAATGAATATGTATGTCCTTCTGACATTCGATTGTGCGGGGACCTGTATTGTCAGGCGGATACTACTGCACAGGTACATGGCGCTCCCACCCGCAAGTTTCCTGGGTGGTCACAAGCGGGCTTTTGAGCGTAATCGCACACGTAAAAGGCCCATCTCCGAGCAGCACGCACATTAGGAATTTTGAATTGGTCTACGACTAAACCTCAAAAAAATAAAGAGGGGACCAATGACCACAACCCTTTTAGTCGGCTTCTACGACAGGCAGGGATTACCTGTGAATGTATTCAGCCCCTGCCATCCACCGGGGGTCCAACATATGATACCGAGCTGCACTCCATGTCCGCACCAAGGTTGCCCCTTTTAGTCGCCTCTTACGACAGACATGGGATAACGGGGGTGTATTCTACATCTGCGTCCCTCACCCTTTTAGTCGCCTCTTGTGACAGGCAGGGGATACTGTGGGTGAATTCTTCTCCGTCTCCCAGTCACAGGGGATCCAAAATAAGTTAAAATCAACAGCTGTCTTTATTGACCTGACAAGTGCACATGATGCTGTATGGCGACATGGACTAATTCTTAATGTGCTGGAAGTAATTCCCTGCTTAGAAATTGCTAACCTAGTTTGCAACATGCTCTGTGATAGAGAGTTTGTAGTATTCCTAGATGATTCTAAAAGTCGCAAAATAAAATTAAAAAAGGGTCTGCCACAGTAATCAGTATTGGCCCCAATTCTCTTCAACCTCTACATCACCGAGCTCGATAGCTGCTGCAGTCGCTTAGGTGCGGCCAGTATCCGGTAATCGGGAGATAGTGGATTCGAACCTCACTGTCGGCAGCCCTGAAGATGGTTTTCTGTGGTCTCCCATTTTCACACCAAGCAAATGCTGGGGCTCTACCTTAACTAAGGCTACGGACGCTTCCTTCCCATCCCTAGGCCTTTCCTGTCCTATCGTCGCCATAAAACATATCTGTGTCGGTGCGACGTAAAACAAATAGCAACCTCTACATCCATGATTTACCATCAAGCACAGCTACTAAGTTCATCTATGCAGACGATATTGCAATGGTAGCTCAAAGCAGAAATCTTGAGGATGGAGAAGGCATTCTTTTAGTAGACGTGGACAAAATGTCAACACTTTTCAAGTCTTGGCGATCGATCCCAAGTGCTTCTAAGACCGAGTTTTCATGTTTCTATATCAGCAACCGACTCGCAAACTACGAGCCATCTGTTTTATTCCTTGGTGAAAAAGTTAAGTACAAATCTCTCCCGAAAACTCTGAGCAACAAAGAACATCTCACCAAGCTCTATCACAAAATTGCTACAAAGAATAACATCCTGCACAAGGTTTGTGGCTGTTCCTGGGGAGCCTCGGTTGAGTGCTTACGATTAACGGGTATCAGTCTTATCTACTCTGCAGCGGAATACTGTGCCCCGGTGTGAATGGAAAGTGCACATGTGCATAAAGTGAATATTAAGCTGAATTATACCATTGGCGACATAACTGATACTGTTAAGTCAACACCTCTCCATTGGTTAGCCGTACTTAGTCATATCCCAGCACTCCACCTGAGAAGAAAGGAAGCTCTGCTGAGAATTCACCAGGAATTTTGTTACCCATCGTCACAACGACTTCGATCTAGGAAACCAGCAAGTGTACTGGCCGGCCGACTCTTGACGGATAATTTTAATCTAAACCAGAGCTGGCGGGATGAATGGTCAAATTCAACATCTGGAACTAATGCTCTTGAGCTAAATAGAGCTCAGAAAATGAAAGGATTTAACCTCCCAAGAAAATATGGTGTCGCCTCAACAGACTGAGAACTGGGCATGGATGCTGCAATTTCTCAGTCCATAACTGGGCTTGAATGGATTCTCCAATGTGTGAATATAGTGAAGAGGAACAGACTATGGACCATGTCATCCTGCGCTGCCATCGTCATATCTACTCCGGAAGCCCCAGTGATCTGTTTCACTTTTCAGAAGGTGCTGTAGGGTGGCTGAAAACGTGGACCTGGATTTATGAATTTGTTGTTATAATCACCATACGATTATATAAATAAAAAATTGTCTGTTTTCCCTATGCTCAGTGTATTTCGTCTTGTGCGGGACGCAAACTGCAAAACTCTGTCGTGAATCGTGTCGTTTCGGGACAGTGCTCAGCGATCATTGACCATGGAGAAGAACTCTAAGGATTGTAGCTATAACAGTATCATGATTGTGTTAAGCGTGGCATCGTTGGACTGACCTAATGGCCAAAATTGGTGCATTGCTGAATCATGGAACGACGTGAACAAGGATGAGTACACCTGATTTAATTTAATCTATGAACAATAACAGCTGGTTGTCATGTAAATTTGTATACAGTTATTTATTGCTTGTAACATTTGAATTTATTTGAATTAAGTAGCAAGGGTTAGCTAGATTAGAATCAGTTTTTTTATGGTATTAATGCCTTGAGGATGTTTGTTTTTGAGTAAATATTTCTAGAGTAATGATGTCAGTTTTATCCTCGAAGTATGTTCCCGAATGTGTGTTAGAAACACAGCTTGTATTTATTTTAATTAGGAAATAAAAATTAGATGGCAGTATGAACACTTAAAGTAGTTTTCATAGGCATGTTAATGTAGTGGCATGTTGAGTGTGGATTTTGTTCTTCGAGAAAACCAATCAGTGTTGTGCTACGAATTCTAATTAGTAACCATCAACGACTATTAACAGCTCATATTTAGAGTCTTCGTAATGTGAATAGAAGATTTGAATTTGGCTGAGATGAATATCTGAGCTGTGAGGTAATTCATGCTACGACATTTATTTAGGGACGTGTGAGATAGGAGTGCTATGTTAAACATCAGAACGGTAGTGAAAGGAAGACAAATAGATTAGAGACAAGAGATAAGAGATACGAAGCAAGAAATAGTTTATTTCAGATTATGGTGATTTGAGGAATATTGTGTTAATCCTGAACCAGTGGAAATTTATAGAGAGCCAGAGATAGGCCTAAAATTAGAAGGTATTCTGAAGAAATAATGAATATGTACTGGCCTTGTTATGAAGCTAGCCAGAGAATGTTTTTTTTTTTTGTTTTTTTTTTGCTATTGGCTTTACGTCGCACCGACACAGATATGTCTTATGGCGACGATGGGACAGGAAAGAGCTAGGACTGGGAAGGAAGCGGCCGTGGCCTTAATTAAGGTACAGCCCCAGCATTTGCCTGGTGTGAAAATGGGAAACCACGGAAAACCATCTTCAGGGCTGCCGACAGTGGGGTTCGAACCTACTATCTCCCGAATACTGGATACTGGCCGCACTTAAGCGACTGCAGCTATCGAGCTCGGTACCAGAGAATGCAGTCATGTGTGAAGTGTCAAGAGAGTGTTGAAAGATAAATGTTTACTCTCAAGTACATATCTATAGGAGAAGAATACAAGTAATTCTCTGACTTATACTCGTTTTTCCTGACAGGCTAGATACTGTATGAATTCAAGACTGTATTTTCAGTTACATATGTTAATCCTTACCTGTGAATAGATATCTTAATCCCCTTTTCAAATCTCTGACTGCAATTGTAAGCAGAGCAAGATATGACCATTTTTGTTATATTCTTTCAGACTGGTGTGCTCCATTTATCACATCAACAAAAATACGTGTTTTTTATGTTTGTAACACATTAAAATTGCATAGAAAAAGCCTGGTTTGTCGACAATGAATCTTTGAAATCTCCCCGCTATCGCCGATGGCCCGCGCAATTTACGATAGGTGCCCAACATCAGTTGATTTGTATCTTGGCGCCGTGTTCTGCTGGCAGCGCCCTCAATATATATTTGTATGCTCGAAGTCGACCACGCAAAACAACTGCTGCTCAAGATCGATACATCCGTATTTCCGCTAGAAGACAGCCTAGGAGCCCAGCAGCCGCCTTACGGAGGGAGCTTCGAGCGGCTACAGGAGTCACTGTGTCTATACACACTGTTTGAAATCTACTCCACAATGTAAGACTGCGTTCTCGAAGGCCATTCAGGGGACGCGCCTCGAATACCACCACAGGCGTCAGCGTGTAGAATGGGTAAGATGATATGAAAACTGCAACTGGGAACAATGGGTCCAAACGTTATCTACAGATGAGGTACGCGTTTCGTTGCATCCAGATGACAAAAGTATTCATGCCTGAGTGCAAATGGTCAGCGTTTAAATGAAGCTTTCATTGTTGAACGCTACCAGCAAGGTGGTGGTTCAGCACTGTTCTGAGGAGGAATATTGATGGGCCACCGCACACCACTAGTCCACAAGCAAGGCAATATGGCGTCACAAAAATACGAGGACAACGTCCTATTCTTCGTGGACTTAGAGCTGACATTGAAGCAGATTTCACATTAATGGACAACAATGCTCGTGCTCACTGCGCACAGTCTGTGAATAGGTTCTCGAAAAGACATGGTATTGAAAGGATGGTCTGGCCACCATCGTCTCCCAATTTAAATTGAGTGGAGCATGTATGGAGATTACTGAAAACAGCCATTTTCAACCGTCCCCAACCGCCACGAGCCCTACGAGACCTTGTGCTGCCGTAGAGGAATGGGACAATCTTCTGCAAGATGTACTGGATACCCTGGTAATGAGCATGCCACACCACCTCCAAGAATGTCGCAGAGCTCATGGAGCCCACACACATTACTGATTACACAGAAAATTTAATTTAATTGTGGTTTAAGGATTACGTGAGGTTTTTTCACATTGCCGTGTGACGAAATATTCTTTTTTGAACATTGGCCCATGCGTTTGTTATCTTTAAGTTTTATGTTTGTTTGTACTGTACCGTGTCATAGGATAAACAGCGTTGTATTATATTTGGTCCAGAAATACATAATCTTGAAATATGCAAAACTGTTTGACCAGTACATATGAGCTTCCTCGCGACCTTGTGACTGTAAAAGATCATTTAATATTGAGATAGGGTAATTGAAGAATATTAAATACATAAACTTCGTAAAAAAAATTTCCAATTGAATAAGTAGGACACAGCACAATTTTTAAATTATTATTTAACGTCATCTGAAAATCATTTTTTGGTTTGAGGTCAGGGCGTTTTAGGTATGCTGCAATATGATTTCCAAGAGGGTCACAGTTCTTGGGTCTTCCACTGATGGATCTAAATATGTTCAAATGTGTGTGGTTTACTCTTGTATGCTTATGTGACTACAGAAATTTTATTTTGTTATTGTCTTATTTTGTTGGTATGTGCACTCAGTTCCATGTGGTTGCCATGTCTTGGAGGCAGGAGTTTTATTCCCACTGCAGTAAAGCCAGTGTAGTTATAAGTTTTTAGGGGATTTTATTTTGTTTATGTCACGTAGGGCCCTTCGCTACAAATGTATTATTAGTGTGTTGTTTAGTTTTCCAACGTAGATTTGCTTGTCGATGGAATAGAGTTACTAGACAGCTAGTTGTTATTTGTTTATATGATTGAATTTTTAGTTAGATCTACTCCTGTCAGTAATCTAAATCAGATATACTCGTGCAGTCATCGTTCGGTTCACATTAATAAATTTTAGGAATGACTGTCGGCAGCCCTGAAGATGGTTTTCCGTGGTTTCCCATTTTCACACCAGGCAAATGCTGGGGCTGTACCTTAATTAAGGCCACCGCCGCACCCTCCCCAGTCCTAGCCCTTTACTCTCCCATCGTCGCCATAAGACATATCTGTGTCAGTGCGACGTAAAGCCAATAGCCAAAAAAAATAGGAATGATTTGGCGATATGATGATTTAATTATTTTTAAATAAGTCAGGTAAATCATTTTTCCTCATAATAATGTTAATAATTTCAATAATGAAACCCAACAAGAAGGTAAACAAACTGTAATGATTAATGTCGGTTTTTTTTTTTAACAGACCGTGAGAATATATTGTAAAGTAATGTAAACAAAATTTAAACCACTCAATGGAATTTATTTTTTTATTTTGTAGGATTTCAAGATTTTGAGGGAGTGTTTTTGTAGTGTTAAAGAATTAATGAGTTGCAACGAGATTTAAATAAAACCGACTTTAATATATTCAAATAAGTGATTTTGTGCTCGATTGAACAATAAGACTTGGAAGATATAACGGAATTATTCAATATCTGAGTGGGTGTATTAGTGTGACTTTAATTTCAATTTGACTCTGTGATTTCGGCAATGATTTTTTTGTGATTTATCTATTTTCGTACTGCCAAATATTTAAATGAACTTCATTTTGCAAAGAGTACTCATTCATATTTTTTTTTCTTTTTTACTCTTTACCTTTCCTTGCCTAATAATTTAAGTTTTGTTCTTTTTAATTTTCGAAATATCACCACGGTATGCCCGTTTACGACTCTAGGATGAACAGCCGGTGCCCACATCGTAGGTAGGGTCCCATCCGCATAGACGCGCAGATCGCCTACACTGCGTCAACTCGAAAGACCTGCACCCGGCCTCTTCGGAGGCCGCACACCATTATTATTATTATTATTATTATTATTATTATTATTATTATTATTATTATTATTATTATCAGGTTAATGAAGCTTTCGTTGGAAAAAGCAGGGAGGAAGTTCGAAACTTCGTGTATCTCTTATGGTGAATCGTATGTAGCTTGCTCCAGGGTTGCAACTCGGAGGAATGTATACATTTATGCTCCAAATAGTGTGACACGTAATGTTGTTTATCCTGCATCACTGGATTAATGATTCCGCAGTTAGAAAAGATAGGTAAAATTAAGGAATCGATATCAATAATTCGCAAAAAAAGTTATTAAACTCCTGAAAAACAAATGTAATTCACTTTCTATTTGTGATATAATTTGAAGTGGTTTTATTTGCAAGTGCTTTACGTCGTACTGATAAAGACAGTTTCTACGGCGGCGATGGGCAGGAAAGGACTAGGAGTGGGAAAGAAGCGGCCGTGGCCTTCATTAAGGTACAGCCCCTGCATTTGCCTGGTGTGAAAATGGGAAACCACGAAAAACCATGCTCAGGGCTGCCGACAGTAAGGTTCGAACCTACTATCTCCCGAATACTGGCCGCACTTAACTGACTTTATCTATCGAGCTCGGTAGTTTGAAGTGTTTGGTGATGTGAAATTACATTCTATTACCACAACACCTTATGTGTACAGTTTCATAAACCTCAAAACTTTGCAACTACATCGGTGGGAACATAACTGCTAGCAACTGCTAGTAATAATTTGGAATACCAACGAAATGAAGACATGCCATGTAGTTTATGTTGGTATGTAAAGGAACCTTGATGAATACCGTAAGGTGCACATTCAGATAAATCCTCTGGGCATCATAAGCAGTCTGCACAGGGACCTGGGTTTTATTCATGGAGCGCTACCTGTCATTAATAAGACTGGCACAACCTTTAAACCAGAACAAATCCTGTAAATTTACATACAAGCCACCCAGGTAAAGGACTAGGAAGGAAGTGATCGTCGCCTTAATTAAGGCTCAGCCCCGGGTATTTGTCTGATGTGAAAACAGGAAACCACGTAAAACCAAAACCATACTTAGGGCTCCCGAACCCAAGCTGAGTCCTACGTGACCCACACTGCGCCACAGGGGTGAACCTTTTTACTAGCAAGGGGTAGTTAAACTTCCCTGTAACAAGAACTCTATAATTAATGTTATTTCCGGTCGTGCTCGAGCTCGCAGAAATGTTTAGCCGATAGGAGGCGTTCAGTCCTAGTTTCACAGGGTGAGTCGTTAACTGGAAAGACAGATAATCAACGAGTGACTTACGTAAACTTGGAGGGAATTTATACCCTCTCCGGCTCCCTTCCCGTGAGTCTCAACGTTTCTCCTAGAAGGCTGTCAGCTTTCTGATCAATACCATAAAGATTTTCTTTTAGTTGTAGTGGGTGGTCGAGATCCAGTACTTGCCCACATCATTCCCAGGAAAGTAGAGACTCTGCTCTTCTTCACCGTGTATTTTATCGTACAGAATATCCAAATAAACAAAAATATTACTGTTCTCCTTTATATCGCACCGACACACACAGGTCTTATGGTGACAGTGGGATAGGAAAGGGCTAGGAGTGGGAGAGAACCAGCCGTGGCCTTAATAATGTACAGTCTGGTGTGAAATTGAGAAACCACCGAAAACCGTCTTCAGGGTTGCCGACAGTATGATTCGACTCCGCTATCTCCCGAATGCAAGCTGACAGCTTCGATACTCCAACAACGTAGCCAGTCACTCGGTAAACTAAAAAGGGTTGAAAGTTCCCTAGGTCACCAACTATCCACTTCGGACAGAATTTTGATTCGTTTCACTATTTCTTGCACACTGCCAGACAGTTCCAGCTGTGAAGAACAACCTCAATTCAAGAAAAGGAACAAAATCATGCATTTCTTAGGAAGAAATTTAACGAAGCGCTACAAAATACCAAGTTCAAACAATTGCAGCATATTGTAAAAACATACTCAAATTTTGCACCCATATTAAACATTATTTATTAATCAGAAATACGAGTTCCCAATAGAAAACCATAATTTAATTTCACCAAATAAGAATATCAAATTAACAAAAACTGAAAGTGTTCAGGATTTTTCATGCGTAAAATTCCGTCAAGTTTACAACTGGAAAACATATCATTCATTTTTGTTTACTTCATTTCTTCTTTGTTCATTCAAGTGCTTAATTTTATTTTGATTTGATTATTATTTAGTATTGTTTGGTACAAAAAACCGTTTTTTGAACTTAATTTGTAACCATTTTTTTAATACTGTTCACCACTGTCCGCCTTTACAGCTGACTGGTCAGTATCGTGGTCTTCCTGGCCGTTTGATTCGGGTAAGATTTCCGGCCGTACCCAGGGATTTTAGTCGTGAACGGTTAATCCCTCTGGTTCAGGAACTACGTATTTGTGTTCCCCTTAATACCTATATCTTCAGTAAGATACAAAACATCAAACTAGCAACTATCATACAAACACGCAATGAATAATAAATCCCTCCATTTTAGGGTGGGGATCAGGAAACCCATCCGTAAAACTTGGCTTATTGTATATGTAGTGACTATCCCAAATAACTGAGGGGGGGAGGGGGAACGAACGCCATGGCGCAATGACCCCAAAGAGCCATGGCCTACCAAGCGACCGCTGCTCAGCCCGAAGCACTGCAGATTATGGGGTGTCGTGTGGTCAGTACGACGTATTCTTGGCTTTCTAGATCGGATCCGTCATCTAACCGCCAGATAGTTCTTCAATTTTAATCAGGTAGGCTGAGTTAACCTCGAACCAGCCCTCAGATCAGGTAAAATTCCCTGATGTAACCGGGAATCGAACCCGGAGCCTCCGGGCGCGGGGCCGACAAGTTAACTGGTAAAAGGGGAAATGCATTTACTAAGAAAATTGTATTTCTCATGCTAGTTCAAATAAGCAACAATAATCAACCATTTTCTACAGGTACTGTATATATTTTATGGATAGCATAACAAATTTTAAGATGTTCTATTTAAAAGGAAATGTCTACAATAGCCACGGCGTACTAACAAAACATTGCATTTAGCAAAGCGCACGTACACTATAGTGAAGTAGTCTTCAGTAAAATTGACTCCCTTCTTTTAATCAGGAATGTAGAAATTAATTCATTACACCAGTTATTCACACGTGTGAATATTAGTCACTCCGGAGTAGCTGTGTCACGTGGTGAAGAAACCTCACTTTCTTCCACGAAACTTCAGTGACACTATCATGATACAAGAAGCAGCCTCCTTATAAAGTGATAGGCAATTACAGCAGTCTCTTAAGTAGGATCAGTCGTGAATCGTAAGAGATCATAGTCACGGGATCTTCAATTTTATTTGGAAACCGAACAACAGAGACGTGACTTTTCATTCCAAAAATCCTACATATATTAGCTGGCATTCGATCCACGACCGCCTTGGCGAGAAGTCAGTGACTATGTCACATGACCCAATAAAACCTACTTCAAAGTGCTGCCAGTAGCAAGATGACGAGAAACTAACCTGGAGACTAACTGTTAAGAGGACGTTCTTCATGAAGTACTAACTTTTCTGAAAAAGGCTAGGGTTGGAACGGGAGCGCCCGTGGCCAGTATTTGCCGGGTGTGGAAATGGGAAACCACGAAAAACCCACAATTTATCGAATGCAATCTCAATGCTACGCTACTCAAAACGCGCAAAAAACTCGCTCAGTGCAGGACGAACTATTCAGATGTTACATCCAGGATATTATGAAAGAGGAAAATACAGTGTAGGGGAGAAGTCAGGCAAAAATATTCAGTCACAATTTACCGAGCATGAAGGTGAAGAGATGACAAACATCAACAAAACAAAGATTCGCTGACAGATGGGCGTGCTCCTAGTGGCAAAAGAATGGAATTGCCTGCATTTCTTAAAGTCATCGGAGAAGAACGGAGGAAGGTTTCAGATTCCCCGAGGAAGGGGAAAACGGGTAAATAACAAGTAGATGGGATGAACAACAGACAAGCTCAGAAATGTGACTTTCCGTTTCAAAAAAATTCCACACCCTTGGTGATAAATCCGTTACTATGCACTAGGGCAAGTTTCACCCAGAGGAAAATATCTCTGTTTTAATTACTGCATTTATGGAGTGAAAGGTACTGTAAGTACCTACGTGTTAATATAATGAAAAATCTTCATTAGATAATCATATTTACAAGGTTTAAAATGAAATGGCGTATGGCTTTTAGTGCCGGGAGTGTCCAAGGACATATACGGCTCGCCAGGTGCAGGTCTTTTGATTTGACTCCCCTAGGCGACCTGCGCGTCGTGATGAGGATGAAATGATGATGAATATGACACATACACCCAGTCCCCGTGTCAGCGAAATTAACCAATGATGGTTAAAATTTCCGACCCCGGTGGGAATCGAACCCGGGACCTCTGTGACCGAAGGCCAGCACGCTAACCATTTAGCCATGGAGCCGGACAAGATTTTAAATAAAGGTTACAGATCTCTTAATATGTTACGAGGGTATTTAGGTGTTCAGAGGGTGTATAAGTTACAGGTAACGCCCCAATTGAAGTATGCTTCCTGTATATGGGACACACACCAAGGTTACTTGGTACGAGAAGTGGACAAAATCCTAAAGAAAGCAGCACGATTTTTCTTCTTTTCCGACAAGAAAAAAAGAGTAATGTTACGAAAATATTGCATGTTGGTGGGAGAGGGTTACCCCTATTAGTCACCTATTACAACAGGCACGGGATACCGTAGATGTATTCTACCTCCCCTACCTACAGAAGGGTATATTCGGGTGTGAAAACACAGGGGTCCACGGGGAAATTCCTAGCATTTTGAGTAAAAGTCATCAAGTACGGATGACAATTATGGGCAGTTGGTTTTGAACTGAGTCCCCGACAGTCGAACACCCCATTCTGTGCGAGTTCTAATGCGGGATAAGTTTTCTAAAAGTGGAATACAGTTCATACTAGCTACTTGGCTGAATGGCCAGCGTTGAGGCCTTCGGTTCAGAGGATCCCGGGTTCAATTTCATGCCCGGTGGGGAATTTTAGTCCGCCTCTGTGGTGTAATGGTTAGTGTGATTAGCTGCCACCCCCGGAGGCCCGGGTTCGATTCCCGCCTCTGCCACGAAATTTGAAAAGTGGTACGAGGGCTGGAACGGGGTCCACTCAGCCTCGGGAGGTCAACTGTGTAGAGGTGGGTTCGATTCCCACCTCAGCCATCCTGGAAGTGGTTTTCCGTGGTTTCCCACTTCTCCTCCAGGCAAATGCCGGGATGGTACCTAACTTAAGGCCACGGCTGCTTCCTTCCCTCTTCCTTGTCTATCCCCCTTCCAATCTTCCCATCCCCCACCAAGGCCCCTGTTCAGTATAGCAAGTGAGGCCGCCTGGCGAGGTACTGATCATTCTCCCCAGTTGTATCCCCCGATCCGATGTCTGAAGCTCTGAAGCCCTTGAGGCGGTAGAGGTGAGATCCCTCGCTAAGTCCGAGGGAAAAGCCAACCCTGGACAATAAACAGATTAAGAAGGAATACAGTTCTTTATCAGCATTATACTAGCAATTAGATCGTATGATACAACAAGCACAATGCTCATGGCGCGCACATCATACACACTCATACGTAATGACTGCCTTTATCATGTCATTAAGTAACACTTTCACCGTTCATTAGTCGCCTGACCAATCAGTTTAGTCCACGTGAGCGTGCAACAGGTGTCAAGCTGGCGGACAACATTCATTTCACCGAGCTTCTACGGTAGGCTATAATACGCATTCTGAAGAGGACTACACCGGTCACATCCAGGGATCATAGTTTGACAAGTTGAAATATGTTATACTTGTTTTAATAAACATAGTTAAACAATCGAGCAAGGAAGACCAAGTAGGTATTTCTTGCCATGATATAGACGTGGTCTTAATATTCAAAGACCGGGCGAGTTGGCCATCTTCAGCGCTGGCGACAGTGAGGTTCGAACTCATTATCTCCCGAATGCAAACTCGCAGATCCACAACCCCAACAGCATGGCCATTTGCTCGGTGTAGATTAATTTCTAAAGCACTTTGTTCCTAAACCCAATATTAAAGGAGATATTCAACGCCTGTATTTCACACTTTCTAATGAATTAGAGTCCACATTTGAATTTCGAAACAAAAGGTATCCTAAACCTTAATCGTGGACTACTTTTAGAGGTTCTGGACGATTATGGAAAAGACATGCGTCCATACATACGGAAATGTTGCAAACTTTGAGCTGGAAAGACTTGGGAGTAAAGAGACGAGCTGCGTAACTAAGCGGTTTGTTCCTAGCTGTCAGTGGAGAGATGGCGAAGAGAGATATTAGCAGACGAATAAGCTTGAGTGGAGTTTTTAGGGACAGGAATAATTTACCAAGGGAGATTTTCAATAATTTTCCAAGTTCTTTGACATTACAACAACTGATATGGAATCTACCACCCGGGTGACAGTCTAAATATAGATCATTGATTGATTGATTGACGGAACATTTACTTTACTTTGCTAGTGTCTTTACGTCGCACCGACACAGATAGATGTTATGCCGACGAAGGAATAGGAAAGGCCTAGGAGTTGGAAAGAAGCGGCCGTGGCCTTAATTAAGGTACAGCCTCAGCATTTGCCTGGTGTGAAAATGGGAAACCACGGAAAACAATGTTCAAGGCTGACGACAGTGGGATTCGAACTCTATCTCCCGGATGCAAGCTCATAGCCGCGCGCCCCTAACCGCACGGCCAACTCGCCCGGTACGAAACATTTATATTATTTTGCCATTTAATTTCATAAGGTCTGAAACGCGTAAAGACTGAAAATGCCGCAAAAAAAGACTTGAGTGCCGTAAGTAATTAGAGTAGGGAGAGTTGCGCTTTCCCACATGGATCTGAAGAATATAAACATACGAAATTCGACATGGTGTGAAATAATATGTACACTCATATTCGCTCGTCAATCAACGCAACTGACGTATGGTAAGCACTCAGCCTCCAGTCAGTTGTATAAGGTGAGCTTGTTGCCTTTCGTTACCAATCGCGAACTGTAATAACTCCCTCGTATCCATTTCAACAGCCATTAAATCATCTTACTTCATTGTGTTCGAACACAAATTCACAGTGTTAGAAGCGATGCGAACGTAAAGAAATCAAACAAAATGTGCATTCAAATATATATATTCAAATTCACCGCTTTGCGGATATCGTTGCCTAAACTTCGTCGGTGGTGGTAGTGATGATTGTTGTCTTAAGAGGAAGTACAACTACGTAACTGACCTCTAAACTTCGTCGTTATCAGCTCCTGACAACAAGAACGACTGTAAAGAATTCAAGATATTGATCTGAGACCCCATTATATTCTTTTACAGCTTTCAGAGACGTCGAGGTGCTACAAATGTTGTCCCGTAGGAGTTCGGTTTATTTGATGATGATGATGATGATGATGATGATGATTATGATTGTTGTTTAAAGAAGCCTAACTGCTAGGTCATCGGCCCCTAATAGTACGATGTGAACGAAGGAAAATTAAAACTGCAAAATATCCACTGACTAGAATCTAAAACGGATGATAAAAAAATGATCGTGAAAAAAATCAGTGGATCCAATTCACAATTACCTGATTACTGGGATGATACGTATCTAAAGGAGTCCAAAATCCAGGCCACCGGCCCCTCATAATGGTACTAATCACTGATAAAGCAGAACCATGGCATTCCTCCTACAGTGGTACTAATCACAGGTAACGTAGACTCATGGTGTTTCTCGCATGGTGGTACTAATCACAGGCAATGGCACCACTCACAGGTAACACAAACCTATGGTGTTTCGTACATAATGGTTTTACTCTCAAGCAACGCAGACCCATGGTTTTCGTCACATAGTGGTACTTATCACGGGCGCCAGCCAAACCCGTGGTTTTTCTCACATAGCGGTGCCAACCACAGGCAACGCAGACCCATGGTGTTTCTCCTAAAGTGCTACTGCTCATAGGTAACGCTGACCCATTCTGAGCACAGTGGAACAGACCGATGGAATGAACACGATGATACTTATCACAAACTCAGACTCCTCACTTATAACGGTACTGTTCCTATGTAACGTAGACACGTGGTTTTCTTCGCGAGTAACGTCGACCCAACCCTTGGTCACACCTTTTAGTCGCCTCTTACGACAGGCAGGGGATACCGTGTGTGCACTCTACGTCTGCGTCCCCCACTCACAGGGAGTCCGGTTTATTTACCGGCTTATCTGAACACCTTAAAATACCATCAGTCTGAGTAGGGGTCGAAACCTCCATCTTGGACTTAGAAAGCCAGTGCTCTACCATTTAAGCCGCGGAACCGAGCACTAAAACAAGAGTGAAAATAAAATGTCATTGGAAATATATGTCTACGCGTATAAGATTAATGTCACTTCAATTGACATACAGTAGACTTGAAGATACAGTACCTCAGTGAATCAGAATTTTGCTCTGAAAATGGGCTCTTCAACTTATTAATAATTCTACTGACGTTAATCTGCATGTAAGCATTCCTAAATATAGACCTACTGAGCCAGGATTCGATCCTACAACCTTGAGCATAGAAGACGAGCGGGTCAAATAAGTATGCTACGAATCGGTCTCAAAACTTGCAGATGTGGAAAAAAAAAAAAAGTTCAAAAGAGGGTTGTATCGGAGGTACACCCGCCCCGTACATTTAAATTAAGCGCCTTGGAGAATGAAGTTTGCAACAACTAATACAAGAAGTTAGGACATTTCTCAACAGATGTCTCTGCTCTAAACTTATGTTGTGCCGTCTGGTGTGAAGATGAACTATAAAAATTCCAGATAAATTTTGTATGTTTTGTTTTTTCATGTTCAAAAGTTTACAACACTTCATTTTGTTCCCGTCAACTTGGGATGCTGGCCAATGAAAATTTTGTGCATTTATTTTTCTACCAATCAAAATTTTCTCGTATTTATTTGATTATCCAATAAGAATTGGGGGGGGGGGGTGTCGGGTCTTAGCCCAGAGTTTTCTGGAACTTTCCCCTCTACATAACAAGCTGGCACCTTTTGGGACCAAGTTGTCTGAGTGATCGCTCCATTATAGAGTGTGTTTATAAAGGAGGCGCGGGGCGCCTCGTCCATCTTCGGGAGGCCTACCAGTTCAAGGTAATGGCAGATTCAGTATAACCATGTGATATTCTTTGAAAGATAACTTGAGGGGAAGGTTTCAAATCTTTAGCAATGTAACTTCATTTTCTACTAAAGTAAATTTCAAACTAGTCGAAAGAATTTATCCGAAATCCGGGAATAGAGTGAGGTACTCTGTCATAATCCTTCTCAACTTGATTTGAGGTGAGTATGACTTTATAACTTTTCTATCTCGTAATTTCTGCAACCTAAATATGTTTCTCCATCTAGTCACCTCAGTAGTACAGGCTTAGCCTCTGTAATGTCGGTCCATAAGCCCAAATTGGGATTTATGCATTCAATTGTAAATTTCTAGGAGTGCAAGAGTTCGACACCTTACCATTTTGGTTTTTCCGCCAGTTTTGTTTTTTCAGAAGCCCTGTAGAATGGGTACTTGTTACCCCTGGTTAACTCCATGTTAAAGGTATCAGACTGTTGAGTATTTTTAAGACAGTGAATAGTGTTTGATTTTGTTAAACGTAGGTTGTGCCATTGATAGGCCTGGAAATTGTGAACTTTCGAAAGTAGTTTCCTAAGTGTAAATTTATAGAGCAAGGACGCTCTTATTAATGTAAACGTTGAATGGTGCCTTCGGAAGGCTGGAATGTTATAATGTTCGGAGAGTAGTTTCCCAGATAATTTTGTGGAGCAAAAGTGCTCTTGTAAGAAATTTTATTGAATGCAACAGTGGTCGCTCTTGTTACATTGGCAAGGTTGGAGCTTCAAGCTCGTGTTGTTAATTAATATTGTTTAATTGTTCTGTCTGTCTCTTAGGTCATCAGCTCAGAGGCTGGTTGGATCCTCAAATAGCACCACCAAAGGTTATGCGGTTATAAGGAAACCGCAAAAACCAATGGCAGCACCAAAATGAGGCGTACTAGGCAAGACGAGGAGTGAGGTAGTTTGCCATTGCTTTCTTCACTGGGTCAGAAAGTGCTATTGCAGCACGACTGACCCTATGAGCAACACCTTTCATAACACTCAGATGCACTAGTCGTGCTCTGAATGTCATTACTCACCACCACCCATACCCCAGCAGCTTCCATATTGTCACAGCCATGGATGAGACTGGGACTTCGGTGGAAGCTACACTTTACTCTGGCCTGTGCCAAGAGATGGATACAAAAGTACTGTATCCATCAAGAAATGACAGCAGGCAATTAATTCTTCTATGAATTCATAATATTACGTCTCGAGATCATTGTTGTACCTGAGATTTTGTTATTCGCTTAGCGAATTGTTTTCTTAAAAGTTAATATTTGAAAAAGAGAAAAGAAAAAGAAAAGGGGGAAAGAATTAAACTGCCAATTTTGAAGTTTTAAATCAATCTTTAAATTTTCGAATACCCCCCATTCATGGCCGCACCGCAATATCCCCGCAACAAGTGTGACAGGGAAAAGATAGATTACGCCATAGCTTCCTAGTGAAAAGAAAATATGAACTGAAGTCAAGGATTTCTCGTAGAACCCGAAATGCAAACACAGCGACTGGAACATGTGTCTCTGTTAGCGACATTACTCATTGCATTCATTCTGTATGAAAATCGAGAAGAATCTTGATGCAAGTGTATTCGAAATCCACCAGGAGAAGAATTTAATGTACAAACATTCAAAAGAAATATGGACATTTCGTGATCTTTCAAAATTCGCTGGCATTTTATTTCACGAACGGCTGTGGATATCACCATACTCAACATACTGTTTTGTCGGAAGCTGAATAACTGGTCTATGTTCTACTAAAAATATTCCTCTCGTATAAATATTTGCTCTTTTTTTCTTTACGTCGCACTGACACAGATAGGTCTTATGGCGACGATGGGATAGGAAAGGCCTAGGAATGGGAAGGTAACAGCCGTGGCCTTAATTAAGGTACAGCCCCAGCATTTGCCTGGTGTAAAAATGGGAAACCATGGATAACCATCTTCAGGGCTGCCGACAGTGGGATTCGAACCCACTATCTCCAGGATGCAAGCTCACAGCTGCGCGCCCCTAACTGCACTGCCAACTCGCCCGGGATTTGCTCTTAAGAAGGATATGTAAGTTACAAATTCACGGCGGAGCACAACTGAAGTGCGAATTAGGACTGAGAAAGGGCAGCATTTTCCGCGTTTGGGGTAAGAGAAACCTTATTTCTACAGAAATTCTTTATTTTTTTCAGACGTCCAAAAATATATAATTTACAGCTCCATCTCTGAGTGATTGGTGTCTAGGCCTTCGTCCCCTGCCTATGTGAGTCCCAGAGCACACTGATCCGGTGTGTAGCATCTGGTAAGGGTCCCAGCTCAGGGTTACGAGTGAAGCCTTCAACGGAATCTACAGCAGAGAAGATGGACTTCTGAATGGTGGAGATTGCGGACGAGGCAGCCCAGTACTCAGGGAATAATATGAGTACGCTTGGCATCAGCAGCATCTGTTTCCCATGTCAGGGGCGGCTGCAACGGTGTCTGCTCCCCATGTAAGGGGCGGCCTAAATAAATGCTGGCAGTAGCTCTAAAATGCCTTTGAGATTGGCGACCCCATTGTAATCAACGCTCCAGAATAAGATTCGGAGTGGCCAACCCTGAAGGCGTTTAGTCTTCACCCCGAGTAAATTTCTTTACTAGTTCCCATACGATGACAAACAACGACGCAGATGACACTACCCCAGGGAGTATCCAATCTCCCGTCACCAATGATGGCGCATTCAGGCCTTCGGATTCTGGGGAGCCTGGCCTCATCGCGCGGGGAAAGTCGGAGTTCTCCAATATCTCCAACCTATTGAGATCCCTAATAATAATAATAATAATAATAATAATAATAATAATAATAATAATAATAATAATAATAATAATAATAATAATAATAATAATTTCTTAATGCCCATTTTTCAGCCTTTAACGCCACGCATAGTTGTTAGAACTCCCTGGAGAGCTTTACTACTAGAAGATACACAGTAAATTCCAGCGCTATGGATTCACTGCATGGGTAAGCTACAGATTGACTCTCAAGACCAGAAGAAGGAATTTACCGAGGGAGTCTGTAAGAAATTAGATTGCGTGTAACGCGAGCAGCTGGGGCTGGAGCACAGCTGTAACTATGCCATCCTCAACCTGCCTGTTTGTCCAACTTATTACACTCACAATCATGGTTCGGAACAAAATTCCCGAGAGTGCTATTCAGACTTGGATCATTTCTCTCTTGTTCATTTATAATGGATGATTATCCATTCAATTGTCTATCTTGTTTATCGTTCTTTATTTCCGTTTGCTTCCAAGCCTCCTCACAGGAGAATTATTACGCCAGACTGGCCTGGTATCAGAGATACTTTCGAACCATTCCTAGAGGAAGAACAGTACGGCTTTAGGCCAGGAAGAATAATTACTAATCTCATTTTTGCAGACAGGATTCTCATGGACAAATACTGGGAGAAGGGTAAGTCTCTGTTTTTAGTGTGAAGCTATGTTCAAGTATTTATTATTATTATTATTATCATTATTATTATTATTATTATTATTATTATTATTATTATTATTATTATTATTATTATTATTATTATTATTATTATTATTATTATTAACAAATGCATCGCAAATAGGAAATATCCCGGTGGCAATGGTCGCTTACAGTAGTGTGATAATAAAGTTAACATAATTACCCAACAACAAACAAACAAACAAACAAACAAGAATACAACAAGCAACGAGAAATACTACTAGTTTAACATTCTAAATCCAGCATCATCATATATGAATTCACACACAACTTAAATATTTCCAGTACTTTTCCCCTCTCTCCCTCTACTCCCTGTGGGTGGAGGACGCAGACGCAGACGTCGACTACACCCACGGTATCCCCTGCTTCTCCTAAGAGACGACTAAAAGGGGCGACCAAGGGATGATGACATTAGAACCATGAGATTGTGATTAGTACCATTACGTGCGGAACGCCATGGGTCGACGTTACTCGCGAAGAAAACCATGGGTCTACGTTACACAGGAACAGTACCGTTATGTGACGAGCACTGCGGGTCTGGGCGTTGCTTGTGATAAGTATCATCGTGTTCATTCCATCGGTCGGTTCCACTGTGCTCAGAATGGGTCTGCGTTATAGTAGCCACTGGAGAGAAGATGAAGATGATGATGATGATGATGATGATGATGATGATGATGATGATGCCTGGCCTGGTATTATGTACTGATAATCTTCACTTTTGTTCTGATACACTGTGGAAATTAAAGCTGTGTTTTCCCATATTCGTCGCAATGGAAGGAAATTTATAAGATTTACTGCGTTTTGGAAGCTAAATATAGAAACTAATTACTAATTATGAATATTATTGATCTGCTAACAGAAGTATAACTATGGAATTATTTTTTTTTAATTTCATAACAAGAAATAAAATACAACAATAATATGAAAACAACATAGGCCTATTATAAGATATTATATTGGAACAAGAAATGTCATGCTAATGTAAAAAGAATACAAGAGAATAAAATAGAAATCCATTAAGGAGGAAACAAAATACATAATTAAAATTACCTACAAGTAGTGTTAAAATAATTTTAAGCACTCCCCTAGAAATTTATATAAAAAATACTCCATTATATGAAAACATAATTACAACGCAGTCACTCAAAACTCGCTCAAAATTTATAAAATATATAAAATTTACAAAATATAACTTAAATATTCCATTACAGGAAGTGTAGGATAATTACAAAAAATCATACATTCAGAATATCTACGTATTTCCAGTACCTTGACACTAAGATTCGCACTTAATTGAGCGGTACAGACCGCCAACTTAACATAGCAAATACTTCACCATCACATAGAAATGTACACTTCCGGCTCCGTGGAAGGCACCCGGTTAGATTCCCGCCCGGAGTAGCGATTTTAATTACGTATTTCGTCTGGCTTGAGGACTGGGTATTTGCATTCCCCCTAATATACACTGACTGACAGAGCAAATGCAACACCAAGAAGGAGTGGTTCGAAAGGGATGAAAGTTGGGGAAAAAACAGAGACGGCACGGACGAATAATGGATGTTTATTTCAAACCGATATGCAGGTTACACAATGCGCACGACATCGACACAGTAGGATGTAGGACCACCGCGAGCGGCGATGCACGCAGAAACACGTCGAGGTACAGAGTCAATAAGAGTGCGGATGGTGTCCTGAGGGATGGTTCTCCATTCTGTCAACCATTTGCCACAGTTGGTCGTCCGTACGAGGCTGGGGCAGAGTTTGCAAACGGCGTCCAATGAGATCCCACACGTGTTCGATTGGTGAGAGATCCGGAGAGTACGCTGGCCACGGAAGCATCTGTACACCTCGTAGAGCTTGTTGGGAGATGCGAGCAGTGTGTGGGCGGGCATTATCCTGCTGAAACAGAGCATTGGGCAGCCCCTGAAGGTACGGGAGTGCCACCGGCCGCAGCACATGCTGCACGTAGCGGTGGGCATTTAACGTGCCTTGAATACGCACTAGAGGTGACGTGGAATCATACGCAATAGCGCCCCAAACCATGATGCCGCGTTGTCTAGCGGTAGGGCGCTCCACAGTTACTGCCGGATTTGACCTTTCTCCACGCCGACGCCACACTCGTCTGCGGTGACTATCACTGACAGAACAGAAGCGTGACTCATCGGAGAACACGACGTTCCGCCATTCCCTCATCCAAGTCGCTCTAGCCCGGCACCATGCCAGGCGTGCACGTCTATGCTGTGGAGTCAATGGTAGTCTTCTGAGCGGACGCCGGGAGTGCAGGCCTCCTTCAACCAATCGACGGGAAATTGTTCTGGTCGATATTGGAACAGCCAGGGTGTCTTGCACATGCTGAAGAATGGCGGTTGACGTGGCGTGCGGGGCTGCCACCGCTTGGCGGCGGATGCGCCGATCCTCGCGTGCTGACGTCTCTCGGGCTGCGCCTGGACCCCTCGCACGTGCCACATGTCCCTGCGCCAACCATCTTCGCCACAGGCGCTGCACCGTGGACACATCCCTATGGGTATCGGCTGCGATTTGACGAAGCGACCAACCTGCCCTTCTCAGCCCGATCACCATACTCCTCGTAAAGTCGTCTGTCTGCTGGAAATGCCTCCGTTGACGGCGGCCTGGCATTCTTAGCTATACACGTGTCCTGTGGCACACGACAACACGTTCTACAATGACTGTCGGCTGAGAAATCACGGTACGAAGTGGGCCATTCGCCAACGCCGTGTCCCATTTATCGTTCGCTACGTGCGCAGCACAGCGGCGCATTTCACATCATGAGCATACCTCAGTGACGTCAGTCTACCCTGCAATTGGCATAAAGTTCTGACCACTCCTTCTTGGTGTTGCATTTGCTCTGTCAGTCAGTGTACTTATCTTCATTTTCATACAACACATCACACTACAATCACCCCAGAGACATGCAATGGTGATTACATCCTCTACATAGGGATGGTGTCAGGAAAGGCATCCACTAGGAAGGACGGTTACCTCCCCTCCACCTCACCACTCTCACACACAACACTCCCGTCATTTGCCATAGGTGGTGGTGGTAGGGGTGATGAATGTAGTGGTAATTGCTGTTTTAAGCAGGAAGTACAACAAGATAACCATCCCCTATAACTCTAATCAGAAGTGAAAATAGAAGATATGTGACCTTTAAAGAATGAAGATTTTTTTTCTTTAACGTCGCATTAAGTCAGATCAGATACATTTTCGGCGACGATGGGAAAGGAAAGGGATAGGACTGAGCAATAAGCGACCAGTATCTTAATTAGGCTAGAGCTCCGGCCTTTGCCTGGTGTGATAATGAGCAACCACGGAAAAACATCTTTGAGGCTGCCGATGATAGGGTTCGAACCCACTACCTCTCGAATGAAAGTTTACAGCGACGTGACCCGAGCCGCGCATCCAGCTCGCTCGATATTAAGGAAAGAATGGGAAGGTAAGTTATGTAAATAAGATTCCATAGGCTTTATCATCAGACGAGTACTAGAGTGAGCCAAAGGAAGTAGGATGGGAAAGATCACATAAATTGAAGCAATAGCAGACTAAGCCATAGGCTCCGTGGTCTCTATCTCAAGTTCACGAGCAGGTAGTCGAGAGCTCCTAGACCTAGAGGAACAAATGTACCTAATGTACCAACAGAATATTGATGGCCCCGGTGCTGCTCCTATCAGCTGCTGGCCGGGAGGCTTGCCATGAATGTGAGGCTGCCACGCATGCTCCCTTCTCCCAGCCGTACAGCGTGAATGGCGAGGTTCGGTCAACATAATGAGTCGTATGAATTGCAACAGGTCCTTGGGGACTGCGTCAGAGGTACTGAATGAATTAACACATTGTTTGGACGTTATCTTACGTTCAAACGACGGGGAATGTAGAACAGTTTTATTGTACGTAGACGTTTAATCTCGAAGGTACTTCTAATTCTTTAATCCCATCCTTATTCACCGGCATCATTCCTTGGCTTTTAACATTAACTTATCCCCCACCCCACACACACACACTCTTGTGGTGGCGGGTATAGCATATATCTAAAGCATCTTCCGCTGTTGGAAGAGACGACTAAAAGGGTGACTTATCAGGGACTCGGGAGGTGAGGACCACGAGGCCTATATCTGAGACCCTTACTTATGCTAGCTCCCCATCCACTCTCCACTGGTTAACTCTTCCAACTCCAACGAAATTAGGTTTGCGAAGCTTACGGAGCTTTCCGTTTTCACGCCCTCCGTGGTCCTGTCTTTGCTTTTTCCAATACTCTCACTTTTTCAGAGGATCGTATCAGTTCTTTTTAACGTGGAAGACTGTTTCTCGGAGGACCTACTTAATCTAAAGGGACACACAGACAGCGTTTCGAAAACCGTACAGCACATGGTGTACTCTGGTTAGTATACACTACTGTTAACTATAACTTCAGAGTGTAAAATCCTAAGCCTATTTACATATCACGTCTTTCGTTTATCTATTTATACATTTTCCGTTGTGTAGGGGTAGCGTACGTGCCTCTCACCCGGAGGCCCCGGGTTCGATTCCCGGCCAGGTCAGGGATTTTTACCTGGACCTGAGGGCTGGTTCGAGGTCCACTCAGCCTACGTGATTAGAATTGAGGAGCTATCTGACGGTGAGATAGCGGCCCCGGTCTAGAAAGCCAAGAATAACGGCCGAGAAGATTTGTTGTGCTGACCCCACGACACCTCGTAATCTGAAGGCCTTCGGGCTGAGCAGCGGTCGCTTGATAGGCCAAGGCCCTTCAAGGGCTGTAGTGCCATGGGTTTTGGTTTGGTTTGGATTTATACATTTTAAACAGTTTTGTTTTTTTTTTTTGTTTTTTTTACGTCGCACCGACACAGTAGGTCTTACGGCTAAACATTGTTAGAACAAATAACTGCATATATACAGGTGTCCCAGGAGGACAGGTCAATATTCAGGAATATGGCTGGAACGATCGTTTGAAGCAAAAGTCTTCATATGAACATATGCCCTATTCCGAATGGTTTCCAAGATAGAACACATGCTAGTGGCGCGTACGTATGTGTCTTACCCACCCAAACTCTTTGATGTTTTGAAATGAGTACAAATGTTCCCCATGCACGTGGTCGTGGGACATTGACACGTGCAGAATGTCGCCGTGTGCTGGTAGTAGGACTACGCTGCACCATTTCAAACAATGTGTTTGTTTGTTTTTTGTTTGTTTGTTTGTTTGTTTGTTTTTGCTATTTTGCTTTACGTCGCACTGACACAGATAGGTTTTATGGCAACGATGGGATAGGAAAGGCCTAGGAATGGGAAGGAAGCGGCCGTGGCCTTAATTAAGGTACAGCCCCAGCATTTTCCTGGTGTGAAAATGAGAAACCACGGAAAACCATCTTCAGGGATGCCGACAGTGGGATTTGAACCCACTATCTCCCGATTACTGGATACTGGCCGCACTTAAGCGACTGCAGCTATCGAGCTCGGTGTGTTGCTGCTCCTGCACAGGTTGTTGAACTACACGTATAGAAGAAAGATGGTAATTTGGAAGATGATCTGTTTCACGCAATGTGCTGAAAACTCTGGTAAACACTCTCTACGGATAGGAATTGACGTGTCGGAAAGCGCCGACAGTATTCCTCAACATCATCAGGAGCACTTCCATCGCAGAAGCAGTAAACATAAAGCATATTCTTCATTAGTGTAGATGTGTGGCATTTTAGCCGGCGCCGTGTACAAACACAGTTACCGATGCTTCTCTCTGGTACACTCTCAATCCCTCGCACCACTTCACTCACAACACACCATGGACTACTGCGCGTTCAACGGGCTATTTTAATGGCAGAAAGACCTCCGGAGCAGAGAGGTTGAAAGCAACGAGGTAGGTTAAGGAGAGGTTGTCGGCAGCGATTCTTGCTATTCATGATATTCAGCACCTGCAAAAATTCTCTCTGAAAACTGCACTAGCGTTATTTCAGATGAAAGTAAAACCAATAATCTCATATGGACTTCATTTAATATGGGAACATCTCACTAAATCAAATTTGAAAAATATCGAGAAGCTTAAAGCTGCTTTTCTGAAAAGGATGCTTTGTGTTTCTAAGTGGACACCATCCAGACTGGTCTATGAATTATGTCGAGAACCAATGTTCTTGGAAGACCTGAGATTCAGCCTGTCACTACCTTCAACGACGCCTTATCAGGAACTACTGCAAGAGCATTATCGAAAAAAAAAGCAGAGATTTGGAGTGACTTTTACTCTACTGACGCTATGATCAGCAGAGAATGGTCAGTTTCCAACTACGAGTTATGTCATCTTGTTACTAGATTTGCGGTACATGGTTTTCACCATAAAGTTCGCCGCACAACCAAGTTTCATGCACCTACCATGAACTGTGTATGCTCTCTCTGCGATAATACTTGTGATCGTTACCATCTCGATAAGTGCCCGAAGAGGAAATCTTTGAAAGAATTATGCGACTAGTCATTTATTCCTTATTTATTGTAACATATGGCCATTGGCTGCAATAAATTCTATTAATTAAAGGTCAATGAGTCTGGGTGGGTAAGACGTACATACGCACCACTAGCCCATCTTTCCATCTCGGAAAACCATTCAGAATAGGACATAATGTCCATATGATTATTTTTTGCTTCAATGGATCGTTTCTCCCTTATCCCTGAATAGTGATCATTCCTCCTGGGACTCCCTGTAGGAGGGTATTCAGTCCGAAGTCTCGTTTGAACCTCAACAGCTCCACCACCAGTTGTCATAGGCATCATGAAGAGGCATACTAGGGAAATGAGGAGTGATGTACTTTCCCGTTGCTTTCCTCACCGAGCCAGAACTTGCTATTACATATCAGTGAACATTTTCACACCAGTCATAACAGGGATTGGCTGCATAAATAATTTCATTACTAATGGCATCACTCTTATCTCAGTCACTTTCATACCGTCAAAGCCAAGGATGAGACTGTGATAGGTAACAAATTTGATTGGGCCCATACCGGAAGACACTACGCCTTGCCAGCAGAGGGTAAAAATAATAATATTTTATTAGAATGAAATAGTAATAATTATAAGCACATTGTAAATAATTGTGTGATCAGACAAAAACGGCTTGGTAATTGATACCTGGGATAAGTGAATTATACATTAAAATTGTAAATTAAAATCTTCATTTACATGTTTGGGGTGTTTCATTGTTACAGAAGGTGTATTGCGCATCCTGTTTTCATAAGTAATTTTTAATGTTATAGTTCATGACGCGCAGGTCGCCTACGGGTGTCAAGTCAAAAGACCTGCACCTGGCGAGCCGAAGTCTTCGGACATATCCCGGCACTAAAAGCCATACGCCATTTCATCTCATTTCAATGTTATACTTAGGAGAGAGAAGTTCGTGTGGAAGTACAACTAAATGACTGTACTCTCGTAAGACTAATCAGAAGATCGAATAGTCTGACCCTTCGAAGAACGAAGGTATCAACAAAAGAAAGAGAAAAGAAGGGAAGACATGAAAATGAAGGATTCCACTAACCTCGTACCGCCGGGGCACCAAGGGAGAATATCGTGGATGTATTCTAACATCCCCACCCGTAGAGAATTAAGTCACACGTATCATTAAGTACTCACAGCGTGGTAATTCCTACACTGATGACTTTTACATCGGTCAAAACAGAATCGGCAAAGGTACGGAAATAACTATGCAATCGAGTTCACGGAATCTTCCCGATACAGACACAGTTATTTATGTTGATAATGAGACGTTACAACACCTCCACCAAACCCATGGCTATCCGCTAGCAATTCCCTTGTGTTGATTGGCAGCCTACCCTTGGTTCACAGCGTCTAATGAGGTCAAGATAGCTAAACGATCAAGTTGCAAAGATGTTCGTGTCAACAAGTCAGGTTCGGTTTTTCTTTACTCCTCTTTCATTTCTCCCCTAGAGCTGACCTTAATCCATAGCTCAGTGTTTGAGGGCCGAAATTTTCTTCAAACCAATAAGAGACTGGAGTGGTCACCAAAAAAATGTTAAAGGAGGTCTGACAACATTAGATAAGAGAAAACTCTATTGGAAACGGTGTACATCGGCACGATTCCATGCTCTTGACTATGCCACTCGTCAGTGGTCTATCCTTAGCGAAATCAGTATATAAACATCACAGGCCGGGCTGAGTGGCTCAGACAGTTGAGGCGCTGGCCTTCTGACCCCAACTTGGCAGGTTCGATCCTGCCTCAGTCCGGTGATATTTGAAGGTGCTTAAATACGTCAGCCCCGTGTCAGTAGATTTACTGGCACTTAAAAGAACTCCTGCGGGACTAAATTCCGGCACCTCAGCGTCTCCGAAAACCGAAAAAGTAGTTAGTGGTACGTCAAGCCAATAACATTATTATTGGAAGTTCCAGATTCCATTGTCAAGGCCGAAGTTTCACCATTTATTTTATCAAGATCAACATAAGAAGACAAACAAATTAGCTGAAAAAGTTACGAACTCTTTATCGGACTTGCAATCGAACAATTTCGCAAGCAGTCGACTTAGTATCGACATGCGGTCGTGAACTTAATCTTGAAAGAATAACTTTGAAGTTAAGAGAGATTTTTGTCACGTTCAGTTCAGTTGTTCCCAAAGAAACCAACTTTTGTAAGATAATACATGTCAGTGTCCACGAGAAGAGAAGATGGCTTACAAATAATTATATACATGACACGATTATGTGGTAGATCTCACAATTTATGTTATGTAGTGTAGGCCTACTAATATGCCAGAATCGTGAGCCATAAATATAGCAGTAACTGTACTTAAAAGTCTGAAACCGCCAAGCTGAGTGGTCAGAGAGAAGAGCTCAAGTTGGTGGGTTCGATCCTGGTCGATCCAATGTTGAAATACGCCAAGCCTCGTGTCAGTAGACTAACTTGCATATAAAAGAACTCCTGCGGGACAAAATTCCAGCACCTTGGCATCTCCTAAACCGTAAAAGCAGTCAATGGAATGTGAAATTGTTGTGGTTGTTGTTGCCGTCGTCTTTGTTTCAGGGTTTGTCGAAAGTGGCCATTATCAAGATGCTGTCTATTTATGACAAGTGTGTTTATGTAGATACCTTTAAATGTTCATCCATATTGATGTGATGCCATAAGCTAACTTTATTATTGTTATCTTTATTATTCTGAATTGTGAATAAGATTAACATTGAAATAAGTTTCGAAAATATAATATCGCCAAATATAGTTCAGAAGTTAAATGCAATATCTCGCGCCCTAAAACCGAACCAGAAAGATCTATGTCCATCATCAACGTTGCAGGTACAGTATCAGCACCATACTGAATTTTCCACCACAAACATCTCTCGTATCAAAGTTGTGCTGGTGGCGACCGAGATCATTTTCTTAAGGAAGTAAGCTGCAACTGTTTAACCATCCTCTCCCAGCACTAAGCAGAGAGGAAAAATGGTACGAGAAGCCACAAAAGGGGCCAGACAAACCAGAAGATTAAGACTAGAAAACGAAGTTGAGAACACTTTGTGAAGGCAACATCTTGTATCTTTTAGCAGCTATTGGAAGGTTGCTGTATCTCTACAGGGATCAGATAAATTTGCGGCTCGTTTTATCAAAACTGTTTTTCAAATCAGTTTTCCTTACAACTTCTGAATTATATGGTGTATTACACTGCTCGTATTTTTAGTGATATAGTCTTCAAAACCGATCTAAAATCGTGAGCCTTGGTTGGGTGGTTGTTCGTAACAAAATATGTCCACGCAAAAATAGACAATTGTATGTTAATAATAATAATAATGTTATTTGCTTTACGTCCCACTAACTACTTTTTAAGGTCTTCGGAGACGCCGAGGTGCCGGAATTTAGTCCCGCAGGAGTTCTTTAACGTGCCAGTAAATCTACCGACACGGGGCTCTCGTATTTGAGCACCTTCAAATACCACCGGACTGAGCCAGGATCGAACCTGCCAAGTTGGGTTTAGAAGGCCAGCGCCTTAACCGTCTGAGCCACTCAGCCCGGCCAATTGCATGTTATGTTAATTTATCACATGATTAAAATCAGTAAGAGCGTTCTGCAAAAGGTCAGTATTATAGGTGATACCTTAAGAAGCAAACTCCAACAAACAGAATAAAAAGGAAACAACTTTTCCCTTTGCAAAAATCAAATGTTCATAAATCTCTCGGCCATGGACGTTCATCAACGGCTGCTATTTTCAGCCTGCACGGTTGCTAGGTAACACTGTCTGGCCGTCCATCCATACCTCCTACATCACAGCCTGCACGACTGATAGGATTGCACTTCCGTAACGCAAATTTTCAGGCGACTCCCAGTCATAAGACATATTTATGTCAAAAAGGAAGAGTTCCGAACATTCGAAGAACGAAGGTGTCTGCAAAATAAAGGGGGGGCCACGAAGGGCGAGAAAATGAAAGACAATAGGCCTTGTGAATGTAATACAGTCGCGATCGGAAGAGAACAAGAGTTTACCAAGGGGTCTCGGACATATTTTTTTTTAAGTGTTGAGACTGGCACAAGTAAGTGAAAACAATGCCAGGCTCAATTAGAGGCCCAGTATTCGCCAACCAACACTCTCAAGTTGTGAGCCTCTGGGATCCCCCTTTAGTCGTCTCTTACGACAAGTAGGAGGTACCGTGAATGTATTTTATTATTCCCTCCCACAGAGGTTTCTCTCAATGCCCGTGGCATCTCAACATCGCCAGTATGTTTGCGACATTTTCTAGAACTCTGAGAAAATTAATTTATTAAACCAAGGTTGATACGTAAGATCTTTAATGACTAATGAAGAAGCATTACGCAGTGGAGAATACACTTGGTGTTTGCATTATTGCAATGAGTAGCGAGCTGTGAATGTATTACATGATGACCTCAATTTTATTCAGTACCAGCATCATAAGTCAACTAAAATGGTATGGGTCGTTCTGACACACTGGCATTAATGACGCAATTACAACACTAATTATACAATATTTATGAGAAAAGAAGTAGGCCTAACTTGGGTGAAATGTACGTGTGCATTAAGCAGGAAGGGGAAAGATTTCTTTTTTTTCAATTTGCTTTACATCGTCCCGACACAGATAGGTCTTAATAATAATGTTATTTGCTTTAAATCCCATGAACTACTTTTAAGGTTTTGGGAAATTTCGAGGTGCCAGAATTTAGTCCCGCAGAAGTTCTTTTACGTGCCAGTAAATCTACTTACAAGAGGCTGTCGTATTTGAGCACCTTGAAATACCACCGGACTGAGCCAGAATCGAACCTGCCAAGTTGGGGTCAGAAGGCTAGCGCCTCAACAGTCTGAGGAAAATAGTTTCTACAATACAGTACATACTGTAATTTGAAATGCCCATTCTTTAGCAGTTACAGGGTAGTTAGGAACCCATAGAGGAGAAAACGACAGTGAAAATCACATTAGCGAGTGGATGGAAGCTGACCGTCATCAATTACAAACAGACCAAAAAATTGTAGCTATGGTGGAGAAAGAATCTGGAGTTGTTGAGGAACAGAGTGACGACGAAGAAGACCATAATGAACAACAACCAGTGTCACATTCAGATGCCGCAGCCGCCTTAGAAATTGCCGTACGCTACGTCGGGCAACAGTCCGCTGCTACGCCCACTGATGTGATGTTTATGAGACGCTGGTTTAACACTACATCTTCGAGTAGGTTCCAATCACTACAGCAAAAGAAACAGACTTTGTAAAGATAAACGACCAGTGATTGATGGTTTATGATGTGTAATTATGTTTACATTAAATTATTCTAGTAAAATATGACTAATAAAATGCAAGTAAATCTTCATTCTATAATAATATGTCCTTTCATTTCAATAAGGAGATTTTTTAAAAATTAATATTTCAGTTCGGATTAACCGGACTAACGGGGTTCGGATTAACGGGACTCTATTGTACTGTCGGGGTCGTAGAAGAATAAGAGTTGGCCAAGTGAGGTCGTATGAAAGTGAGAAGACTGTAAGTGGAAACTCAGAGGACTCGTCGCCAACCCATATTCCCAACTTTAGAGCCCCTTATCGTTCCCCCTTTCACTTGTCTCTTCTGATATGTAGGGGATACTGTGGATGTATTCCATCCTGCTCACAACAGCTAACCGTTCAACTTCAGAGGTGGACAGGTTTGACGGTCATGATATACTGTACACAAAGAAAGGAGAAAGAACCTGTGTCGTTTGGAAATATAATAATTGAATTATTGTTGCTCGTGATTCACAATATGTCACTACATCCTATTTTCACCATATAGGAGGTACCTATCATAGTGTAGCACAGAGTTTCTGTATGTCTGAGGTCACAACACGTCTACACCTCCCGACCATCGATCGGCTGTCACACAAGGTTCAGGTGTTCCAGTACGGTAGATCTCCTTGGAAACGAGCCAACATCCTGAGTCTCGTCGCGGTGTATTGACTGCACTCCGAACTGCTTCCTCCTACATTGTTTGAACTTTTACGTACGAGTCTCTCAATCCCATATTTAAGTACAAGAAAACGAACAACGTCAGAGATCGACCATCTGCTCATTAGCATTGCCTCCTTTTCGTCCGCGAATCAAATCTATACTGAATCTAGACATATAGTTATAAAATCACTTTCTCCTAGCCATGTGGTTTCTTCAGTAAAAAATGTTCATCATTTTGTCACCAATACATTGCATGGCTTGATAGGCCCTTAAAATATTTTGCTTTTATATTTTTTATTTTCATGTTGGCCAACTAGTTGAATTCTCTCCTCAATTATTGTTTGATTCTACTGAGATGTGTTCGATAGTAAATCACTCCTCTTCTAATTCCAAGGTTTTTTTGTTTTTTGTTTTTTAGCAGGCTTTGCCAATTGGTCTGCAAGTTCATTTCATTCATTGCCAATATGGGCCTTCACCCATAAAATGTATGATCCAGCTATTTAGCTGGAGATGTCGTAAATTTATTTTCTTCTATCAATGTATTATGCTGCTGTTGTTGTTTCTTTCAAAGATCCACGTAAATGATCTAAGATGGTAGGTACTGTCGATATGTAATACAGTAGATTTTTCAGGAATATTGTCTATATCTTGTAACTTCTCAAGGATCGATTATACAATATAGCAGTGCCTCTCAAACGCCCAAAATCTCGCGCGTGCAAATTGAGGAGCAGAGTTCCTGTGCACAGTGCAGCGGTCCCACTCGGCTCGACTCGGACCAACGCTTCGTTTCTGGGCTATTCGGCTAAGATCGTCTCGGATTTGGAGCGCTACGGAACAAGTGAGGAAGATGGAGACAGGCGGAGTGAGCGAGACAGGCGTGGGGAAAAGAGACAGACAGCGCTATTGCTCCAAATCGAGGAGTGGGGGTCTGCACTCTAGTCAACCAAGCGAAGTCGTCTTTTGCACTGTACACAGTGCATGCACCAGGTACATGCACCCTGAGAGGGCCTGCAATAGTTGCTCAAACAACCAGGCTGAGTAAGTTGTAGTTCTGAAGGTCCTTTATTCCACATCCGATTCCCGACTCGGTGTTACTGCCGCCTATGTACATCTAGATTATGTATAGTTCTTCTTCTTCTTCTTCTTCTTCTTCTTGTCTTGTCTTGTCTTGTAATGTTATATATTAAGAGATGGGTGAGTCCAATTCCTTGCAATTTTCTGTAGTGGTATCTCCCATGTGTTTTATTCTTCAATTCATTGTATCGTAGTAATTTGTAGTTTGAGTTTAATGTTAATTAGAATCATTCCAGCTAGTCCAGGGAGTGGTTCATGTGACGTCGTGCTGAGAGCTCTCGTGATTTTAATATACACCTCAATACAGTTAAGAGCACTGTAGGATTAGGCACGTTATGTGACAGAGCGTGTTTAATCCTTTTCTAAGTGGTAGAGAGCACTGCGTACACATAATTCAAATGCTTATTTACAATACAGCAGTTGTCGCTGCCTACGGTCTATGTTGAGTCTGGGGTGAACTTAGCCATTTCACGCGAAGACTGGTGGTAGTGTACACAGTGCAGTACGAGCTTCACATACTGTTTACGTTTCATATGCAATGCGTACGTCTCAGCCTAACCGAGCCAGAATTGTAGCATTGATTCAGTGTGGTCATACACAAGGAGCAGTATCACGCATCGCAGTGTCAAAAACGTGGAAAAGGTACCGTGAGACCAATGATGCAACCGACAGACAGAGGGAAGGTCGACCGAGCGTGACAACGCCACGTCAAGATCAGTATATCCACGTAAGAGCGCAGAGGAGGTAAATTTCGACTACTCAACAAAATTACGAGATGAGGTCTTGAGGGGTCCGTGTATATTCACAAACTGTACGCAATCGGCTGGATAGTATCCAGTTAAGGTCGTTTCCACCTATTCGACGTGGTCCACTAGAGAATAGCCATCGAATTGAGAGAAGATGTGGAATGGAGGTTGGATAAATGGCGTAATCTTACGTTTGCAGATGAAACACGGATACCACTGCGGCCAGATACACGACGACAAAGAATGTGGAGACGTAAAGGACGGGGTGGAAAGTACCAGCATGTTCAAGAAGTGCATACATTTGGAGGTATTTTGGACTGGGATTACGCATGGTCGTCGTACACTTTTAATACCAATTCGAGGGACGTTAACTAACTAGTGGTATGCCGATGAAATTCTTCGACTATTTGTACAATCATGTTGGGGATATGATTCTGAATTCAATTTCGTCCACTACAATCCTCACCCTCATCGAGGTGCATCAGTGAGGAACTTCATGAAAGAGGCGGGTATCAATCATTCTAATTGCCCAGCTAATTCATCGGACATGAACTGCATTGAGTATGCATAGCACAAGTTGAAAACGGCTGTTTTTGATCATACACAAACTCCAGAGACATTCTCAGACCTCGTTAGAGTTGCCCAGATGGAATGAGACCTCCTTCCTCAAGACGACGTCGATATACTGATCGCTAGCATGCCACAGAGTATCAGAGACCTGGATAATGCCAAAGGAGGTCATACACGGTACTAATAATAATGCTATTTGTTTTACGTCCCCCCCATACACCGTACTAAGGCAGAGTGAAGAAGAGACAAACTTCACTTAAACCAAACCACAAAAATCGTAACCTTTTTATTATTACTGTTTATTTGCGTTCTATTTTGGAAGAAAAACATTTGATTTTGTAAACGTTTACGTTTCCCTGTTGTATGTCTCTGTGATACAATGAACAACATTCTGTAACTTTATTATTGCATTGCATCCTCGATATTCCAAACTAGTTTGCGGTGTACATTTTTTTTTTTTGCTATTTTGTTTTACGTCGCACCGACACGGATATGGCGACGATGGGAGAGGAAAGGCCTAGGAAGTGGAAGGAAGCGGCCGTGGCCTTAATTAAGGTACAGCCCCGGAATTTGCCTGGTGTGAAAATGGGAAACCACGGAAAACCATCTTCAGGGCTGCCGACAGTGGGGCTCGAACCCACTATCTCCCGGTGTACATTTACTAGCCTCTGTACTTGTTTTTGTTTGTTGGCATTGTGGTTTGTATTTAAGGCATTTACCCAAATGGCTACACCATAGGGGAGTAATAGAAGTATTTCTCCTTTTTAGATGATACTCCTTACATCGGAACGCAATCACCAATTATTTTTGATGACTTTGAGAAGGCGTGTGTAAGTTTCGTAGATTTTTCAGCTATTTTCTCTATATGACTATTGAATCTGTTATCGATTAATATCCCCAAATGTTTCGTTGAATTAGTATGTTTTATTTTGCCACTGTTGAGATGTACTGTATGTATGTATGTATGTATGTATGTATGTATGTATGTATGTATGTATGTATGTATGTATGTATGCGCATGAGCAACTGAATTAGAGTTACCTGCCACAGTGAAGGAAATGGCGCTGTGCTCGGCTCTGTGAATATAACAGCGAGGATGTCAGACCTCGTACGCGCTGTATGAGTAATAGTTGACTGCAGGATGGAATACACGTGACCTCAGGACATTTGATCCCGGTCAGATTGCCGGCGCTAGACGTATGGGCCACTCCGTCTCTGAATTCGTACAGGCACTTGGATCTTCAAGGACATCTTATCAAGTGTGTAATGAGAGTACGTAGATTTGGACAAAACCATCACCGCCAAGGTCAACTGTCGTGGTGAACGACGCGTTGATGACAGGGGTTGTCCTCGGCTAGCTCGGATCGTAAAAGTTGATAGACGGGCCTAGAGTGGAACAGATCACTCGTGAATTCAATGCTGGACAACAACGACGTGTGACCAGCCATACCATCCAGAACCATCTCCTTGCCATGGGGTACAGAACGATCTATCCCACGAGGGTACCGCTGCTTAACACCCATCACAAGGCAAAACGACTGACAATAGTATTAGACGTTCGAAGCAAGGGGAAAGGTCGCTTGGACAGATGAGTCGATGGCCGGGTAAGAGCGCGTCGCGTCGTCAACCACATGAGGCAAGGGATCCCTCTTACCTTTAGAGTACAATTCAGGCCTGTGACGGTGTTATACTCGGGTGTAGACTCTTCACGGAGATGAAATAGGACCTCGGGTATATCTAACAAACATCCCTCATCGGCTACTTGCTGGTAGATCATGTTCACCCCTTTGTTCGCCTCTAGCATTCTGCAGGCGACTTTTACCTATAACAAGACAATGCTCCAGCCTATCGTTTCCAATTGTGGCTGACTGACTCGATGAGCACTCGACGGATGAGAAGATGCTTGCCTGCCCCCCCCCCCCCCCCAGGAGCCCCAATCTCAATCCTACTAAGCACATCCGGGGTGCTGTCGAGAGAGCCGTGCGTGACCTGAATCTTGCTCCGAACAATCTTCGTGGATTACGGGTGGCCGTGCAGCGATCATGGATCAGTATGGTTACCCAAACGCTTCCGGTGTTCTCTGGAGTCCAAGACACGCCGCATCGTCACTGTCATCAAGGCGAAAGGGAGTTCTACACGCTACGAGGCATGTATCTCCATTTCAATTGCTCATTAGTGTATTTTCTTCTTCTTCTTGTTATTTGCTTTACGTCGCACCGACACAGATAGGTCTTATGGCGACGATGGGACAGGGAAGGGCTAGGAGTGGAAAGGAAGCGGCCGTGGCCTTAATTAAGGTACAGCCCCAGCATTTGCCTGGTGTGAAAATGGGAAACCACGGAAAACCATCTTCAGGGCTGCCGACAGTGGGGTTCGAACCCACGATCTCCCGAATACAGGATACTGGCCGCAATTAAGCGACTGCAGCTATCGAGCTCGGTTTAGTGTATTTTATTCTGATTGCAATTTGCTTTACGTCGCACCGACACAAATAGGTTTTATGGCGACGGTGGGATAGGAGTGGGAAGGAAGTGACTTTGGCTTTGATTACGCTACAACCCTTCCTGGTGTGATAATACTAAATCACGAAAAACCATCTTCAGGGCTGCCGACAGTGGTGTATGTATGTATGTATGTATGTATGTAGGCTCAAAAAACTCCCGATATTTTTTCTTTGCGGAAATTGATACCATGTGATATATTTATGAATTAGTTGTTGACAGCACACATGACGTCCTCAGTGTACAAATTACATTGTTGTGTACAGTATTTATTTATTTATTTATTTATTTATTTATTTATTTATGTATTTATTTATTTATTTATTTATTTATTTATTTATTTATTTATTTATTTATTTATTTATTTATTTATTTATTTATTTATTTATTTATTGCACACTACAGGACTTAGTGTCCCAATTACAGTGGCAACTACGACAGATAAGCTACAATTAACATGATGAAATTTATATCTGAACTATACTCTACAATTTTATCTAATCTCCTATAATACTGATATAAAATATCAAAGTATTTTTCTAAAGACTAAAGAACCTTATGTTAATGCGGTGGAACAACACACGACAAATAAAATGATAAAATAAATGAAGCAGTACATTATATTGCATAATATTGCATAATACCTCTGTGTTGTCTCTTGTTTGATATTCGCTTGTCGCATTCGAGGTTGTCGGATACACAGCAACAGGAAAGTATCAAATTTTGTGTTTCACAAATCTTCCTGAAATACACTGTTAATGCTTGAAGAAGCTTATGGTGAAGACGCATTTTAAAAAGTGCAGGTTTATACATTATAGGCTACAAACATTTTTGTGAAATCCATGCAGAGGTCGACCTACACAGCGATAAATGAGGCAAACATTCAGAGTGTGCGTGATGTGAAGGGTGGCGGATGAAAAACTATTAAAGAGATATCAGTAGAGTTTGGGAGTTCAGTTGGAAGTGTTGACACAATTGTGCGCAAAGTTTGAACATGCGTTACGTCCTTCAAAGGTAGTCCCAAAAATGTTGACCCTGAACAAAAGGGAACACAAATGACTTTTGCTGTTCAACTTGGTGATTTTCTGAACAAGGTAATCTGTGGAGATGAAATTTCGTGCTATTTGTATGACCTGGTGCCTAAACTCGGGAGTGTAAGTAGAAATCCAAAACATCTCCTCAAAAACAAAGTCCATAAGAACATCAGCAAAGAGAATGTTATGCTGGAAATTTTATTTGATGCTAGGAGTCTTGTTTGCCACGAATTCGTCGTCTGAAGGACGCAGTGAGGGGGAAACGACCGAAAAAATGGCCAGAATACAGCGGGTTTCTTTATCATCACGACATCGGTCTGTCTCCGTAACAATGTGCCTTGTCAGGCCGTTTGAAGCATCCCGTATACACTACAGATCTGTCAACACCTGTCTTCTACCTCTTTCCGCGACTAAATGTCATCTGAGGGGTAACTATTCACGATCGCTGAAGGAGCCGCAGCAAACGCGACGAGAGCAGTGATAATTTCACAAAATGGTTTCCAGCAATGATTCCAATCACTTTAAACGCATTGCTAGAAGTGTGTGACTGCATCAGGGGACTATTCTCAAGAAAATATTGTCTAAATGATATATTTATTTTAATGTAACGAACAAAATCCGGAAAATGTTTGAAGCTTGCAAGTATGTATGTATGTAATGTAATGTAATGTAATGTAATGTAATGTAATGTAATGTAATGTAATGTATCTCAGAAAACCTTAACCCTTCGTTCAGCTGCATGGGTCCTTCACCTTGTACTATTGAACATACGAGTGTGAGAGTGGCTTCCGTGCCTGAACTCATCTCCGTCAGCAAATGAATAAGTAGAGATCTAAGATAGTGTAACAGTCCTATATTTAGACTAAATTCTCATTAAAATTTACTCTCCTCACGCACACGCTTCTGCACAAACGAATTAACCAGGAATATCGCGAACAAATTATACAACGATCAATAGCCACCAAGGGATGAAGTAGTACTCCATTATTCCATCAAAAAATGGAACATGTTAAAAATATGTCGAGTGAAAGTAATACAAGTAGAAGCTGGAATTTGAGAAGGATATTGAAAGCAGTAATTTAGAATCTGAACTGTAATGGCTCTGCTTTGGCATTAATGCACTTTTGTAACAAACGTATTTCATGTTTTAAGTACATGGTTATTGAAGAGTCACATTGTAAATGGAGGGGAGATACAATGAGATAAGCATTCCGTCTTAACTCTGATAACATGAGAGTGGTGGTGATGGTGGTGTTGATTATTATTTTAAGAGGAAATACAACTGAGTAACCATACTCTCTTAATACTAATCAGAATAGGTCTGACTTTTTGAAAAATGAAGGTACCGGCAAAAGAAATCTAAGACCCACAAAGGGAATGAAAATGAAGGGCTCTCTTGGCCTCTCAAATCTAATAACGTCGGGATCGGAAAACAAGAGTTGATGAAGGCAGGTCGGATAGGAAAGATGGAGATGAGGAGCTTGTCACAAGAAGCAAAACGTTCCTTCGGTAGGAGAACCATGGTGGTTGCCAACCCACGTTCCCAAGTTGAGAGCCCCTGGCATACACTTTTAGTCGCCACCTAAAACAGGCAGGGGATACATGGATATATTCTACCGACCCTACTCACAGGTGAACAGTCCACAGTGACTGTATAAGAACTGTAATTAGACATGTATTAGCGGTATAAAGTTTCATGGAAACGAAAAGGACATACGCTCTCGAAAACCAGCTTCCACGTCCAATATAGAAGTGGATTACAACAAATCACTCCGAAACTACGTTCATCCTTATATGAGAACACACGTAACAACCTCCTGATATGAAGCACAAGGGATCTGTCACAATAACAGTGCGTTTGTTGCTTGTTTGTTTTTTTAGATATGTACAGTGTTTCCAGTGTAAAAAAAACATCAGCGCCATTCTCATTCAAAACGGGAAGTTCAAGTGCTACTTTGAACATTTAAAAAACATTATTTCAGAATGTCGTGTGTGCTTTTGTAGGTCATCTGAAACAGTGGACATTTACCGTTCGATGATCCATATTTGGAAGGGTAAGATGTGTACTCGAATGTACCCTGAACAGTTGTCGTGTGGAACTCTCAAAGCCATTATATCAGCCCTTTAGGAAATCCTGCTTACGACAGACAGTTCCTTACATTCATTCATCGCATCTTCAGTTATTCAGTTTCCCATGGACCAATAATGCATTTACTAACTGTAAGATATAATATGCTCTTGTAAAAGCTACCCCTCTGGATCAGTTAGTTTTACAATGTTGGAGTCCAGATCTCAAGAACGCGGGTTCAAAGCCCGGCAGAGATACTGTAGTCAGATTTTTGAAAGGTAGCAAAATGTTCATTCGATAATCCATGTCGTACGATGCTGGCATGTAAAAGATCTCTGGTGACACATTTGGTGTTTAACTGACAAATTTTATTACAACTCAACCATAGGTCGTCGTAAAGAGAGCTCGAGTTTGCCATCCCATTTGGGAAAGTAAAACGGAACGTCGAAATTTACGGCTGGCAGAGCCTAAATTGCGTCAAATGAAAATACCTGCGCACGGTAGCTGAGTCCATGCTGCTATTTTTATTATTATTATTATTATTATTATTATTATTATTATTATTATTATTATTATTAATTTGTAAAATGAGGTTCCAACTGTTCAGGACATTCAGTACATTAAAAAGCAAAGGAGATTCATTCTACCTATTGCTGTTGTGTTACGTAAATCAGTTTCAAGACACAGCAAGTGGACAGGAAAACTATGCAGTTTTGTGAGGTGAACAAACACATAGAGGCAGGCGATTGACTGAAACCTTAAGCTCAGTTTTCTGCTGCCGAGTGAGTTGGTTCGGGCCACGAAGCGGTGAACTTTCATTCGGGAGATTGAGGATTGGAACCGCACTGTCGGCAGCCTTCAAAATGGTTTTCCGCGGTTTTCTATTTTCACCCTAAGCAAATCCTGGGGATTTACTTTAAAATGCACAAGTGTCTATTTAGACATGCAATACTAGTCTCTTTTTAATTCGTTCTTCTGTAAAGAACTTTTGCGGGACAAAATTCCGGTACCTCGGCGTCTCCGAAAACCGTAAAAGTAGAGAGTGAGACGTCAAGCCACTAACATTATTAATTCGTTCTTCTTAGTAGGTCATTTATTTATTTATTTTTTGTTTTGTAATTTGCTTTACGTCGCACCGACTCAGATATGTCTTACGGCGACGATGGGAGAGGAAAGGCCTAGCAATGGGAAGGGAGCGGCCGGGGCCTTAATTAAGCTGCAGCCCCAGCATTTGCCTGGTGTGAAAATTGGAAACCACGGAAAACCATCTTCAGGGCTGCCGACAGTGGGGTTCGAACCCACTATCTCCCGGATGCAAGCTCACAGCTGCGTTCTTCTACTTACGAAATTATTGAATACAGTTACTGTCAACGTCAATGTACATGTGAGCTCCTCGTTGGGCACACGGTCTCTACGGATTATAAATTAAGGTTATAGATCTCTTCATATTGTTATGAGGGTATTTGGGAGTTGTAGCGCGTTGTTGATAGTGATTCGTCCATCGGGTGGGGACAAAAATCCTTGAACAGATCCCTTGGTGCTATTCGACAGGAGTAGGCTATGTGCCGGTACTCGGTTTCACCGTCTGCCTTCCCACTATCATATATCACGTCATGCATTTCATGTCATTAACTCCTCCCACGAGGTTGAGGTCAGGAAGGGCAGCAGGTTATAAAAACTCGCTGCAAAGGTTTATCTCACTTCATACTCGACCCTGTAGAGAAACGGGACGAGGGTTGGACATGGAAATTTATCGAACATCTTCCTTCGTAAATTTTCTAGTCTCTATTTCCTCTTCCTATAAAATATTGTTCGCCCTAATTTGTCCTCTTAAATTCCAACTTTATCTTCATATTACGATCTTACCTACAGTTAAAAGGGGCTGCCTGGCCGATGCGGTAAAGGCGTGCTCGGTTCGCCCGGAAGGACGTGGGTTCGAATCCCCGTCAGGAAGTCGTAAAATTTAAGAAACGAGATTTCCACTTCCGAAGGTGCATATGGCCCTGAGGTTCAATCAGCCTACACCAAAAATGAGTACCAGGTTAATTCCTGGGGGAAAAGGCGGCAGGGCGTAGAGCTAACCACTCCATCCCATCACGTGCCGACGTTAAAAATTGTGGAAGCCTTTACCTTCCACTCCTCCAAGGGCCTTCATGGCCTGTACGGAGGTGACTTTGCTTTGCTACAGTTAAAAGCTCCACCCAAAGCTTATTCGTCTACTAATGTTATTTCACGCCGTATCTCCGCTGATAGCTCGGAACATACCACTTAGTCGAACTGCTCGTCTCCTTACTCCCATGATTTCGCAGCGTCATATGCCCTCACTCCATGTGAGGACTGCGAAGAGGTTTGGAATCGAATCCAGACTTTTGGCACGTAATCTAGTGATTAGAAATTGTATACCTCCCCTACCCTGCCCTTCAACATTCTGATGGTGAAAAGTTTTTAGACGAACGGGACTCGAACCGACTAACCACGGTGTCAGGCCATATAAACTTCACACATTTAAGAAAAGACTAGGTAAACGACTGATAGGGAATCGAGTGACAGCACTAACTACAGATCAGTGGTAATTGATAATGACTGAACAATGGACACAACATAATAACATCAAAGGTAATAAAAATTACTGATTAAGTTCCCTTTGATACTGAAATTTTAATTCAACCGCCGGTTTTACCATCAAGGAAAGGATAGACTTAATTCTTTGTAACATGACTAGACGTATCCTCCAAAAAATGAGTAACAATCAAAATGTCATCTTCATCGAAAATTGATGGTGGTAAGTAATGGATGCACCAATTTAACATATGTAATAGATCTTGGAGGGTGAATCACAATATCACAAGTTTCAGGTCTGTATCTTGCCCAGTTCTAGAGGAAAATCGTGTTTTTGGAATTGCAAGAATTGCAACGCAGCAGCTGGCTGTAGCTACTGATGAGGCTGCAGGGATACGTGTGCAGGTGTTTAAACCGGTTGATGCCTACTTTTGTATCTTCAAGGTCAAGCTTCCGCTGTCAACAAAACCAATAGCAACATACATATCCTCTTTCCATAGGAACTAGTACAGTGACAGAGTTCTGAGACAGTACAGGGCGTAACATCACGCTTTAAACTGAACGAACCTAATGAACGTTCCGGTAACTATTCACAATTTCACATTAAGCGTAACTTGGCCTATTCTAATGATAATGATTATTGCCTATTATTTGTACCTTGAAGGTGAAAATCGGAAACCACGGAACACTATATTCAAGACGACCGACAGTGGGCTTCAAACCACGTCCCATAAGTTTGCGGCAAAATTCGCCGGAATACCATGCCGCTGACAACTGCGCCATGTTGCTCGGGTTGGCCAGCCCGTTGATAAATAACACCATAATTAGAACACAACTATCCGTCTGGTATTAGCCTTCCGTCGTTGAGGACCCGCGTCTAATTCCCGTCCGGACAATGGATTATTATATTAGCAAATGCATTCTGATGACTCGGGGACTTGGTATTTCTGTCGTCTGCAACACTTGCATACAACACACAAGACGCGAGACTCACCACCACAACCACCACCACCACCACCACCACCATATTAACACGCAGCATTTCTCCCCTAATGATTGATGTCAAGAAGGACATCCGACCATAAAACTCTGTCCAATTTCCTACAAAACCATGAAACCACAGGAAAAACTTCATAATATAGGGTGTAATATAAATAATCCCAGTGGCATCACTTCTTTCTTCTCATCAAGGCAACCCGGCTTTGATTCCAGACCAATGCATGTGCGATTTACGAAAGGAAATGTCACGTTCTATGGGTCGTATTCCACTTTTTTTTTAATGGAAGTCGTGTGGTCATGTCAAACTCTAAGCGTAGTTTACTTTTTTAATAGAAAGAATGAGGCACGGTGGTAAAGCGTTTGTGTACCTTTTACAGAGCGACACACTTGGTCAAATTGGTAATAGGAAATGGTGCACATTTTTACAGCAGGTGTTCGAAATGTCCACCATTGGCGGTAATACACTGACTGACAGAGCAAATGCAACACCAAGAAGGTGTGGTCAGAACTTTATGCAAATTGCAGGGTAGACTGACGTCACTGAGGTATGCTCATGATGTGAAATGCGCCGCTGTGCTGCGCACCTAGCGAACGATAAATGGGACACGGCGTTGGCGAATGGCCCACTTCGTACCGTGATTTCTCAGCCGACAGTCATTGTAGAACGTGTTGTCGTGTGCCACAGGACACGTGTATAGCTAAGAATGCCAGGCCGCCGTCAACGGAGGCATTTCCAGCAGACAGACGACTTTACGAGGGGTACGGTGATCGGGCTGAGAAGGGCAGGTTGGTCGCTTCGTCAAATCGCAGCCGATACCCATAGGGATGTGTCCACGGTGCAGCGCCTTTGGCGAAGATGGTTGGCGCAGGGACATGTGGCACGTGCGAGGGGTCCAGGCGCAGCCCGAGTGACGTCAGCACGCGAGGATCGGCGCATCCGCCGCCAAGCGGTGGCAGCCCCGCACGCCACGTCAACCGCCATTCTTCAGCATGTGCAAGACACCCTGGCTGTTCCAATATCGACCAGAACAATTTCCCGTCGATTGATTGAAGGAGGCCTGCACTCCCGGCGTCCGCTCAGAAGACTACCATTGACTCCACAGCATAGACGTGCACGCCTGGCATGGTGCCGGGCTAGAGCGACTTGGATGAGGGAATACACTGGCGGAACGTCGTGTTCTCCGATGAGTCACGCTTCTGTTCTGTCAGTGATAGTCACCGCAGACGAGTGTGGCGTCGGCGTGGAGAAAGGTCAAATCCGGCAGTAACTGTGGAGCGCCCTACCGCTAGACAACGCGGCATCATGGTTTGGGGCGCTATTGCGTATGATTCCACGTCACCTCTAGTGCGTATTCAAGGCACGTTAAATGCCCACCGCTACGTGCAGCATGTGCTGCGGCCGGTGGCACTCCCGTACCTTCAGGGGCTTCCCAATGCTCTGTTTCAGCAGGATAATGCCCGCCCACACACTGCTCGCATCTCCCAACAGGCTCTACGAGGTGTACAGATGCTTCCTTGGCCAGCGTACTCTCCGGATCTCTCGCCAATCGAACACGTGTGGGATCTCATTGGACGCCGTTTGCAAACTCTGCCCCAGCCTCGTACGGACGACCAACTGTGGCAATTGGTTGACAGAGAATGGAGAACCATCCCTCAGGACACCATCCGCACTCTTATTGACTTTGTACCTCGACGTGTTTCTGCGTGCATCGCCGCTCGCGGTGGTCCTATATCCTACTGAGTCGATGCCGTGCGCATTGTGTAACCTGCATATCGGTTTGAAATAAACATCAATTATTCGTCCGTGCCGTCTCTGTTTTTTTCCCAACTTTCATCCCTTTCGAACCACTCCTTCTTGGTGTTGCATTTGCTCTGTCAGTCAGTGTACTTTATCCAAAAAGATTCTTGAACCCTCCTCAGTACCTCGTGGTTTTGGATGATGTCCTGAGCAGCTTTCAAGACACGTTTCTAGAGCTCTTGCAGAATTTACACTTCTCTGCGATACACCCTAGATTTCATGTACCCCCAAAAGAAGAATTTAAGGAGTTTAGATCGGGGCTTCTTGCCAGCCAGCCGATAGGGCCCAAATGCCCGTTCTATCACTGAATATAGGTGGCGTCCAGGTGACGGCGCACTGCGTTGGTAATGTGCGGGAATGCTCCTTCAAGTTGGAACCACATGTGCCGTCGGGTATCAGTGGAACATCCTCTAGTGGTAGTGGTAGAGAGTAGCAGCGGCCGATCCAAATGGGTCTGGGAGGGCTGCACGCAGTTTTTTACCATGCTACACTACCGAGAACATGTGTTAGCCTTTCCTTACCAATGAATGTAATTATAGAACCTCAATTAATGTATGTACCTCCAACACTATCGTCTGTTAGTCAGGTCTGAACCCTCCCAGTCTGAAGGCGAGCAGTCGCCGCTGGTAAGGTGCCTTCAAGAAACTATAGACAAGATACGCCAGTCAGCCTATGAAGTAATACCACATGTCCTATGATAATACCTCCAAAAATCCTTGTCCAAACATTAATGGAAAAGCAAACCTAGTGGTGGGAACGTCTCGTAGCATGGGGATTGCTCTCCGACCATATATGCGTGTTGTGAAAATTCAAGATACCTCTCCTCGTAAACGAGGCCTCGTCTGTAAACAGACACATACACCTAGTCCCCGTGCCAGGGGAATTAACCAATTATGGTTGAAATTCCCGACGCTGCCAGGAATCGAACCCGGGAACCCTGTCACCAAAGGTCAGCACGCTAACCATTTAGCCATGGAGCCGGACAAAACTCGTGTCCTCGTCCCGAGGTGGTGCAGCTCTTTTCAGGCACACCCCCACTGGAGGTGAGCTGCATGTACCATTTCAACCACATACCAGCCCTCCTGCCAGTTTTAAATTTCTGGCAGTAGCGGGAATCGAACCCGGACCCCGGAGGACGGCAGCTAATAACACTAGGCGTTACGCTACGGAGGCGGACGATCAATGCGTGATTTAAATTAATCATTCGTTGGCGATAGCATTGTGCATTGGTGTCGTCGCGATTGCGGACACAAAATATTTGGGTAGATTGCCAGCTCGTTCCAGGGTTTCCCCCTTTCAGTTGCATCTTTATTGTGGACAGTCTGGATTGCGGACACACCATTAGTAGTCTCGATGTGCCTATTTCCTACAGATAAGCCTTCGTGAAATAAATTATCTATATTGTACTTTTATTACTAGTACAAGTGCGTAAAGGTTCATAGTTAGCGCTAACTAGGACTGCGTGCGATTTTTTAGAGCAGCTCGCTTATTTTCGAGGTAGGCCTGCCGTGTAACTCCGCACATTAAGTTAACGGCAGGGGGTCGGAAGATCCACGGACGCCATGAACCGTACTCGGCCTTTAAAATAATGAAGACCTAGTCTCATAATTAGCTGCCTTGTCAGGATAACTGATTGCACTTTTTAAGGAGTTTGTCCTTTTTACTACTAATTATTTACGTATTAATTTAGGCTTATAATTATTTCTCATCTAACATTTTCAACAATTCTTCACTGAGGATGATTTCTGACGCTAACTTCGGTTCTTTCTGTACTCCATGATCCTTATTCCTTCCATAGTACATTGAATGTTTAATATTTGCAAACTGAGGAATGTGTGGTAAAAGTTCATATCCTTTATTACGCAAATTTTGAAATTCTTCAGAATAAATCTGAGGTATAGAAGAACTAGCCTCTTCTCTAGCCCGTTTCTTAGCACGAAATATTGCTTGTTTTACATCGAGTTGAGCCTCATCAGGTATGCAATCATGAATTACAATTCTCACGACTTCATTACCTAAAACAAGTAAGGAAATAAATAATAATTACTAATTAAATATTAGTATTAAAATAAGAATAAAAATATTTAATAATAAAAACAATTACTTTGTTTGCTAATAAATACAACCAAATTAAGTTTAAAACTTTTCTACACACTTCATGACACGTGCAGAGAGACTTTCGGTTTGTCAATCTGGAAAACATTAATTGGATCACAAATAGTAATTTTAATATATTAAGATTATAGATTACGTTCTGTTACATACCTTTAGTAAGTAATTTTCCTTTGCACTTCTTCGTTTTCTCCTTCAAACAAATCCATGTGGTAACACCATTTTTACTAATTCTAAACTGTCTGAAATTATAACAATGCAATAAGGCACATGGCTTACCTTTCTCCGTCTCAATAATTCCATAAACCCCAATCAAGAAGCAGACCTCAACCATACAATTTTAGGATGCACTAGATACAAACTACAGGTAACCAATTTATATCAAACGCTTACACAACTCTAAAGTTCCACTTCCCACTTTCGTTTCGTCGTTGTTCAACAGCTATGACATCCGTATATATCAAGCAATAGCCACATTTTTAAGTGAAGCCAATTTAACATTGTGATACGTTTGTTCTATAGTCTGTAGTTAAACTGTTCTCATTCAACCAAAGTTCCTGTACCGTGGCTTTCTATCAACAATTAGTCACAATGCCATGAACGGTCCCATGCTGTAAAGATGTTGCTCTTTGGCCATCCTGTTTTCTAAATGTACAGAGCTGGCAGCATGGTCTTACGGACCAAATGCCAATATGTTAAATAATTTTTTTTTAAATCCATAATAGCACAACGATTAATGAGCAGAAACATGAAAACGAACTAAAAACTCAATATTTGTACAGTGGTAAAGCTAACATTCTGTATGACAACTAGAGCAGAAATGGATTGGTAAGACGGGTGAAAGAGGGGTGGAAAACCCTGGAACGAGCTGGCACTCTTTCCAAATATTTTGTGTCCGCGCCTGTAATTGCTCGCCTTCGCACTTTTGTGGTCTACCAGAGGGCGCGCCGTCTTTCACACTGAAATCGCCACGTTTAAATTATCGAAACCGAAACCACGTCTCACATGTTCAGATCTATGGAGCGTGTTCACCATATGTTTCTACCAGCAGACGATGACTTTCTACAGCCTTTTTCTTGTGATTAAATAAGAAAAGCAATGAATGCGTGCCGCAAATGTTCTTTTTCAGGCACAAACGTCGACATGATCACTGAATGATACAACACAGACTCTAGTGTCTGGCGGACTCATCTTGTGTGTGTTGGTAGGTTAATGTCAGACGAAATTCATTCGCTGCGTACTGTTCGCTGGCGCCATCTCTTAATGAAACCGGGAATGACTCATGCATACACCTGGTAAATGAAGGTGAGTATTAAGATGAACACGAACACACATCACGCAAGCTAGAGGAATTAACCAGATACGGTTAGAATCCCCGTTCAGGCAGGAATCAAATCCAGGCCCCCCTACGCTGACCAGTCAGCCAAGGAGCCACAACCTGGTAACCATCCCTGTTAACACTAATAAGAAAATCAGAAGGTAAAAGAAAGGGAGGGACCACGAAAGGCGTGGATCCTGGCCATAGAGTAGGCGTAACCTACTAGGTGGCCCGCCCCTCCCCTTCAGGAAGGGGAATGAAAGCTTATAATGAATGAGTGAAGGCGTGGAAATAAAAACTCTCCAGACCACATACCGTCAAGCTCGAAAGCGAACAATAGTTGACCAAGAGAGGTCAAATAAGGAAGATGAAAGTGAATAATAATAATAATAATAATAATAATAATAATAATTGCTTTACGGCCTAATACCTACTTTTGCAGTTTTCGGAGACGCCGAGGTGCCGGAATTAGTCCCGCAAGAGTTCTTTTACTTGCCAGTAAATCTACCGACACGAGGCTGATGTATTTTAGCACCTTAAAATACCACCGGACTAAGCAAGGACTGCCAAGTTGGGGTCAGAAGGCCAGCGCCTCAACCGTCTGAGCTACTCAGCCTGGCAGATGAAAATGAGAGGGCTGGCACAAGTGGAAACAATGTCAGACACAGCAAGGTGCCCTGTGGTTGCCTATCAATCCTCCCAAGTTGAACGATCTTGGAATTTACCCCTTTTAGTCTCTTGTGGTCCCCCTTTAGACTCCTCTTACTACAGGTTGGTGATACCAGGAATGTATTCTACCACCCCCATCCACAGGGGATAAGCAATGGGAGAAAAAGCTAGGAAACTTATACCCATCCAACCACGAAGACAGTACCTGAGGATGTCTCCCTCTTAGTTGCCTGTTGCCTTACGACGAACAGGGGACACCGAGAATGTACACCCAGCCACACAGGGCTGCTATCAGTCTTACGACAAAATCAGTTTTAGAATGATTACAGTATGCTGTACATCTATTACCATCAAATTAAATAAGATGAGTAATGAATGTCGTATATGTGCAAATGTGTTTCACAGTTGTACAAATATTGTACATATTCACAAGTAAAAGCAGCACACACACACACACACACACACACACACACACACACACACACAAAAGTTGTAATCTTCTAATCTCAAGCGATACTATTGTGTTACAGTTGGCAAGTTCTTTAAATGACATGAACTCCAGAATACTTGACAAGAAACTTGAATTTAATGACCTTCCATAGATTTCCTTGTACAGTATGTAATATAAGGAGGGAATTATCCACAGAATTGCTTGGAATTTCAAATTCTGCTCTATCCATTCGTTCAACGCTCGATCTCACATGAAATTGAATACAAGATAGTTTTTGTAAACATACTCGGGATAAAGTTCACATAGAAAAATAACACAATGAGTTTATCACCCCTTGACTTATTGATTACTGCCGGAATATTCTGTAACATGCTGGTATATCCATGGACATTGGTGACTCGTATTTAAGAACATTTCTAGAATTCGATTCCACAGACCCGCTGAACTACATAGCCGGTTAGAAAATACGGATCATTCATACTTTAATTTTCATAGACCTTACATTCACAATAAGATATTAGACTATCAAATCAACACAACAGTTTAAACCCCAAACTAAACATTACGTTACTTTTAAAATCTCAACTTTCGAAAACCACGGAATTGAACCAGGATCGAATCCGACAACTTGGGCTCAGAAAGCCAGCGCTTTACCTTCGGTGACACTCAGTCCGGCATATCACTTATTTAAAGACCTTGAGACTTTTTATTTCTTTTATGTTCTTATTTTTTGCTACTTGTTTAACGTCAACTAACACATCAAGGACTTTCGGCGACGAAAGGATGGGAAAGGACTAAAATTGGGAAGGTAGCAGCCATAGTCTTAATTAAGGTACAGCCCCAGCCAGCATTTACCTGGTGTGAAAATGGGAAACCACGGAAAACCATCTTCAGGGATGCCGACGGCGGGATTCGAACCCACTGTCTCCCGAATTCAAGCTCACAGCTGCACGACGCTAACCGCGCTGCCGACTCGCCTCGATTATTATTATTATTATTATTATTATTATTATTATTATTATTATTATTATTATTATTATTATTATTATTTTATTAATTTGTTTAACATCCCTTCTCTAGTTAGAGATATATGGATAGTAGGTTCGAATCCCACTATCGGCAGATGGTTTTCCGTGGTTTCCCATTTTCACACCAGGCGAATGCTGGGGCTGTACCTCAAGGCTACGGCCGCTTCCTTCCAACTGCTAGGCCTTTCCTATCCCATCGTCGCCATAAGACCTATCTGTGTCGGTGTAACGTAAAGCCAATGGCAAAAAAAAGATATATAGAGAGGTTGGGATGTCGTAGTTTCGTTCCCCAGATATTATATATGCCAACAGTATATAAGACATAATGTCACATTAAAACACACCGGGCGAGTTGGCCGTGCGCGTAGAGGCGCGCGGCTGTGAGCTTGCATCCGGGAGATAGTAGGTTCGAATCCCACTATCGGCACACCAGGCAAATGCTGGGGCTGTACCTTAATTAAGGCCACGGCCGCTTCCTTCCAACTCCTAGGCCTTTCCTATCCCATCGTCGCCATAAGACCTATCTGTGTCGGTGCGACGTAAAGCCCCTAGCAAAAAAAAACAACATTAAAACACCGTAAAATGCCACCGATCTTCAGATCTCTGTTGTTGACAGGGCTTGACAACGAAATAGTATCGTCTCTGCTTTCTCGCCGAGGTGGCTGAAGTTCGAATCTCGGCATTTCGAATACCGATTTTTAAAACGAAAGTCATGTCCTTCGGGTTCGGATTCTACGTAAAAGAAAACTGGAGGTCTCGTGGCTAGATAAAACTATAAGCTTGGTAATTTGGCATTTTATTCTCCAGTAAAATAACCTGACTTTTCCTTATTCTTCTGACACACGAGAACAAGTTTTAGAACACCATTAAGTTGCAGTGCAGTATTATATAACTACATGCACAAATGACTCTGGAAATGACCTTCTCTCATTATAGTCTAGTTCAATAATATAATTATGGGCTCTGGAAACACATTAAGTACCAGTACATTACTCTATAATTTGGATGAGTATTCAATAGTTAACAAGCATAACTGATTTATTTCTCTACTTGCTTAAAAAAAAAAAGGAAAAGACAATAATTTACGGGTATTAAACAACTATTCCATATAACTGTTGGAGAGTTCACTCTAATTTGGAAGACTTGTCAGATAAAAATTATATACATTATATTAATGCGATTCAAATTGTTAGAATGCAGTTGCGTTTGGGGGAGGGCAATCTAGTTGTTCTGTCCATTTAAACAGCATTTACCACCACCACCACAATAATGTTCTTAACCTACTATGCTATTCTTTCTTTACAAGCACCTCGGGACTAAATCTTGTCATAGTGCGTGAGAGAGAGAGAGAGAGAGAGAGAGAGAGAGAGACTGATGTTACTCAATTAACTGCTTGTTATTTAACACCAAGCATATTTTAGGAACCTTTGCCTTCAAGATACTAAATAATCTTTCTTTCTTCTTTCCTAATCAGTTTACCGTCCAGGGTTGGTTTTCCCTCGAATTCGGCGAGGGATCCCACCTCTACCGCCTCAAGGACAGTATCCTGGAGCGTGAGGCTTTTGGTTGGAGACACAACTGGGGAGGAGGACCAGTAACTCACCCACGCTGCCTCACCTGCTATGCTAAGCATCGGCCTTGTTGGGGTATGTAAAGATTGGAAGGGATATACAAGCAATACGGAAGGAAGCAGCCGTGGCCTTAATTTAGGTACCATCTAGGCATTTGCCTGGAGGAGGAGTGGAAACTATGAAAAACCACTTCGAGGATGGCTGAGGAGGGAATCGAACCCCCCTCCACTCGGTTGACCTCCCGAGGCTGAATGGACCCCGTTCCAGCCATCTTACCACTTTTCAAATTTCGTGCAGAGCCGGGAATCGAACGTAGGCTTGCGGGGGGTGGCAGCTAATCACACTAACCACTACAACACAAAGGCGGACAACTTTATAATATTGAGTACAATATTTGGGTGAACCAAGAACAGCAATGAAAATTTTCTCCCAACGGTGTGACAGTGTCTACTCGAACAGTTGATTAATTTTACTTCCCCCCATACCTCAACAGAAGTCATATTGGACGAAAATGTGACAACCGTTTTACACTAACGCCTTAAAGGACTACAGTGTGGTTAACTCCTCTTCAGTATAATTTTCATTAATGCAGAGATGCATATTTACAACAACATTAAACATATATATTAGGTAGTTTATGAATGGCGTTGGAGTAAAATTCCATTAAGGCTACAATCATTTTTACTACACTCAATACCGTTTCTAATCTCTTATTTCTTACTCTTCACTAGTTAGTACTGAGGAAATAACAGAAACAAATATCATTAATGTTAGATCATACTTTAGACTATAAATCTTAAAGGGGTTCATACAGACGTCTCGCGTAGTAGTGTGGGTGAATTGGAATCGCTAATGAACTAACAACATGGCGGCTGTGCGCAGGGAAAATTGCCCTCTTAAACAATGAGAAGGAATAAATATAATTAGATTGTCCGTTAATGGAAAAAGAACAAAATATATTAAGTTATTACCAAGTGACAATCTCATGTCATTCAACCAATATGTTATACAAACTATGGAAGCTATAACAGCGCTGTGGATAACACAGGGTTACGCAAACGTGAGTGATAGACCATTGTAATCAACTCCTCCCAACATGGTTTAGCAGGGTCTGTACCTTACCCTCTGTGTTTTCATTAACCTTGAGATGACATGTCAAAACACCGTCACAGAGGGCTTTGAAGCGGAAGTATCAGTTACTAACGTCAAAATGGCAGTGCATGCAACGTGAACGCATTGAACACGATTGATTCATTAATTATAAAACATGATTAATTATACAGTGTCGTACACTCGGTAGTGCATTGTAAACAACCAAGATAATAACCTAAATTTCATTCACCAAATGACATTATAGGACGTTCGTTAATTAACTGTGAAAATGCAACTTCATTGCCCCGGTACTGGACTAAGGAGAATGTGCAGCTCGTTTATATTGTACATTAAACTTACAGGTGTATAACATACCTGTTTCAATCGCCTTTATTTCAGGCCCGTCCTCTGTAGTCGTGCTGACCATGTTGTCGACTTGACCGCTGGCTTTCGCCAACCAGACGCAACAAGGAACACTCTATGTACGTAGAAGGTGACAAAAACTACGGGTATGAATATGTCAGCCTGCTTTCTCAACTAACGATTAGTTTCTCGGTTTAAAATGGAACACAGGGTTCGAATGCTGTGAGCACGGAAGTCTTGCCTGCACTGCACGCCCGTAGCGGTCAATACCGAAGATCTGCGCATGCGCCTTCGTCAATACGAGCGCAATATGACGTCATTTTTTCAGTAGTAACCCGAAATTCGTAGACAGCATCGACAATCAACCAGAGGTCGTTTGCATATTAATCCTCATGGATCGAGCAGGTGCTATCATACCCTCTAAATCTCGCGGAATAAGGGATTTGTAATGTCATCGATTACTTCATGTGGCAAGCAGCAGCGCGATAAATGGCGGCTAGAAGAATATAGAGCTCGCTAGTCGTATCCGATACAAGGTCGAATACATTTATAATATGTATCGGAGAGAACTAGGGAACCTCGCTTAACTACGGATGGATTATTTAAAGCTTTCCCTCTGAGATAGAATTTCAAAGTACAATCCTTCACCAGTATTATAAGGCCTTATTGAAACCATTAAGCAACATAAATATTGATACATTTTTAAAATATAAATTTGCTTTACGCCGTACCGACACAGATAGGTCTTATGGCGACTATGGGTTAGGAAAGATCTAGGAGTGGGAAGGAAGTGGCTGTGGCCTTAATTAAGGTACAACCCCAGCATTCGCCTGGTGTGAAAATGGAAAACCATCTTCAGGGCTGCCAAAAGTGGGGTTCGAACCCATTATCTTCCGGTTGCAACCTTAAAATAAATAAATAAATAAATAAATAAATAAATAAATAAATAAATAAATAAATAAATAAGTAAATAATAAATAAATAAATAAATAAATAAATAAATAAAGTCACTACCGATATGCATTTAGGGCAGTCACCCAGGTGGCAGATCCCCTATCTGTTGCTTTCCCGGCTTGAACATGCCCATTCGTAAGTTATTCCAATCCCTAACTCCTCTTCCTATAAAGGAATATTTGCTCTAATTTGTCCCCTTTAATTCCAACTTTATCTTCATATTGTGTTCTTTCCTACGTTCAAAGACACCACTCAAACGTATTCGTCTACTAACGTCATTCGACGCCATCTCTCCACTGACAGCTCGGAACATACCACTTAGTCGAGCAGCTCGCCTCCTTTCTCCCAAGTCTTCCCAACCCAAACTTTGCAGCATTTTTGTAACGCTACTCTTTTGACGGAAATCACCCAGAACAAATCGAGCTGCTTTTCTTTGGATTTTTTCCCGTTCTTGAATCAGGTAATCCTGGTGAGGGTCCCATACACTGGAACCATGCTCTAGTTGGGGTCTTACCAGAGACTTATATGCCCTCTCCTTTACATCCTTACTACAACTCCTAAACACCCTCATAACCATGTGCAGAGATCTGTACCCTTTATTTACAATTCCATTTATGTGATTACCCCATGAAGATCTTTCTTTATATTAACACCTAGGTACTTACAATGATCCCCATAAAGAACTTTCACCCCATCAACGCAGTAATTAAAACTGAGGGGGATTTTCCTGTTTGTGAAACTCACAACCTGACTTTTAACCCCGCTTATCGTCATACTATTGCCTACTGTCCATCTCACAACATTATCAAGGCCATGTTGCAGTTGCTCACAATCTTGTAACTTATTTATTACTCTATACGGAATAACATAATCCGCAAAAAGCCTTATCTCTGACTCCACTTGTTTACTCATGTCATTTATATATGTGTACATATAAGAAAACATAAAGGTCCAATAACACTACCTTGAGGTATTTCACTCTTAATAATTACAGGGTCGCCTACTCTAATTCTCTGCGTTCTATTTTCTCGAAATATAGCAACCCATTCAGTCACCCATTTGCCTAGTCCACTAGCACGCATTTTTGCCAGCAGTCTCCCATGATCCACCTTATCAATGCGACACAGTCCATTTGACAGCTGCGTGGCCAACTCGCCAGGTAAAATATTGATGAAGCCCCCTTCTAGCTACATCCATCGGAATACAATGAATCCCCTGTGAGTGGGGGCGGTAGAATACATCCACAGCAGCCTCAGCTTGTCATAAGAGGCGACCAAAGGGCGATATCCACGCGGCTATCAACCTGGGAGCGTGGTTCGGCGAACACGGCGCCTCTAGCTGAGCCTGAAACTGCTTCCACTTACCAGTACCTGGCTCCTCACTTTCATGTACGACCTCCCTTGGTCAAGTCTTGTTTTATTCCAACCCCACAGTATTACGTTTGCGAGGCGTTGGGATTTCATTTTCACGCATTTCTTTGTCCGTATCTTTCTTTTACCTATATCTGCATCCATCGAAGGATCAGACCTCCTCCGATTTCATTTCTGATTAGTTAAGATATGATGTTCCCCAGTTTTCCTTTTAAAACTTTCCCTTAAAACATAATCACTACCACTTGTGAACTATACATCATCATCATTGCCTACAATACCTACATCGAAGAAGCATTCACTGTAATTCAAGCATGCACTGAATTTGTATCCTAATTAGCCTGACTGAATAGCTGAGATGATAGAGCGCTGGCCTTCTGAGCCCAACTTGACAGGTTCGATCCTGGCTCAGTCCGGTGGTATTTAAAGGTACTCACATACGTCAGCCTCGTGTCTGTAGATTAACTGGCACGTAAAAGAACTTCTGCGGGACAAAATTCCGGCACCTCGATGTCTCCAGAAATCAAAAGTATAGTTAGTGGGACCTGAAAAACAATAACATTATTATATTGTTTATTATTAGTAGTAGTACGTCCCAATTAAGTCTATATGAATGCATTCGTATAATAGAACTACTTATGGGAGCTAATCTACTCCAAGTTTGGAATATGACAGCTTTATGGCATTGCCACCTGCTCCTCACCAAATCGGCCACCGTTTGAATCCTGATAATTGCATGTGAGATTTTTTAAGTGCGAAGTTACGTCCTCGTAGTTTGGATTCCACGTAAAACTGTGCGTCATCATAACATAAACAGACGCGTAAAACTGTAGCCGTTTTCTTACAGTTTACTATGCGTATTTATTTATTTATTTATTTATTTATTTATTTATTTATTTATTTATTTATTTATTTATTTATTTATTTATTTATTTGGCTCCTTGTCTGAATGGTCAGCAACGTGGCCTTCTGATCAGAGGGCCTCAAGTACGATTGCCGGCCGTACCAAGGGATTTTAACTGTGTATTGTTAATTCCTCTGACTCGGAGACTGGGTGTTTGTGTTCGTCTCGATACACATCTTTCCATCTAGCCTACACATAATTCGCCACACTACCGATCACCACATAAACACACAATAGTGAAAGTTTCCCTTCCCATAGGTTGGGCGTCAGGAAGGGCATCCTGCCGTAAAATTAAGCCAAATCCACCATAAGTGCCGATTGCTGACCCAGAGAAATAGGAAAAGGCGGAGGAAAAGGATTTATTTATTTATTTATTTATTTATTTATTTATTTATTTATTTATTTATTTATTTATTTATTTATTTATTTATTTATTTATTTATTTATTTATTTAGGATGATAGTATAGTGAGATTGAATCAAGGTGCAGCAAAGCCAATGCAGTGAGTTCGCAGTTGTAATCAACATCTATATATATAAATGAATGTATGTTTGTATGTATGAATGTATGTAAATGACACATCTCCTCCTAAACCACTGGAGCAAAATCAAAGAAATTTGGTACACTCATAACTTACCACCTGGAGACGAGCACTGTGGGGGTAAGCTATCCCTAGCACCCTTAGGCGTGGGGGATAAGGAGAGTTATATATATAATTAATAGAAAATAGTGTCGAATACATAGTTTTCGGATTCGCTGACATGAATAGTGACACGCCGGATTTTTTAAAAGTCCAAGTAAGCCCCCTTCGTGAAGGGGAGCGACGGGGGAGTGATATATAAAAATAATCGATAATTGCGTCGAATCCATTGATTTCGGGGCCTCTGATATGAATAGTAACACTCCTGAAATGTTTAAAGTCCAACTTCAGCCCCCTTTAGTGTGGGAGGTTCGAGGGAGAGTGATATACAAAAATAATCCAAAATAGTGACGAATCTATAGATTTCACGGTCGCTGGGGTGAATCGTGACATTCCGGAATTTTTTCAAGTCCAACTTCAGCCTCCTTCGGGGTGGGGGGCGAGGTGTTAGTGATATATGAAAATAATCGAAAATAGTGTCGAATCCATACTTTTCGGGGTTGCTGAGGTGAATAGTGTCACTCAAGATATTTTTAAAGTACAAGTCCGGCCTGCTTTGGGGTGGAAGACGTACAAATATTACCTACTATCTGGAAAATACACTGTGGGGGCAAGACGCCCCTAGAATCCCTAGGGAAGTTAAATATAACCTATATTAATAAATGGAAGTCAGTTTGGAATGATCTATATACGTAGTATACTGTACTGTATATATAAGTTAAGGTATAAAAATTAAAATAGACGTGAATTAATGAGGCACTTCCAACTTGAAAGTTGGTACCTGAGAAGCTGATGACTTCAGGATCCCTAGAAACATAGAAAATGTTCAAAATACCCTGAGGGGCCTCGCTAGGAGTCTCAAATTTGGGGCTCAGCATAAGAACTCAGTCGGATATATGTATCCTAAACGATAACCTATAGGTTTCATGGGCTTAAAAAGTTTCCTGAAAGTCCCCATTTTTAATCCCCTCCCCCATATCAAAATGGCGGCATAATCTGCCAGACGAGCCAGAAAATAGAAATTTAGAAAAATTATTGCTTTTAGCCTGTAGCCGACGGAAAAGTTACGAGATGTTTAAAATCCCCCCCCCCCCGCAATAAAAATATATTGAAATATGGAGGCAATTTTAAAGACGGTGCAGACCTTCTTTTTGAGGTATTTGGTAGCTAAACGGTAAGTCGTATCACAAAACGGGTGTCACATTCTCAGTTTAATTTGGAGTGATCTACAACTTTGGTCCTATGACTTTTTGTCGTATCTCTATCCCTTATACGTTAAATTTGGCTCTATTTCTGGATTGTACATTATTTTGCACTTTTTACATGTATAATTGGTAGTTTGATTCACTTGTCCGAAAGATAGGATCATCAACTTCTACGTGAACCTTGGCCCGCTCAGTAGCTATATGTGTACCAAATTTTATGTTTGTAGCTGTCACATATGTGTCCGAAAAGTAATTCACTGTGAGACAACCTTACCAAAAATTCACTGTATTCAACCTTTCTAACTCAATCGTACCCATAAATAGATGAGATACGAGAACATATCATAGGACCAGCCATTTAGACCGTTATATATGGCGTCTTATCGTAGGCCTACAATCCTTTTGTCTATATGATGTATCTTTTAGAGCAGTTAATCTTCAAATGAATGTAAAAATGCACATACTTTCGTATGTCTGTCTATATTTATTCATTGAAGTCGATTTGTAGCGATACAGAAAGGGTGTACGTGCTTTGTAATTAATACTTTACAAATAGATAATGACTCAGCAGAATGGCGTCTGCTATTGTAATCAGTACTCCCCACATCGACTTTAACTGGCAGTATGAATGTGGTCTTTCTCCAACTCCTGTGTACCATTTTAATGAATATTTTCCTTCTCGATATACTGGCAGAAGGCTAGGAAACATGCATTTTTTTCAAAACGTCTTTACCCGATTGTGTTTGGTAGTAGGCTAGGGTGCTCGCCATTATAAACAAATTTACCCATCTAAAATATGCTTGACGTTAGGCATAGTGGCCTGCTATTATAATGGAAACTCACCAACTCGGTGCGAGTGGCAGTAAGCTGACTGGCATTAGGAAAAGGGGCCTGTCATTATATTGATAACAGTACAACTCAAATTTGACTGGCTGTAGGGAAGGTGCCTGCCATTATAATAAAAATTACTCGATTGTTATCTGTCTGGAAGCACGAAATGGGACCTGTCATTGCAACGAAAACTCCTCAAATATATTGTGACCACGCAGCAGGCAATACCCCCCCCCCCCCATCATAATGAAATTCCCAAATCGATTGGGAATGGCAATAGATAAGTGGACCTGTCGTTATCGTCACAACTCCGCAACTTGCTCTTTACATTAGAAGCAACGAATGTGGACCTCCCTATGCTCTTTCTCGGATAACGCTCAAAGACATGGAATTTAAAAAAATCTTATTCACTGCATGTACAGTAATTTACTTCGGTATCCTTATACAATATAGAATACCGTAGCGAAGCACGGGTACATTTGCTAGTTATTCTATAAGAAAGCAGTCAGCTCCCGAGAGCAAATTTAATATATCATCATCTGATAATATTCAATATGTTCGTCTCCCTAGAAATAAAATGTACCATCTACGTTACCGCGTTCCTACTGTAAAACATGGAGATGGGAACTACATGGCGTGAGGATGCTTCTCCGCTTTCTCCATTAATGCGAATCGATGGTACAATGAAGGGTCCTAACTACTAAGACATTTTGGACAAGCGTATGGTATAGAATATACTACAATATGCTAGAAAAATATGCCTCAACAATGGTATTTCCAACATGATAATAATCCCAAAAATCGATGTAAATGTGTAGCAGATTATGTACAAAAGAAAACCATGACCAAATCAAAATCCGGACTTAAATCATATAGAACACATGTGGGAACTGCTGTACACGCGTGTAAGAACAGGAAGAATCACATAAAATTGAAGCGTAGTTCCTGAACAGTTTGAAATTTGCAAGGACAAAAATCCCCGAAGACAAAATTAGATCCCTTATTGCTTCCATGCCTGCGAGATGTGATGCTGTGATACAAGCAAAAGGCTATGGAGCGAGATATTAGTTGCCACCTTTAGAAATGAATATTTGTTTCACTTATTTGTCCAAAAGGTATTTGTCAAAACATTTATGAGCTTTGAATTTCACAATTTTCTTTGTTAGTGGCTTTAAGTTGCACCGACACAGACAGGTATTATGGCGACGATGTAAGAAAGAGGCCGTGGCCTTAATTAAGGCACATCCCCAGCATTTTCCTGGTGTGAAAGTGGGAAACAACCGAAAAAATCTTCAGGGCTGCCGACAGTGGGATTCGAACCCACTATCTTCCGGATACAAGCTCACAGCGGTTTTGGGGGAATTATTATTTATTCTCTGATCTAACACTCATTTGAATCCCATACGGAAGAATGTGAAGGTTTTAAACCCTATCGTATTTAACTTCTAGGATGTAAAAGCGAGCAACCTGTGAAATTTTGATTTTTTACGTCGAATAGTAATGGAAGAATAAATACTTTTCTAAGGGGTGAATGCTTTTAAATACGTATTAACATCTAGAATATAGAAGACCACCCTTAATTTTTTAAAAAAATTGTGCCTGAAACAGTTTTGGAAGAATGGATATTGTGTTTTTGAGAGTCAACCACCATCTAAACCACTTAAGAGGAGAAATATTTTGAAGTATACGATATTTTACATCCAGGACATAAAAAAAGACTATTCTCGTAAAAACACAACTTTGTACGTCAAACGGTTTTGAGGGGATGAATAATTTCGTTTACGGAGCTAACTTCATTTAACACTTAAACCTCAAAAAACATTTCCTATTTCACACCTAGGATTTAAAATATATAGCGCTATTTGGAATTTTGTCTTCATAACTTAAACTGTTTTGAAGGAAGGAATGAATATATTTGTTTTCGGATTTCAAGCTCATTTACCTCTCTGAGAGGTTAAGCTTGTTTCAAGCCTTCTGTTATTTAACACGTAGGATATCATTTGAAATTTTAACTTCATAATGCAAACAGTTTCATATAAATGCATATTTTAGTCATTCCTCAAGTACAGTTCTTATTTGTATCCTCATAAAAATAATTCAACTCCCCTTGCACCACCCTTAAGTTGATTCCATCCCCCCCCCCCTTTCCAACCCCCGCCACAAAATATGTGTGTCTTTATTTTTAAAGGAGATTTCAAATACCAAATTTCCCGTCCGTAACATCCTTCGTTTTCGAGATATAAATATCCTCAAACAAAGAAATCAATCCACTTTAATTAATTTATCCACTCTCCCCTTAATTGGATTTTCCGGAAACAAAAGAATACGTGTTTATTTTTATAGATTCCAGACACAAATTTTCATGTCTGTAACATCTTCAGCTTTTGAGATTTAAGTATCCTCATAAAAGGTATTCAACCCCTCTTTCACCTTTTTTCACCCCAATAAGAGGATTTTCCGAAAACAAAAAATACGCGTTTCTTATTTTTCAAGGAGATTATAAATGCCACATTTCACGTTTTTAAACTGATAGGTTATTGAGATATAGATATATCCATTTTAAAAATTTAACCTTCTTACCAAACTAGCGACGGAATACCCAAAAATCCTCCCTACATTGTAATATAAACGTATACTCAAAATTTAATTTTTACGTTCGGTAGCTTTGGCTCGGCGATGATGAATCAGTCAGTCAGTACATGTAATTTCATATAGAGAGATGATTACGTTTATTAATTATTGACCTCATAGTTATGTGTCAATTAAAATTATTTTATTCTATTTTAAATACTTTACATCAATGGTAATAATAGTAATAATTCATAATTTTCGGAAAGAGTCCCTCAAATGTTGGTAATAGTAACAATAAGACTGGAAGAGAGTTGAACTTAAATTTCAGGTCGTGAACATATGCTAAAAATCTGACTGGGCCTTAGCTGATACCCGCCGAAAACTACTGAAAAATGACAAGACCATGCAGTTAGGCTACTATAAAATAATTTAACTGATTTATAATACTATTTGTATTAAATTAAATGTCATAATAATAATAATAATAATAATAATAATAATAATAATAATACCTGACGAGTTGGACGTGCGGTTACGGGCGCACAGCTGTGAGCTTGCATCCGGGAGATAGTGGGTTCGAACCCCACTGCCCTGAAGATGGTTTTCCGTGGTTTTTCATTTTCACACCAGGAAAATGCCAGGGCTCTACCTTAATTAAGGCCACAGCCGCTTCCTTCCCACTCCTCGCCATTTCCTTTCCCATCGTCGCCATAAGACCTATCTGTGCTGATGCGACGAAAAACAAATTCCAATAATAATAATAATAATGTAATGGTTCATGGTGTGGGTTACTGTAGTCACGTCCTAGTTCGTGAACCATGGGCAACGACTGAGTGGCCTAGTAAGTGGTACTGAGAGCCGGGATACCAGTTGCTACAGAATAGGAGTGGGCATCTCGGACATTTTTGAGTCATGGCCCTCCTTGTGCTCAGGCGGCTAGGATTATACAATTCACCGGTGGCCCCTAACCCGTTAGAGGAGAGATTCTCACTTGGACTATGTGTAAGTAGGGTAGCATCCTGCTTCACGAATTTACCGAGCTCAGAACATTTTAAACAAGCCTCGGGCCTATGGGAGTAACGGAGTCCCACTCCTATTTGATAGGCGAGGGACTCCTTGGAAACAACTTGGCGAACGAAATGGAATTCTATGGGGAGTTATCAATATTAACGGGGCTAATGGGAGAAAGAAAGTAGAACTGGCTGAGTCAGCAAAGAGGATGCATCTGCTTGTGCTAGGTGTAATTGAAATCCGCGTAAGGGGAGATAACGACGACGAGATAGGAGATTATCAAGTGTAGTCGACGGGTGGTAAAAAGGAAAGGGCATAGTATGGGGTAGGGCTGGTCATCAGGAATACTATTGCACGCAACATAGTTTCTGTTAGGTACGTAAATGAGCGAATGTTGTGGGTAGATTTGGCAGTTGGAGGAATTAGGACGGGAATCGTCTCAGTTTATTCACCATGCGATGGTACAGATGAGAATGAAGTTGACAAGTTTTATGAAGGAGTGAGTGACATCGTAGTGAAGGTCAACAGGAAGGATACGATAGTCTTAATGGGCGACTTCAATGCGAGAGTTGGAAATAGAAGTGGAGGATACGAAAGGGTGATGGGTAAATGTGGGGAAGATAAGGAAGCTAATAGGAATGGGAAGCGTTTGCTGGACTTCTGTGCTAGTACGTGTTTAGCAGTTGAGAATACATTATTCAAGCATGCGGCTATTCACCGCTACAAATGAGAGGCTAGGGGTACCAGATCCATAATAGACTATATCTTAATCGATTTCGAATTCAGGAAATCTGTTAAGAATGTACGGGTTTTTCGGGGATTTTTCGATGAAACAGACCACTACCTGATCTGTAGTGAACTAAGTGTTTCGAGGCCTAGGATACAGAAATTGAAATCTATCTGCAAACGAATAAGGATAGAAAATCTCAAGGACGAGGAAATTAGACAGAAGTGCATGGATATGATCAGTGAGAAGTTCCTAACAGTAGCAGGTTCAGGATGTAGAAAGAGAATGGGTGGCATCCAGGGATGCTGTAGTGGGAAAAGCAAGGGAATGCCTAGGAACAACTGTGTGTAAAGATGGGGAAAAGCGAACATCGTGATGGAACGATGAAGTGAGAGCAGCTTCTAAACGCAAAAAGAAGGCTTATCACAAACGACTCAAAACAAGGAATGATGCAGACAGGGAATTGTACGTAGATGAAAGAAACAAAGTAAAACAAATATAAAACAAAAAATAAGTTGTGGGAAGATTTTCGTAATAAACTGGAAATGCTAGGTCAAGCAGCAAAGAAACCTTTCTGGACAGTAATAAATAATCTTAAGAAGGGAGGGGAAAAAGGAAATGAACAGTGCTTTGGGTAATTCAGGTGAACTCATAATTGATCCCAGGGAATCGCTGGACCGATGGAGGGAATATTTTGAATATCTTCTCAGCGTAAAAGGAAACCTTCATGGTGGCATTCGTGAAATTACGCTTGAGAAACTGGAAAGGATGGTAAATAAACTCCGTCGTCATATAGAAGCAGGAATAGATAAAATTCTACCTGAAATGGTGAAGTATAGTGGGAAGGCAGAGATAAATCTAGATTAGTATGGATGGTTGGTAAGGTACCTTCAGATTGGACAAAAGCAGTAATTGTACCTATCTATTAGCAATGGAACAGGACGAATTGCAACAACTATCGATGTATATGATTGATTAATATACCGGCGAAAGTATTCAGTAGCATCTTGGAAAGGAGGGTGCGATCATTGGCTGAGAGGATGTTGGATGAAAAGCAGTGTGGTTTCAGACAACAGAGAGGCTGTCAGGATCAGATTTACAGTATACGCCAGGTAATTGAAAAATGCTACGAGAGGAATAGACAGTTATGTTTCGTAAATCTAGAGAAAATATATGACAGGGTACCATACTGGGGGACTATGGGATTAATTGTAGATTATTAAAAGCAATCAAAGGCATTTATGTTGACAATTGGGCTGCAGTGAGAATTGATGGTAGCATGAGTTCTTGGTTCAGGGTACTTACAGGGGTTAGACAAGGCTGTAATCTTTCATTTTTATTTTCGTAGTTTACATGGATCATCTGCTGAAAGGTATAAAGTGGATGGAGGTATTCAGTTAGGTGGAAATGTAGTAAGCAGTCTGGCCTATGCTGACGACTTGGTCTTAATGGCAGATTGTGCCAAAAGTCAGCAGTCTAATATCTTGAAACTTGAGAATATGTGCATTGAGTATGGTATGAAAATTAGCCTTTCGAAGACTAAACTGATGTCAGTAGGTAAGAAATTCAACGGAATCAATGTCAGATTGGTGATACCAAATTGGAACAGATAATTTCAAGTATTTAGGATGTGTGTTCTTCCAGGATGGTAATATAGTAAGTGATATTGAATCAAGGTGTAGTAAAGCTAATGCAGTGAGCTCGCAGTTGCGATCAGCAGTATTCTGTAAAAAGGAAGTCAGCTCCCGGACGAAACTATTTTTTCATCGGTCCGTTTTCAGACCAAGTTTGCTTTACGGGAGCAAAAACTGGATGGACTCAGGATATCTTATTATGTTAGAATTAATGGACGTGAAAGTAGCGAGAATTATGGCTGATACATACAGATGGGAACAATGGCAGGAGGGTGCTCGGAATGAGGAGATAAAGGCTAAGTTAGCAATGAACTCGATGTATGAAGCTGTACGCAAAAACAGGCTTGTGTGGTGGTAACATGTGACACGAATGGAGGAAGATAGGTTACATAGGAGAATAATAGACTCTGTTATGGAGGGTAAGAGAAGTAGAGGGAGACTAAGCCAACGATGGTTAGACTCAGTTTCTAACAATTTAAAGATAAGAGGTATAGAACTAAGTGGGGCCACAGCACTAGTTGCAAATAGAGGACTGTTTCGACGTTTAGTAAATTCACAGAGGCTTGCTGACTGAGAGTTGAAAGGTGGTATGTATGTATGTATGTATGTATGTATGTATGTATGTATGTATGTATGTATGTATGTATGTATGTATGTATTGAACGATATCGTTTCATAGTGACAGAGATAATACTTAACGCATCAAGAGCGCTGTACCGCGAGTCGAAACTGGAAAGGCGCGAATGGTAGCTTGGAGCTCGCAGAGGGGCAAGGCAAGCTAGGACGGGTGTGCCAAAATGTGTGAGAGGGCGAAGAAACCAGAGAAGAGGGTAGAATGACTCGAATACTGTCTGGGGATTCACATATACCACCCTTATAAGAAAAAACGCGGCATGATGCAGGCCTGGCAAGGTATGAATGTATGACGATAATTACTCCTGCGAGCGAAATTCGACGAAATTAAAATAACATTAAAATAAATTAAAATTAAACATTAATTTTGTAATAATTTACTGTGTGCTCTGAACTGATCCGGTGTGCTAAATATAATTGCCTTTCTTAGTTTGATTTGAGCGGGATGAGCGTGGGAATGAAGCTTTCATTTGCACAAAGGAGCATTTGTATCATAGGACTTCCCCATATGTGGCATCTCTGTCAAGAACATATAAAAGGGATCACTGAGTGGAGATGGCATTCTTTTTCAGATAGACGATGAGACAGGTAGCACCGTGAGCTTGTAGCAATTACATAAAGCCGGTGTTATAATATATAGTGTTTGGTTAGTTCTTATCATCCTTAGCCTGGAGAAATAGCAATTACACAGAGCCAGGAAGTAATATTTTATTAATTTTTGATCCAGACATCAGCGCGTAGATACGCGCTACATTTTTAAACAAATACTTTCCAATTACGATATGCAAAACTAGGAGTGACGGGAGTGCGCAAACAGGCATTTTAATTTTGTGCATAAAATTGCAGTTATTGGCGGTACGGAAATTTACGACAAGAGCTGTTTAAGCAAGAGAACTTCCTACGAACCAGCACTCAAGCAGACGGCAGCACGATGGACCATACCATGGAACTGAACCAAGGACCAGCAGCCCAAGACGACGCTAGTGAAATGCTGGAATAAATCCATACACCGTAGTCCAGCATCGATGAGCCGTGAGGTCGCAATGTAACAGATACGATTGAACAGATTTTTTCTTTTAACATGAGAGAGGGACAGCTTAGCTTCGCATATTTCTCTTTGTAAATAAACGTTCATTGTGCCTTAATGGACATCATATAATTATACCTAGGACTAATGCATTTGTACTCAGTGTTATTAGCTTTGTATCATTTGTGTATGGTTCCCAGGGTGTTAGGATTAAATTAGATTTGTTCTATAGACATGTAGAGTAGTGTTATTCTTATTGGGGAGTAATGTATGTAAGATTGTGGAGCTAGGGTCATTGAAAATGAAAGGACGGAGATGCTTTATAAGTATCGTATAGGGAGACTCTTACTGGAATGCCAGGCGACCTAAAGAATAGCAATCGCATGTTATGTAAGTGTGCATGAATTTTAACAGATATGCACAAGAAGCCGAGGACAGTGAATCCCAACGTTGCACTAGAAAAGGTTTTAGAAATAATTCCGTAAAGCTATCACATGGCTATGCACGTGGCATGAACCGAGGTCCATTGCATGAAGAAAAGAGATTTACAGAGTATATTCTGGACATTCTAAATGACCTGAAGTGAGGTCAAGCATGTAGGTCTGTGAGTTACGTGTCTGAGGACATGATTCCAGAGCAGTGATATATGTGTTATTGAGAGGCCACAAGCACCCACTGTCTGTCCCGACTGACGGGGTGAGATTTCGCTCAGCTGAGAGCTACCTTGGACCGTCAGTTGGAGAGGTGACTCATTAGCCATGTGACGAACACTAAATGTGAAAAAAGCTTCGCTGTGTAGCTATGTGTATCTGCAGACAGATATATGTTTTTGTTTAAAACAGCGAGGGTAAGACGACCTTGCAATTCCCCCAAATCACGTAAGGTCAATGAACGCCACGTCAGGAGGAAGACCCAGAGATGCGATTACAACACCAAGCCCGCAAGACTAGTGTGTATTTTGTATGTTTATTTCAGATCCAGTGGAATATTTGTCATATGTTTATTGTTGCTGTTTTGTTGTGTCTCTATATTCGTGTTTGTCATTTTATTGTATATTGCCAACAGGGAAGCACATATGCATTTTAGGGGTTGCGAGTTAAATCCTCGTCTTTGCTTATGAGATCGGGCTCATATTAGCTTCAGATTTTTTTGCTACTTGCTTTACGTCGCACCGACACAGATAGGTCTTATGGCGACGATGGAACAGAAAAGACCTAGGAATTGGAAGGAAACGGCCGTGGCCTTAATTGAGGTACAGCCCCAGCATTTGCCTGGTGTGAAAATGGGAAACCACGGAAACCATCTTCAGGGCTGCCGACAGTGGGGTTCGAACCCACTATCTCCCGGATGCGAGCTCACAGCTGTGCGATCCTAACCGCACGGCCAACTCACCCGGTAGCTTCGGATTTAAATGGGAATAATTTTAATCTTAGTTTTCTTTTATATGCAAAGTTTTCTGTTGCTTATCTCGTGTACCAGGACGTTTAAGTACGCCACAAATAGTCAAGTCTGTTCAAATTTAAATGTACAGTGTAGTGTTTATGTAACGCCTCCAAGGATTCCAAGATAATTGATTTTTGACTTGCTGCCACTTGAAGGTTACCAACGCTAATTGTAATATAAATTGTATCAAGTGATTTAAGGAATCTTTTTGTCCATCTTTTATGTTTTACCATATTACATTTTTATGAAAAATTTAATCCTCATTCACTTACACAAATGCAATTCCTATCCTACTTACATCTTTTAAGAGATCTTATTTTGTGGTTCTTGGAGACCAAAATTACGGACGTTCGCGAGCTATGTCGCTGAACTAGCCAGGTCAAAAGAAGACAGAAAATATGGTAAATTGTGGCGTATTAATTGATGCCCCACTTTATTGTGATTTATTTGCTTACCGATCCAGTAAGATACATAATTTGGCCTGCCGTCACGTGGGACCATTTGTTGTTTTGTGCGGCTTTTTCGATATCATTTTCGGCATTTGCGGCTATTTCGTGGAGCATTTGCTTGACAGGTATCGAGGTCCGTGGCACTACAATAATTTGGTACAGCATGTATGTATGTATGTATGTATGTATGTATGTATGTATGTATGTATGTATGTATGTATGTATGTATGTATGTATGTATGTATGTATGTATGTATGTATGTATGTATATATGTACGTATGTATGTATGTATGTATGTATGTATGTATGTATGTATGATAATATAGGCATGGTTTAAACTTGAAAATAACTTGTATTTACAAGTTGTATTTACAACTTACTGCCATTTTTCCTAGTAGTTGTTAACCAGCCAGACCAAATGATCGTGTATCATGGATTTGCTTCCTTAGATCTTGTTCAACATAAAGGTACTGATATATTACTGTCGTCCTTGGTTCATTTCCCCTGCTGTGATATCCACATTCCTAGTTCCAGGGCTCCTAGGTTGAACTCGTAATCTCCAGCTTCCCTGTCGAAATAAGGAACTCGTACTCATAAGTGATATCCAGTCAGTCATGACCTAGTAACACACGACGACTAACCTAGTATTAAAGAGTGCCCGAACATATTCGGCACACATTACGACCGACAAAATATTAAGAACCAGTGCTCAAGAAAACTAGCACGACTATCGACGGTACAGCATGACCACCGACGATGTAAAGAATTGTGCCTGTAACTAGCACACTGGAATAAAGACAGCATCTTACGAGCTCACCTCCTTGTTCAAACGCCTTTTTACAAATTTGTTTCCTTTTACCGAACTATGTTTGATGTAACGATTAAATGTTTCTTCATCTGAAAATATTACGAATTGTATTGCTGCTTAAATCGTTCAATCACATCCTCTTTACATAACTTTTAATATTTTCCATTTTTTACCTTCCTTGTGGTTTCATACAACTACCTAGACCGGAAAGGAGCCCACACACACTGTCTGATTTACAAAACCTAGATATAATTATATAATAATTTTTTTGCTAGTGGCAAAGATTGGAGGCCTAGGAGTTGGAAGGAAGCTGCCATAGCCTTAATTAAAGTACAGCCTCAGCATTTGCCTGGTGTGAAAATGGAAAACCACGGGAAACCGTATTCAGGGCTGCCGACAGCGTGATTCGAACCCACTATCTCCCGGATGCAAGCTCACAGCCACGTGCCCCTAACTGCACGGCCAACTCTCCCGCTAATAATAATAATAATAATAATAATAAATATTATCTATTTACAATTTGTTATTTAATTGAGTATAAATGTACCTGAAATTAATTGCAGCTTCATAAATTTAACATATAATTCCCCTCATCATAAAATTAAATTAATTGTTACGTATTTTACGTGCTACAGAGGTGTAACATGATAAAGATTATAGTAACGGAAAAAGATAAAAATTGTTATCGATGAAAAGCTTGAAAATGGTTCTCTAAAACTGGCGGTGAGTGCTGGTGATATTTATTATATGAGTGGTAGGTGTCGCAATATCAGTAGAATGAGTGTTAATATTTCAGAAACCTGCTATATCTGAGAAGATATTTAAGATTTTTTTTTTTTTTTTTTTTTTTTTTTTTTTTTTTTTTTTTTTTTTTTTTTTTTTTTTTTACTGTGAATGATGCACGGCATTATTTCCTACTTTAACTGAGATCCAGCCTCTGCACAAGATATTTATGTAAATCTTAAGATAAAGAAGTATACATGGTAAGGCAGTCTGTGTTCTTAGGAGGTAATTATCGCGTTCTTGAAGATAAGGAATACCGAGAAATTCTGTTTCATTAGCAGTTAGGAACTAACAAGGAAGTGTATAAGTACGAATCTAGGAATAAATATGCATACGCCTCGCGTGTACTAGTGGCCTGTTCGCTGGCATTACCAAAGCGCACTTAAACAAATCAAGTCCATGCCAGGCTGATCCCTCCAAGTCATTATCATTGGGAGAACTAGGAATCAAATTTGACGATGATAACTACTTTAAGGGGAATGTTGTAACACCGGACCATGTGAGGTCTACAAAGTTAAGCAGCATTGAGCGTGGTCGGCGCTTTGATGGACAATTATGTGCTGTTAGACAGAGCAAGACCGGAAAGGAATTGACCATCTTACTGCAAGTTAACTCCGACTCTGACCCTTAGCCTCGCTAAAGTGACTGACTTGGTCAACGTCCATGCCTGGATAAAGCATTTGGTTGTAACTTGATGATCATCCTCGCTTAGCTGTCATCAGAACAGAAAACGGAAGCGCTCTGAACCTTCGAAAACTGAGAGGGAAGGGCCAAAAAACAAAGGGGGTAGAAATCAAATATTCCATATGCCTTACGAATTTACTACTGACGGGGTCAGAGAGAACGGGATTTTACGAATGAAGGTTTGATCGGAAAGGAGTGTGTTGCAAGTAAGTGAAAGCTAAACCAGACTCACCTAAAGGCTCCTTGGTCACCAATACACTCTTTTAAGCTGAAAGAATCTGAGTATCCCCTTTTTCAGTCACTTATTACGCCATACTGAGGATGTAGTGGTGGTGGTTATTTTAAGAGGAAGTACAACTAGCCAACCATTCTCTCTTAATACTAATCAGATGATAAATGGAAGAGGTCTAATCTTTCTAAAAATGAGGATATTAGTAAAAGGCAGGAAAACGCCACAAATAGAGTGAACATGAAATTCACTGTAGGACTCACAAACTTAATACTGATGTGTTCAGAAGAGAACAAGTATTGACCAAAGAAGGTCGAATAGGAAAAAGAAAAGCATTTTCTTTACAATTTTGCTTTACATCGCATCGACACAGATAGGTCTTATGGCGACGATGGTATAGAAAAAGCCTAGGAGTGGAAAGGAAGCGACCGCGGCCTTAATTAAGGTACGGCCCCAGCATTTTCCTGGTGTGAAAATGGTAAAACACGGAAAATCATCTTCGGAGCTGCCGACAATGGGGTTCGAACCCACTATCTCCCGGATGCAAGCTCACAGCTACGCGCCCCTAACCGCACGCCCAACTCGCCCGGTAAAGAGAAAAGCGAGAAGCTGCGGATAAGTGGAAGCATCGCCATACTGAGGTAGGAGCCCCGTGATCGCTAATCAACGCTCTGAAATTGAGAGCCCTTCGTGGTGGTGACGGCGGCGATGGTTTACAACTGATCAACCATATTCCCTTAACACCAATCAGAGGAAAGTGGAACAGATACAATCGTTCGAAGAATGAATATCGACAAAAGGAAGAAAAGAGCTACAAAGGGTGCCTAAATTAAAGATGACGTAGGCTTGGCAAATACCGTCGAGTTCGGAGAGAACGAGAGTTGATCAAGGAAAGACAGATAGGAAACTGAGGAGACTGTAACAAACAAGTGGGGGCAATGTCAGACTCAGCTAGAGGTCCTGTAGTCGTCAAAACACGCTCCTAGTGGTTTCCCTTCCAGTCACCTCCCAACACCGGCAGGAGATAAGGCTACCCACATCCAAAGTGTAGATACATATGTCCTATGCCCCCATTCACAGAATGTAGGGAATAGAAAAGAAAGAGGTACAAGCCCTCTAAGGATGATGGATGGAGAGACGATTATGAAAGGCAAAAAATTGAAATTTTATTTAGGCTTCACAAACCCAATACCGTCGGGGTGAAAGGGAATAAGATTTGACCTAAAGGATGTCGTATTGGAAATGCGGAAGGGGAAGTCAGGTGAAGGTAAAAGAAAGCAATGTGCTCATCAAGGACCATGTTGTGAGCCTTGGATCAAAGTCTCGTACAATGTTCTGCATCCCTGGGATATATAACAGTCGCGTACGTTCGTACAACACAATAGAAATAGGTGAGAAAGATTTTGAAAGGTAAATAGAAATTGGAAATTGTATCGAAAAAACATTTTTATATTCCTTCATTATGGGAGTGTCTTTTATGATCCAGACTCTAGTTTGGTACATTCAGTGCCAACAAGAGGGACAGGAAAAATCAACGTTTCCCAGAATGCCACAATGTAGGAGACTTACACAATCTCGCTAATAGACAGAAACAAGGTTTGTCCTGTAGGACATTTAATCCATGAAGAAAAATGTGGCAGTGTGTTATTACTTTCGTGCTGAAGGTAGATCACAGACTGGATCTAAAGAAGGGACAGATCTAAAGATCCCCTTATGTATACCATTCAATACCTATATGTCATCCCCACCAATTTAACAAATGCGAAAATGTGTTTGGATGTTTGTGGAACTACCACATCTGAACGACTTGAGGTCTGAATTAAATTTTACACAAAATTAGAGTAAATTATGACCTGGGATACCATACAGGCTACTTACTATTATGCTGTCTCTTCAAGAACCACGTGACTAAAGAAAAAGTGAAGCGAGTCAGAGGAAAATCCAATACACTGCCGAAATGGTTAGTCCTATAAAAATGGAGCCAATTTATATTCCTTACACAAAGATTTATATAAATTTCCTTGCTAACTGTAATAGTTTACCAGTTGTGTATGTGTATCGGCAAATGTTTAATCCAATAAGAACCAAAAAGTAGGCAAAGTGTTCATCTCGTGAGAAAAGGGAATAAGTACAGAATTTAAAGCGATATCATACATTTGTATCCCATCTAGCATGCTTGGAATATATTTTCTATAATGTTGGAAAGTATGAATACGCGGGTAAAGCCGCAGGTGCAAGCTAATTATCAATATGTAAAGGTGAGAGGGATCTGCGAGTTGAACGCATTGTGCGCTGTTTTATCTCTGTTTTGCAGTGATTGTGACGAGTGCCAAACTCTTGTAACTCGAATTAAGGAAGTAAACGAAATATTTCTGTGCACTCCAATAATGAAAAAATAACGGGTATAAAAAGTGTGGAAATGAAGGATTTGCAAACTTACTACCGTCGGGTTCGGAGAAAATGGACTTTATATTTGACAGGCCTTGAGATCTTGGTCCCCAATAAAAGGTGGATTTCAATTATCAAAACTTCAGTACATTGACACTAATACTTTGGTAACTTAAAATCATTTAATTCTTAGATGGAAACTATATGGGACATCTACACATACGAAAAACTGAGCACTTGTGTAATGCGTTATCGGCAAGTAAGTTAAGGCAGCCGAGTACTCCTGGAGTCCCAATCGAGTACATCCAATGCACCAGTCGTGGAAAATGATTTGGAACTCATTGGTGTGGGTACTGATCACCTTGGTGATGATGAAGTTTCCTTTGCGCCTATCGAAGATCCTACGATTCTGCGTGGGGCAAATACTGCATGTTGAGTATTCAACCGTTAAGATGTTTTGATTCTCAACAGCTCACTATCAGGTGCCACAGATGGCCTAAGTGTCACTGAAGAGGTACACTAGGTAAATGGGGAGTGAGGTAGTTTCCCGTTATTTTCCAACCAACCAACCAACTAACCAACCCTATGAGCTATATGTTCACTCAATTCATAACAGGAGCTGGCTTCTAAAGGAATGTTGTTGGTACATTACCATCGAACTTTTCCCATGTAAACTGTAGAGCTAGCTGCCGTTTAGGCGAAATGGCGCTGTGGTTGGCCTAGGGAATGAAATAGTTCGACGTGGTACATGACTGAGATGTCCTCAGACCTTGTACTAGCCGTGTAACTGGTGAGCACAGCGTGGGTAAGACACGTAATCTCGGCGCGTTTGTTTGCGGCCAGGTGAGCTATTCCATCTCCGAAGAAGTGCAGGTAATGGTCCTTACATGTACCATGAATATGTAGATTCGGGCAGAACCATCATCGTCGTAGAGTACAACGTGTTGATGACAGGAGTTAACAGTCGACTGACTTGGATGGTAAGAGCGTATAGACGGGTCACAATGCAACGGATTATTCACGAATTCAGTGCTGAATAACAATGAATCGTGAGCAGCTATACCATCCAGGACCACCTCCATGCAATGAGGTACAGAAACCACTATTCCACTACCACTGCTCACCGCATGTCACAGGGCATAGGAACACCCATCATTGAACTCTCAAAGCATAGAGAAGGATCACCTGCACAAATGAATCGTGGTACCAGTTTGTACACGCCAGTTTCTGAGTGCAAATGCGTCACCAAGCATTCAAGACAATGGATTCTCTTGTCAGCAGGATACAGTTCAGGCCGGAGATGGTTGTATCATCATATGGGGATTGTTTACGTGGGATGAAATGGGACCCCTGGTACATCTGACAATGTCCCTCACCGACGAACAATACGACAACCTGCTGTCAGATCATGACCACCAACCTGTTCACCCCCAGCACACTGCAGGAGACCTGTACGTATAGTAAGAGAATGCATCGACCAGTCGCTCCCGAACTGTGGTTTATTATTGTTCTATAAGCACCCAACGGATGAGGATGCTTGCCTGGTTCCTAAGATCACCCGACCTTAATCCCATTTAGCACGTCTAGGATGCTGTCGAGAGAGATGTGCAAGCCCTTCACCCTGCTCCGAGCAACCTCTGTGCATTAAGGGAGGCTGTGCAGTGGTCATGGAACAGTACGACTTTCCACGCTTCCGGTATCTTGTGGATTCCGTGTCACGCCGTATTGCCATCGTCATCAGGGTGAAAGGGGATGCTGCATGCAACTAGCCAGGCATCTCTAATCCGATTGCTCATCACTGAATGTTACTTCTCATACCGCAGACCATTGTACATCGACTTCGTCTTGAAGCTGTGTTAATGTTTCTAATTAAGAAATACAATTTCAAACCCATAGTGAGTAGATACTTTATTTCAACAATTCCTATCAGGCGGTACGTATTCTACGTCAAACTTGCGACCATGGCCCTGACACAGCCCTGTTCGGTATTTTCTCAATTAATTTCTACCGGTAGATAAATAGTATTCTGACCGAAGACTTTCTTGTAAATCATGCCCACAGAGGTTACCTTCTCGCCGAGTGAATATAGGGCTACTTTATGAATCTCTGTCCCTATGGTGTTATAAGTGCGCACAGTGTTGTGTACGTCGTTCAGTGTTCCTCTGATGTTGGTTTCTCTCACCTGTATTAGTACGTAGTTATTAATCAAATACAACCTGATATAAGTTAATTGGTATTTGCCTCGCCTCAGACCATTAAAGAAGTAACGATTCCGGTGAACTGGCCCCGAGCTTTATCCCAGCTTAATCCGCTTCTGAGAATGTTTACATCGTGCAGCGCTTTTATGTCACTTGTACCTAACTTTCTTTGGCCCGCATGATTTAAATACAAATTTAGACTTGCTTCCAGATTTCAGTGGTACGGGAGCAAATGAGATAGCCTAAAGCATACCTACACGTGGGAAAAGATTTTCCGTCTTGAGACCTATAGTAAGTAGGAGCTAGGTCAAACCACATATAGGTATTTTATCTACCATGTGTGATGCTTACTTAGTTTCTAAATTGCACTTGGGCCGGTGAGTGTTACAAAAACATTAAAAAATCAAAATGGAGATAATTTCTCAAAATCGAGCTAGTTTTGTTTTATGTCCAACCGACACAGATAAATCTTACGGCAACGTAGGAATGGGAAGGAAGCGTCCATGGCCTTCTCCAGCATTTTTCTGGTGTGAAAATGGGAAACCACGGAAAGCCAACTACAGGGCTGTCGACAATGGGGTTCGAAACCACTATCCCTTGATGCGAGCTCGCAGCTGCGGGACCCTAAGCGCAAGGCAAAATCACCTGGTAGTAATTTCCCATTATATTAAGCATCTCCCCAGAAATCTTATCAATCCCAGCTGATTTTCTAGCATTCAACCTTTGTACCATTTCGTAAATATCTTTGTTATCATAGGCAAATTTCAGTACTTCGCCAGTGTAGTTACCTCCTCAACCTGGACATTGTCCTTATACCCAACAATCTTAACATACTATTGTCCTCTATAAATCCTCACATATGCACTCGCATTGTCCTCCTGGAACCTGTTTCTCCCTTACTTAAAGTATCCATACACATCTTACCATTTTCTCTAAATTCATATGACTGCCAATTATGTTTACCATCATGTTACTCTTAGCTGACATTTTTGCTAAATTCAATTTCCTAATCATTTCCTTAAATTTTTCCTTACATCCACAACCATTCCCAACTTTACTTCTTTCCAATCTGTACCACATTCTTAATCACTATATTTTTATTTACCATTTTACATTGATCATAATTACTTTTTTAAACTCCCCAATGCTTCTCTTAGCCACCATATGGTATTGCCCAACAGACCTACTTATAAAACCTTCATTTCTATCGCATTTATTTTTAACTACAAGAAACATAGGTTCATGATCAGTTCCATCATCTATCATTTCAGTTTCTCTACAGAGGTCATCTGCTTTTATCAGCACCACGTCTAGAATATTTTCCCCTCCAATTGGTTTCATCACTTTGTGATTCAGCTGTCCTTCCCAGGTTACCTATTCACCATTTGTTGCTCGTACTTTCCGTCATGCGCATTACATTCGCAGTTAACATTTGGTAAATTGAGATCACTCTCTACAATAACATTCCTTTCTGTGTCGTTCCCGCATAGCTGGTTATCTCAAATAATTCCGCATCAACGTCGGGCCCACCCTTGCCAAGTCTATACATCCCAAAGCCGTTAAGCTGCTTATTATTTTTAGATATGAGTCTTTCTCCTATCTTACAAATTCTCCTTTCACTAGTATGAATACTCAACTTCATACCGTTCCTATCTGTCTTTACGATAAACACTCCAGTTCCTTGAGAAAATGTCTGCAACCATAATACCACTTCTAAGCCATGATTCAACACCTGTTACTATAACTAGTAAATACACCGGCGGAAAATGAAATCCCAACACCAAGAAGACATTAGTATAGAGGAATATGCAATTTAGGCTAAGCAATTGTCTGGGTAACATACTTATTTAAAGTTTCCAGGTCACAGGTTCAAGTACGCGCGAGGAAACATGTGAAAACATGTACCGGTAACATTGTGACATAACCACTATAGTCGCCACAATTTTGAATGCAAGCATGCAAACGTGCATGCATTGTGTCTTACAGGTGTCGTATGTAATGTTTTGGGATGTAATTCCAAGGCTGTTGCACTTGGTCAGTCAAATCAGCAACTGTTATTGAGGTATTGAATGACGATGGATTTGTTGTCCCATGATGTCCCATACGTTCTCAAGGTCTGGTGATCTCGCAGGCCAAGGCAACAGGTCGACACACTGTACAGCACGTTGGGTGACAGCAGTGGTTCGAGGACGAACGTTATCCTGTTGGAAAACACCCCTTTGAATACTGCAAATGATTTCACAGCACAGGCAGTTCATCACCAGTCTGACGTACAAATCCGCTCTCAAGGTTCTTGGGATAATGATGAGTGTGCTCCTGCTGTCAAAGGAAATCACTCCCCAGACCATAACGCCAGGAAAGCGTCAAACTATTAATGTACGCTGATGATATGGTCTTAACATCAACGTCAGAGAAGGAACTCCAGGAATCATTCAACCAAATAGTAGGCTGGATAAAGAAAAATGAGCTCAAACTGAATGTAGAAAAAACAGTGTCCATGACGTTTAGAAGAGGGGGATCTCATGGAATCTTCTATTATGAAGACCAAGAACTTAAGTCCGTAAAGCATTTTAAATACTTGGGTGTAATTTTTCAAACCCAAGGTAATGTTTTCACCCTCCATCTCATAGACCGTCTAAATGCATCTATGAAAGCAATATCTGACATTAAGCACCTGAGAAACTTGTCTTTAGAAACGGCCATAAAACTCTTTCATCTAAAAATCAGCCCTATAGCAACATATGGCTTGGAAAACATTTGGGAACATTTGAGTATGAAACAGTTAGATAAAATCGAGAAGTTGAAGGCAATCTACTTGAAACGGGCTCTGTGCCTCTCCAAATATTCTCCTTCCCGGCTCGTGTATGAGCTATCCAGAGAGGGATTTTATGTGGAAGAGCTAAGGTTACAGTTGTTACTTCCAGCAACAACACCCTATATACATCTGCTTCGAGACGTACGATCGAAGAAGGCTGACATCTGGGAAGATTTCTACTCTACCGATGCCATGCTAAATCGCGAGTGGGTTCAAGGTGGATATGAACTGCGACACCTGCTGACAAGGTTCTCCGTTCATGGGTTCCATTATAAACTGTGTAATATAAAGCGTTATCATGAACCAGGTTTGAACTGTGTATGTTTAAGATGTGGTGCACACTGTACTAGGTACCATGTTTTAAATTGTAAACAGCGATCAGAATCACTGGTGAAATTTTGCAACGAAAACTAATGGTTTATATAGTAATTCTTTGCACATTGTGCGCGTTAAATAAATTATTATAACGCCGGGTGTAGGTCCAGTGTGTCGATGCTGCAGACCCTTTGTTCCAAGCGCTCACATGGCCTCCTTCTTACCAATCTACGGTCATTACTAACACCAAAAAATAAACATCTCTCATCTGAGAATGCAACAGATCTCCACTCCGCCCTCCAATGAGCTCTAGCTTGACACCACTGAAGTCGCAGATGGTAGTGATTCGGAGTTATTGGCATGAACGCTACAGCGCGTCTCGCTGGGAACTGTCCCTCAAGTATCGATTTGTTACAGTTCCCTGTGTCAATCTGGTGTCAACTGAATCTCTAATGGCTGCTGCAGATGCAGTACGGTCCACCACAGCCATGCGGAAAATACAGCGGTCTTCCCTCTCCGTAGTGGCCCGTGTAGGGCCGGACCCCGGTCTTCTTGAGACAGTGCCTTCCAGTGACCATTGTTGCCAACACCGATGCACTGTGAATATATCCTTACTAAGTCTGTCTGTAATATTGCGAAAAGAACATCCACCTTCTCGTGGTTCTATTAAACGGCCTCGTTCAAACTTAGTAAGATGCAGATACTGCCTTCTTCGTCTCCTCAAAGGCATGCTTGACCCACACCTACCACATAGTACTAAAAGCATCGTTTACCTAAATTTACCTAATCAGTATATGTGTATAGAAAGATACACTTCCTGGTTTCCTGAACAAGCTAAGATTCCAGTGGTGTTTCAGGCTGGAGAATAATAAACGTAGAGAAAGAATAAATTGATACCTTGTATCACTGAACGAATTTTATTGATGGGAGGTAGATGGTAGAGACAGGTTAAGATTATTGTTAAAATATTTCGCCAGGCAGATAGAACAACTTCAGAAAAACAGGAAAGTGGCAATCATTTGGCGAAGAGGTTTCCTTCTACAGAAATTCCCACTGAATATAATCTGTATACTTTATTACAAAGAAACATGTTATTAAGAATACGACAGAAGACAGAACCTGTATTCTAGAGTATAAGACGATTGGAAAGAAAAAGGGAAAAGGTCAACTAATGGGCAATAAGTCTTGCCGAATGTAAAGGCTAGATGTCTTTACAATCTGAAGAAAAAGAATGGTCTGTTCAGAATCGGTCGTATCTTTTCATTCACATTAGGTTCGATGGTTTTCATGAGACCTGGTAACAGACAAAGAAACAAACGGACGAGCAGTTTCCATTCATTTATACCTAATTCTAGATGAAAATTGAGGATAAGTCAAGAATCCAAAATGTATGGTTGTGTGTAATATACGTATATTGCGAAAACGAAGACCGAGAGTGCGGGGTCTGGCAGCAAGCGACAAGGCCGGCGGCGCGCCGAAAATGCGGGAGGCGCCAGAGGCAAGCAAAACAATAACCAGGGCGAATTATTGAGGCATACGGTAAGGAAGTTGGTCGAAATCATTCGAAGATATACTATACAATCCACCAGTCGTCCCTAACCCGTTAGAGAAGAGATCCTCACTTGGATTATGAGTCAGTAGGGTAGCATCCTGCTTTGTGAATTTACCGAGCTCAAAACATTTTAAGCAAGCTTCGGGCCCATGGGAGTAACGGAGTTCCACTCCCATTTGACAGGAGAGGAACTCCTTGGAAACAACTTGGCGAACGGAATAGAATTAGATGGGGAGCTATCAATATTAATAGGTCTTATAGAAGAAAGATAGTAGAACTGGCTGAACCAGCAAAGAGAATGCATCTGGATGTGCTAGGAGTAAATGCTATTCGGGCGAGTCGAGATAAAGAGGAAGAGGGAAGAGATAGGAGGTTTATTGTACTTGACGGGTGGTAAAAAGGGAAGGACAGAGTATGGGGTAGGACTGTTCATTAGGAATACTTCTGCACGCAACATAGTTTCTGTTAGGCGCGTAAATAAGTGAATGAAGTGAGTAGATTTGGCAGTTGGAGGAATGAGGACGAGAATTGTCACAGTATATACACCATGTGAGGATTCAGGTGAGGATGAAGTGACATCGTAGTCAGGGTCAACAGCAAGGATACGTTAGTGTTAATGGGCGATTTCAATGCTAGAGTTGGAAATAGAACTGAAGGATACGAAAGGGTGGTTGGAAAATGTGGGGAAAATATGGAAGCACTTCTGTGCTAGCATGGGTTTAGCAGTTATGAATACATTCTTCAAGCACAAGGCTATTCACTGTTGTACATGGGAAGGTAAGGGTACCAGATCCATAATAGACTATATCGTAACCGACTTCGACTTCAGGAAATCTGTTAGGAAGGTACGGGTTTTCCGGGGATTTTTCGATAATACAGACCACCATCTGATCTGTAGTGAACTAAGTATCTCTAGGCTTAGGATAGAGAAAGTTAAATCTGTCTGCAAACAAATAAGGATAGGAAATTTCCAGGATGATGAAATTAGACAGAAGTACATGGAAATCATTAGTGAGAAGTTTCGAACAGTGGACATTAAGCAGGTTCCGGATATAGAAAGAGAATGGATGGTATACGGGGATGCTGTAGTAGAAACAGCAAGGGAATGCGTTAGGAACAACTGTGTGTAAAGATGGGAAAAAGCGAACATTTTGGTGGAATGATGGAGTGAGAGCAGCTTGTAAACGTAAAAAGAAGGCTCATTAGAAATGGCTCAAAACAAGGCATGATGCAGACAGAGAACTGTACGTAGATGAAAGAAACCGAGCAAAACAAATAGTTGTTGAATCCAAAAAGAATTCGTGGGAATATTTTGATAATAACCTACAAAGGATAGGTTAATCAGCAGGTAAAACTTTCTGAACGGTAATAAAGAATCTTAGGAAGGGAGGGGGAAAGGAAATGAACAGTGTTTTGGGTAATTCAGGTGAACTCATAATACTTGTAGATTCCAGTGAATCACTGGACAGGTGCATGGAATATTTTGAAAATCTTCTCAACGTAAAAGGAAATATTCCTGGTGGTGTCGCGAACAACCGTGCTCATGAGGAGGAGGAAAATTATGTTGGTGAAATTACGCTTGAAAGGAGTGGTAAATAAACTCAGTTGTCATACAGCAGCAGGAATAGATAAAATTAGACCTGAAATGGTGAAGTGTAGGAGGAAGGCAGGGATAAAGTCGCTTCATAGAGCAATAAAATTAAAATGGAGTGTTGATAAGGTACCTTCTGATTGAACAAAAGCAGTACTTGCACCTATCTAATAAGCAAGGGAACAGGAAGGATTGCAACAACTATCGAGGTATATCATTGATTAGTATACCAGGCAAAGTATTCACTGACATCTTGGAAGAGAGGGTGCGATCAGTGGTTGAGAGGAAGTTGGATGAAAACCAGTGTGGTTTCAGACCACAGAGAGGCTGTCAGGATCAGATTTTCAGTATGCGCCAGGCAATTTAAAAATGCTACGAGAGGAATAGACAGTTGTGTTTATGTATCGTAGATCTAGAGAAAGCATATGACAGGGTACCGTGGGAAAAGATTTCGTCATACTAGGGGACTATGGGATTAAGGGTAGATTGTTAAAAGCAATCAAAGGCATTTATGTTGACAATTGGGCTGCAGTGAGATTTGATGGTAGAATGAGTTCTTGATTCCGGATACTTACAGGGGTTAGACAAGGCTGCAATCTTTCATCTTTATTGTTCGTAGTATACATGGATCATCTGCTGAAAGGTATAAAGTGGCAGGGAGGGATTCAGTTAGGTGGAAATGTAGTAAGCAGTCTGGCGTCTGCTGACGACTTGGTGTTAATGGAAGATTTTGCCGAAAGCCTGCAGTCTAATATCTTGGAACTTGATGTCAGTAGGTAAGAAATTCGACAGAATTTAATGTCAGATTGGTAATACAAAACTGGAACAGGTAGATAATTTCAAGTATTTAGGTTGTGTGTGCTTCCAGGATGCTAATGTAGTAAGTGAGATTGAATCAAGGTGCAGTAAAGCTAATGCAGTGAGCTCGCAATTGCGATCAACAGTATTCTGTAAGAAGAAAGTCAGCTCCCAGACGAAACTATTTTTACACCTGTCTGTTTTCAGACCAACTTTGCTTTACAGGAGTGAAAGCTGGATGGACTCAGGATATCTCATTCGTACGTTAGATGTAACAGACATGAAATTAGCGAGAATGATTGCTGGTACAAACAGGTGGGAACAATGGCAAGAGGGTACTCGGAGTGAGAAAGGCTAAGTTAGGAATGAACTCGATGGATGAATCTGTACGCATAAATCGGCTTCGGTAGTGGGTTCATGTGAGACGAATGGAGGAGGATAGGTTACCTAGGAGAATAATGGACTCTGTTATGGAGGATAAGAGAAGTAGAGGGAGACCAAAACGACGATGGTTAGATTCAGTTTCTAACGATTTAATCATAAGAGGTATAGAACTAAATGAGGCCACAGCACTAGTTGCAAATAGAGGATTGTGACGACGTTTAGTAATTCACAGAGGCTTGCAGACTGAACGCTGAAAGTTATTAAGGTCTATAGTGATTATTGTACCGGGCGGTACACCCCTACGCCGCAGTTTTAAATCTTGTGCCAATAAATCCTCCTCTACAGGAGAAACTCTGGACTTTAAAAACTGGATCAACTCATAAGTTTCTCAGAAGAGGTCACTGCCGTAAATTTTGTGATTACGAAGTTGTCCGTACTGTGCGGATTTCAACTTGTTTTGTTTTCCATTTATCAAGAAGTGTGGACATTCTCTAATAGATGTCTCTACTAAAAAACTATGATCATGCACCCTGGTGCGAAGTGAAGGAACGTTTTTGAAGAAATTTTGTATTCATAAGTTTTCTCTTTACTAAATTTCGTTCATTCATTTGTGGGTTGGCAATATTAATCTTTTCTTTCCGCCAGTTTTGAATTGAGCCAATCCAGAATTTCTGTAATTAATTTTTGACCAATCATGTCTTTCTTCTTCGATTTTGAGTGTACTGTCTACACTGACCAATAAAACTGAGTGGGTGTGGCTGTTTTATTCATGAAAGGTCTCGAATTTTCCCCGAGGCTATAAAAACTGCTGATTTTCTTGTCTCTCGGCCACTTCATCAACTTCTAACCTAGTGTATGGACATGTAGCAGGAGGCGGAAAGCGCTTCTTTCATCAGGCAGCAGCTCTTCAATAAGGTAATGGCCGTTTAACATCTTTATTTCTTGCTAGCTCAGCAGTTTAACCCTCGGGAAAGGTCCCAATCCCTTTTCAATGTAAACTATCTTTCCGACATGTAATTTGTTTGCCGTTTGATGTAAAAAGTTTATTAAATCTGTAACTGCAATTCGGGGATAGAGAGTGCTTTACCCTCTCGAGCTCCCCTTCATATTGGTTTGAGATGACTACGTTTGGTAACTGGTTTTCTTCCTTGTAATACCTTAAACTTTTTCTTATACGAGTCACCTCCATAGTTTGGGAATAGCCCCTGTTTCATCGGCCTGGTGCCTCCTAGGTTTTAAGAAGTTTCATGTAGGAGTGCAAGTACACGCCTCCATTTATCTTTGAATTTGGGGCCATTTACTTAACCTGTTCTTTTCTGCTAAGGCCCAGTAGGTTGGGTACAAGATACCCCTGTTTCCTTGTATGTGTGCCTTGAGGGCAGTTAATGGTAAAGACTGTTGTGGCCTTTAATAGGCTCAGAAAATTGAGAGCAGGTCACCTCTTTTATTTGTGGTAAAAGTGCCTCAGAGAGGCTTGATATTCAAAGTTGGGAGTAAGTGCTCCATGTATGGAGGGGATTTCTGCCCTTTGGTAAATACGTGTTGTGGGAGATGAGAGCTCAGTAAATGGAAAGTGACGGCTTGAAGCCCAAGTTCTGTTTATACCACCAATCTTGTCCTTCCTAGACTTAAATTTTTGTTACTGGTACTTTGTTACTTGTTGTTTCTTTTAAAAGAGAGAAAAAATATAACCTTTGTTACAGTTTTAAATTAACTTTGATTTTGTAGTTAGACCCGTTCACCCCGGCACCTTCTTTCACCTCTGTTGTTCCACAGATACCTCGGAACAGTTATATATGTATGTATGTATGTATGTATGTATGTATGTATGTGTGTATGTATGTATGTATGTATGTATGTATGTATGTATGTATGTATGTATGTATGTATGTATGTATGTATGTATTGTACCGGTAACGGCGGTACAGACTAAGTCCCCGTTATGAAAATCTTAAACTTACGTGTTATGCTCCGGAACGCTTACGAAGAACTAACTCGACAGCGAGCGACAGCTGCGCGCGTGTGACGTAGTGAGCGGGTGACGCCACAGCACGCCTCGCTGCGCTACGAAGCCTGGACTAATGGAGAATGTTCTACAAGTTTCGGATCAAATATAAATACGTGCTGCTTCGCTCAGCAGATCAGTGAATGCGAGCGTATGTCGCAGCATGTTATAGTGAGCAGCAGTGCGCTGCAGAATGTGATACCAGTTTGTGGCCGGGATTTCTATAAGCACATTAGACTGTAATATTCGCACCGTCAGTTCGCGGGTGTGGTAATCGAGCGTGAAGCCGCTGCTAAGTTTCAAGTTGGTGGACTTTAATATAGTCACGTTGAATGTGGACTTATTCAGATTTCCTTATATTGTGGCAACCTTTTACTCCGATAGGACGTGAGGTGAATTGTGTATCGTCTGGACATTATTTATTGACTGTTACTCTATACGAGTGTCCGAGACCCGCAAACATTTTCGAGTGTTCGAAATTGAAATTTTATGGACTAGAATCTGATTGCTCCTTGCCGAGGACTCGATACTTTAAGTTATAAACTGTGTTTAATCCAAATTTAATTTACCAATCCGCAAGCTGTGGTCATGAACTGTGAACTGTGCAGGTGTGAACAGCGCATCTCTATTTTAATGAACAGTGCATTTCCATTCTAATGAACAGTGCATTTCCATTCTAATGAACAGTGTACATTTAGTTTATGGACAGTCAAACCAAGGACTGTCAGTACTCAGTTAATTTCGTCTTTTGGTTTCAACACGTGAACGAGTTTGATTCACGAGCGGAACATCTTTGTTTCATTTAAATTGAACAGTGCTTCAATGAACTTACTTCATGTTGTCATAGGTGCAACAAACTTTCAGTAACTTTAAACTTGACAATTAGTTCCGAGTGGACTTTAATTTGTGAATGTTTCTTTCACTTGACACGTGATAAAGTTAAGTGACATTTCACCGAGACATTTGTGTTTGGACTTTGTTAAAAGCATTTATAAACACTCTATCATCTGTGCAGAAGCAGCCTTTGCACTAACTCGCCCAGAGCTGAACGATGTTCATTCATGTTCACCATTTACAAGGACTACCTCGACGCCATGGATCTACAAAGCACCGAATAGATCTTCTAGAACTTCCATCGGGGGACGAATGGTGGTTCGCTGCTATGGAAAATGGAGCTGCCGGAATCTAGGGACATCGCCAGCCATAAGACGAGGAACGTTTTCAACTGTATACGCTGTACAGAGGTGATATTAATTTCAATTTTTAATAAACTCTGAAACAAAAGTTTTTAGGATTTCTTTTAAACAAAACCCTCTCCCTCTGTATGCACTTCAACGACTGGTACACGCCCTGCGTCTCATCTCTACCAAAGTACCAAATTTACTGTTACAGAGGAGAGGGGTAGAAATTGGCGCCCCAGTCGTATCGGGGCCGATTTGGAGTGCAGTAAAATTAGAAATTAGCGCTTCAGCAATATCAGAACTTAATTATGAGTGCAGTAGACATTAAATTGACACTTAACCATTCTAGGCTCAATGTTGAAGTACTAGTAATAATTAAGAAGTGCAGTGATAGACAAAATCGCACTAAATCGTGTGACTTAGTAATTTAATTCAGATACATTTCCAGTGCTTTATGTGGAATAACTATTAATATTACAGTGAACTGTCTAACAAGATTTAACTTTTCTCCTCTATTATAAGAAGTGTTATCAATGATATGGGATAATTTTTGTGTGTTAAATGTCTTGGAGATTTTTCTTTTTGAGAATGTTTGAATGACTTTGAACATGAACTTTTAACCATTGGACAATAATGGTGATATCTGAATTCTTTTCAAGTGATTTATGATTTTCTTGTTGCTTGGTTTAAATACATTACCATCAAAATGGAAAATATTTTAGCTGCTATTGAAGCTCTTAAGATTAGCTTAAATGAACGTATCGCCAAATCGCATGCTCAAGTAGGTGCTGATTTACAAGCTCGTATTACCGAGGCTAATGCTGCAACTGCTCAAGTAGGTGCTGATTTACAAGCTCGTATTACTGAGGCCAATGCTGCAACTGCTCAATTAGGTGCTGATTTACAAGCCCGTATTAACGAGGCTAATGCCGTAACTGCTCAACTAGGTACTACTTTAGAATCTCGTATTACTGAGATTAACACTCGTATTAATGAGATTAACACTCGTATTAATGAAACCAGTACCGCAACTACAGCCAACTTAGAAAGTCGTATCACACAAGTAACTAAAATAATTAATACCAAGTTTACCGAAGTTAATGCTAATTTGGAAAATAGGCTTACTAAAGCTGGTTCTGAGATTGAAAAAAGATTCTCAGAAACTAATGCAAAGATTAATTCTAAGTTTACGGAAATAAACGAACGCCTCACCCATGACTTAGAAACAGTAAAACAGGACCTTAAACTACAAATAGTTGAAGACTTAAAAGCTTCTTTTCCTACCTCACATCAATTGATTAAGGAAGTTGAAAGCTTAAAGGCAGAATTTAAAGAATCTCATGGTCAGTTATCACAGGCACAAGCAAAAATAGCCTCTATTCGGGATAACTTCCATGAATCTTTTAAGACTAACTTTCAGAAAATAAGTAATGAAGTCAATTTACTTAAAACGAGGCAGGAGGAAACAGATAAGCATGTAAAAAACCAATTAGATAGCGCACATACTCAAATCATTCGCATAGGCCGCGATGTAAATGAAGTGAAGCAGGACCTCGAAAAGGAAGTCCAGAGCGTGGAAAACTCCATCCGTGGGCAAGTTAAGAATATCAAGGTCGAATTACAAGGAAAAATAGAGACGATTGGTAATAGAATCTCTCAGGTGGAGAAGGAGGTGTCTACACACCAGTGTCAAGGGTTTAGTGGAGATACTTCTAGCATTTCCACAGTCTTAAAATTGTCAGACGATAAACCTGCAAAATTTTCCGGAAAAGAAGAGTACACAGCGAAAGAATTCCTTCTCAATATTGAAGAGTACTTTCAAGAGAATAAAGTACGATCCGATCATCAATTGAGGATAGCTTCTAGATTATTGGAGGGGAAAGCGCTAAATTGGTACACAGCATTTAAATTTAACATTAAAACCTATGATGAGTTCAAGGAAGCCTTGTTGAAGAGGTTTTGGAATTCGGAAATTCAACATTTGATTAAGCTACAGTTGTACTCTAGGAGATACAACACAGCTATTAATTCTTCACGATATTCTGATTTTCTCATTTCCCAATTAAAGAAGATGCAGTTCTTTGATCCTCCTTTGCCAGAACAGGAGTTAATACAAGTAGTAACTTTACAATTTCCGGCGCATGTACAAGAAATTCTTGTGGCAGCCAATGTTCAAGACCTAGAACAACTTGATGATTTATTAAGGAAACTTGACACTGCCCATACACAAAATCTACCTAGGGTTACTAAGACGAAAGAGGTTGCAACTAACCATGTCGAAGTTAATAACCCGCCAAGATCGAATCCCGAACCCCGTGAGGAAGTAGAACCACGGAGAGATCCGTTATCTCATTTCCAACGATTCAGGAGACGTCCATACAGGCAAAGTGCGCCTTATAGACGTAATCAAACGTGGAAGAAACCTACCGAATCACTTACTCGAGATAGAGATTCATCGAGAGCCGAGATCGAAAGAAGATGGAGAGAAACTCGCGAATATATCCAGAATCGAAACCGGGATGAAGGATTACCTGGCGCTACCTCTTTAGAATATCAAGAGCATGCCAGAAGACAGAACACGACGCCTGCGACCAACCTCGAATCGACAGGCGCAATTAAAAAAAAACTTCGACAACACAACAATAAGATTGCCTGAAAACCGTAGTAGAGGGGAAATAATTTGTGTCACTAATATTAATTACTGGTACTTGGATGACTCAGATCTCTTGCATGAAGATCCCACTCCTACAACACCGAAGGTCCAGCGAAGCCTTCCAGTTATTAGTATTACTTTGGATACCCTTTATGTAACTGCCCTAATCGATTCTGGAGCTCAAGCTTCGTTAATGTCTGAGAGGTTAATTGAAATGTTGAAGGGAGGAGAAGACATGTTATTGATACCAGTCGCGCAGATTAAAATTAAAGGGATAGTACCGGACAGGCATATCAAATGTAAATTTCAAGCTTTTGTTACATTTGACATTGAAGGTGTCCAGTTCGAGCATATATTCCTAGTTATTTCGCCAATGAAGTTCAACGTCATCCTAGGGTCAGATTTCCTAGCCAAGTATGGGGGAATCATTGATTATCCTGCCAACGTCATACGATTTTTTAAGATCGATTCTGTAGAGTTGCAGCTGGTAGACTATAATAATTTGAAGTGCCAAGGTCTGGGTACCCCATTCATAGAAACCGGAGGCAAGATGAGCGATGCTTTGCCTGCCGATGAAATAGATTGCGAAGAGGGTAGACCCGGTCAAGAGGGACCCGTCGAGGGCCAGGAAGTGCCCATTGTTGAGGATGTGTTCGACGAAGGTCGTGATCACTTCATATTTCTCACCAGTGCGGCTGAAAGCCCAGAGTTCGATTCCCGCGTGGCAGAAGCAACTCGACAAGTATTTGAGAAATTCCCTGAAGTTTTTGATGACAAACCCGGCGTTATTAGAGATTTTGAATACCAATTGAATGTCAAGGACACCTCTCCTTATAAAAAACGGCCCTATCCAGTTCCTGAGAAGTACCGAGAGGAAGCCAGGACTGTGATAAAGGAAATGGAAAATAATGGTATCATTTCTAAATGTGTCACTCCGTATCTAAATCCCTTGGCTATTGATAAGAAAACCAGCTGTTTCACATCCCGAACTTCGCATCTATGCAAAGTTTTGCCCGCTTTATGTAGGACCATATAGGATTGCAGAGGTTCTTGAGAACGGGGCATACAAAATTAAGAAATTGGATGGAAGCATCGAGGGCATTTACAATGCAGCCAACCTAAAGAAATATTTCAGGAGAGAATATCATTAAAAGAAAATCCTATCGAATTTTCTTTTCCCCAGGAGGAGGGGGAGATGTACCGGTAACGGCGGTACAGACTAAGTCCCCGTTATGAAAATCTTAAACTTACGTGTTATGCTCCGGAACGCTTACGAAGAACTAACTCGACAGCGAGCGACAGCTGCGCGCGTGTGACGTAGTGAGCGGGTGACGCCACAGCACGCCTCGCTGCGCTACGAAGCCTGGACTAATGGAGAATGTTCTACAAGTTTCGGATCAAATATAAATACGTGCTGCTTCGCTCAGCAGATCAGTGAATGCGAGCGTATGTCGCAGCATGTTATAGTGAGCAGCAGTGCGCTGCAGAATGTGATACCAGTTTGTGGCCGGGATTTCTATAAGCACATTAGACTGTAATATTCGCACCGTCAGTTCGCGGGTGTGGTAATCGAGCGTGAAGCCGCTGCTAAGTTTCAAGTTGGTGGACTTTAATATAGTCACGTTGAATGTGGACTTATTCAGATTTCCTTATATTGTGGCAACCTTTTACTCCGATAGGACGTGAGGTGAATTGTGTATCGTCTGGACATTATTTATTGACTGTTACTCTATACGAGTGTCCGAGACCCGCAAACATTTTCGAGTGTTCGAAATTGAAATTTTATGGACTTGAATCTGATTGCTCCTTGCCGAGGACTCGATACTTTAAGTTATAAACTGTGTTTAATCCAAATTTAATTTACCAATCCGCAAGCTGTGGTCATGAACTGTGAACTGTGCAGGTGTGAACAGCGCATCTCTATTTTAATGAACAGTGCATTTCCATTCTAATGAACAGTGCATTTCCATTCTAATGAACAGTGTACATTTAGTTTATGGACAGTCAAACCAAGGACTGTCAGTACTCAGTTAATTTCGTCTTTTGGTTTCAACACGTGAACGAGTTTGATTCACGAGCGGAACATCTTTGTTTCATTTAAATTGAACAGTGCTTCAATGAACTTACTTCATGTTGTCATAGGTGCAACAAACTTTCAGTAACTTTAAACTTGACAATTAGTTCCGAGTGGACTTTAATTTGTGAATGTTTCTTTCACTTGACACGTGATAAAGTTAAGTGACATTTCACCGAGACATTTGTGTTTGGACTTTGTTAAAAGCATTTATAAACACTCTATCATCTGTGCAGAAGCAGCCTTTGCACTAACTCGCCCAGAGCTGAACGATGTTCATTCATGTTCACCATTTACAAGGACTACCTCGACGCCATGGATCTACAAAGCACCGAATAGATCTTCTAGAACTTCCATCGGGGGACGAATGGTGGTTCGCTGCTATGGAAAATGGAGCTGCCGGAATCTAGGGACATCGCCAGCCATAAGACGAGGAACGTTTTCAACTGTATACGCTGTACAGAGGTGATATTAATTTCAATTTTTAATAAACTCTGAAACAAAAGTTTTTAGGATTTCTTTTAAACAAAACCCTCTCCCTCTGTATGCACTTCAACGACTGGTACACGCCCTGCGTCTCATCTCTACCAAAGTACCAAATTTACTGTTCCACAGATACCTCGGAACAGTTATATATGTATGTATGTATGTATGTATGTATGTATGTATGTATGTATGTATGTATGTATGTATGTATGTATGTATGTATGTATAATTTAGCTCTGAGGCTGAATTTCGCTTGTAATTTAATGGTTAACTAATCTAATTATTGTTCCAAGTTGAATTACCTCTTGTTTGTATTTTTACATATTATTATGGTTGATGATTTTGACATACTTTACATACTTTCTGTTACTTCTACTGGAGCAAAGGCCGTCCGTGAAACACCTCCATAGATTTATGTTGTTGGTCAATATGTTCACCTCGCTCCAGTTCTTTCCAACATTGACACATTCTTCTTCCACCATTCTCCTTTAGGTCTTCTGGAGCATGTTGCGAATTCAGTCGAGTGCTGATCTTTCGATGGCTCCGACCGACTTTCTTAAAGTGTTCCCTACCCCACACCACTTCCTCTCCTTTATTTGAACTCCGATAAACTGCTGTTCTGTTATATCCCATAGTTCCTTATGTATAACATCCCGGCCAGTTCGATAAGCAGCGGTTTTTGAAAACTTTCAGTTGATTTGCAGGTTATGGGTAACTTTCCATGTTTCGCAGCTATAAAATAGTACTGACATTGTATTGGTAGTGAACATTTGATTATTAACATATCTCAGTTTTTCCCTGTCAGTTTTTCAACTGGAAAAATACACGTAATTATTGTCTACAATATGATCATCAACCTGAGGATACTCGAAAGTGGAAGTCGAGAGAAAAGTTAGAGAACCAGAGCTCTAAGACAACAAATACTTATATTACTCGTACAGTACACCACATTACATTACATTACACTCGTAGGGAACTGCATTCAATTTCCCGAGAGTTGTTTCGTTTACACCTGCTGTTAAGCAACACCCCCTCACAGGAATTGTGGTTGACTTTCGATCGCATTACTGCTATACAGGCTGAACGAAAATTCAGCCAGGTGTCATTCAGACAGAAATCAAAGTTCCTCCGTCTAGCTCAGAAACAGGCGGTCTTTCGCACGAACCCGGATGCTAGTAAAACTGTCGTCAATCTTTTCAAGAAATCCTTAGACGAGAACCAAACGGCAGTTCTAGCTAGGGGTCTTAATTTCGCTGTCGCTCTCTCTCAAATTCCCACTGAGGAGTTACTGTAAATACTTCCGTTGAGGCAGCCATCTACACAAGCTACCTACGGATGAGGCTGAGGAGTTAAGACAGAAATGTGTGAGACTAATAAGGTCCGCTGTTGTACCCGCGCCTAATTTAACAAGAGGCGAAAGGAGAGCTCTGAAGGAACTTAGAGATGATTCTGAACTGACCATTCTCTCAGCTGATAAGGGTAATGCGACAGTAGTTACGGACACTGACGAGTATAAGAATAAGATATCGGCTATATTGTCAGAGCCTGTTTACAGACTGAGCTCACGTGAACCCACCACTCGTGTGTCCAACGCCACCGTGAAGCTTTTAAGGCAATCTTCATTTCCAAAAGAGGAGACTAAACATCTGTCCCCGGGGGATGCAGTGCCACCTAGATAATAGGGATTGCCTAAGATCCATAAAAAAAGTTGTTCCCCTCAGACCTATTGTTAGTGCGATAGGTTCTCCTACGGATGCTCTGGTTAAATACCTAAGCAAATTGCTTCAGCCACACATAGGACGTGCTGAATCATACGTCAGGGACTCTCGGTATTTCTTCAACAATCTGTCAACCATAACCCTTCAACCTAATGCACTTCTGGTGAGTTTCGATGTGGAGTCCGTATTCACTAAAGTGCCGATTGACTCGGTCATGACTTTCATTGAACACCTGTTTCCTGAGGACATTACTAAGCTATTTTACCACTGCGTGGCTTCCAGCTATTTCTTGTGGGGTGGAAATTTTTACGAACAGACGGACGGAGTGGCTATGGGGAGTCCACTTTCGCCCGTAGTGGCTAATTTCTTTATGGAGCATTTTGAGGAGGAGGCTATTGCTTCGGCGCCCGTCAAACCTATGATATGGTGGAGGTATGTTGATGATGCATTTTGGTCTGTATAGAAGGTCCTGAGAAACTTTATTTCTAAACCACCTAAATCAACAACATCCGTCAATAAAATTCACTATGGAGATGGAGTCGGACGGTTGCCTTCCTTTCTTGGATGTTCTAGTAAGAAAAAAACCGGACGGCTCCTTAGGACATACCGTCTACCGTAAGCCTACCCACACAAATCGCTATCTTCATGCAGATTCTCACCACCATCGAGCACAAAAACAAGGCATTCTCACGACACTCGCCAAGAGGGCGAGACGAATTTGTGAGCCATCAAATATCCAGGTGGAGATGGACACGCTCAAAGTCTCATTCAAGGGTAATGGTTACAGCGATTTGCAGATTCATAGAGCCCTGCATCCGAGAGAAACGACCAAGCAAAGCTCACAGAAGGAAGAAGTGAAGGGAACTGCCTACTTGTCTTACATTCACAACACCACAGATCCAATTGGCAAGGTCCTCCTCAAACACAATATAAAAACCGTGTTTGGCACCGCCACAAAACATTGCTCACAGTCTGAGTAAAACCAAGGACAAATTGTCCCAAATTTACATCCTGGGGTATACGAAATTCTCTGTAGTTGCTGTAAGGTATACATCAGCCAAACATGCCGGTCCATTGGTACCCGTATCAAGGAACATGAACGTAATATTCGTCTCAACCAACCAGACAAATCGGCAATAGCTGAGCAAGCTCTATCGTCGGGTCATGATGTCATGTTCCAAGAAGCTCGAGCTCTTACCCACACTAGACACTACAGGTGCAGGATTATACGGGAAGCTGTGGAAGCTGCGGAATTTCAACAGGAACACTGGCTATCAATTAAGTAATACATGGCTGCCAGCCATTAAGAATTTACGTAGGTAGTTTCCTTCCCTGTCCCTTCACTATTGTTATTTCGTCTCGGTGTTTTCCAAATTCGTACGTTCCTCATCGCGAGATGTTTCATTCCAGGCTTGTGTCTATGTCATACACCTGTCAATGTTATGTGTTACGTACACATGTTATGTGAACCTCTTAGACTAATTCTGATGGTTCGGCCAGCTTCCGCTTCGAACGCTAGCGCTGTGCCACGTCCGGGGAGCAATCTGGTGGCAAATGAATGTACCATTTCGACTTCTATTATAACGTCTTTTTTTTTTTGCTAGTTGCTTTACGTCGCACCGACACAGATAGGTCTTATTGCGACGATGGGATAAGAAAGTCCTAGGAATTGGAAAGAAGCGGCCGTGGCTTTAATTAAGATACAGCCCCAGCAGTTGCCTGGTGTTAAAATGGGAAACCACGGAAAACCATCTTCAGGGCTACCGACAGTGGGATTCGAACCCAATATCTCCCGGATGCAAGCTCACAGCCGCTCGCCTCTAACCGCACGGCCAAATCACCCGGTAACGTCTAAATTTAAAGAGTCATTGTTTAAGAAGTCTTTCTCGTGGACAGTCGAGATTTCTTCTGATGACGCAGAGCACAGTTCTCTGCAAAACGTAAAGAATTTTCACGTTATTTTCTTGACACGGCATAAGCCCATAAGCCTATTCTTTATCATGTCAACAAATACTTACATTCACCTTTACAGAGGAACAGTGTTCCAACGAGTTCAATTACAGAAGTCGTTTCTACCACGGCATAAAAGAAGTTGTTTAGGTTCTCGAGTAAGGCATTTATCTCCTAAGGATGTACGGTATCATTGTGCAGGATATCATCGATTGAAAATCCCGCACATTATTGCCAGTCATAGAAGTGACCTCCAGATTTAGACCAGAGTGTAAAATATTCTCCAACAGGATAACTTCCGACCATACATTGTAGTAACAGCTCAACTTCCTTTCCGAAGTCTTTGCCATCTCGTGTGCTCTATTCCCAGACCTCTCTCTCGCACAGAGGACGTATAGAGCTGGATAAGATGACTTCACACTGAGTCTCCGACACTTGAGCAACTGCATATCTAGGTAGAAAAATTCATCTCTCCTGGCATCGCAGTTACTTACCGTTATCTGTAAATCAATATCTCCTTTTTAATAATGCCCATACAAGACTGCCAGCTTATGCTGTTGCATGAGGTTATATCACCCTTTCAAATGAGACTAAGAATCTCAACTTCTTCCATAATATATGCAGAGTGTTCGATAAATAAATAAAAAAATATTATTTTTCTGCTGTTTACTGATGTATACTGTTTACTGAATGTATATGATGTCGAAATAATGTAATATTTCAAAAATTATAAAATATTGGGAACTTGCTGTTTGTAGCTCAAGTAGTGTTTTATAATGAACGACTTAGGGCTTTGCTGAAATACATTACAATATTTTTTTACAGTGTGAAAACTTTCGCTTCTTGTACGGAGAATGTTTTCATGCAACTTATGCATGCATACTACCTGAAGCTGCACTTCAGTGATGTACTTAATATTGCTTCCTGTACATGCATGAAGCCGCAGTGAAATAATGTGTAGAGCTGCAGTGCATTGGTGTACTTACTGTAGAATTGCTTCTTACACATTACGCTTGAACACTGGCTGAAGCATGGTACGGCGGGTGGTATAAGCCGAGGGGCAAAGGAGCTACTACTTACCTCACAAACATCGCACACTACTTCAAGCTCCTTCCTCCGACAAACCATTCGCTGCGGACATTCATCTCTATTTGTAACGATTTCCGAAACTCCCTGTGTATCTTTATCTGAGTAGCAATGGCTTGCTATTGCTTCTATTCTCACAACTTAAGGCTGAAGTGCACTCCTGGTTTTCCGTATTAAATATTTGGAAGTATGCATAAGGTTGTTTGTGATCTGTAAATACACTTTCAAACAAATGACATGAAAAATCAGGCCTCCTCCAGCAGTCATACATATAGTGGTTTCGAACCTGAGCTATCTCTTTGTTTTTCAGTTTTCACTGCAGCAAGCGGATATAAATTGTATTGGTGTACATTTTATTCCACTCCTGTGTCCGGCTCCTTGGCTAAATGGTTAGCGTGCTGGCCTTTGGCCACAGGAGTCCCGGGTTCGATTCCCGGCAGGGTCGGGAATTTTAACCATAATTGGTTAATTCCGCTGACACGGGGGCTGGGTGTGTGTGTGTCGTCTTCATCATCATTTCATCCTCATCACGACGCGCAGGTCGCCTGCGGGAGTCAAATTAAAAGACCTACATCTGGTGAGCCGAACTTGTCCTCGGACACTCCCGGCACTAAAACCCATACGCCATTTCATCTTTTTTCCACTCCTGTTGGCAGACTGTCCAGGGACCGTCCCCAGATTGCGATCTTATGTTTTCAAAGGCCTTTTCCAATAACCCAAATGCTCAAAATTTCGGTGATCCATCAGGTGATTTGACAGGGATGTCGCCGTAAGGGACGGAACGTTTCCCTGTGTTTCTTTCCATATCCTTCAAAAATTGGGGATTTGAAGTAGAGGTATGACTTGAAGCCTTATTCTAATATATCCAGACAATATTCGTTCATCACAGAAAGCTGGAATTTATGTGTGGTAAATTGGGTCGGGTCATTAGTCTGATAATAGAGATAACTTCACACTCCTAGCTATTCAGTGAATAATTAACTTGCTATTGTCTCCTGTTATTACCATGAGGAAATATTCCTTATAATACATCCACTTTTTATCCTCAGTTGATAACATATTGCCCGAGTTATGTTGCAAATACTTCGATAAACATACACCTCAATTTTCATCGGCCAGCTAAGGTTCATACAACTTTCTGGCGTTAATGGCTGTGTTTGTCCAGCAGCATATTAATTCGCCTTCTATTCTGCTCGTTTAGGTTCAAATACCGGTTGATAATGATGTTCACACTTGTAACTGACATACCCAACCCTATTTCAGTCAAATAGCACTCTGTGTTCCTGGATTCGGGCCTGAGAAAAACATCTAGCCTTACGAATTATGCCCGAGGCACGACTGGTGGCTGGTCGTTGTTTGCCTGTTTGCTACCGTCAGGAAGTCCTATTCTAGCCATACCTTCTTTACTAATCTCACATGAGATACCTTTCATAGAGATGATGAAACCACACCTCTTACATTGCTTGGCAATCTCAAAATAAGAGTATTTTGCATTAGAAAGGACAGTAATATTTCATACCCAGAATGGTTCCATTTTCGTTGGCCAGGCACGTCAGCACCCTGCAGCAAATTAGCTACGTATCGCTCACACTGCCGAAGTTGATAAGACTGCAAGATATTAATGAAAATATGACACCAATACCATTTACAAGCCACACAGGAAGTCAGAGCATTATCTGCAACCAGTCAAATACACTAAAATTACAGACTCCTGGCGTCCACAAACTGTATGTAGCTGCGGTACCTGCTAAGTAGGCGAAACGAAGCGCCTGATTTCTACCAGTTTCAAAAAGCATATTAGCCACAGCAAGAGCCAAGGCACGGAATTTTCAGCTATAGCTTAGCATTCCTCCGGAACAAAACTACGAAATTTCGTTTGATAAAACTAATCTTTTAGTAGATGTGCCCTGGAATGTCGAAAGAAACATCCAAGGGTCTATAAAAATAGAGCAGTATCCAAAGAACATGAATTTGAAATTATTTAAGAAAAGACCAGGTAAACAACTGATAGGGAATCTGCCACTTGGGCAACTGCCCTAAATTCAGATCATTGATTGATTGATTGATTGATTGATTGATTGATTGATTGATTGATTGATTGATTGATTGATTGATTGATTGATTGATTGATTGATTGATTGATTGATTGATTGATTGATTGATTGATTGATTGATTGATTGATTGATTGATTGATTGATTGATTGATTGATTGATTGATTGATTGATTGATTGATTGATTGATTGATTGATTTATTGATTGATTGATTGATTGATTGATTGATTGATTGATTGATTGATTGATTGATTGATTGATTGATTGATTGATTGATTGATTGATTGATTGATTGATTGATTGATTGATTGATTGATTGATTGATTGATTGATTGATTGATTGATTGATTGATTGATTGATTGATTGATTGATTGATTGATTGATTGATTGATTGATTGATTGATTGATTGATTGATTGATTGATTGATTGATTGATTGATTGATTGATTGATTGATTGATTGATTGATTGATTGATTGATTGATTGATTGATTGATTGATTGATTGATTGATTGATTGATTGATTGATTGATTGATTGATTGATTGATTGATTGATTGATTGATTGATTGATTGATTGATTGATTGATTGATTGATTGATTGATTGATTGATTGATTGATTGATTATAAAATCAACAGTTCTTGGATGCTTGTTATTCACAAACCAGAGCATGAAAACGCAGGACCCACTAAGTTACAGTTTCACAGCTGATCCCCGAACGCGAGATACACTTCGGATTCCAAAGTTGCTCTCGAAACTGGTGGGATCCAGCGAAGAACAGAGGTTATAAGGTGAGACACACTGACCTCCCAGGTTTTACCTGTAGGCAACTTTTTATTTCTGTCTACGGGGTTTTCTCGTGGCCATTATCATCAGCCTCCAGTACCACGCTCCTTAATACGGTATCTGTCTGGTAGCATTCCTAGCGAGGAAACAGGTACGATATTTCCTTTAGTGCCACGACTTAGAGACCCCGAACTAAAATGCAAATGAAAAATGAAAAATTCCTTTCTAGCTGATTTTAGCTGCCTGGGGAGGCTGATTACCTCAGAACGAATAGGGGTAAATCAGTCGCCTTGATAAGAAAAGTACCGCAATGTATCTGAAACGTTAGGAACCAGAACAAAAGGTAAATAAAACAACAACACTATACAACCCAGAAAAATAACTTAATAGAAATCGTGGAAACTTCATCTCTAAAATCGCTTCCGTATTTTTAAGTTCGGTGCCAAAGCGAACTTTGAAATTTGTTACTATTGATCAGAAACAACCCTTTGTATTTGCATACGCTATTATTTTCTATATCAATCAGACAGAAAGAAATGGTAAATATATTAACATAATTTGAGTTCCATAATTTAATTAAAGAACTGTGTACAATCAACCAAATTTTAAAATATTTGTTTCATAAATAACTTCATTAAATATGATCTTATGTGGTTCGTTTGGTACCTCATATAATTAATACATTTTATTAACAAAATAGATAATTACATGGGCACGAATTGAGCACACTTAGTATTATATACAAAGATGGTGATGTAGCTCCAAATCTCTCTTGCTAGATGTGTACAGGAGAAGAACGAAAATAAAGAATACGTTTGCCATTGCGATTGTAATCTCTCTCCTACGGCAAAAAATATATGTTGCAGGCATTTTGTAATAGAGAAGAAAAAAGAAGAAATCAGAAGGTAAACACAACCGACAAGTGATGTTAGAGGTCGCGGCAGAAGGTCTACTGAGCCGTCCTCTGGTGATGAAGGGTCTCGCTCGTCGCGTTTAATAGCCAGCCAACTCGGCGAAGGTGGAGTCCATCTCGTCAGCCAAGGACTTATATCTATCCTTGTTGATGCCGAGTTCGTCTGAAAAATACAAGAATTGATTAGAATCTTTAGTTACAAACATAAGTTCCAACTCATCAGAAAATTCCACTTTCAGTATCAACAAATGTGGAAATGTGGAAATGTGAGCGTTGGTATATTACCGACTCATGAATTGCAGTAACAGTTATATCTTTCCAACTCATCCTGACCCGGATTAAGGGAAAATGCTGTACGTTGAACATAGTCTTTATTTTATATTACAGAATACTAAGAGGTAGTCATCATATCGGTATGTGCTGTTTCCTTCACTCTCTGAAAAATGAAAACCTACAACCTGTTTTCGCGTCATTGACCGGGTCAGGGAAGGAATGAATGAAGCAGATACAGGCTATTAGTACGATGGGGTCGCCACTCCCGAAGTGATTTATTAATGACTGATAGATGCTATGAAATGAGAATGGAGAGTGTTGCTGGAATGAAGACTGGCAGGGAAAACCGGAGTACCCGGAGAAACACCTGCTCCACCTCCGCTTTGTCCAGCACAAATCTCACACGGGTGACCGGGATTTGAACCACTGTATCCAGCGGTGAGAGGCCGACGCGCTGCCGTCTGAGCCACGGAGGCTCCTCCTTCACTCTCTATGCATAGTTATTTATTTGTTTGACATCCCCGTCGTAGTAATTCCACTATCGTGCACGCATCGGTACCGTTCTTCTGACATCATGAAACACGAATTTTAGTGGTATACAATAGCATATTGCAATATGTATCCAACATAAAAAGTAGGCCTACCCTATATTTAATTATTATATTAATCTTCTAAAGAACAGGCGATCCTCCTAATTTTTAACTTCGTCTTAATATTTATTCGAAATTAAAGAGGTCTTAACATAGAACTTCAGCCAAGTCTCAAAACCTGCGAGACTTCAAGGCGTATTTTTTTTAAACAGTATTTCATAGTTTCTGTTGTACTAGGCATAGGACGCAATGCGCCACCGTCTGTTTCATTATAGATATAAAATTTAATTTTAACCATCCCAGCTTATTTATTCTTGTACTCTTCCAAAAACCGAGAAAATACCAGTCTTACGACCTGTTCAATTCTATGTGTACATGATAGTTTGTACTGTATTATCTACAAGTCTACAACAGTATTTAAAACTAATAGAGTTCGGGAGAAAAATTTATTACAATTAACAAGCATTGGCGCCTCGTCCAGCTTAAAGGCAGACGCAAATTGGAATTCTCACAAAGGAGGGGGGCGGGGCTGAAGTAAAAATGCTGTAGCTGCGCGTTACATGGAATAAAGAGACGTAATACTTCCGAGAAACAATACGGTTTAACATCTTCACTCAGGAAATAAGGCTTTCTGAGAATACTTACTACCGTACGGGACTCTTGTTCTATGTTATGTGTTATTCATCTAATTTTATCAATATTCACCTAACTGCATTAGTTGGTTTTTCTGATAAGTTGAAACCTTGAAAATGAACACCGTAAGAAATAATTCACTCTTCAAATAAGGAAATTGTTGGAGGATTTGTTTCCTTATACTTCGAGAAACAATACGACCTAACAACTTAAATCAGGATATAAGTCTTTCTGAGAATACTTACCACAGTATGAGACACTTGTGTTTTATTCACCTCAATTAACAATATTTACCAAATTTCACCAGTTGGTTGGTCTTTTAAATGAACACCATGAGAAATAATTCACTCTTCAATTAAGGAACATATTTAAGAACTTGTCTATATTCTATGTCCTTTAACATTTTAATTCGGACCTATTTAGTTTCTTGTGTAATAAGAGGCAGCGGGTAAGTGCTAGCTGTAACCTGACCATATTAGCAAATGAAAAGCTTCCTACTAGATAGCACTGCTTCACTGGAGGCAAGAAATGAAACACGACACTAAAGTACACTTCATATATCCATGAAGAAGCCACCACTAGTTCTCGCTTGTGCTTAGTAAGAAAATGTATTTATATTTTGAATGAAAATATCGGTCATCACTATTCTTAGTGGACGGATCCACCTTACAACTACCGGTGTATTGGTATACATTATTCTCATAACATAGTCATTAACCAGAGGAGAAAATCAATGTACGTAACTTTATCAACAATTACCATCCGCAATAGAGTAAAATAGCCCATTGTTTAAAGTCACATGATAAATTCACTATACTCTGTAAATGACACCGGTATTATTGTACAATGGGATTGTCCGAGTTTCATTTCTTGCCCTCGATTAGTTTATGTTATTATGCAAATGTAAGAGTAAATAATAGCATCAATATATATTACAAAAATGTCAAAACCAATTGAATATTTTCATGAATATAACCAATTGCAAAATCTATATAAGGTGGAGTGTAAAAGCGCAACCATAATAATAGAATTCTTATCAGAAATTCAGTATATTTCATCCCACTTTGATGAAATTGTGCTCTTGTAACAACTATATTAGATATGAAACTACATATTATATTTGCAACTTAACAGGAAATATATTTTGATCCCAATACAAGTTGAAACTTTCTCTGTGTCAGATGTAGAATTGTATGAGAAAGAGATATTTCATCAATAAATACATCATTTTTCAAGCAATTTGCCCTTTAAAAGAAAGTAATACATGAAAATAACTTATGTTACCAAGAAATCCGGAAAATGAAGTCTAAACATTAGTTTAGGTAAGTACTAATTACACAGTACTGGATTTACTTTCGTCTAGAAGCACTTAATTACCTTGGTGTAATTAAAATATACGTCAGCAATAAAATGTTATTACCGTACATCCATCGCTATTAAAATAGACGAAAATATTGCATTATTGAAATATTTACTGACACTGTTAATCGTCAAAATAAGTATCTTATTGTAAACAACTAACATGTCTCATGTTAAATTTGGCCCGAAATTTGCTCTAAACAAGGCAATCTTTGACACAAGCATATCGTCGTACCACTCCAACTTATTTAGCGTTACAAGAAAATATTCACATGGTTTTGAGTATAGCATGTACCTTGGCAGAGCGGTCTCGACGAGAAGCAGCAGAAGAAAAAGAAAAAAGAAAAGAGGCGTAAACTAAAAGAAAAACCTGCATGGTTAAAAGAGAGAGAGAATGAGTGAGAAAAGTAAAGGAAGCTAAGAGGAATTTAGTAGCCAGTGAGTTCAGCGAACGTAGAGTCCATGTCGTCTGTAATTGCCTTGTACTTCTCCTTCTCGCTGAAGAGCACGTCTGAAACAAACAGCAAGGAAGCGTTGCCAGTCACTGTTAGTACAGCAGCGAAGAGCTCCGTGTTAAAACACGTTAAAGTTGCAGCAGACAAACATATACTGCCAGCTAAAGGTGGATGGTGATCACTCTTATTGCATCAAAAGTATTCAAAGTTTTGAACAAATAATTATTCGAAAATTAAAAACGCGAACAATTTTCAAAATGATCACATCAAAATGACCTTCGATTGAAAGTGATTACTTGTGAGTTTCCCAAGAATCATTGAGTGTTGTTAAATGAAAAAATAACAAGTAAACCGAAAAAACACCCATATAACTGCACGCCCTGTCATGAAGATAATTTGGTAATAAATCACATACATTTAGAACTACAATACTTTGAAAACATGTACATGAAATGATCTAACTTCATTAAAAACCCACTCTCTAAGAACCACCTATCTATGTATATACATCCATGTACTCCAGATATTCTGAGGAGAGTCAAACTCTCCCAAATACACGTAGACCTCTAACTGCTTGAAATTCCATGCGTAAATATCCCCATTCATCGACAGATCTATCTAATGTCTAGGTTATTTCATATTTCACTTTTGCACAGTACCTAACATTTTCAGATAGTAGCGCAAAGGCTTTGCAAAAGAGTGAGTAAATGGACGTCCCATGAATTAAACCTAACGTTGCCTGTTCCAGTTCTGAGTAGTTAACTTCATGTTGTATTTAACCTTAAAATATGAGCCCCAAGGTCCTTATTTAAAGTGCCATAATTCAAGAAATAAGCCGTTTACATCTCAACAACTATGTAAGAGAATGTATGACAAACGAGTTGCAATTTGAACAATAATCACCCTTTTCATTTTTAGAACAATAAATTAAGTGGCCACCAAAATACAAACTGGAAAAACGCAGTAAGGTGAAGTTATATCGTTCATATTCTAAATTTAGGCAGTACAAAAGCGAAACTAGATATAGGCAAGCAATATTCTACTACACTTATGTTATCCATTTAGCAACGGCACAATTTATACTATCTGTAGGCAGGCAACACCATGCTATCTCTATTTACAACTTCAAATTGTACATACTTTTCAGAATTACATACTGCTACTGGATGTAAGTTAGATCAATAGCTTTATAATTTATTTGAAGCATTAGAGAAATCTACGCTTTATGGTAAAGTCAACTACATATTGATGTAACTTATAGTAAGTGTAGGAACTTCTTATGCGGTCTTGATTAAGTCTATTTTTTTCTTTTCTTGAAAGATGTCTCACAAATTCATTCAGACATTTTGAAAACTGAGCTTGAAGAAAAACTTGTGTACCGTGCTACTTCTACTGCAGGTGTACGTTTGTGGTTGAATAGTTGGCAGTTGCTCCCTTCCTTAAAAATTCAATTTTTAAAATTTTTATAATTTTACTTCTTATAAATTAACGAGCACAATACTGTAACTCTAGCCTACTTCAAACTTTAAGTTCTCAAACTCACTCACTGAATCCCACAATAAGTTATTTTTTACAAAACATAATGATTAAATCGTTGGCTCCTTCCCATTCAGTCGTTTATATCTCCTAGTTATTTACTAAATTCGCTTATTACAGTTACGAATTTATTATTTATGAACATATCATAATTTCTGCCTTGTGTCAAACACTATCAGTATCTTTGCATTCCTAACTGAGACTCTTCTTAGTTTTTTCCTTTCCTACTCAAAAGTGCCATGGAATTTGTAATCTCTTTCTTTTTAATAACGATTTTAGTAAATTTATACTTTGTAATGTAATTAAAATTAAATTTTAATGACCTTCTTTACCCTTCTTCCATACCTAAGTAGATAATACTTGCCATGAAAATTGTACATTTATTTACATTCATAGACCATGAAGTGTGTGAACTTCTTTGTTCTAGTCTAGACCAAATAACTATATCACCATCCACCATGCCAAGCAGTCAGCCAGCACAAAGTTACTGCGATCAAAATTCACCTTGCGACTGATGTTACTCGCACTTTAAGGCGTTTACACAAATAGCTCTTGTGATTATCTTAAACATATAAAATAAACATTGTAACACATTTACCATCTTCAACTTATTCTTTGTATAGTGATAACACATTGCATATGTTAACATTAGATTCTACATCAAGCTTGTATTTCAACGTTTACTACTTACATCATGCTATTTTTACTATATATAGACATACGTGTATTACCATCATGCAACATGCCACAGGAACCTACTTACTGACAATTTGCTAAATTAAAGAAATCAGAAATGGGATGTGTACTGACATCTGTAATTTATTTTTATATTGGCTCATCTATCTATGATGGGAATAAAATTTGTGTTACCTCAATTGACTCATATTTGTTTCAACAATAATGAATTCAGCGCTCATGCCCTGCAAATTCTGCTGTAGTAATATACCCTCGTGTGACTGATTAAAAGAAGCATCATAATTGTATCCTGTTAAAATATCATCTTCTAGTCAAATGGTGTATTTATTCAGTCAGTCTTTAAAGAGATGTGGAATAGAATTTAAATGTTTCTAAACAAGAATTATATCTATGTAAAATACAGCTACAGTTATGCATGGCCCAGTATGTGTAATAAGTAATTCCATGAAATTCTGAAGTTTAATAGATATTTAAAACTGCCTGCAAACAATGTGTAGTAAAATGCAATAGGAACGCATTTCCATCGTGATTTTCTATCAAAATCAAAATTCTAAGAAACCAAGATGATCATCTCGCACGGAAATATTATACAATTAATAGACTCTACAATATCTATGTGACTATGCCTAAATAAAGAGAAAGTTGAGATATCGAAGAACTATTACATGATCATTCTAAGAACGGTACTAAACCGAAGTGTCAATTTTAGGTTGTGTACGATGACCCCAAGGTTTCTCAGAGGGGTTTGCCGAGGTAGGAGATTGGTGATACAGGGTTTCAGGGGCGTCACGTTACCTTCAAGCCTGTCGACCTCCTTCTGGAGCTTCTTAACAGTCTTCTCGGCGAACTCAGCACGAGCTTCAGCCTGAAACAAAATGTATAGCATTAAGCTTTCTTTCAAATCACCAAACAAAACGCTGCGTGATTCATTTTACTATACTGTGCATTATAAATATTGTGGGTGTAGTAAGGAATCAGTATCAAAATGTAAAACTATAGTGGTACGTGCCAATGGAATTGGCTACTTTCCTTTCCCGAAACTACGTCTCCATCAAGTGTTTATACTTCTATAAATGAACAGTTAACACCACGAAGGACTCGACATGCAGACTTTATACTCAACATTCTAAAATCAAGTCCGTCACTTAGATTAAAGTATGACTCAAGAAAAAACAGAAGCTTCTTTATCGTTGACTTTTTAACTACATTTTGCCCTCATTCTAGCGACAATGTCATATTATGTTGCCTTAACTGCAGTAAAAATACATATAAAGTACTCATTCACATATTTCACCGTACTTGTTGACAGTTTCATTCTCCTCCTAGTTCAACGCCAATGGCTTGTGAATGCTGTGTATTGTTTAATTTACGTCTAGCTTTTCTTGGCCGTTCACCTTTCATCGAGATATGGAATACATACTCCTTCTATCTATCTAGGTATTCTGCCTTATGGCAGGTCTTGTCATGATGTATTAAATATTGGACACAATGACTCTAAAATAATAAAAATAAGAATAAGAACGAATCACTTCAATCGCACGGAAAAGACGTATGAAATTCTATGGACATATAACACGAATGGACGACTAGTGACTGATCAAGAAAATATTAATCACCAATTGAACCCGACAAACCAAAGTACGCTGGCTAGTAGACACCCAAAAGGATCTCACAGAAGTCAATATTGACCCACTGGCAACTATATGGACTAAATATATACATAAAATGAACTCACACACGAGTTCACAACCAAGGAACCGACATCAAGAAATTTCAAACTCAAAAACGTGTTCCTACAAGAAAGACGGTAGATTTTTAGCGCGAGGATGACGAAATTTTGGGAAGATAAGTAGAAGACCAATGCTAAGTAATGATTCTACAGGCTCCTTAGGGGACCGAACGTATAATGAGAAGAAGGAGAAGAAGAAGATGGTAGTGATGATGATTATGATGAAGATGAAGATGAAGATGAAGATTAAGATTAAGATGAACATGAAAATGAAGAAGTACAAGAATTTAAATAAGACATTCCCTACAATGAAGGGAAGTTGCAAAACCTCCCCACGAAATTTGCAGCATTCCCTCTCTGAATAGCGACACCGATACTCAGCAGCACGGGTATAATCTGTGAGATCCTGTAGCAGTTTACTAATTTCATAAACGAAGTACTCTGCTTCTAAACACCATGGCCAAAACTTTCCAACTGTAAAATCGACGAATATATAACTATGAACTATCTATATTTATTCCGCTACCGCTGCTGCTGACCCTGCTACCTTAACAAAGGTTCGAAGAAATCATTTTTCTATTGGATAGAATTTAGGACAGGTTAGTTGAAAGTCAGAGCAGAAACATATGTTTTGTGCCTAGATGGTTCCACTAAGATCCGAGCGAAAATTTAGTTCATTCAATAACTTCTTCCAGAGTTCATTTGTAGACAGTTTCCTCAAAAAAATTGTTACTACTTCTTCCAAGAATTTAGATTATTAATGTTTCGAGTAGTTCATTCATTAAATTCTAGTGGCGGTAAATACCCATTATCACAGTCAATATGTACAATGTGTACTAGAAAGCATAAATAAGGTATTCCTGAAGGTAGTCCCTATCAGTCTCATACGATTTCAAGAATTGTTCGATTGTTATTAGATATAAAGAAAGTTTTGCAAATACGATTTAGATTTAACAACGTGTCCCACTGTTGCAATAGAAGTTTCTCAGTATTTTAAAACATCCCACTATTCAACAAAGGTCTTCTGTGTCTCAATAGCTTTGCCCAATAATCAAGATTCGTGAATCTCACAGCTAGAAAGTGGCCTGAGTCTAGTGATACAGGGAAGATGTCACATCTTACTTTTCTTAACGTCAACAGCAAACACTAACAAATTTTGTGAAACTGTTACATGGACAAAAAGAGTCCACAAGCAAACATATTCTGCTGAGTATAATTATTATTGTTATTATTATTATTATTATTATTATTATTATTATTATTATTATTATTATTATTATTATTATTATTATTATTATTATTATTATTACCTCTTTTAGCTTGACAGAAAGGGTCTTGATCTGACGCTTGTACTCCTCCACTCGCTGGTTGGCCTTCTCCTCGGACACCTCCAAGGACTTCAAGCTGTTACCCACGACTTTCAACTCTTCCTCCAACTCCATGATCTTGCTACAAAGTTTAACACAAATTCAGTATACACAAGTCTATATTCCATAAAGAAGTACAGCAGTCGCACAAGAAAATCAGAAAACTTACGAGTCTCCGGACTTGACACGGTCCTCAGCCACTTCCAGCTCGTCTTCAACGAAGGCCAGCTTGCGGGATACCTGAGAACACGAAAAAGCACCCAATCCATCACTTAAGGATACATTACATGGTAAGTAATAAAGTCTGTAAATTTAGGTGCGTCAAATGTTTTCTGAAAAGTAATACATTACTAGCAGTTTCCCGCTGGCTCCGCCCGCAATGTACAAAGTATGGTGTTATTCGTTACTATCCTCACGGATGTATTTGCAAAGTTTCGAGTTAATGATATAAAGCACATGATCTGCTGTGGTAATAGAATGTAATATTATGTTAATAAAACACTTGAAAATACATCACACAAAGAAATTGAATTAAACGTTCCTTGGAACAACACTACGCGCCGAGCTGTTAAAAAATCCTTCAAAGATCTTCGTCATGGAGACAAATGTACTCATACCTTTTCTCAGAATCTACCAATTTAAGTAGTTATTACCTCAAAAGAAATCGCTTGATCCACTGAGTGTTTTTAGATCAAAATAAACTGCATACCTCAATTAGAACCAAAGATATGATTGCTTCAAAGAGACAAAAAATTGAAAAAGTCAAATAATTTGAGGAAGGCGGAAGTTAAGTGATTTATAGTACCTGATGACAAATCTTTGCATGAATACCCTTCAGTTAAAAAAAGAATGAAGTAAATCGACCGGATAGAATGGCCGGACTGACTGACTTCAGTTTTCATTTTAAAAATTAATATATAGATAAGCGATTTCTGCAACCATTCATGTGTAGACTATATTAGAAATGACCAAGCTTTACTTGACTTTAAAGTTGTTCCATTTTACTTTAAATGCGACAGGCATATGTTGTCAATTCTCGCATTTATTTATAAGTCAGCTCCACAGCGTTTTACAAGGCGTCAGAGGGCACATTGTAAGAAGTTGACGTTTGTTACAAAGGGCACAAGTTGAACAGAAAGTGAAGATTAGTGTTGAACTGGGAAAATAATGAAGGAAAATGACATGGTGGCATTTCAGTTAGCAACGTATGAATGTATGGCATACCGTGAAGATGTATCTACCGAGCGAGTGGGCCCTGCGGTTAGGGTCACGCAGCTGTGAGCTTGCATTCGGTAGATAGTGGTTTCGAACCTCATGTCGGCAGCCCTGAGGATGGTTTTCCGTGGTTTCCCATTTTCACACCAGGAAAATGCTGGGGCTGTACCTTAATTAAGGCTACGGCTGCTTCCTTACCACTCCTAGCCCTTTCCTATTCTATCGTCGCCGTAAGACCGATCTTTGCCGATGCAACGTAAATCAAAATTGTAAAAAAAAAAAAAATCAATCTGTTTTCGAATCATTAACAATAAAGATTAAAAATTTGCACATAGTGACAACCGTAGGGCTTTACTAATATTTATTTTTAAATATGTTAGGATTATTAACAGTGTGATTTTGGTTGGCGTCTTGGTTGAAATTGAAGAGTTGTTCTTGAGGTCTATGATGATGATTTAGGTGGTGGTGGTAGTAATTGTTCCTTTCACGGGAGACACTACGAGATGTTTAGCCACCCTTAATATTAATTGAAAGACGAAGAGCTCCGAACTCTTGCAGAATGAAGTTAACGGATATAGAAAGTTGGGGGCGTGAAAGGCGGGAAAAATGACTCTTGGGCACCGCAAACATAATATTTTCGAGGTCGGAAAGGAACAAATGTTGACGAAGGGTGGTCATAGGGAGCACATGAAGAAGAGGGGTCTAGTACAAGCGCGTGGAAACAATGTCAGACTCAGTTGGGCACATGTGATGACCGTACACGCTTCACGAGGTGCGAATCTTCGGTGGGAAGGTCAACATGGTGTCAACAAAATGAGTGGGTTGTGGTGTTACTGACCTCGTCGGACTTGCCGTCAGCGTCTTCAGCCAGCAGTCGCGCCTCCTTCAGTTGGTTGGTGAGCTGGTCCATCCTCTCCTCGTCTTGCTGGCTGCGGTTCTCCAACACCTTGCACATTCTGTAACATAAGGTACATGAAATCACTATGAGTTCCTTCATACACCAAAGTCTCCACTTAACTAGAATTCCACGGCAGTTGTACTGACCGCTGGGCCTCATCAGCTGACTCGGACGCCTCAGTCAGCTTGGTGGTGGCAGTGTTGAGCCTCTCCTCAGTACGTTCCAGATCCTCCTCAATCAGCTGGACCTTCCTGTTCTTGGCAGCCATCTCACTTTCAGCCTGCAGCAAGAAACGTTTCAAACTGAAGATTGAGAGAGCTTTAGGGGTGAAGGTCGTTAGACATTATCTAAGTGTATAGTTGCATATTAACAACACACAGCATAAATTAAATATAAAATATAATACAGGTCAAAATTTCAAGAACAATAATTCCCCTTGTGTGAAGAAGAAAATTAGGTTATATCAACTTGGATCCCAAAAGGCTCCATTTCTGAATTTTACAACGTTGAAGTACGACCTTAATGCATTCCATTACGGTTATTTGTTTTTAATTATGATACACTCTGTTGGTGTCGCCTTGAATGTAATGTTCAAAATGTCCACCGCCTGCCTGAATGGAGATCTTAGCTTGTCTGCTCCCTGAGCTCTAACCTCATTGCAACTTTTCTGCTGTAGTCTGACAGCTCCACATTCACTCACAGAGTTGCTGCAACATCGTTCTGTAACTTAGAAATTGGGTATTTCCAAGCACAAAATGATTAAATCTATTTTTATATTGAGCATACGAATAATCTATTCCTGAATTTTGATCCTGTATTTTTCTTATGAGGATTGTCTGTTCAAAATGCGCTATTTCCATCAAAATAAAGTTGCGTGAAAAACGCATAAAACGTAGGATAAAAAGAATGTGAACGTACCATGATCGGGTATGGTACTTTTTTTTAGGAACTACACATATTTTGGTCTGGATTGCTCCTAACATACGATAGTATTTAACTACTGCAATGCATATGGATAAAATATTAATTTTTTATCTTGAAGTGGAAATAGCACGCTTTGAACAGACGCTCCTCAAATATAAACTTAAGTTATAAGCTCGTATTGCATTTAAAGGACCATAATGCTAAAACAAATGGCCGTGGTTACGATTCTCTCAACCTCTTAACTTGCATTCGGCGTATTCACTGCCTCTCGTAATAGACAGCTCTTGTTTTTGCTCAGCAGGCTGAGTGAATTCCCAATCCCGAGACCAAGATTAGAAGTTTGGATTAACTGGGAATCGAACCTGAAGTTCCCATTTAAGAGGTTAAAAAAAGCTACACTTTCACCACATATTTACAGGAGTTAACATCAACAGAATGTATTAAAAACTGAAGTTTTCTGCAACGAAAAGTATTTATTGTAATTCTTCAATCATTTTTTTCCGTCATAATTTCGTACCCACACATCATCGAAGAATATCACATAATATCCTCAAGTCATGTATCTACCAAGGTATGAATAAGTAAAATGAGGCAGGTATTAATATAATATGTAATAATATATCTCGACATAGACTGGCTCTTTGGCTGAATGATCTGTGCACTAGCCTTCAATTCAGAGGGCACGAGTTCGATTCTCGGCCGGCTAGAGAATTTTAACTGTATGTGATTAATTCCTCTGGCAAGGGAATGGGTGTTTGTGTTCATCTTATTACATTTCCCTTCATCTGCACACAACAAAGCACACTACTAACCACCACAGAAACACGCAATGGTGAATTCATCCCTTCACATAGGGTTGGTGTCAGGAAGGGCATCCGGCAGTAAAACAGTGTCAAATCACATCCATTACTGACCCCAATAAATTGGGAAAAAGACCAGAAAGAAGAAGAAATATATTTGTAGATAGCTAAATCTCTCATTCTTTAAATGGTCTCATGACGGAAACGATCATTATGTATGTATGTATGTATGTATGTATGTATGTATGTATGTATGTATGTATGTATGTATGTATGTATGTATGTATGTATGTATGTATGTATGTATAAGTGAATTTTATACATCCTTCTATCCATGACTTGAGGATGAATTCCAAAACCTTCTTTCAGTGACCATAGTTCTATTTGTAGGGTACCTTTATATTTACTAGTTCGGCAATCTACTTTGATGTTGTAAAATAGATCGTTTCCACGGCTGTAGGTGTCAGGAAGTCTAAGTAAACAGATAATGTTCTTACGTTCTGCAGAGCCTTCTCCTTCTCCTCCAAGTCCTTGTTGGCCTGCTCCAAGTTCTTCTTGGTGGTGGCCAAGTCAGCCTCAACCTGGGTCAACTTCTTCGCCAGCTCCTGCACGTCTTCATTGATCTGTGGAACACAATCTTACATGAGTATTTCGCTTCATTCTTTGTTTCTAAACCAACATGTACATAAGAGACACTTCCTCATCTATTGTTGACATTTTTTTATAGAAATAAGCTAGAAAAGCAAGTGGTTGATGCTAGTGAATGAAACTATCAGCTTTACTACTTTACTCACTAAACAATGTTATTTTATACATCTAATATCTTCTTTCAATAAATGATATTGTCACTCATAATTTATCCCTAGCATGACCACCCTTTGAGCAAAAATCCTATATTTAAATTATTCTTATCTCCCTATACAGATCTATGTACTATCCCCAGATATTTCCTGCTTTCGTGAATATACTATAAATTCATAATATTAGTATGAATCATCTACCGAGCTCGATAGCTGCAGTCGCTTAAGTGCGGCCAGTATCCAGTATTCGGGATATAGTGGGTTCGAGCCCCTCTGTCGGCGGCCCTGAAGATGGTTTTCCGTGGTTTCCCATTTTCACACCAGGGAAATGCCGGTTCTGTACATTAATTAAGGCCACGGCCGCTTCCTTCCAATTTCTAGGCCTATCCTGTCCCATCGTCGCCATAAGACCTATCTGTGTCGGTGCGACGTAAAGCAAATAGAAAAAAAATGAATCATCTAAGGACAGCGATGTTCGCAAAAGGCATTACAATACATTTTCACAAATGATTTTGGCCTTACTTTAGTCCCACAGCATTAAAAAGTTTTATAATTCGTTTGTTTCGATATTTTCTGTTATTGTAGTAATTTGGTATCCGTTTTATAAAATAAAAAATAGAAAATAATAATAATAGTTTTACATCCCACTCCTACGGATTTCGCGGGCGCCGATGTCCCAGAATTCTGCCCCACAGGAATTCTGGCGTATTTGAGCACGTGCAAATACCATCAGACTAAGCTGGAGTCGAACTCTCCAAGTTGGGCTCAGAAAACCAGCGCGCTACTGTTTGAGCCATTCTCCCCAGAGTCTGCAGAAAAATTGCCTTTTATAGCTCCCAAAGGACGTATTCGCTTCCGTGGCTCAGCCTTTCTTGAGCAATTCTTGTTTTATATCCAGCCTCTCACTTTCCTCATAAGCTGCTCCCATAGTCATTTTTCTATAGCTACGAGCCCAATTACTCCCCTGAAATCGTAATCACTTTTCCCTTTAAACTCAAAGACGTAATTCCATTTCCCGCATCATTTCTGTTCTGTTCTGTTCTGTTAACTTCCACATTGGATAGTTCTGTGTCCCTAAAGACGTTATAAGCCCTTGGACCGAGCGAATTGGCTGCAAGACTAAGAATGGTCGCTACCAGAACTGGAATTCTCCTGAGTTGTGGATGGAGATTATTGGTTATTTATGATCAAACCCAAGTACACTCTAGCTGCTACCTTGCATTCGAGAGATGGTGGGATCGAACTCCAGTATCGACAGCCCTGAAGACGATTTCCCGTGGTTATCCGTAGATTCCCACTTTCATACCAGGTAAAATCTAGGGTTATACGTTAATTAAGGCCACAGTCGCTTCCTTCCTAGTCCCAGCCCTTTCCTTTCCCATCGTTGCCAAAAACTTGTCTGAGTTGGTGTGACATTAAATCACTGCCAAAATAAAATAAAAGGTACAATCCTCTGCTGCAAAGATCTGTAATATTCTTCTCTGTATCTATGTACAGGACTCGAACAGAATATATTCAGAAGGTAATTTATTGCGCTATTCTAAACCTTATTTCATTATTTACGTAAAATATGTCTCTCGTCGCATTATATAGATCGATCTAGCACCCATTCACTATAGCATATCCCATGAAATGTACACACCTTGTCGGCGCGGAGGTTGGCTTCCTTGGCCTGCCCCTCGCAGGTATCTGCCTTGTCCATGGCATTGTCCTTCTCCAGCTTCATCGCCTGCATCTTCTTCTTGATTGCGTCCATGGTGGCGGCTTTTTGGTCTCCTTCTGCTCAAGATGAAACGACAAGGGGCTGAAAAGAAACAATCAGTTAGTGAGTCACAATGTACACAACTGAATAGTTCACACCACAGTAGCTACACACTAACTGCATACGTCTTTTGAACATCTATGGCTTTCAAAATACACTAAAATAAAACAATAATTCATGTATGAACGCCATCAATAAATTATCCGAATGATTTGAAGCCGTTCCTTTCAGAGTCGATATGTTAACAGGAATAATGTGGTCGCCGATTGAATACAACTTATAAAGGAAAAAGTTAAGGCACAAAATCTGAAACATCACTGAAACATCACAGGGACAAGTGGTACAGGTAGGTTATCCATGAACTTCTCATAGTATTCCCTTCGAATCTAAGGTGATTAAGTCATGCTCAGTCCATCCGTCAAGGTGAATGATATACTCCTACTCGATTTTAGTGTAAACGGTCTACTTTCCTTTTCTTGTCTTACTTTTCTTTTTCCTTTACTTTCCTTTCCTTATTCGTTTTGCCTCATAGCTGAGGCGTCGTGACTATCATAATTTAGTCATCTAGCTGATAAACCATTCTTCACCATTTTTCTCTACCCAAAGCCGTCAGAGCGGTTACTTGGAGAAATCCCTATAAGGTGCCACTCACCATTTCAATCCCTCGTGTTGGTACTCGTCCTTGTTGTCTGGTTTCTTGGACTTTGCCCTTAACTCTCAAGTCTGAAGACTACCTTCTCGGCGCATTGTATGTCCAAAATACAGTATGATCCGCTGAAAGACCTTGCACGACAGGTAAATGTCTATCTTAAGTTGGTTCAGGATCGACATGTTTGTGAGATGAGCTATCCAAGGAATTCTCAGCATTTTACTCCGCCACCACATTTTAAAGCTTTTTATTCGTGCCCGATCACATTGTAAGATAGTCTCTCTGCGTCATATAAGAAGACAAGATATTCAACCACCTTCTTTTTTGTACTGATGATGATGTTATCAGTCTCGTTAGTCAACTAAATACCGATGGCTACAATATTTAGCTGAATGAGGATAATGATCAAGCAGAAAGTCACACTAAGAATGAAAGTTGCCAGAACTAGAATTCTCCCGAGTTGTGAAGACAGATTATCGGTTATTTATGATTAAACCTGAAGATGCTGTTGCTTTCAAAGACCGAAGAGTTTATTTTCCTCCGTAAATGAATGTGTTGAATGTTTAGAGCATATATAGAGCCTTCTAAATGACTTCAACAACCATTGTTTTGCGCTCTTGGTTGACGTACTGTCTGCTCGTAGCCCAGCCAGCGGTGCCGCTTGGGAGGCGATGATCCTGCGCGCTATTTTAATCTCGCCTCGAGCATTCTGCGGCAGAGAAATACGAGTCAAGTGGCTCACAGTTCGAGATGTTCCTAGAATCTTCAAAGAGGGCATGAAAACAAATATTAGGGAAGTAATGTAAAAGTATTTGATGTTTTATATGAGCCATTTGTGACAGAAAGTATGTGTAAGTTGAGTTACTACTTTGGAGGTAGAATTGACTGTTGTGTAACCACTGTGGTTTAAATCTAAGAAACTATATTAACTCAATACCCACGTCCCTTCTGGTCACACTACTTCCTTTGAAACTGTGTAGTATGGTTCACTTTGTGTACTGGGACGATATTACATTGATGTGATATAGAGCTTTCTTCCGGATGAGCTCGAACAAGTAAGTTTCTCTGTTTATTAATAGTCTCTGCACATGTCGAAGAATGCCAGAATCCGTCACTACAGAACTGTAGTCACACCCAAGTTCCTATAGTCAGTAGAGATTCTCTTACTGAACAGGAAAGGTACCATAGACGGCCTGAAAAAAGCTGAAAGGTATCCTCAGGAAAATTCATGGACCCAGAGTACTCCCAGACGGAACTAAAAGCGAGCTCTGAACCGGCATACGACGTAGGCGGATGAAGTTCTACCGACAGCATTCACGAACGGACAACAATAGGCTTACCAAGATCTTCTCACTGATTAAAAGCTATAAGACTGGGAGTCTTTGGCTCAATGAAGTCCAAAATAACCTGGATTCCGCTGGAATTTCCGACCTTGATGTCCTAGACAGCCCCAAATTCTGTGATATGGTTAATTCTGTCCTCGCCTTCCAAGAGTACCGAGACCCGGAAACCACTTTCACACGAGAGAAAGCAAAAGTTATTGGCCGGGCTTAAGAGATATCGGGAACAAAAGCAAACTTCCAAAAAGAATTGGTCATAAACGCTCGCTAGTGGGTTTAAATCAATAATAATAATAATAATAATAATAATAATAATAATAATAATAATAATAATAGTGATCATCATCATCATCATAACAATAATAATCGTCATCATCATTTACTTCGACTTACTCCCGTTAATACTGGGGTCGCTAGAGCCACTCTGGCTCATTTTGGGTTTTCCTTGGGTTTTAAGACCGGCTCCCCTTGCTGACGCCATGTGGTTTTTCAGAGCCACCCTCAAGTTTACTAGGATTCGAATCTCGGTCGTCTGGATAGAAAGCTAGCAGCCAACCCTCTCCATTAATCACGCCTTCGATCAGCAGCAGTAGTAGTAATGATAATAATAATAATAATTATTATTATTATTTATTATTATTGTTGTTATGCAGAAGACGTGGTAGCTGAGATGCATTGTCACTTATGGTTAAGGTGACTATGTTTAGAATTCAAGTCACTGCATGTGAAATTTTTAAATGAAAAGTTACGCCCTTATGGTTCATATTGCATGTAAAACTGGAACCCAGTTGACATGATGATGGGATTATCAGTCACATAAACCAGCATTTTCTTCTTCTTCTTCTTCTTCTTCTTCTTCTTATTATTATTATTATTATTATTATTATTATTATTATTATTATTATTATTAACCTAAGTGTTATATTAAACAAATGCAGTATATTTTCCCAAAATAGCATAGGCCTATAGTACAATTTAACATATGTATCAAAATTATGTGTCAAATATAATCGAATCTGTCGTGAAAAGATCTCTATCACACTCTGAGTACAAAGAGGATAAGAGAGAGAGAGAGAGAGAGAGTACGTCGTAAACAAGAATCTCCTTGGTTTGTATTCAGCGTAAAGGCTCGGTTTTGCTCTCACACCCACGATAAGAATGGTGTCGAAATGGAAGGCTTTTAATTTACATTTCCAGTCCATTTTCTAATAATAATATGAGTGTTCAAATAAAAGACATACAAATTACTGCGTATTAAACGTATTTAATTAAAACTGTGGTTAAGATGTGAGGTCCCTTCGGTGGCAATTCTGGAAAACGTCAGTCGGTTATAAGACCATAACAGAATCAAAATAGAAGACTCATTAAAAATGTATGACTGTCACTTGGTGATATTCTTGTATCATTATGCCAAATGCTTCCGGTGCAAATGATTAATCACGTACACTTCTTGACACGAAAACTAAGCGGGCTTCTGGAACGGAAGAATCAATGTCAAACTTTCTATACCTCGTGTCATGCTACGATCATTCATAATAGAATATTTATTTAATATGCAACTTTTTCAAAGAACTTGGAAAGTGACAAGCTGCATTTACGGCATTGTGTAGCGAATATTAGCAATTGCAATGCTCAAAAATGTTTCGTATATAACGATTTCACACAGTGTATGTCGCGGTACCTCAAGCATGTTTACAGTACGCACTTTTAATCCAGTTCCTAAGGCGTATAGTGGCGGTAAACCCAACGAGTGAACGTTAACGAAATATGCAATGGAATGCTGTTCTCACCTCTTATATATTCAATGCCTAATAACAACTAAAAGGGAGCGGCACAACCTATTGAAATACCATTCTTGTTGGATGCTCTTCATTTGATCCATCTCACTTTACAATCGTTAGACGTATTATAGATTTTTTAATGCCGTTAAGCCTCGAAAGACCATGCGGCCAGCATTTACAGAGTAAGCATACATTTATGGTACATACATTTCGTGGTTGAAAAGAAAAAAGTCATACCTTATAAATTAATATTACAGTCTGATAAATATTGGCAAATTACAGCGCATAATTGTGGAATTAGTTTTGATAACAGGATGGCAACTGAAGTTGGAAGTGGGGTATTTAACTTCATCAAAGAAGAGTACAGATGGTTCTGCTGTTGGAAGTACTTCTGACATGACAGTATGATGTAGTTCAAGTCGGCTATTTCTCCAGGGTCTTCTGGGCAATGAGGGTTGTCGAAGACCGTAATCCTGTGTAGGTGACTTGGATAGCATCCGTGCCCCAGACTCATTCTTATTAAAGGTGTCTGCGAGTTAGTTTCAATTTCTTGAACCATATTTACGTTGGTATGGTGGGCTGAATTTTAGCAAAGTGCTTTCCTCTTGTAAGATGTGACATTTTCCAGTACTCAGACCATTCCCTGTAGACCTGTTGTTTGATTATGGGCAGGAAATCAGAATATAGTAACTGTTTGTAAAGGCGGAGTTCACAAGTTGTGGCTTCTTTCGCTAGCTGGTCTACTATCTCGTTCATCCTTATACCAGCGTGGCCTTTAATCCATAGGAGATGCACTTCCTGAGCTGCTTTCTGGGCGGTATAGATTAAGTTCAAAATGTCTAATATATACTGATATGTAGACAGGTCCCAACGAGAACTTTGTAGCTTTTGAATGACATTGTGAGTCAGAAAGTATTAGAATTTTGCGTAAGTGACGAATTCTATAGCTAATGGCTGAATGGATAGCTAAAATTTCTGCAGTAACAATAGACGTCCCTTGAGGTAAGGAGCAGTTTCTTGACATCTGAGTTGTAACACAAAAGAATGCATAAACCACGCCTGCAGTGGTCTTGGATCCGTCAGTTTAAAATATGAACAAAATTGGACCATGTGGTATTGAGAACAGCTGATAAACTTTCATTGATGGAAACACTATTAGTAATGAAGCATGGTGAGAACAATATGGAAGGTGTAAATATAAGAAGTTCGTACTTTAGTTGAAATACAGGAGTCTTTCAGACTAAAGTATGAGGAGAATCAAATGTTCGAAATTCTTGAAGCTTTCATACAATAATCTGGTCTGATGTTTCTGACCGATATTATTTTTGTCGATGGCCATTTGTAGTAGACTTAATTTGCAGTTTATTGGTCCCCAGTGTTCACTGGCGAATAAAGAAGGTATTCGCCAGATATTGTCTTCTTATCGTGAGAGGCATCTCCTTGGCTTCCGCTAGGAGTGCGTTCGTAGGAGTAGAATTCATTGCCCCTAGACACATTCGGAAAACACGATAATGTACTACATCAATTTTTCTGAGAACGTATTGTGGTGCATTTCCATAAAAAAAATGCTGTCGTAGTCTAATATGAGACGTATTAATGCTCGATACAGTACTAACAATCTTGTAGTGTCCGCACTCCACTAGATTCTAGAAACAGCTCGTAAAACATTCAAAACTTGTTACTAGGTGCTCGACGTGACTTCTCCAGGTAAGCTTACTATCGAGATGAAGTCCTGATAGTTTTCGCTGATGATTTTAGTGGGAAGGAGCACGGACCGAGGTGCATCATGTGTGAAGTATATGGAATCCTTTTTCGACTAAAAATAATAACAGTTGATTTCTCAGCAGATAAAGTGAGTCCTATTAAAGATTTAATGTAACCAAAGACAAGTCAATAAAAATATCCATTTCACTATACAATTGTTAGACGTATTAAAGATTTAAGGTCCGCCTCTGCGCTGTAGTTAGCGTGATTAGCTAGCACCCCTGCAGGTCCGGGTTCGATTTGCGACTCTGCCACGAAATTTGAAAAGTGGTATGAGGGCTGGAACGGGGTCCATTCAGCCTCGGGAGGTCAAATGAGTATAGGGGGCTTTGATTCCCACCTCAGGAATCCCCGAAGTGGTTTTCCATGGTTTCCCACTTCTCCTCCAGTCAAAAGCCGGGATAGTACCTAACTGAAAGGCACGGCCGCTTCCTTCCCTATTCCTTCTCTATCCCTTCCAATCTTCCCATCCCAAGTGAGGCCACCTGGGCAAGGTACTGGTCCTCCTTCCTAGTTATATCCCCCGATCCAGTCTCACGCTCCAGGACACTGAGCTTGAGGCGGTAGAGGTACAATCCATCACTGAGTCCGAGGGAAAAACAACCCTGGAGGGTAAACGGATTAAGAAAGAAGAAAGAAAGATTAAAGAATCAAAGACAATCCAATGAAAAATATTATATGAATCCTATCTACATTTTGGGTAGCTCGGCTGCTTAGCCGAAGCGGTAAAGGCGTGCTCGATTCGTCTGTAAGGACGAAAGTTCAATTCCCTGTCAGAAAGTTTAAAATTTTAAGAAACGAGATTTCCGCTCCCCAAGAGGACAATGGCCCTAAGGGTAAATCAGCCTACGTCTAAAAGGTTCATTCTTGGGGGCAAAGGAGGCCGTACATACAGTGGAGCTACCCGGCTTAGTGCCGAGGTTACCGATAGGGAAACCTTTACCTTTACCTTCCGCTTCTCCAAAGGCCGTCATGGATCTGTTTGGAGACGACTTCGCTTCTTTTTGTGTTTGTTTGTTTGTTTCAGAGATCAGAAATGGTAAATAGTGAGTTAGGCTAAAATTATCTCATATTGTATAACTTGCAAACAAACAAACAAGGTCAACAGTTTCACACGGGACTTGAACCATTGGGTATAGCTATTTCAGAAATGTCACCTGCATTTATCGGGATTCAAGCCATGGTCACCTTGGTGTGAAGTTATACACCAAATTAAGACAGCACGGCTGGAGCAATATTTTATAACAATCTAGGCGTAGAGTTATTTCAGCATGTGTTTGGTTTAAATCATTTGCAATCTACAGGACAGCAAGTAAATCAGTTTCTTTGAAAAATTATATCCTGACTTACTACGGTTTTTTTATTATTTCTTTATTGCTACTAACAGAAGCTTGCTACTGTAATATCATTACGAGAAAGGTATCGGTTGTTGTAATAATAGTGGCGTGTGGCCTCCGGAGAGTCCTGGTGCAGGTCTTTCGAGTTGACGCCGTATAGGCGACCTGCGGAAAACGTTACAAATACCCCGAGCCATAGGAATTAACTAATGAAAGTTAAAATCCCAGACCCGACCGAGAAGCGAACCCGGGACCCTTGATCCAAAGGCTAGCATGCTAACCATTTAGCCATAGTCAAAATGTAAGCAAGCAAACTTTTAGTTTTATGTGACTATTGATATCGCAATCATAGCCATTCGACCTCCAGATTTACGTGGAATCCGAACCACTGGGACATGAATCTTTATTTCAAAAAGCTAATATGCATTGGCCGGGATTCAAACCGTGGCCGCCTTGGTAAGAAAACAGTGGCTCTGCTATCTACCATCACGCCCTAAAACATGTAAGCAAAACCCATTTAAATGTATTGGTATTTGAGGTTATGGTGTCAGCTTCCATAATGTTGACACGTTGATATTTAGTAGGTATGATATAAAAGCGGAACTGTGAGGAGTACAGTTCTCTTGAACGAATACTTATTGCTGACTTCCTTCCTTCCTTCCTTCCTTCCTTCCTTCCTTCCTTCCTTCCTTCCTCCGCTAATAAGCAGCGTTTGGTGGTCCACCTAAGCACTGGCCGTGTCTAATGTTGCTTGTCAGAGGACGCAATTTGTCAATAAATCAACAAATGTATCTAGGATGCAGTGATCAGTTCCAATTTTAACTTTGAACTGGAACATTTCGTAACGTTCCTATTGGAATGACCTAGAAACTTGTTAATTGTGGTAATAATTAGTTTAAGATGTTGAAGCTGCAGAGCTCTCTGGCAGCAGGGGAGCAAGGCTCGGGCTATTTCCGTCAGTGCCGCCTGCGGGCCATGCATCCAAAGAAGACGTGCTCAAGAACGCTCTAAAAATACGCTTCGACGACCCATATTTTGGGACGAGGATTAACACTGCTAACTCTACACCTACAGAGTTTCTGAAATATTCACTTGCTAGGAAATGTTCGCCAAAGAGTGCTGAATACGCCGCATCTCAACTCCCTAGCTTACTAAGACTCAAAGCTCTCAAGTTACATATCAGACTCGTCGCTTTTATTTTTCCTTCCATTTATTCCTCTTTATTGTCTTCTTTCCTCTAATTTCGATATTTTAAAAAAAAACGTTACCCTATCTTCTAACCGACAGCTGGGTTAATCAAAGATAGTAACTATTTTACACAGAAATTTTATGTTATTTCAAGTATTAAATATAAAATAATCGTTCATTAATGGGCACCTAACAAGTTGGCCGTGCGGTTAGCGTCACAAAGCTGTGAGCTTTTATTCGGGAGATAGTGGGTTCGAACTGCACTGCCGACAGCACTAAAGAAGGTTTTCCGTGGTTTCCCATTTGCACACCAGAAAAATGCTGGGGCTATACCTTAATTAAGGCCACGGCCGATTCTTTCCCACTCCTAGGCCTTTCCTATCCCATCGTCGCCATAAGACCTAGCTGTGTCTATGCGACGTAAAACAAATTGTAAACAATCATTAAAGGACTTGGCCTGCCAAGACGACTGCTGCGCAGTATTGTTTGGTTTTCGTGACCGGATCCACTGCATCTCGTATGAAATAGCTACTCGGTTTGGCCCATAACGCTGACTCCTCAGTCCAGAATTAAAATCCCTCCATCTAAGAGGCAGGCATGCTACCCTTAAAATGTATGTTCGATATACGGTTGTATGTATGTATGTATGTATGTATGTATGTATGTATGTATGTATGTATGTATGTATGTATGTATGTATGTATGTATGTATGTATGTATGTATGTATGTATGTATATTGGATGGTTGGTTGTTTCGTTGATTGATTGGTTTATTGCTTCGTTGGTTGAGCTAACAACCCGAAGGTTGCCTGGATCCTTCAGACGTGCCATCAATATATATGGTGTTATAGTACAAACGCAGTGTTCGAGAGGTGTACTCAGCTTGGAGTTAAACGTGGTAAAATAACCGACCCTTCCCTTCATGCCCTAACCAGAATGGATTGTAAGTAGGTAGCAATTGCTTTCCTCTTTGACGCGATGTCAATTGAGATTTATCGTCTGAAAATAGCACAGTAGTAGGCCCTATCACCTAGGACCATAATAATAGAGGTCACGTATATTATATTATATTATATTATATTATATTATATTATATTATATTATATTATATTATATTATATTATATTATATTATATTATATTATATTATATTATATTATATTATATTATATTATATTATATTATATTATATTATATTCGAAGGCAAATTGTGTTACCAAATCTGTATATTTGGCGAGGCAAGTTAAGATATGGGTTTCGTTTCTGTAACAGTCAAAATTGGTAATATAGACTTCTTCTTGTAAACAGGCCTCTATGTAATAAATTAACAAAATTTGACTAATTAAGATCCATTTTCTTTTATCTGAAATGCAACAGATTTTACTGTAACTTATAACCGTGCCAATAAGGAAGATGCACCCAATATTCAAGCGAAGTATCGAATGAAGGAATGAAGTCAAAGTTAATGCTGGGGTATAGGTACAACATCTGATGCAATAATACTACACTGCTTGAATATATCTATTCCTCTCCATTTACCAAAGAATTAAGAAAGTCGAAATCAGAATATGTTGATCGAAAATCTATTTCATCATCTCATCGTTCACCGCCCTCCGTGATTTCCCACGAGTGGCATCACATGAAGGTCCTCGAAAATGAAAAGTGTTATCCTCAATAAAAGAAGAATGTAGGGGTAGGAAAAACGCAAATGTGTGAAGGAAGGAAAACTGCGAAACTTCCCAGCCCTGTAGATGGGAAAAATACCAAGTAAGTGGAAGCAATGACAGTGCTGTAATCCAGTTCTTCAATCGGGCCGAACTCGCATACACTGTGCATATATCGAGGTATGCAGAAGAGGTTGTGAACTGTACTTTACACTATGTTCCTCAATTTTCCGCGTATTCTTATTTATCGGTCATTCTGTATATAATGGCTGGAGTCAAACCAAGGAAGGTTTACTCGCTCCTGAATGATTCCGATTTCAGTATCCTATGAGCTTGTTATTGCTTGACATTATCGGTATCAATAGATAAATGGAATATAAAGGCAATGAATTACTACATCACGTCCATACACTCACTACACAGTTACCTCAGGTGAAGGTGCTCCATTTGCCACGTCGCTTGCTTAATTCTCCTCATCCAGTACGGATTTAATTCTTGTTATTGCACAGATTACTTCGACATGTCAGACTTCCAATGAGTGTTAGTAATGCTACGTCTTTTACCCTTATAAACATCCAGTAACAGTCACAGTGATTATGTAAATCAAACAAGATTCTTCCGCACATTTCGTCTCCAGATATTCACATTTGAAATCCAGGATCTCAGACCAAAAACACGTGTAAAATGAAAGTTGAAATGATATTACGGGATATTTCTATAGTTATCAGCGTTGTGTCATGAATATTTCACGGGTAAGGGTGAAGAGCACTTCTTCAGTAACACAGTAGGGAGCACAACGCCTACTAATCGTAGCATGAACGCTGGTCTGGATATTCCAGAGTATTCAGTAAACAATTCGCTCTCCACTTAGTATTTATCAGTGTATGAATGTTGACGACAGCTGAATTTTCACATCTATTTCTTTCACCAATCTCCAATCATGATATATACACGGACCAGCGGTTGTACGCTCTGGGCACACAAACCTCTCGCCCAATACGAAAATGCCTTAATGCACATACATTCCGCACAAAGACACACGTAAGTATTCTTCCTGAATTGTGGTTACTCCTCCATAACAAAATCACAAATAGTACAAATTAAACCCATGGCCCAATTGAACATTATATTTAATAGAATTGTACTTCCTGGTTGTATTACAGGTGTCCGTTTTCTACAGTTGGTATCTCCTCTTTGCAGATTCACTATATCTGTACTTCCCTTCCTAATAAGTAATACAATGCATTACGCAGATGCGTAAATAACATCTTCCCAATAGTCATATATCCCTTAACATAAACTTAGGTCACAAAATGAGATGTGACAACCATGGCATATATGCCGGTCTCTCACTAACGGAGGATTGGATCATGACAAAGAAGGCATTTTTAACGTACAAATGAATATTTTCCACAAAATCACTAGATTTAGTCCCCGTAGCCGTTGAAGGCACAGCTACAGATACATTTCAAAGTGTAACACTAGCACAATGATGCACTGCACTCCATCACACGGTATCTTCCTCACTCACTGTCACTGTTACACTTACTTTAAGGCTACTTCGTTAGACTTGCGTTCCTTTAGTCGTTGATGTAAAAAGCGGCTTTAAACATGACTTTTCATAAGAAAATAAATGTGTATAAAACAGTACGAGGGTCTGATGGTGGTCCTTACCTGTTGGGATGGCCGAGCGGTCGGCGGTAGCGAGTGCAAGCGCGAACCAACTAGCAAGAGCGCACGCCGTCCCAGCCACCAGAGACGCCGTCCGCCCGGGCTGGCGACGCCCCAGGACCCAAAAATGGCAAGCCCTGCCCCTCTCATGCCGCCCTTATTTTGGAACACACTTTAATTTCGCGGCGCTGCTTCAGACCGCAGTCTGTAGCACTACACCCCTACTGTACCCCCACTCAAACTCTTCCCCTACCCCAGCTCCTACCGACATTCTTAACCCCCACTTCTCACACCTCGACAAGCCCACGCGTATGACACAATCGACGAGACTTTAATAAATACCTAAACACATGAGATGTTTTTCTAGAATTCGAGTAGAAACACTAACCCGAGAGTCAGCAAGGCGTGGACGTTTACAGCAGAACAAGATTAAACCAATTCCTAGCTAAATATAGACGCGTCGGTGTGGTTAGCAGCGCTCACCACTTTGAAACTCACTTCATATTCTTCGCGATAAGAAAATAGTAGAGCACATTTATCGCACTTAAACTCTGCCCTCTGTCTGCAATCGCTGTCTGCTGGATAGAGAGTCTGATGTGATGACAGTTCGATTCCTGGTTGTCTCTGATTCCCTCATTAACCATCGGAGTGTGTGGAATACTCTGTCCCGTGAATACACCTTATACAAAATCTAGCGACCCTGTCCTTTGAAACTGTAAATTAAAGGGACAGTCTGGAGACGAACAGATTTTTTACCTAATGTATAGAAAAGGTATTCCCAAAACTTATTAGAGAAGTCGTTTTTAACAGTCCATCAAAAAAGAACTGAAAATTGTAAATCCATGTCGTTGTTCCATTGTAATTGTATTGAAAAACTGATTTTAGTACAAAAGACATGTTCAGAAAATACGGGAGATAGTGGATTCGAACCCCACTGTCGGCAGCTCTGAAGATGGTTTTCCGTGGTTTCCCCTTTTCACACCCGGCAAATGCTGGGACTGTACCTTAATCAAGGCCACGGCTGATTCCTTTCCACTCCTAGCCCTTTCCTATACCACCGTCGCCATAAGACCTATCTGCGTCGGTGCAACGTAAAACAAATAGCAAAAATATAAAGAAAATACGGTATATTGATTGTTCTGCATATAATTTATATTCAAAGTTATATTGTATTCAAAAAAACTATTTTTAATTAAAATTTAGAGCATAATATTCTGGTCAAAATGAAATTAAGTTCTGCAAAATTAAACGGAATATTACAGGAGAGAAATGAAATGCAATATGTAACATTGCAAATTTGAGAGAAAGCAAACCAAGTTTATTTAATATTCACGACCGCATTGCACTTGAAATACACTTTCAGCTTTACTGGCACGTAAAAGAACTCCTGCGGGACTAAATTCCGGCACCTCGGCGTCTCCGAAAACCGTAAAGGTAGTTAATGGGACGTAAAGCAAATAGCATTATTATTATTATTATTATTATTATTATTATTATTATTATTATTATTATTATTATTATTATTATTATTATTATTACACTTTCAGCTTACTAGCTCGTGATGAATGGTACATGTTGAAGAGCGGATAAGTGCAGAACCAAAGTGGCCAACCGGACACCAGCGAGATTCGAAACCAACAATCTTCCGATTTCCCGTCGGATGCTCTAACGTTTGAGCTATGGTGGCCTAGATAATATTTGTTCTGTTGGATAGTTTCTGAGCTACAGGTGTGACACTACAGCCAACACAGCTGTAGAGTGCGTGCTTGTCGCCCACTGTGGGCCAGTTCACGACGGCATTGTCCTTGAATACCTCACATTAACCACATGGCACTAGTTCTGACGGACCTTGGCCTACCGAGTGACCGCTGCACATCCCGAAGGCCTGTAGATTATGAGGTGATGCGTGGTCAGCACGACGAATCCTCTCGGTCGTTATTCTTGGTTTTCTAGACCGGGGTCGTCATCTCAACTGCAAATCGTTTTGTTCTGACGTTGGCTGAGTGGAGCTCGAACTAGCCCTCAGATCCAGGTAGAAATCCCTGACCTGGCCGAGGATCGAACCCGGCGCCTACGAGTAAGAGGCAGGTTGTCTAACCCTAGACCGCGGGCTGACGTACTTGAAAATACATGTTTAATTAACTCACGTTGAGGGCCGCCCCTGTGGTGTAGTGGTTAGCGTGATTAGTTGACACCCCCAGAGGTCCGGAATCGGTTCCCGGCTATGCCACGAAATTTTAAAAGTGGTACGAGGGCTGGAACAGGATCCGCTCAGCCCCGGGAGGTTCAATTCCCACCTCAGCCATCCTCGAAGTGGTTTTCCTCGAGGTTTCCCACTTCTCCTCCTGACAAATATCGGGATGGTACCTAACTTAAGGTCACAGCCTCTTCCTTGTCTACCCCTTCCGATCTCCCCATCCCCCCCTCCACGACGTCCCTGTTCAGCATAGTAGGTGAGGCCGCCTGAGCGAGGTACTGCTCCTCCTCCCCAGTTCAACCCCCGATCCAAAGTCTCACGCTCCAGGACACTGCATTTGAGGCGGTGAAGGTGGAATCCCTCGCTATGCCCGAGGGAAAAACTAACCCTAGAGGGTACACAGATTAAGAAAGAAAAAAAACTCACGTTGAGTGCATATCATGGTACAAGCTGAAGAGATGTTAAGTACAGAACAAAAATGGCCTTCTGGATACCAGTGGAATCCGAACGTACAATCTTCCGATTTCGCGTCGAATGCTCTACCGTTTAAATTATGGTGGTTTATGACATATTTGTTCTGTCGGAAACAATCTGAGCTACAGGTCTGATACGACTGTAGAGTGCGCCCCATGTTTGTTCTGTTCTTAACATATCTTCAGTATGTACTCAACATGAAAATAAGTTCTAAAACAAAGTTATATGTAGATTTATGTGATAAATCGTTTACGTAAAAGTTTCCAAAAACATATGTTTTCATTTTTTTAAATTTCGTGTGGTGCGTGAGTTTCAGGCATGTTGGGGACAGAAAAACACCCAGTCCCCAAGCCAAGAGAATTAAGCATTTAAGGTTAAAATCTCCGACTCGGCCGGGAATCAAGCCCGGGGCCCTCTGAACCGAAGAGCACTACGCTGACCATTCAACTAAGGAGTCGGTCATGTGCTCATTAGGTTTACCTAATATTATGTCCTCGGACACTCCCGGTACTAAAAGCCTTACGCCACTTCATTTTATCTAACATTTATTTAACATGGATGAACGCGTGACGCCCCAAGCCTCCTCTGTGTGGCATTGTCTCTCACTTTTCACCAAAGCAGCCGTTGTACGAATGCCGATCAATGCAAGTGTCGGGATTTGGAATTGAAAAGCCACTCCCTTGTGATTCGGATTCCTCGTAAAACTGGATGCCTCAAGACTAGAGAAAGCTTTATCATCTAAAGCGAGCTTGTAGTTCTATGTGACTTCTGATATCGAGATCATAGCCGTGACATCTCCAACACCACAAGGACACGCCTTTTCGTTAATTTTCTTTATCTAAAGTCTTTTTGGTTTTGTAACATCGGGATGTCGGAAATGCGTCCGCAGAAGCTTGTGAAAGTATCTTAACACTACGGCATGGAGTTGTTATGTTCTACAACTTGTCGCCTTGACCCCCTCTGCCTTCTTTTAGCCTGCAGGGCCAATTCCATTATTCTCCCACGTAACATATCCTCCTCCGTTTGTCTCTCATGACTCCAGCACCGAAGTAACTTCCTTCCATTGCTCCTTTCCTCTTTGTACCAGCAATCATTCTTGCAACATTCGTGTCTATTATTTTCAATTTATGAATAAGATACCCCAAGTTCACCCAGCTTTCACTCACATGCAGCAAAGCTGCCCTGAAAACAGACCAATGTAAAAATACTTTCGTCCATATCGTACGATGTTGGCATGTAAACAATATTTGGTGCTACCTGTGTTATTTCTTTCTTTTTTCTTTCTTTCTTTCTTTCTTTCTTTCTTTCTTTCTTTCTTTCTTAATCTGCCTACCCTCCAGGGTCGGTTTTTTTTTTCCTCGGACTCAGCGAGAGATCCCGCCTTTGCCGCCCCAAGGGCAGTGTCCTGGACCTTCAGACTTTGGGTCGGGGGATACAACTGTGGAGAATGACCAGTACATCGCCCAGGCGGCCTCACCTGCTATGCTGAACAGGGGCCTTGTGAGGGTATGGGAAGACTGGAAGGGATAGACAAGGAAGAGGGAAGGATGAGGTCGTGGCCTTAAGTTAGGTACCATCCCGGCATTTGCCTGGAGGAGAAGTGGGAAACAACGGAAAACCACTTCCAGGATGGCTGAGGTGGGAATCGAACCCACCTTTGCTCAGTTGACCTCCCGAGGCTGAGTGGACCCCGTTCCAGCCATCGTAACACTTTTCAAATTTCGTGGCAGAGCCGGGAATCGAACCCGGGCCTCCGGGGCTGGCAGCTAATCACGCTAACCACTACACCACAGAGGCGGATTCATGTGTTATTTACCTTATTAAATTTATTAGAACTCAGTAGTAGATCGCCCAATAGAACTCTGGCTTCTGTGTCATGTGTTAGAGCAAAATTGAACGTCGATATTGATGAAATAGACAACCTAAATAGTACCAATGAAAATGTCTGGACACGATGGTTGAGACCATATTATTATTCATGTTATAATAATAATAATAATAATAATAATAATAATAATAATAATAATAATAATAATAATAATAATAATAATAATAATAATAATAATAATAATGTTAAGGTGTGGTGAATTCAATTATTTTGCCCCTTCGAACAACTATCAAAACTAGTCACTAAGATATCATCCTACAAGATCCTGAAGTTGAAATAAGAAGAATACATGGGAACCTACTTCATACATAACTTAAAAACTCAATTTTTGAATGGACCGCCATCTTTACCAAAATTCGTCTAATACGTTTTATTAGTACCAATGAGTTGGAACAACAGGGAGTTATATTTGGCCATCGTCCGCAATGATCGCATTCTGCGTTGGCACAAGCCCACGCCAAACGTCTTTCATGATAACAAACAGTTCTCTCGCTGATTACAGCACTTGCTTTTTTTTTTTTTTTTTTTACGTCGCTCCGGCACAGATAGGTCGTATGGCGACAATGGGACAGGAAAAAGGTACAGCTCCAGCATTTGCCTGGTGTGATAATGGAAAACCACAGATAACCATCTTCAGGGCTGCGAAGAGTGGGGTTCGAACTGGATACTGCACTTAAGCGACTGCAGCTATCGAGCTCGGTACTGCACTTGAATAGCAAGTCACAGTTTATTGGAGAGCAAGCATAATTTTTATCTTGACGTTGTTAGAACTCAGGCCACAATTCGGTCTTTTTGGTCTTTGTTCTGTTACTTATACAGTCTGTTGGTGTACTAGTGTGTTAGTGAAGTCAATTTCATGCTTTGTATTGAAAGCACGGGGAATTTTTGTATACGACACTTGTGTAACAACAAGATCATATAGAGAAGACTGAAGGTGGCATTTCGAAAAATATTAAAGCGAACGATTCTTTATGATAAAGGTCACGGTTAAAAGTAGGAGAAATGAGTAGGCCGAGACTATATATCCTCAATACTTCACTTTTAAACGGGAAACTTGGAATAGAAATAGAAACAGGAAGAAAATTTCTAATACTGTGTTTTGTTTTACTCTGGCCTTGTTTCCTACTTCGGACGCCAAGTTAGTGCTCTGGGAGGAGCTCCAACACTCTTCCTGGCAGTCCACAGACAGAGCTTGTCGTAATTTCTGCTGCTCAGCTGTAGCACAAAGTAGAATATGCTTCAAAATGTAAATGGATATCGAACAGTAGAATGTATATAGAAGATAGATTCTTTCTTTCTTTCTTTCTTTCTTTCTTTCTTTCTTTCTTTCTTTCTTTCTTTCTTTCCTTCTTTCTTAATCTGTTTACCGTCCAGGGTTGGTTTTTCCTTCGGACTCAGCGAGGGATCCCACCTCTACCGCCTTAAGGGAAGTGTCCTGGAGCGTGAGAATTTGGGTCAGGGTGATAAAACTGGGAAGGATAACCAGTAACTCGCCCAGGCGGCCTCAACTGCTATGCTAAACAGGGGCTTTGTTGGGGAATGGGAAGATTGGAAACGATAGACAAGGAAGAGGGAAGGAAGCGGCCGTGGCCTTAAGTTAGGTACCATCCCGGCATTTGCCTGGAGGAGAATTGGGAAACCACGGAAAACCACTTCCAGGATGGCTGAGGAGGGAATTGACCCCACCCCCTCTGCTCAGTTGACCTCCCGAAGCTGAGTTCCAGCCCTCGTACCACTTTTCAAATTTTGTGGCAGAGCCGGGAAACGAACCCGGGCCTCCGGGGGTGGCAGCTAATCACATTAACCACTACACCACAGAGGCAGACATAGAAGATAGATTTTGATAAAAATAAATCAAGTGTTTAGGAACGTTTAATGAATGATCAACCTATCTCCTACTTTGTTTGTTGTAATAACAATTTAAAGGCGATCATGCAATATACATACGATAGCTCCCCGGGGCTTACCAGGAAGTTCCAGCTTGTGCCAGTTTCCTTTTGTCGTCTTTCTCTGTGACACCTCCTTTGTTCAACTTTACTTATATTTCAGTCTCGTTGGCATTAAGGCATATTTCTAAAATTAAATCATGTGTCCGACTCCTTGGCTGAATGGTCAGCGTACTCCCCTTCGGTTCAGAGGGTCCCGGGTTCGATTTCCGGCCGCATCGGGGATTTTAATCGCTTCTGATTAATTCTTCTAAGTCGAAGACCGGGTGTTTGTGTCTGTCCCAACACTCTCCTCTTCATATTCACACAACACCCCACACCAACAACAACCACCACAGAAACACGCAATAGAGATTACATCCCTCCATATCGAATTGGCTTCAGGAAAGGCATCCGGCCGTAAAGCAAGGCCAAATCCACATGTGCGACCCCACAAGGTGTGGAAACAAGCGATAGAAGAAGAAGAAGACTAAAATTAAATCATGTCAACTTGTTGTGCTTGTTATTGGCTTACAACTAAGTCAGATCCCTTTCATCTTACACTCACGACTAGTGCATATGAATGTTATGAAAGGTGCTATGCATAGGGTTGGTCGTGCTGGTCCAGTGAGGAAAACAATGGCAAAATACCTCACACATCATGGCTTGTACACCTCACAATGCCGCCGCCATCGGCTTTTGCTGTTTTGCTCATCATCATCTTTTTCCATAATAATAATAATAATAATAATAATAATAATAATAATAATAATAATAATAATAATAATAATAATAATAATAATAATCGTATGGCATCAGCTACCGTGTGCAGACATTTCGATTTGACGCCATCTGGCTGTCTGCTCGTCAATTTTGACGTTCCGTTTTACTCAAGGCCCACTAGATGGCAGAGAGAGTAAACCGGATCTCTCTTGGGCGTGGGCGACTATGGCTGAGATTTAATGAATTTTGTCGAGTAGATACCAAATGTATCACCAGAGATCTTTTACATGCCGACATCATATGACATGGAGTGTCGAATGGACTTTTTTCCGCCCTTCAAAAATCCAACTACCTCTGCCGGGTTTGAAGCCGCTATCTTTAGATCCGGAGGCCGACACTCTACCATTATAATTTCCCATTATCCAGCTGTAGCCGAGTAGGGGCAAATATGGTTCCTCTCCACTTTCTTCGGTCTTTCCACCACTCCTCCTCCAACACTGTGTCCCAGTCCAGGTTTCTTTCTATAATGCTGCGTTGGATGGTATCCTTCCATCTCAACTGTGGTCGTCCGCGGCCTCTCCTTCCTTGCATTTGCATTTCCATCGCCTTTTTTTTATTATTATTATTATTTCATCACTCATTCACTTTATGTGCCCAAACCATCTTAATCGGCTCTTCTCTATTCTATCATGTTTTCCACTCCAATTTCTTCCCGGATTTTCTCATTCCTTACTTTGTCTCCTCTATTCTTCTGTATCATACTCTTCAAGAACTTCATTTCGGCTGCCTGTATTCGACTCTCGTCCTTCTTTGTCATTGTCCAAGTTTTTGCTCTGTAAGTTGTTGATAAATGAAAACCTACAACCTGTTTTCCAGTCATTGACCGGGTCAGGGATGTAATGAATGAACCATATATAGGTTATTATTGCAATGGGGTCGCCACTCCCAAGGCGATTATTAATGACTGATAAATGCTATGAAATGATAATGGAGAGTGTTGCTGGAATGAAAGATGACAGGGAAAACCGGAGTATCCGGAGAAAAACCTGTCCCGTCTCCGCTTTGTCCAGCACAAGTCTCATATGGAGGTACCGGGATTTGAACCACGGTATCCAGCGATGAGAGGCCGACGCGCTGCCGTTTGAGCCACGGAGGCTCCCAGTAAGTTGTTATGGGTACGTAATAATAATAATTTCGTGTGGCTATTTCTAGCCGAGTGCAGCCCTTGTACGGCAGACCCTCCGATGAGGGTGGGCGGCATCTGCCATTTGTAGGTAACTGCGTGTTATTGTGGTGGAGGATAGTGTCATGTGTGGTGTGTGAGTTGCAGAGATGTTGGGGACAGCACAAACACCCAGCCCCCGGGCCATTGGAATTAACCAATTAAGGTTAAAATCCCCGACCCTGCCGGGAATCGAACCCGGGACCCTCTGAACCGAAGGCCAGTACGCTGACCATTCAGCCAACGAGTCGGATATGGGTACGTAATACATCTTGTACATAATTTCCTTTGCTTCCATTGGCACATCTGTGTCCAATAACATGTTTCTTACACTATGATAGAAACCGCTTCCAGCTTGAATCCTCTTACTAATTTCAGCACCCAGTCGAACATTCTCCATTAATTCACTCCCCAGGTATTTGAACGTCTCCACTAATTCCAGGGGCTTGTTTGCAAGTCTAATCTGACCTTTCCCTTATTTCTCCCCTCTTTTCATAACAAGGGTTTTACTCTTTTCTACACTTATTTTCAATCCAGATTCTTTGATCTTCCCGTTCACCACATCCAACTGTTCTTGAACATTCATGTCCTCTTCTCCCCAAATCACAATATAAGCTGCAAATAACAACATGTTCATTTCTCTTCCTCCATATGCGGCTTTTGCTGTTCTCATAATGTCATCCATTACTATTGTAAACAGGATTGGCGATAGAACATTTCCCTGTCTCAGCCCACAAGTTAGTTTGAACCAGCTTGTCCTGCCAACTTGTGTTTTCAAGCAACTACAACATTCCTTGTACATTGCCATGATCATTTTAATTAATCCCTGTCCAATTCTTTCTTGCACCAGACTGTCCCAAACTTTAGTCCTGGGGACACTGTCATATGCCTTTTCAATGTCAATGAATGTAATTACCATAGCATTACCATACACCCATTGCTTTTCTATTAGTTATCTCATAACGAAAATGGGCTCTATTATTGACCTTCCACTTCCTAAACCAAACTTATTTCCCTGTATCTGATTTTCAACCCTCAACCTTATCCTACTTCCCAGTATCCTCTCCATGTAGTTCTTCAATACTTTCTTATCGCCTTTCTTGAAAATTGGGATGATTATTCCATTTTTCCAATCCTCAGAGACCTCCTTATTCTCCCAGATAATCCTGAGAACTCGATATGTTCACTGCAGGCCTACAGCTCCAGCTCCTTTATCATCTCCACTGAAATTTCATCTATTCCAGCAGTTTTTCCATTCTTCATCTTTCTTACTGCCACTTCAATTACATTCATTATCATTTCTTTATCCATTTCCTGGTGGTCCATTAAATGACTGTCATTAGTTCTCCCGTTCAGTAACTTCTTAAAATACTCTCTCCATCTATTTCTTATTTCTTCTGGCTTTGTTGATATTATGCCGCCTTCATCCTTCACAAATCTGGTGTTTACTTGATCCCTCTTTTTGTTTCTAGATACCATACAATAATTTCTTGCTACCCTGCATATCATCTCTCAATTTCTGTGTGAATAAGGCCCAGATTTTCCTCTTTTCTTCCTCCACTACTTTCTTGGCCAAATTCTTTGCCCCCACATATTTTCTTCTACTTTCTTCAGTCTTAGATGTTTTCCATGCTTTGCATGCCATTTTCTTTTCCTTCACTTTAATCTTTACCTTATCATTCCACCTGTGTGTCTCTTTGTCTTTCACATTTCCTGATGTTCTACCACACACCTTTTCTGCACATCCAGTCAGTGCTTCCTTAAATCTTTTTCATTCATCTTCAACACTCCCATCTCTGTCCTGGGTACCAAGGGTATTATTTCCCTTCGAAATTCTTCTTGTATGCTTTCCTTCTTCAATATCCATGATTTAATTTTCTCTCTTCTTAATGGGGTTTTTTCAATCTTTCCCACTTTCAATTTTCCTATCACAACTCTATGATCTCCACCAAAGGCTTCTTCAGGCATGGCTGTAACATCTAAAAGGTTCTTCCGGTGTTCTTTCTCTATGATTATATAATCAATCATGGTCTCCCCAACCATACCTTGTAATCTTCTGACTGTTCTTCTTCCAAAACCACGTGTTTCCAACAATCATTTGGTTCCTCATGCAAAAATCCACCAACAACTCACCTTCTGGATTTACATTTCCATATCCAAAGGGCCCTACAACATCTTCCTTTCCTTGTCTTTCCATTCCAACTTATGCATTTAGAGCTCCCGTCAATAGCAGTTCCGTATCTTCTATCTGACTCTCCACTTCCTCTAAAATGTCCTCTAGATGTTCATTTATGCAACCCCTCTGTGGAGCATGCAACTGAAATAGATATTTCATGCCATTTACAAACTGGAGTCTCATCACCATCATCCTATCGCTGACACATTTTGTAGATTCCACACATTCTTGGATTTCTTTTCTAAGTATGATGGCCACTTCATTTTTTTGCTCCAGGCCCTCCACTGTAATACAACCTGTATCCTTCTTTCGGAGTGATCTCTGCCGTACCCCTCTTCTTGGTCTCACACAGTCCAAGTATGGCTATATCATTTTCTTTCATGAAGTCAGCCAGTTCTTTTGTCTTTCCCGTCAGTGTCAGGACATTTACTGTCGTAATCTTGATGTAGTTTGGTCCTGGTTGCCCACTTCGTACAGTTCTTCCAGCACCCAAAGAGCTGCGCGTCGCTTTTAGCAGGGGACACCCTAACCTTTTCCGAGGCACCATATCCGCTTTATCCATATAGGCTATTGTTACGATGGGCTCGCCACACTCAAAAGCATTTTATACCTACTGCCAGGTTCAAAATTAGGCCGCCCCTAACATGGAGACAGACGCCTTTTGTAACCGTTCCTCTGGAGTAGAGACGCTACGGGTTTGCCCCTTCCGCCATCTCCACCGTACCGAAGTTCATCTTCTCCGCCGTAGATGCCGCTGAGGACTTCAGCCATAACCCAGGGCAAGGGCCCTCCATATTTATGACCCCTGGAGAGAGGGTGCCCCAGTATTTTAAAGCCAACAGTAAAGTATTATGTCTTGTAGTTATGTTTGAGAGATATAAACATCGAGGTCATCATTCACATTCCTAAAGGAGGAGGAGAAGTGGAGAAAAAAGAAGAAGAAGTGTCCCCAACCTATGAATATTCTTGCTATCGACTTAAGAAATTAATAGTGTCATTAAAGGTGGGAAGAAGCCTCCGTGGCTCGGGCGAAAGCGAATCGGTCTTTCACCGCTGGATTCCGTGGTTCAAAACCCGGTCACTCCATGTGAGATTTGTGCTGGGCAAAGCGGAGGCGGGACAGGTTTTTCTCCCAGTACACCGGTTTTCCCTGTCATCTGTCGTCTTTCATTCCAGCAACACTCTCCACTATAACAAATGGCGTATGGACTCCGGAGAGGCCTGGTGCACGTCTCTTTCTAGTAGACGGCCTATTAGGCGACCTGCATGTCTGTGAAGATGAGGGCCCTACCTAGGAGGATTTCTAATGTTGAATACGCCACACACACCCAGCCCCTGAGCCATTGGAATTAACCCATTAAGGTTAAAATCCGCGACCCGGCCGGGAATCGAACCCGGGACCCTCTGAACCGAAGGCCAGTACGCTGACCATTCAGCCAACGAGTCGGACACTCTCCACTATTATATCATTTCATCCGTCACTCATCATTCATTGCCCCAGAGGAGTGCGACAGGCTTCGGCAGTCGGCACAGTTCCTATCCTCGCCACTAGATAGGGGATTCGTTCATTCCATTCCAGACCCAGTTAAAACCGGATACAGGCTGTGGATTTTCATTAAAGGTGGGGAATAAAATTTACTAGGTCTCACATACTTCAGAAGTGTCGAGACCACAGGTCGGATGGGAAATACAGTTTACAGAAGAGGAGTCTCACTAAAGTAAGTGGAATTTATATCGGAATCAGGAAGAGAACCATGGCTGTCACACATCTCTCATAAAGTGTTATACCCTAAAGAGTATCTGCCCATTCAACTACGCATGATGAAGATCATCCATACCTAAACATGACCATCTCGTTTATGTACTAGCCAAAGCACCCGTTCTTCTTATGGATTTATGAGAAAGGATTTAAATGTTTACATTAAGGTGGCCCGCAAGTACTGTATATGTGTGTCTTGCAGCATGCTCATGTAGACAATAATTACGACCTTCTGATCAGGTACATAGATACAGTATATAGGTTATGCTCACTCGACACTCGAGAGCGAGATCGCACAGGAAAGATTAGAGGAGGAGCTTGGTACAAGTAATGGCACAAAATGCCGGAGTCAGCTCGGGGCCCGTGGTCGTCACACCTCGTCTCACAATGGATCGTTTGAGAATATTCGATCCAATATCCAGTATTCGGGAGACAGTGGCTTCGAACCCCACTGTCGGCAGCCGTGAAGATGGTTTTCCAGGGTTTCACATTTTCATACCAGGCAATTAAGGCCATGGCCGCTTCCTTCCCACTCCTAGCCCTTTCTAGTCCCATCGTCGGCATAAGATCTAACTGTGTCGGAGTGACGTAAAGCAACTTGTAAAAAGAAAGACAATATATACAGAGTGTACCAAAACTCGACGGCAAAAATTTAGGAATGCATTCCTCACATAAAGAGAAGAAAAAAAGTTAATGACAACATAGGTCTGGAAACGTATTCTTACAGATTTGTTCAAACTTTGTGCCACAAATTAATTTCAGTAATATTTACATGTCCTCATGCAATCATTCAATCGTCTCATCAACAGAGGTTCGCCATTAACATCTGGGTCGGCATTGTTGGTTATTCCTTGTTGGGACCCTACGTTCTTCCGAATAGGCTTACTGGACAGAGCTACACAAATTTCTTGCGTACTGCATTGCTTGATTACTTGGAGGACATGCCACTTGCATCCCGTCGACAAATGTTTTTCATGTATGAAGGTTCTCCCGCACATTTCAGTCTGCTGCCCGCAGGTAACTGAATACCCATTTTCCTGAGCGCTGGATAGATAAAGGCTACCACGCTCTCCTGACTTGAACCCCATGGACTTTTACCTGTAGGGACACGTGAAGTCTCTCGTGTATGCGACTCCTCTTCCTGATGAAGCAACTTTATGTGAGCGCATTGTAACAACCTTTCAGGCAGTACGCACTACACCAGGCATTTTTGATCGCGTGCTTAACTCCATGGGACGTCGAGCGGAGGCTTGTATTCAAGCTGAAGGTCGTCACTTTGAACATTTCCTCTGATACATGCTCAAAGTGTTTCAGCTGCAGTTACAGACGTACGGTGTAAATGTACAAAAGTTTGAATAAATCTGTAAGTATATATCTCCGGACCCATGTTGTCATAAACTTTTTTTCTTCTCTCTATGTGAGGAATCCATTCCTAAATTTTTGCCGTCGAGTTTTAGTACACCTGTATAGCCTATATATCCTGAGAAATTGTTACTTGTCTTCGAGAACAGCAGTGCATTCAGCCTACAATAGAAACGAATACCAGGTCACTTCCCGGGAAAACACATGGCCAGACAGAGTTAACCATACTGTACCTCTTAGTGCTGACGTTACGGCTAGTAGATTTAACTTGCAGTGCTCCAGGAGATTTCGTATCCTTTTTACCTGTATATCTGACAACATTTAAAGATCTCTCTTAAAATTGACATAACTTTATTATAAACAGTTCTTGTGTATGTCAAAGACGTAGCTGTTGTTCTTGTAGTTCAGTTTGAGAGGTATAAACATCGAGGTCATCATCCGCAATTCTAAAGGAGAGAGAAGAAGGAGTGTCCCCAACCTGTGAATGTTCAAACTATCGACGAATGACAATAAAGAATATAATAATGAAAATAGTTGAATAAGAGAAATGAATTCTTGACAACGCAAAATGAAATGTGAAATCTATACCACTAGGTGAATTGACCGTGCGGTTAGGGGCACGCAGCTGTGAGCTCGCATCTGGGAGCCCACGGTCGGCAGCCCTGAAGGTGGTTTACCGTGGTTTCTCATTTTCACACCAGGCAAATTCTGGGGCTGTACCTTAATTAAGGCTCGGCTTCCTTCCCATTCCTAGGCCCATCGTCGCCATAAGACCTATCTGTGTCGATGCGACGTAAAGCAAATAGAAAAATCTATACCTGCTAAATATGAATACCATACACAATATTTTTTTTAAAGTCCGACTCGTTGGCTGAATGGTCATCGTACTGGCCTTCTGTTCAGAGGGTCCCGGGTTCGATTCCCGGCCGGGTCGAGGATTTTAATCGCTTCTGATTACTTCTGGCTCGGGGACTGGTTGTTTGTGTCCGTCCCAACACTCTCCTTTCCATATTCAGACAACACACCACACTACCAACCACCACAGAAACACGCAATAGTGATTACATCCCTCCATATAGAGTTGGCGTCAGGAAGGGCATCCGGCCGTAAAATAGGGCCAAATCCACATGTCCGACACAGTTCGCACCCGCGACCCCAGAGGTGTGGGAAAAGCGGTAGGAAAAGAAGAAAGAAGGCACAACATTAAAATGACAGAAACACGAAATATAAAGTAATATAGTACGATGACAATGAAAATGGCTGAATAAATAAAGTACGGCCCACAGCAGTTCTTAAATATAGATAAGCACGCTTAGCACTGTCACAAAGACACCTGCTGCCTCCAAACGCTTTCCGGAGAATGGCGCGCTCATTCTTCAGCTGGCCTGTTAACAAACGGACGACGACTTCACACGAGTGATGACGAACATGGTCCCACGAGACCAATACTTACTCGCCAAATGAGTAGCCTCAAGTGAAGGCGAACACAGCCAAAAACTCAAGAGGATCTTATAGATATTTCTAGCATTTTATGGGGTATATATCTACATATATATTAAATATGAATTTATATATTAATAAATGTTTATATAATATATATTTAAGATATAGGGATAAATATATATGATAACCTATATTCATTATCTATTTAGTTTTTAACAATACAACAAAGTATTTATTATATATACATTTATAGTAAATATACCTTGAAAACCATTAGAGTTACGGAGAAAGTGCATATGACGTTATTTGTAGAAAATTTAATTTCAAGGCCACATGGAGCACTTTATTTTTTGATAAAGCCAAACGTTTCCTCGTTATTTTTGTTATTTCGCTGTGAACTACAGAAAAAAACAAGAAAGTGGAATTTTCTCCAAAGCCGTTAGTTTCTTGCAGAAAATGTAATTTCAGGACTACATAGCGCACTTCATATGTCGATAAGACCAACCCTTTATCCGTGATTTTAGTTGATGCTGGACAAAAATTGCCCAAATTGGAACACGCCCCTGTAAAATTCAACAAACCAACAAACAGACAGACACCATCTCATTTTTATTAATTATTGAATTAAGCTGTATCTGTCTAGGTTGTTTCTCATCCCCCCCCCCCCCCTCTCACTCACATTAACCAGGCACTGAAGTTGGATGGGCGAACCATTTGGATGATTGCACCTTTTCACAGGCTAAAAGATGGGAGGAAACATTTTCCTTCTCAACTTCCCCCAGCCTACATCCTTTAGCGAATTGTCGCCAGATTTACTCAATGCTACATCACTACATGAGCAGTAGCTTACCCATAATCAGATTTCGCCATGTTCTTCACTTCTTCACATTTTGATCAATAGATGCTATGAATCCTAATTTTTTGAGCATAGAATTAGTTACATTACGGTTCAAAGTAGACGCAAATTTGAACTGAGAGCTAAAACACAAACACAAACTGCAAGTTGGTCTACGACAAGGATTTGTCGCACAGTCTGCCTGCTTTGTAAGTCTGTAAGCCCCAAGTTATTTCATGTCCTTCTCAGTCTCCGTCAGGCAGGTGGTACGGACTTTCTTGATTGATCAGTCTGTTAGGAGACAATATTACCACATGGCCATAGAAAGCTATCCTCCTTTCCCTGTCACCGACAGAGAGCATCTCTACCGGAAAGCAGAGTTCTGAATTGTGACGTCTCTGGTATTCCCGATCTTCTAATACAGGGCCTTCGTGACGTACAGGGCTTCCGGGCGGATGACTGTTGCGTATGGTTTCAGCTTCAGATGTCGTGATAGGCGTCGCTAGTTGTAGATGTTTTTGAGTCAGTAGGTAGGCCATTTCTACCTTGTTAACTCTCGCAGAGAGGGCTACTTTATCCGGCAAGTTGCGTTCAACCCAGTCGCCGAGATATTTAAATTTCTCTACTGGCTTGATTTGACTCTGTTTTACTGGCATCTCTACCTCTTTAATGTTGATAAAGTACTTGGTATTCTCTAGTGACATTTGGAATCCCACTTTGGTCGCCTGTCTTCTGAGACAATTGACCTGGATCGCCGATATTTCGACAGATTCAACGATCAGTGCCATGTCTCTATTCAAATCTGATTTATTAGCGAGTGCCCCACTCGATCAGAAATAGGAAAAATGAATTGGCGTATGGCTCTTAGTACCGGGACTGTCCGAGGACAAGTTCGACTCGCCAGATGCAGGTCTCTTGAACTGACACCCGTAGGCGACCTGCGCATCGGGACGAAGATGAAGTGATGATGAAGACGACACACACACCCAACCCCCCGTGTCAGCGGAATTAATTATGGTTAAAATTCCGGACCCTGCCGGGAATCGAACCCGGGACCCATGTGACCGAAGGGCAGCACGCTAACCAATTAGCCATCGAGCCGGACTCAGAAGTGGAGAGTTCGACTCATGATCCTAAGTTCACGGGTTCAGTTTCAATCCTGGCCAAGGTAGTCGAGTATCGAAGAGCAGATGGCAGGCAAAAATCTTCGCACGTCATCGTTGTTGTTGTTGTTGTTGTTGTTGTTGTTGGCATGTAAAAGCCGTTTGGTGGCGCACTCAGCCTTACCCGACAAAATTAAGGCAGCCGTAGGAAACGTGCAGAAGAAATCCGCTTTCGTTGCTAGACAGCACCACAACTCGAACATCGAAATTGGTTAAAGGATCATCTAGATGACACTTCTTCAGAAAGTCTGCTACCAGGTAAATGAAACCATACAGTCAGTCTAGTAGTACTACTAGTAGTAGAAGTAGTTGGGAGTTAAATATGAACGTCTAATATTTGCAACGGTGCAACAATTGGCACGTTTAAGTCCTTTGAGAAAACCTCGAGTAGCCCTATATATTTATTATACTGATCTGTCTACAACGTTCTTATAGCCTGAATTCAGGTAGACCAGAGGTGCTCAGCTAGGCGCCCGTTGAAGCTAGCCCAGTGCGGCCGGGCTGCGTGACGCAAATGCGGGCAGCTTACGTAGCAAGCGTACGTCACAGTGAAGTGAGAGAGCGAACACATTTTGCATGGAAGCGACTGTGATTAAGAAGCTCTCCTCCATTACTCAGCGAAGTGTAGATTGGGGTACATTATATTTCTTTCTTAATCTGCTTACCCTCCACGGTTGGTTTTCCCCCCGGACTCAGCGAGGGATCCCACCTCTACCGCCTCAAGGTCAGTGTGTGTCCTGGAGCGTCAGACTTTGGGTCGGGGGGACACAACTAGCAAGGAGGACCCGTACCTCGCTCACGTGGCCTCACCATGTGGGGGGGGGGGGCTGGGAAGTTTGTAAGGGATATGTAAGGAAGAGGAAAGTAAGCGGCCGTGGCCTTTAAGTTAGGTACCATCCCGGCATTTGCCTGGGGGTGAAGTGGGAAACCACGGAAAACCACTTCAAGGGTGACTGAGGAGGGAATCGAAACCCCCTCCCCCCCACTACTTAGCTGACCTCCCGAGGCTGAGTGGACCCCGTTCCAGCCCTCGCACCACTTTTCAAATTTCGTGGCAGAGCCGGGAATCGAACCCGGGGGTCACAGTTAATCACCCTAAGAACGTAACCACAGAGACGGACTGGGGTACATTATTTAAAATAAAACTTTATAATCGCAACAACAAAAACCCTGACCTTTTCAAGATAGTCCGGTTTGATTTATACTACGCTCGATATAAAGTCTGTTTCATTTTCCTACTATTCATTCAAAGAAAGGTGGTGGTGGTGGTGGTGATTATTGTTTTAAGAGGAAGTACAACTGGGCAACCATCCTCTATTTAACACTAATCATAGGGAAAAACGGAAGGGATCCGACACTTCGAAAAATGAAGGTATCGGCCAAAGGAAGACAAGGGCCACGAAGAGCGTGAAAATGAAGGACTCCCTAGCCCTCGCAAACCTAATAGCGTCGGGGTCGGAAAAGAACAAGAGATGACTAAGGGAGGTCGGATAGGATAGATGAAAGTGAGGAGCCTGGCACAAGTAAAAGTGGAAGCAATGCCAGAACTCAGCTGAGGGCCCCGTGGTCGCCAACCCACGCTCCAAATATCAGAGCCCCTGGAGACTCTTTTAGTCGCCTCTTACGACAGGCAGGGGATACCGTGGGTGTTATTCTACTGCCCCCACCCACAGGGGGACATTCAAAGAAAACTGACACGTTATAATGTTCGTGTTACAATCTACAATGGTAGAGGGTTCAAGCGTACAAGCTACTTCCTTGGATGGGAATGATAGTCTTCCCATTTTTTTAATGTAACATTCCTCTTATTCATTAAAAGTAATATAATTACCAACGAGCTAGAATAACATAAAGGGGCTGTATACCTGACATCAGCGCTCCCTGCTTGAAGCAAGTTGATAAGGGGCAGCCATGTTAACGGTTGTCAAAACAAAGCGAATTGGCGCGAGAGCATATGTTGAGGTGACAGGGAGATCGTGCATGCCCATTTAATTCCCTAAGTTTTAAGAAGTGAAAACATAGATTCCTCGCTTTCAAGAATGCCAGCCGTAAGCTCAGCGAATGGTTGTACTAATCGGAGTAATAAAACCAAGGATATATCGTACTTTAAGTAAGTATTACTGAATTATAGCCGAGATTCCTTTTTGTAATTTCTGTTTGTAATTAAATCCATTTTATTGTTTACTTAGCGAAAGTACGGATAGCCACGGTAATTATTTGTCGAATTTTGTTTCAGATTTCGTTTAAAGAACAAGGAATTAACTGAACAAAGCGTTGTGAGGGCGAAAAGAGATAAATGGTATTCCACTCAATTCAGTTGCTTATGCTCTGTACATTTCCAGCCGTATTTAATTTTCATTCACATTTACAAATAAAGGAAATGGAACGACCACCACCAAGAAAACGTAACCACAAAAAATCACTTATTTCGTTCAAACGTACACCAAGTATGATAAATACAGCATTTTACTGCTATTTCTGAAATGTATACAGCCTTTATTGTAGATGCCTGTTGCCTTGGTTTTTAAAACTACGCCACACTTCATAATGGACAACTTTCAAGCTAGTAATAATAAATAATTACACTAAACGATTATTGTGGTAAAGTATTCATGAGCCGCCTCTGTGGTGCACTGGTTAGCGTGAGCAGCTGCCACCCCTGGAAGCCCGGGTTCGATTCCCAGCTCCGCCACCAAATTTGAAAAGGGACACGAGGGCTGTAACGGGATTCTATCAGCCTGGGGAGGTCAACTGAGTAGAAGTGGGTTCGACTTCCACCTCAGCCATCCTCGAAGTGATTTTCCGTGGTTTCCCACTTCCCTCCAGGCAAATGCCGGGATGGTACCTAACTTAAGACCACGGGCGCTTCCTTCTCCCCCACCCCCCACAAGGCCCCTGTTCAGCATAGCAGGTGCAGCCCTCCCTCACAGTTGTATCCTCCGACCCAATGTCTCACGCTCCAGAACACTGTCCTTGAGGTGGTAGAGGTGGGATCCGTCGCTGAGTCCGTGGGAAAAACCAACCCCGGAGGGTAAACAGATTAAGAAAGGAACACAGTACTCATGAGGATGCAATAATTTTAAAAATATTAACAGAACCTATTATAGGTCCCTATGATTTTAAGGTTTCCTGTCATAAATATTTATGTCCATCGTTTTTATTCTAATTTACGCTCAACCACAACAGCCAAGCAACTACCCTACAATCAACTGATCGTGATGTTGGCCTCGTGCCGCAATATGATGAAGTGGCGGTATTCGCTTTCATGCTTCAAGCTTTCGGCAACGGACTTTAATTCTCCCCCAGCGATTCTAAAATGCGCATTTTCTACACTTTTCGTCATTTAAAGGCCATGCCCCCTTGCTTGTGTGACAACAGGAAACATGGCGGGCGTTCGTTCTATTAGGTTCACCCAGGGAGCGCTTCCGCCTCTCTATGTTATTCTAGCTCGTTGATAATTACATAATGCAACAATGATTTTTCACACTGTTGTAGTGTTGTGTGACTTTCCCCTTCAGTGAATATCTGAAAATAGTATTTAAAGTTTGACAGGTGTTCGGTGATAATATATAGCCTCTAAATGGCGAGAAGGAGTTTCATCACGAGTGAGGACATAGATATTTACTATCCAAGATTAAAGTACAACAATGAAAATATATCTACCAGATAGATATACAGTATGCCTTCAAATAAATAACCTCATTAATTTTATTCCCGGTAAGCATTGTTGGTTAAGAACGCGCAGCTGTGAGCTTGCATCCGGGAGATAGTGGGTTCGAACCCAACTTTCGGCAGCCCTGAAGATGGTTTTCCGTGGTTTTCCATTTTCACACCAGGCAAAATGCTGGGGCTGTACCTTGCAAGTGGCTTTAGCCTATGTTTTCCAGTAAAGTTCATTCATAGTTAGTAGTTTCCTTTCTTCGGTTTTGTTACTTTACTGGTGGTATAACGTCGCGCAACTTTGGTAGATTTTCCGTGACGATGGACTAGGAAATATTTTGTCACCAATCAATCAATCAATCTAACCAATCAATTAATCAATCAATCAATCAATCAATCAAGCGATCAATCAATCATCATTGATCTGTATGTAGGGTTGTCGGCCAGGTAGCAGATGTCCTATCAGTTGTTTACCTAGTCCTTTCTTAAATGAATTTAAAGAACTTAGAAATGTATCGATCATTTCCCTTCATTTTTCGACTGGAAAGAAGGCAGACATGGCCTCAATTAAGGTGCATCCCGCAGCATTTGCCTGGTGCAAACAAAGTACAAAATTCTCACGAAATAAATTTAGTACTGTTGGCTGTTGGGTTCTCCAGCCGTGCTAAAGGGGTCATATCATCTCCCACAGGTTGAGAGGGGGTGTCTATCTCCATATTTGTCAGCGTGACTACGCTCAGTTCGGAAGACATCGTGTTGGAATGTGATCAGGCGTACAGTGTGTTGCTTGTGAATACCCAGGCTATGTTTTCCGTTTGGGCAGTAACCATCAGCTGTTTTCCTTTCTACGTGGCCAAAGATCTCAACAGCTATAACAGTAAATGCGGTTCTTCGACTTTCCACCCATCTCATGACCCATACCACGCAGCCAACTAGCTTGGTCGCGATCAGTAGAAGCTGTGTTGTGTTTTGCTTTTGCGTGTAGGTCTTTCGAGTCGATACCGTTTAGGCGCCCTGGGGGCCTTACCTAAGACGAATTTTAATGCTCAAGACAACACAAACACCCAGCTCCTGAGTCAGGGAAATAAGTAATGAAAGTTAAAATCCCCGACCCGGTCAGGAAACGAACCCGGGACCCCCATGGCCCGAAGGTCAGCATGCTAACTATTAAGCCATGGAGCTGGATGTGTTCTTACTGAGTTTCAATTACAGATGAGCAAAGGCCGATTTTGGGAATATAATTTTAAACAGGTCCGCCTCTGTGGTGTAGTGGTTAGCGTGATTAGCTGCCACCCCCGGAGGCCCGGGTTCGATTCCCGGCTCTGCCACAAAATTTGAAAAGTGGTACGAGGGCTGGAACGGGGTCCACTCAGCCTCGGGAGGTCAACTGAGTAGAGGTGGGTTCGATTCCCACCTCAGCCATCCTCGAAGTGGTTTTCCGTGGTTTCCCACTTCTCCTCCAGGCGAATGCCGGGATGGTACCTAACTTAAGGCCACGGCCGCTTCCTTCCCTCTTCCTTGCCTATCCCTTCCAATCTTCCCCTCGCCGGGCTGAGTGGCTCAGACGGTTAAGGCGCTGGCCTTCTAACCCCAACTTGGCAGGTTCGATCCTGGCTCAGTCCGGTGGTATTTGAAGGTGCTCAAATACGACAGCCCCGTGTCGGTAGATTTACTGGCACGTTAAAGAACTCCTGCGGGACTAAATTCCGGCACCTCGGCGTCTCCGAAGACCTTAAAAAGTAGTTAGTGGGACGTAAAACAAATAACATTATTATTATTATTATTATTATTATTATTATTATTATCCAATCTTCCCATCCCTCCACAAGGCCCCTGTTCAGCATAGCAGGTGAGGCCGCCTGGGCGAGGTACTGGTCATACTCCCCAGTTGTATCCCCCGACCGGGAGTCTGAAGCTCCAGGACACTGCCCTTGAGGCGGTAGAGTTGGGATCCCTCGCTAAGTCCGAGGGAAAAACCGAACCTGGAGGGTAAACAGATGATGATGATGATGATGAATTTTATTAAACAGTAGAAACGTTCCGCAAATATGAAAACAAATGTTAAGAACCGTTTGAAAAGCAGCACTTCAGAGGTGGTTTGAGGAATACTCGTGTAGAGAACAGTGTCAGGTAAAATATCAACATCCCAATCACTTTTCGTTCCAAGCAAATTAACACACAATTCGTGAACGCATATGTATATAATAGGGGCTGCCTGGCCGAGGCGGTAAAGGCGTGCTCGGCTCACCCGGAAGGACGTGGTTCGAATCCCCCTCAGGAAGTCGTAGAATTTAAGAAACGAGATTTCCACTTCCGGAGGTGCACATGGCCCTGAGGTTCACTCAGCCTACACCAAAAATGAGTACCAGGTTAATTCTTGGGGACAAAGGCGGCCGGGCGTAGAGCTAACCATCCTACCCCCATCTAGTGCCGAGGTTACGGATAGTGGAAGTCTTTACCTTCCATTCCTCCAACGGCCTTCATGGCCTGTACGGAGATGAATTTGATTTTCCTTTTTTTATGTATATAATATTCATGTATATTTTCCAATGTGATTTTTATTTTCATTATGATTTTTGAAATGTGGACACTCCACTCGAATGTACCAAACGTCATTCTGGGATTTTATTTCAGCTCTAATGGCTCAATTTTTCGTTCAGATTTTCTCCTGGATAATTTTCTCGTATTTTCTCCCAGTTTACTGGACTGGAGTCAGAATAAGCGGAAATCGCTTTCTTGGATCATAATTCAGAACAGAAATAATAATGTCTAGTCATCCACTAGCCATTAGACAGTGTTCAAGTATCGAACTATTTAAACTCCACATACCGCTTTGCTTTCCTTTTTTTATAAAACAAGGATATTATTAGAATACTTGGGATATCAGTCCTTTTATCCAGATCTTCTCCATATATTGTATTTACATACTTCGATTTGAATATAAAGAACGGTATCGTACTCAAAGGTCAGGTATCCTAGGTTTACACTGTCAGTTGCAATAGCGTTAACCGTTTATATCCTTACTGATAAAAGAAAAGTAACCAGAAGGAATAGTACACCTGATACTCGTTAATATCATCGACAGGCGTATAAGTGATCTGTTACGTCTAGAACGGTCATACAGTAGAACACAGTGAGAGGAGGTCAGAAGTTTGCACATCAGGTGGAATCAAAAGCTCTTGGTGGAATTTGATAGGGGCCACAAGAGTGGGTGGTCATCAGTTGCAATAGTGGAGCATTCAGCCTATGCTGGAGCCAATGGCTACGGTGAGGTTAGTGAAGCTTACGGTAAGGCAAGACAAATAACACTGAGGACCATTATATTGTGTACGAAGCATTATGCAACCCTATTACATGATGGACACAGTTACTGTACTCTCAACAACAGTGGTTTCAAAGTGTGGTGCACGTACCCCTAGGAGTACGTGGGTTCGTCTTAAGGGCCTGTTCATTTTCAATAAAATCGTGTTTAGATTTAGTGTTTTTGTCTCCACTACACAGAGTCTCCTTTCCGAACTGGGGTATGGGAAGATTGTAAGGGATAGACAAGGAAAAGGGAAGGAAACAGCCGTGGCCTTAAGTCAGGCACCATCCCGGAATTTGCCTGGAGGAGAAGTGAAAAAGCACTTCGAGGATGCCTGAGGAGGGAATTGAACTCCCATCTACTCAGTTGACGTCCCGAGGCTGAGTGGAACCCGTTTCAGCCATCGTACCACTTTTCAAATTTCGGGTAGAGCCTGGAATCGAACCCGGGCATCCGGGGGTGGCAGCTAATCATACTAACTAACCACTACAACACAGAGGCGGACAACTTAATAATATTGAGGAAAATATTTCGGTGAACCAAGAATGAATGAAAACCTACAACCTGTTTTCCAGTCAACGACCGGGTCAGGAATGAAATCTTGCGGTAAGGATAGGAATTGTGCCGACTGCCGAAGCCTGTCGCACTCCTCTGGGGAAATGATTAATGACTGACAGATGAAATGAAATGATACTGGAGAGTGTTGCGGGAATGAAAGATGACAGGGAAAACTGGAGTACCCAGAGAAAAACCTACCCCGGCTCCGCTTTGTCCAGCACAAATCTCCCATGGAGTGATCGGGATTTGAACCACGGTATCCAGCCGTGAGAGGCCGACCGCTGCCGTCTGAGACACGGAGGCTCTCCCTTTCTAATCTTAAATATGTGTCAGTTTGTACCTCCAATTCACTAGTGCATTGCTCTTTCTGTAATTTTGTTTCGAAATCCACTCACTTCAATTTTTAGTAGCATTGTGTATACGGGAGTACAATAGTAATTGTTGCATTAATAATACTCTTTTATATATATCGTTGATAGGAGTCCGCTTCCGTAGAGTAACGGTTAGTATTGTTAGCTACCGTCCTCGGGGGCCCGGGTTCGATTCCCGGTACTGCCACAAATATAAGTTTGGCAGGAGGGCTGGTACGTGGTTGAAATGGTACATGCAGCTCACCTCCATTATGAGTGGGCCTGAAAAGGGCTGCACCACCTCGGGATGAGGACACGAGTTTACTTTACTTTTTCTTTATCGTTGCTAAGAAATGAAAACCTCGTAATTCCACTCACAAGGAAACCACGTTTCTCCCTTTGTCTTGCGAAGGCTTGCCGCGTTGCCTGAGAAGGGATCAGAAGATTCAGTGGTCGAATAATTGGGCTACCATTAAGCTATGAAAATCCCAGGAATAGTTATCCGGCCATTGTTCACCACTCACTTTTGGACTTCTTCTGTAAACTTTACTCCGAAGAGGTTTCCTTTGCCTAGATTGTGATTATTGGGGAACAGGGTGGTGCAGCGGCTTAGCTGCTTGCCTGTCATCCCGGCCACCGTGATTTGATTCCTGGTGTTGCTGGGGTGGGATTTTCAGTTCTCAATCAATCCATACTGATCTGCATTTAGGGCAGTCGCCCAGGTGGCAGATTCCCTATCTGTTGCTTTCCTAGCCTTTTCCGAAATGATTTCAAAGAAATTGGAAATTTATTGAACATCTCCCTTGGTAAGTTATTCCAATCCCTAACTCCCCTTCCTATAAATGAATATTTGCCCCAGTTTGTCCTCTTGAATTCCAACTTTATCTTAATATTGTGATCTTTCCTACTTTTATAGACGCCATTCAAACCTATTCGTCTACTAATGTCATTCCACGCCATCTCTCCGCTGACAGCTCGGAACATACCACTTAGTCGAGCAGCTCTTCTTCTTTCTCTCAATTCTTCCCAACCCAAACATTGCAACATTTTTGTAACGCTACTCTTTTGTCGGAAATCACCCAGAACAAATCGAGCTGCTTTTCTTTGGATTTTTTCCAGTTCTTGAATCAGGTAATCCTGGTGAGGGTCCCATACACTGGAACCATACTCTAGTTGGGGTCTTACCAGAGACTTATATGCACTCTCCTTTACATCCTTACTACGACCCCTAAACACCCTCATAACCATGTGCAGAGATCGGTACCCTTTATTTACAATCCCATTTATGTGATTACCCCAGTGAAGATCTTTCCTTATATTAACACCTAGATACTTACAATGATCCCGAAAAGGAACTTTCACCCCATCAACGCAGTAATTAAAACTGAGAGGACTTTTCCTCTTTGTAAAACTCACAACCTGACTTTTAGCCCCGTTTATCAACATACCATTGCCTGCTGTCCATCTCACAATATTTTCGAGGTCACGTTGCAGTTGCTCACAATCTTGTAACTTATTTATCACTCTATAGAGAATAACATCATCCGCAAAAAGCCTTACCTCCGATTCCACTCCTTTACTCATATCATTTATATATATAAGAAAACATAAAGGTCCGATAACACTGCCCTGAGGAACTCCCCTCTCAACTATTACAGGGTCAGACAAAGCTTCACCTACTCTAACTCTCTGAGATCTATTTTCTTTATCCCGTGGTATCAGGAATGGCATAAGACCGTAAATCCCCGGACACAATTCTCAGTACGAGCAAGGACCCTGAGCAAGCGCGATAAGCTGCGGATGATGATGATGATGATGATGATGATGATGAATATTATTTGGCATCCAGCAATAATCATTTTTTATTTATGGTATAATCGCAATATACTCCCACTTCGGGGATACGAAGATAAAACAATTCGATTTTGGGGGTACGCCAACCAAAACGTTTGAATACCGCTGCTCTACAACAGCCCATGTCATTCTGCACTGTCTCAGCAACTGGACTACGGGTTCACCGTCCCATGTGCTGAGTAGTGGAGTAACCGAGAGGCATGGAATGATAACGAGTAGCTTCGCAACACACTCAATGATGAATCCATTACCCCGAATGACCATTGTGTAGGAGTATGGCTGTGTCGAAGGGAGACGACATATCCTGTTAATGCTATTGACAGACACACCGCCATTACTCATTGTGTGAGGAGCCATAGGGTATGTTTGACTTTAGGCCACCTCGGTTGACCCTGGCGACATAGTTGTACAGTAAAACAATCACTAAGAATTATATCCCTAGCAAGCAATGTTTTTCCTAATAAGAAAGGTTTGCACCTCTAAAGTATAAATATGCCTCGGTCGTTTCTGAAGGAAGGTGGCTATGACAAGCGTGAGGCTATATGGAAGTGAAATATTGACAAGAATTGTTACAAAATGAACATGATTAATGCCTTGAAACGAGGTGCTCGAACGAAGATGAAATGGACCGACCATCCTTTGATACATCGAGGACTCGTATACATAGGTTCGGAGAGAATGTGGGATTAAGAAGATAGGAAAAGATCGGGATATGGGTATGATAATCGGATTAGATTTGGGCAGGAATAGTTTCGTAAGGTTGAAAAGTTTAGTATAGGGCAGAGCAGCACCAAGATTAGAATCAACACTTCTAAGGACTAAAGAGTTTAAAGATCAACAATAAGTAGCACATTCAACTTTTAAGGTAGAAACTCATGTGTTAGTATATAGCGTTCATTCCAGTATTTGTCCATCAAGATTATTGTAGAGGTATTAAAATTTTGCGACCAGTGTGGATGTACGGTAAGGCGAGTGCAGTATAATATGATTGGCATTGAGCAATATCGGCTGGCTGGGCAGGCAGAAGACGACAGGGCATGCGGCGAATAATGGAGAACTGGGGAAGATCGGCGAGGTTATCTTGGCAGCAACGGTGATAACTATGCTATTAATAATAGGGGGAGTGGAGATGAATCCAGGCCCTGACATGAGCTGGGAGGACTGGGAGAGAATCAAGGGGATGATAGGAGACGCCGTTAAAACACATACCGGAGAGGCATTGGTAAATGAATTTAGTAAGGAACAAGCCAAGGGATTTGAAGATATGAAGACCTGGTTCAAGGAGCAGTGGGGAGCCACGGAAAAAAAAATAGAGGAGAATGAGAGAGCAACGGGAGTGCTAAAAGAGCAGGAAAATCTGGAAAAGGAAGAGACGTTTCTGAAGAATGAGTTCGGCCTCGTCAACCAAGAAAGGATGAAGAAATGTATACATATCTATGGATTAGAGGAAGAACGAAATGAAGATAAAGTGAAGCTTATATATAAAGTGGTGGACCTTGTTCAAAATAAGCTGAAACTTAACTTCAGTGAAGTGGATATGGACGATATCGAAAGAGTAGGAAAAGTGAAAGGTAGGAGACCAGTGAAAGTGAAGTTGATGTCAACCATAATGGCGGACATACTGTTAAAAAAACGCACGGAACTTACAAGGTGAAAGGATCTGGATAAACAAAGACTTGGGAAGAGAAGGGATTGAGAATATAAAAATCCTACGAAAACATTTAGGCAGAGCTAAACATCAAGGCATTAAAGCATTTATTAAGGATCAAACGTTAGTGGTAACAAATGGTGTATGGTGGCGTGTTTGGACGGTAACAAAACTAAAAAGGATGGAGGAAGAGCTGAAACAGGAAGAGGAACGTTCGAAGCGGCCAAGAGAGAGTCAGGAGTACGCCCAAGAGGAGAGAGAAAATGTGGTAACTATGGCTGAAGCACCGAGGCAAGAAAACAGTACAATGCAAGATAGTGTGAGTGAAGATCAATTGTGCAGGTTCATGAAGTGTTATCAGATAGTGTTCCGAAAGGAAAAGATTACCCATCAGGGGGGGGGGATAAGAAAGAGAGAGACCTTATGACCAAAGGGAGAAGCAGGAGCCTGAAAGACCTATGGGGGAAAAGAAATAAAGGTGTAGAAGATAAAGAGAAGAAGGATGACAATAAAGCGTCGAAGAATGATGGAAGGGAGGTAGAAGCTGAGAGCGAGAGGGTGACGAGAAGTAATAGAGATGACGGTTTTGAGGGTAGGGAAAAAAAAGCTGTAACTGGGCTGGAAAATAGGATTTGTTAATATTGAAGGTGTACTGAGTAAGATAGGTAATACAAAAGTGAAAAATTTAATAGAAAACTTTGATATTGTAGCGCTTTTAGAAACATGGCTAGAAGTAGGCAGGGAGATAACTGGGGGAGGATTCATGGTAAGGCACAAGTCAAGGAAGAGATCAAACAAAATGGGCCGCGTGCCAAGAGGAATAGTAGTATTAGTCAAAGAAGAGCTGAATGAATGTATAGAGCATATTGAGAGTGACACTGAAGGGGTTATGTGGATAAGATTTAATATGGGGAGAGAGGCAGGGAGAGAGAAACATGCGTGCTTGGCTTTTGCCTACTGTCACCCCAGGGAGTCTCCATATGCAAATGATAAGTTCTTTGAGGAATTATTATTAGAAACTGGTATCATTAGAGGGAGGTATGAGGAGGACGGAATATTATTACTTGGAGACTGGAATGCCAGAATAGGCGAGCGAAGTCCAAGGTATAGTAAAGAAGAAGAATTGATAGTCAGATCAGGAAGAAGTAGTAAAAATAATAAGAAGTAATAAGTAGTAATGCGAAGGTAATCAATAACTATGGTAGAAAACTTTTAGAATTATGCGAGTCGCGAATTTCTGCATTTTGAATGGCTTTTGGGAGGGGGACAAAGAAGGTAAAATGACCTATATTACTGAACAAGGAGGGAGCGTTATTGATTTATTAAAATTCTGATCCAATCCTTAAATAATGACCTTAGGACCTTAGGAAGGGAGACGAATGAAAACAGAATTTCCCATCAAAATCATGAGGAAAGGTAAAATAGGGTGTCCATTGAGATCTCAGTTTTCCTGGCCACCAGACGGAACCCCCAGGATGTACCGTGACAACCGTGGCTACACACACTCTGCCCTTTTATTCGCCCGTAAAGACAGGAGCGTGAGCAAGGAAAGAGTTCATGGTTTCCATTTTAAACCCTCGTTCTCTTACTGAACATCGAAGTACATCGCCCCTAAGTGTCGCCCACAAGTCTTAGGTATTATTTATAATGGTGTTAAAATATTTCAGATAACTGCTCCTCCCCACCACGTAGTCCTGGCACAAGAACGGACCACAAAACCCATGTTTCATCAGCTTTTTCTGGCACGTAGCCTGGCCGGCTGTGTTCACTTCCTACAAGCGGAGAGAATAAACTTTTTATTATGGCTTTCGTCCCAAAAACATAGAGGAGCTGACTACAGAGACGAAACCATTTTAAACAAGCAGTCAACACAAATTACGTAGATAGAAGTTATTGTCTTGTGATACACCAATACAGTTAAGACATCGCGATCCAGAATTTTTGAACAGAATAAGATTTCTAGAATACTCAAATTTTAACCATCATTGGTTAATTTCCCTGGCACGGGGGTTGGGTGTATGTGTTGTCTTCATCAACATTTCATCCTCATCACGACGCGCAGGTCGCCTAAGGGAGTCAAATCAAAAGACCTGCATCTGACGAGCCGAACCCGTCCTGGGATCTCCCCGCACTAAAAGCCATACGCCATTTCATTTTTTTTTCATCTCCATAAATAAATTGGGACCTTCCCATATCATCCTATAAGTATACGTGAAAACACAACACTGTCTAATCCTGATGTTTACTTATTATTATTATTATTATTATTATTATTATTATTATTATTATTATTATTATTATTATTATTATTATTATTATATCACTTTTCCCACACCTTGGTGGAGTCGCAGTGCGAATTGTGTTGCATATGTGGACTTGGCTCTGGTTTCTGGTTGAATGCCCTTCCTGACGCCAGCCCTGTGTGGATGGGTGTATTCACTATTGCGTATTTCTGTGGCGGTTGGTAGTGTAATGTGTTGTGTGCATATGAAGAGGATAGTATTGGGATAAACACAAACGCCCAATCGCCGAGCTAGAAGAATTAAACAAACGCGATTAAAATCCCCGCGTTTGGGTCTATCCCTATAATTATTATTAACAATAGAAAGTAATATAATGGAAAGCATTATGGCACAGTGGATTTATTGCTGGCTTCTAATCCGAAAGGCCGGGCTTCGAGTTAGAATGTTCATGAGGCCTCTGGAAGGGCACCCGACCTTAAATTCCCGGCCAAATCCTAACTGAGCAAGGGCAAATACGAGTAGCTTCATATGATAATAGTGGAAACTCTCCTCACTTACCACGCAGAGTAGCGGCGACGGCGCGTAGTGCTGCCATCTAGCGGCTCGAGGAGAACACTAACACAACGAGTTATTAAAACACTACATATTTCGTCTTCGAAAATCCAACGAAATACAGATTTTAAGACGTCTGCGCCGTTCTTGTAACATAATATAGGGAAGAAAGAAAGTGGATGTTGATCTGAAAGATCCAGTCATAGGAATAAAACAAATGTATTATTAAATTAACATTCGACCGTCAGGTTATGAATACAGTCTGATAACATCTCCAAGAGCGAATCACACATGCAATACTTTTTTTTTTCAGTCTGATATTTTTACTAGCAAGGTCGGTAGATGCAGAGTGGGTCTCGGCCCGTAAGTCGCCACGGCTGGTCCATGGTCCGACAGCTCTGCACTCTGACCGGCCAACCGAGCAGAGGGGGGATAGCCACGGCTCTACCGTAGCTCTACGCCTCTGCATTCGGGAGACGGGACAGGGATGGACCTCACGGCTGGCTCCAACCGTCGGCTGTCCCGAGAATGGTTTTCCGTGGTTTTCCATTCTCCTGCACTAAGGCGAAAGCCGGGCTACTATAGGCCACAGCCACCAAGCCCCTCACCTTCTCCGTGCATCTCCTTCACCCATAACAAATCTCCCGGCCTGAGAGACGGTGTCACCGTCTAAGAGGCCCGCCTCCCCCTTCAGGGGAGGAATGAAAACATTTTAGTAGTAGTAGTGCTGACAAGATATTTCTCTCCTGAATCATTGGTTCTATTCACATGCGCCTTTATAAGGATTTTAAATACTTGTCGGTTAGTAATTTTTACAGCTGTTATATTTACCTCCACTACATTAATTAATTCATTGATAAAAAATTGTCAGTTAATTTGCTTCCAATTCCATGTGTGCTTTCCAACAAAAACAATTTTCAAATGTTCCTGATATTTCGGCAGACAACTTTCCCCCACACATTTTTGGAAACATCTTTTTAGAATTAGCACACTTCTTCATTCCTATGTGCAAATTTCCGATGCTATAATCAATCATAAGATGACAATACATCTTTATAATCAGCATGGGGATACTTGCTACATGCCCAGCCCATGACATAATGGTCTGCATTTTTCTGCATTTTCCTGTATTACATCATAGTCACAATCACATACCTAATCACTTAACTCACACTGTTTAGTGACATTAGCTTCAAAATGGCACTTCATCATATTATTATGGGTCAATAGAAAGTTTGCAACATCAGATTCACAATTACTGTCATCAGAAGCACAGAGCAATTGATTTAACATTACACCTCTTACGGTACTGCGAAATGTTGTTGCATCTGGAGGTACATTGTTACCTCCTTTTGCTCTAATGATCGAAAAAATGTTTTCTATACAGTTCTGTGTGATCCTTCTTGTTAATAAATAATTGAAATCATAATCATTGTGTAATTCTCACCACAATAGCTTCAGTGCAGAAATACAACAAGGAACTATAAACATCGTATACCCTTAAGAGATCTTTGTTTCTGAAATACCTTTCTGTGAAGTGGTCCGACCACACTACACAGCCTTTGTTTAAATGTTCTGGTCCGTTGGACCTCAGAATTTCAACTAAATCTGCCCTATGTTCTTCACAATCACTGAGTACACCTGAAAATCGATTAAATCGATAGGTTCAATCATAACAATGTTTTAAAGAAAGTTTGGTCTAATAAATAGAAAAAAAATACAGGCATGTAAACATTAACCGATATACTCACAGCACTTTGAGTTTATAATATGTCAAATGACTTGCGATCACTTTGTCTTTTGTAAATGAAACACCCGTGCATAGCACAAAGAACTCTTCTTCCTGCCATTTCCAAAATCGTGATACATAACAAGCACAAAACTATCTGAATTACAAATTAGACACTTGTAACATACACAGCTGACTGCAGTAGCAAGTGTAGTTAGCCCTTCGAACCGCTAGATGGCACGGAGAAGCGGTGCGGCCAGTTTCTCGCAGGAGTTTCCACTATTATCAGATTAAGCTGTTTGGCAAGGGTGATTGCGTCGGCCTCAGAAATACTTTCAATGAACGATATTCTGTAAGAAAGACGTGAACTCTCGGATGAAATTACCTTTATATCGCTCCGTTTGGTGCATGGGAATGAAAGCTGGGTGGACTCAGAATACCTTATTCATAAAAAAGTAACAGATATGAAAGTACGGAGGGTGAGAGGGGGTATTAGATTTGTGACTTAGCTACTAGCTTCCACCCGGAAAGCTGAGGTCGATCCTGGGTTGAGGTTTGCATCTCAAAAATCACGTGGGGTCAGGAAGGTCATATAGCCTTGAACTCCCGTAAAAAACTAAATTGAACCTGAGTGGTTCCAGAGACCCCAGAAATAACTAGGCTGAAGAAAGTTTTGTAGTGAACTCCGGTACCAGGCGGGATAAACTCTAAAGGAAAAGACTGTGAATGAAAGTAGCGAGAATGATTGCTGGTACTGTCCAACCCTGTGAGAAGTTATGAAATCGACGGCTGAAGTTGTGCGAATGCATCGGCTTCGTTGGTGGCGCCATGCGATGCGAATGGTTAGGTTACCTATGTCATGGAGGGTAAGAGACGCGAAGGCAACGATCTAAACACGGCCGCAGAGTTAGTTGTAAATAGAGAATTGTGGGGAAGGATTGCAGATTGGACGCTGAAAAGTACAAGAGAGTATAATGAAGATATATATTATTATGATCATTATTTTTGTTTGTTTGTTTGTTTGTTTGTTTGTTTGTTTGTTTGTTTGTTTGTTTGTTTGTTTGTTTGTTTGTTTGTTTGTCCCGTTTTTACCAGGTCGGGGAAATGAAATGGCGTATGGCTTTTAGTGCCCGGAATGACCGGGGACATGTTCAGTTCGTCAGGAGCAGGTCTTTTGATTTGACACCCCGTAGGTGACCTGCGCGTCGTGATGAGGATGAAATGATGATGAAGACGACACATACACCGAGCCGCGTGCAGCAAAATTAACCAATGATAGTTAAAATTCCCGATCCTGCCAGGAATGGAACCCGGGACCCCTGTGACCAAAGGCCAGCACACTAACCATTTAGCCATGGAGCCGGACTACGGAGTCGGGTATGAGGTGAGATGAATCTGTTATGACCGGATGCCCTTCCTAGCGTCAACTTCATCAGAGGAGTTAATGAGACGAAATGAATGACGTGATACTGATAGTAGGAAGGGAGAGGGTGAAACTCGGTGCCGACACATAGCCTACTCCTGTCAAATAGCACCAAGAGGTATGCTCAAGCCTTAACGTCTCCATCCGACGACGGCGAATCACCATCAACAGCGTCATATGCCCTCACTCTATATGAGCACTGCGGAGAGGTTTGGATTTTTTTTTCTTTTGCTAATTGCTAGCTGCTTTACGTCGCACCGACACAGATAGGTCTTATAGCGACGATGGGACAGGCAAGGGCTAGGAGTGGGAAGGAAGCGGCCGTGGCCTTAATTAAGGTACAGCCCCAGCATTTGCCTGGTGTGAAAATGGGAAACCACGGAAAACCATTTTCAGGGTTGCCGACAGTGGGGTTCGAACCTACTATCTCCCGAATACTGGATACTGGCCGCACGGTTTGGAATTTAATCCAGGCTTTTGCACGCAATCTAGTGATTAGAAATTGCGTACCACCACCCCTCCTACCCTGCCGGCCAACATCCTGATGGTGATTTTTTTTCGACCAACGGGACTCGAACCGGCTAACCACGGTGTCAGACCGTTTAGACTTCAATGTTTTAACGTTCACAACCTCCAGGTGGGGATATATTATTATTATTATTATTATTATTATTATTATTATTATTATTATTATTATTATTATTATTATTATTATTATTATTATTATTATTATTGCAGAATATGTGACGAGTTCGAAACATTGTTCGTGTATTAGGGTTCCGTCCCAGGGAAGAGCTAATGAGAATGCAGTGCGTTCTATGGTCGCTGGAAACCTCCGTAGACGTCATCATCTTGACGACTATGAGGAAGTCGTGTGCCTCTCTGAAGACGCATCAACACGTCGAGCTGACACCATAGTGATCGACCGAGCTAAATGAACGGCTGTGTTGATCGACTCAACTGTGAGGTTTGACGACAGCGAACACCAGCCAAAAAACAAATGTGATGAAAAAAGGCCGTCTACGAACCATGCTGTGAAGACCTAGAAAATAGATACAGAATGAAGAATGAGAAGAATAGGTATCAGAGGGACTTGACCTAAAGAAACTGTGAACTTCTCGAGGAATATTAAATTACATGAACCTACCATCCAGGCTATAGCAAAATCGGTGCTAAAACACTCAATCAGTCACTACTGATCTCCATTCAGGGTAGTCGCCCAGGTGGCAGATTCCCTATCTATTGTTTTCCTAGCCTTTTCTTACATGATTGCAAAGAAATTGGAAAATTATTGAACATCTTCCTAGGTAGGTTATTCCAATCCGTAACTCGCCTTCCTATAAACGAATATTTACCCCAATTTGTCCTCTTGAATTCCAACTTTTATCTTCACATTGTGATCTTTCCACGCCATGACAGAACATACCACGTAGTCGAGCAGCTCGTCACCTTTCTCCCAAGTCTTCCCAGCCCAAACTTTGCAGCACTTTTGTACCCTTTTGTCGGAAATCACCCAGAACAAATCGAGCTGCTTTTCTTTGGATTTTTTTCCCTTCTTGAATCAAGTATTGCTAGTGAGGGTCCCATACACTAGAACCATACTCTAGTTGGAATCTTACTAGAGACGTATATGCCCTCTTGTTTACATCCTTATTACAACCCCTAAATACCCTCAGAACCATATGCAGAGATCTGTACCCCTTTATCACTCGTTATCAGTTATCAGACATCACCTGTATTCCACGACATTACTGTGTAAAATGCTTAAAATGTCAATAAAGTGGAGGACAGGAAATCCAACAGATAACCCTTATGCTCGAGATCAGATACGAATGTGCTTGCTGGGAAAATACCTAGCAATAAAACATAGAAAAGCAATAAAGATCGTTGTCATAATAAATGTTCTGTGTGAACTGATTAGGAGGCCGATCGGTTTGATCCTCTAATATGGTCGGCTATCTGTACTACCGGGTGAGTTGGCCGTGCGGTTAGAAATGCGCAGCTGTGAGCTCGCATCCGGAAGATAGTGGGTTCGAACCCCTGAAGCCCTGAAGATGGTTTTCCGTGGTTTCCCATTTTCACACCATGCAAATGCTGCATCTGTACCTTAATTAAGACCACGGCCACTTCCTTCCCATTCCTAGGCCTTTTCCTGTCCCATCGTCGCCATAAGACCTATCTGTGTCGGTGCGACGTAAAGCAACTAGTAAAAAAAAATTTGTTATTATTATTATTATTATTATTATTATTATTATTATTATTATTCTGATATGCATGCCAAGGCTGGTTCTGCTACAAGGGAAAATATTACTGATTCTTGGTAACTAAAATGCCCTAAATCCATATCTGTGTTCAGATTTTCTGTATCGCGTCAAGTTTTTTTTTTTTAATTTTCAAAAGAAAATCCAAAAACATCAAAATGGACAAAGTTCATCATCATAAAGATAGATATAATTTAATAGTATACCCGAAATGTCTCCTTAGGTATTGGGGGATGTAGAATCCAAGTCTGTATTCATATTTTCTCTATCATCAACAACATCAAGCTAGGTATTTTTAAACGTGTTTTAATACCGCAATGTAAAATTCTAGTGTATAAAATTCACTAAAAACATATAATTATATTCATAAAAAGCACTTAAAAGCCATTCAGATGGTCAAATTGTCGATAGAAATGTTGCGCCATTTTGTTTCCCTGGTGTGACTTTGCGTTGTAGTCCTACTCCTCTGTAAGCACCAGCAATAATCCGCTAACATTGCTTTATTCCACGTGCCCTGGCATCTTATTTCCATCGCTTTTAATATCTTAATGGAATCTTTCAAGTAATGGCATTCATACAAATGTAGAAATGAATTGAGTTTTTTTTTTCAAGTGTCCTTACAATATTAAGTAAGGAAAAAATAATTATAGGATGTTCATAATTTTTAATTTTAGTTGTTTTATAAGATTTTAGTGATTCCGTTATGACTAAATTACCAGCTTTAACGCAATAATAATAGTATAATTGATATAAAGATATATATTAATTTCAGTATTTAGACATTTTCGTGAATTTAAAAAATGTTGTTTTTTTTTAATTGAACGTGATGAAGCGACACTATTTGTGGGCGTTGTAACTACCCACAGGGGGAACTGAAAAATATAAACAGTTTCTCTATAGCAAAATGGTTGCATATCAGTGTTGTTATTATTCCCTGCGTCATTCCCTTGTTGCAGGGGCGTCCACATGTCCAGCCACTTAGCCATATCAGTCGATCGAAGGCATTACTCTCTGTGAGACCAGAATTCCGTATCAGCGTTCACTCGAGCTAGGTCAATGCCCTGCCACCAGCATGTCAGGACTCAGAGATTTTTGTAGACAGTGTATTGGTGCTGCACACGTCCTCATTCCTGACCCTGTCGAGTTTCGTCAGGTCAATTGACCAACTGAGCATTGCCATTTTTATCGTACATGTGTATGACACTGGGTTGTTACCAGCATTCGGCTCCTTATCGGCTGGACAGACAACAGAGCGATAAAAATTTTATTTCAGATGTACCAGGTGTATGCATAAGTTTTTGCCGGTTTTTCTGGTAAATAAAACGCGTAATTTTCAAGGAAAAATAATTTTTTGTTTATTCAAAATATTGGCCATTGGTTTTTACACACTTTGCCCATCTTTCAGGTAAGTAATGAATACCATGCCAGAAAAACTGCTTGTCTTTTGCGGCAAACCATTCGTCGAGCCATTTTCCAACTTCCTAGAAATCGCTGAAGTGCTGCTCTGCGACCGCGTGCCCCATTGTTGCGAAGAGGTGATAGTCAGATGGTGCCAGGTCGGGAGAGTACGGTGGGTGCAGAAGGATATCCCATCCAAAGCGATTTCAAGGTGTCACTGTTTTTGCTGTGTGAGAGGGCTCATTGTCGTGTAAAAAAAATCACTTTGCCATGTCTTCTGGCCCATTCCGGTCGTCTTTCCATCAATGTGTCATTTAAATTAATCATTCACTGGCGATAGCGTTGTGCATTAGCGGTTTATACGGGCTTCAAGAGTCCATAATACACCCCACATGTTCTAATCGATGGAGCGTGTTCACCACATGTTTCTAACAGCAAACGATGACTTTCCAGAGCCTTTTTTCTTTTGATTAAATAAGAAAAGCAATGCGTGCCGCAAATGTTCGATATGACCACTGAACGATACAACACAGACGCTAGTGTTTGGCGGACTCATCTTGTGTGTGTTGGTAGATTAATGTCAGACGAACAAAGTGACCTACAGTATGTGTCGAATTCATACGCTGCGTACTGTCCGCTGGCGCCATCTCTTAGTGAAACCGGAAAATACTTATGCATGCACCTGGTATTGGCATATTTCTGTCGCACTGTACACTCATCACGTCTCTCCACGTCATCCACGCTGCATTTGCCCTCTCCTGAACCTCCTGCACTGTCTCAGAATGTCCTGAATCCCAAATACTTGATGAACTTTTTTTTTCTTTTTACCAAGCGAGTGGCTGTCCGGTTTGGGTCACGTAGCTGTCAGCTTGCATTCGAGAGATAGGTTTGAACCTTGCTGTCTGTAGTACTGAAGATGCTTTTCCGTGATTTCCCATTTTCACACCACGTAAATGTTGGGGCTCTACCTTGAGTAAGACCACGGTTGCCTCCTACCCAGTCTGAGCCCTTTTCTATCCCATCGTCGCCATAAGACCTATCCACGTCGGTGCGACTTAAAGCAAATCGAAATAGAAAAAGTCCGTTTTCTTCAATTTCCTTCCATCGTTTAGTTGTACTTCTTCTTAAAACAATAATCACCGCCACCTCCACCACCTTCCATCGTTGCAGTCTCAGCAGCCGGTCCCGCGGTCAAGGAGTACAGAATCTGCCTCTTACTCGGAGGCCTCGGGTTCGATTCCCGGCCAGGACAGGGCTTTTACCTCGATCTGATGATTGGCTCGAGGTCCAATCAACCTACGTGATTACAATTGAGGGGCTATCTGACGGTGAGATAGTGGCCCCGATCTAGAAAGGCGAAAAATAATGGCCGAAAGGATTCGTCGCTATGACCCCGTGTCACCTAGTAATCTGCAGGCCTTCGAGATGAGCAGCGGTTGATGGTAGACCAAGGTCCATCAGAGCTAAAGGACCATGCTGGTTTTCGTTTTTATTCTTTTTTTCAGTCTCATCACATCCACACGCCATGCACTCTGTTTTATCCGTTACTTCGTAATTACCAAAGTGATTCTTCCATGATCGAGTTAAATAGCAGAGTTGTTCATGTGATCTTGCAACAACATTAATTTATCGGCATACGGAAGAGTCCAAGCTATCCTTGACTGGAAATTATTATTATTATTATTATTATTATTATTATTATTATTATTATTATTATTATTATTATTATTATTATTATTATTATTAATTACATCTGTCTAATCAGATGTTTAATTTCAATCCAAGGTAGAGACCTTGATATTTACAAATATGTTTACAAGCATGAAGCGTGAAGGATCAGCGAGATTTAAATACACTAGCTGAGGTGTTCTTTATACTCAACGTAGTGGGTGCTAGTTAAAGTCAGACATTTGGGTCGGTAAAAATACTATTGGAAACATTCCCTCGCTCCGGTTGTGCTGAATCGTTCCCGAGGTGAACACGGCTGTTCGGTCCGTTGCTCCGCGGGGAGTATTGCCAGATGGAGCAGAATATACAGTACTCCATCGCTACTTTCGCTTGCCGGAATTACTTATCTAGTATTTAGACCACTTCTCATATTTCTTCAACGGTTTGGTGTTCGTCATTTATCTTTCATCGCGCGTGCAAGTATCGACGTTGGCATATCAAAGTGATAAGTGATGATACAAGATGAGGAGGTACGGGACAGATTCTCTCTAAGATGTAGGAATCCCCTGTCACTTTCATCCCAGCAATACTCCTTCTTTTACCTGTAATTATCTCGGGAGATTTTATCCTTTAGGTTGTGGGTACATGTCACACTGACCTATAGGTTTTTCAACAATGCTGAAAAAGGAAAAGGGATTATTATTATTATTATTATTATTATTATTATTATTATTATTATTATTATTATTATTATTACGTTCGTCTATGGTGGTTGGTAGTTTGATGTGTTGTGTGTGAGTGAAAATGTGCGTCGAGACGATCACAAACAGCCATTCCCCGAGCCAGAGGAGTGTATCAAACGTGGCTAACATCCCCGACCCGGCCGGAATCGAACCCGGCACTCTCTGAATCGAAGGCTCCAACGCTGACCATTCAGCTAGGATTCATACTGTGATAATAATAATAATAATAATAATAATAATAATAATAATAATAATAATAATAATAGAGTAGGTACGAACCTCGCTGGTCCGACTCGTTGGCTGAATGGTCAGCGTACTGTCCTTCGGTTCAGAGGGTCCCGGGTTCGATTTCCGGCTGGGTCGGGGATTTTAATCGCTTCTGATTAATTCTTCTGGGTCGGGGACTGGGTGTTTGTGTCCGTCCCAACACTCTCTTCTTCATACTCACACAACACACTATACTACCAACCACCACAGAAACACGCAACAGTGATTACATCCCTCCACATAGGGTTGGCGTCAGGAAGGGCATCCGGCCGTAAAACAGAGCCAAATCCACATGTGCAACGCAGTTCGCACCCGCGACCCCACAGGTGTGAGAAAAGCGGTAGGAAAAGAAGAAGAAAGAAGAAGGTACGAACCTCGCTGATGTGGATGGCCCTTCATAGTGTTAACATGCGGCAACTACGTGTCGTTACATTTAGGCGCGTTAAGAACTGCTGTGGCACAAAGTTTAGACACTCCGGCGTTGATTTAGAACGGTAGGAAATATAAAAATAAATTGCAATTAAAAAGTAAGGCAAGAAATATTCGGTTACGAAAGACGAGGTATATGCACTGTTCGACTCTGATTCTTCCGAACAAGAGTTTGTTCATTTTTTTAATATGTTTTTTCTTTTTGTGTGTGTGTGTGTCAGAAACAGCGATGACCACTCCTTATTTGCTAAAATGCTGTTTTACAAAAGAAATTGACGGCAGTAGTGCTGGCTTGGTTTCTGCACACAAGGAAACAACTACTGTACGTCACCGCGAGCTGAAATCAGTGAGATCACAGAGAGAAGTTATGACGTCACACATGAGTATAAACATGTTACGTACGCATGCGTGGCGATAAATCGTATTTACTACCAAACTCACAATCAAGACGTTAGGGGTTACCTGCTCCCCACTGCTGAATAAATAATTATGACCTTTCATAAAAGAAAAACTATTCGACTCTCCTAAATGTGAGAGGAGTGTTCGAGTCACTTTTCTCAGAGAGAACTGCCGAGGTTAACAGCTTGAAAATCGAACTTTTAGTTTTGTATCACTGGCCACACACTTCAGAATCACGAGAGCAAGTCAATAAGTATCTGCAATTTTGCTCTAGTTGTCTTTAGGTTCGCTCTACGGCGTTGTCTACTCGCCAGCCGATAGATGGCACCGTTGTCTACGTCTGTGATAGGTTCCAGCGTTATCAGTTTTCTATGGTCTATACCAGTGGCGGAAATTCATAGACGACTTTCAGCACAATACGGGGACAATGTTTTGTTACAGCGAAGTGTTTACCAGTGGATTGAACAGTTCGAAAGGGGTCGCACGAATATGAACGATGAGGAATGATCCGGGCGTCCATCTGCAGCCGTAACTGATGCCAATATTGAACAAGTGCGTGCTATGACCCTGAATAAAAAGATGAGTGACTGTTGATGGCGTGGCGAACCATGTGCACACTAGCCATGATTCTGTATATGAAATCATGCATAACAAGCTCAACGTCTGTTCGAGATGGGCTTCAAAACAACTCAGTGAAGAACAAAAGCGCAATCGTGTGAGAATCTGTCCGCACCTACTGGACTGTCATGCGACCGAAGGTGAAACGTTTCAAGAATAATCACTGGAGATGAAACATAGCATCCACTGTGGCAAAACAGTGTCCCCGTATTGTGCTGAAAGTCTTCTATGAGCTTCCGGCCCTGGTACACCCTCAGACCGCAAAAAAATTGGATTACGGAACACTGTTCTTCTTTGGTTCAAACAGAGAGTGGCGCGGCCATCTTTACGTCGTAACAGCACAAGCTGCAATGATCTGATAATGCTGAAACTTATCACAGACGTGGACAACGGTGCCATCTAGCGGCTGGTGAGTAGACAACGCCATAGAGCCAACCTAAAGACAATTAGAACAAAATTGCAGATACTTATTGACTTTCCCTCGTATTTAACAAATCCCATTACTACCACGTCGCTATGAACCGTATCTAACTTATTGCTGTCAGGAAGTCCGATAATTCCACAACGAATGTACGCTTCCTCTGTCACAAATCTTCCCATCTTTGAAACGTGAGTACAACTCTATAAATAACCTGTACAGTCGATAACTCGTACAGATTGTGCCCTGCATCAGCGAGAATAACACAGAATAACTTGCGTTATCGTAAGAGTACAACCAAATAGTATAGTTGTGCATACATTTAGTTGGAGCTGCCTCAAACCTCCAGTTTATGTACGTCACTCACGCAGTCCTACTGGTATTCTGATAAGCTGCAGCAGGACAACTGTTGTTAAGGAATGGAAGTGGCTCTTGATACTTGGATCTACGAGGGATATTGCTGTGACGGTGAAGTAATGTTACCACAAATCAAGACCGTGATTATTCTCTGTCAAATAGCAAAGCCATCACGGAACAGGTCATGGATGCCGTGTAGGACTGGAACGTAAAGGCTTCCTGACGGCGAATTGAACCCACATCCTGCAGGGTGAACTGAGCACGCCTTCACCCCTACCTCCCACCTCCCCGACTGTCTCTGTGCACGAGAGCTAGAAATGTATTGATCGTCAATACCATGCATTTGCGTGCGTAATCGCTTCGATAATTTGAATTATTGGACATAATATTATCTTTTTCTTACACTTGGCTTTGCAGCGCACCGAAACACATAGGTCTTATGGCGACGATGGGATTGAAAAGGCCTAGGAGTGGTAAGGAAGCGGCCGTGGCCTTAATTAAGGTGCCTGGTGTGAAAAGTGCAAACAACGGAAAATCATCTTCAGGGCTGCCGACAGTGGCGCTTGAACCCACTATCTCCCGGATGCAAGCTCACAGCTGCGTGCCCCTAACCACACGGTCTCGCCCGGTCTTTTCGGTTCGATCGGCCCTGTGGTCTACGGGTAGTGAACCTGCCTCTCATCTGGAGGCCCTTGTTTTGATTCGTGGCAGGTCAGGGATCAGAAAGCAGTGTAGAAAACCAAGAAAAACGCCCGTCACACTGAGCACACGTCACCTCGCAATTTGCAGGCTTTCGGAATGAGAAGCGGATGCTTCGTAGGCCAAGGCCCGTCTGGGCTGGAGCGTCATGGAAAAAGTGGGGCGGGCTACTATTGATGAAATGATACTCTCGATCGTGAGGTAGAAAATAACAATGTCATCAAACTAACAAAAAAGAACGGAGGAGATATTCAAGAAAATAATACCAAGAACTATGGGAGAAAGGTTAAGACAGAGGAAAATACAAAGTAGCAGTTCCTTTTATAGTTCTGAGAGTCTACCTAATATGTATACAAGTACTGTAGTGTACTGAAAATACCCTTATTAACTTATTAATAATTAATTAATACTTATTAATACATTATTAATACGTGATTCCTTTGCTGGCGAGACCTATTATTTACAGTGCACTATGTCTTCTGGTGTGGGCTAGAACACATTTGTTACTTTCATTGACCTGTTTCACCCTTATCCTTGACTTTGACAATATGAAAATGACTGAGGTATGAGAGATGATAGTAATGTCATTCCTTGCGTAGCAGCTAGTCCCTGTTATTAATGGTGTGAAAATAACGCCCCACAGAGTCGGTTAGTGCGTCATTTCAGGGGGCTTGGCAGACTGATGTAATAACACATCGAGTGCATCCTCTTTGCTGACTCAGCCAGTTCTACTTTCTTTGTCCCATAAGCCCCATTAATATTGATTGCTCCCCATCGAATTCCATTTCGTTCGCCAAGTTGTTTCCAAGGAGTCCCTCGCCTGTTAAATGGGAGTGGGACGCCGTTACTCCCATAGGTCCGAGGCTTACTTAAAATGTTCTGAGCTCCGTAAATTCATGAAGCAGGATGCTACACTACTTGCACATAGTCCAAGTGAGTATCTCTCCTCTAACGGGCTAGGGACCACCGGTGGATTGTATACTCCTAGCCGCCTGAGCACAAGGAGGGCCATGAATCAGAATTTGTCTGAGATGCCCACACCCATTCCATAGCATCTGGTATCCCGACTCTCAGGACCACTTACTAGGCCACTCAGCCGTTGCTCACTAGAACGTGACTACAGTAACCCACACCATGAATCATAATAATTATAATAAACTTTCTCTGTTCCGAGCGGTCACTACTATTTCACCTGGACAGCAATGCTCACACGTAATATAGCATCCATTGTTCACTGAAGAAGTTAATCTTCGCGCTGAGACATACCCGCATTGAGGGGTAGTGAGTAGTGTTGGCTACCGAATGCATGAGTCGAAGCAGTGTATCGATTCATTCAAGTGTCCGAGTGAATCGATTCACAGGAATGGCGAGCTCACGGCACACGATTCAGCTTACTCCCAGCGGACAGTGCTGAGTGGCCCACTCACTGGACGTTGACAGGGAGCCGAGCTTCCGCTGCAGCGAGACAGTGAATCATGGCACATCGAAAGAATCGTGAACGAGTGAGCCACAGGATACACGTGGCTCCCTATCGGCACACTGGACACTGGCGGAGAGCCGAGCTTCCGCTGCAGCGAGACATACAGTGAGCCATAGCACACCGAAAGAATCGTGAACGAGCACGGCTCAGTGAGACACAAGATACACACGGCTCCTTATCGGCACACTGGACACTGACGGAGAGCCGAGCTTCCGCTGCAGCGAGACATACAGTGAGCCATAGTACACTAAAAGAATCGTATGCCAAAATGGACTCTCGAGCTCAGCTCATTTGAAAATAATACCCACTTTCATTCACTGCCCTCTTCTTACAGGGAGGTTTAAATAATAGATGGATTTATTTGCAGTGTTAAAAAGGTTGTCGAAACATAATTCTGAAGTAGCTAGTAAGTAGGTAGGCTATTAGGTTATACTATTTATTAGTTTAATGAATCTTAGTATTATAACTTAGTTGACATTTGACAATTAATTAAACTCGATTCTAGCCTGCCCTATGACTATGAGTCATGCTCATGACTTCTCAAAAGTACCTGTTTTACATTGGGAAGAACGACTCAGTACTCTCTCAGTTCGCATGTCACATCGTTGCACAAGACTTCAATCATATGTGGACAGTAAGTGAGCCGACTGATGCAATAACTTAACCAACACTATGTTGAATCAGAAAACCAGCGGGCTACTGTACATCTCGGGTAGCCTATACAAAATATGACGATTTTAAAAAATCCTCAGCTGATAGAAAGATACATATTTTCAAAAATGACTGAGCGAGTTGGACGTGCGGTTAGTATCGCGTAGCTATGTGCTTGCATTCGGGGGACGGTGGGTTGGAACCCCATCGTCGGCAGCCGTTAAGATGGTTTTCCGTATTTTCCCTATTTTCACACCAGGAAATGCTGGGACTGTACCTTAATTAAAGCCATGGCTGCTACCTTCCTAATCCTAGACATTTCCAATCCTGCGTCGCCAGAAACCTTCGATGTATTAGAGTGACTAGCATTTTTTCTAAGAAAGGAGTTCATAGTATGAAGACCAGATGGCAGCAGCGAGCACTGAATGCTGTTGCTGCTGTCTTACCAGTACATACTACACAGATGCAGTAGGAGCGGTGACTCTAATGTGCCGTGAATCGGATCACTGTATCGATTCAATAACGTGAACGGAATCAAATCGAAATGAATCGAATGTCCCATCACTAGTAGTGAGCCTGTCTCTAACGGGAAGTGGTGGTGGATATTGTTTTAGTAGGAAGTACAACTGGACAACCATCATCGTTTAACAATAATCAGAGGGAAAATGAAAGAGGTTCGACACTTCGAAGAATGAAAAATTCAGTGGAGATTTCACGTTCGATTCTAATGCGTTCCAAAACGTCAATCCTGGACTAAGAGCTGGAACATCTCGTGAGCTCAAGTGAAAAAATCAAATGGCGTATGGCTTTTAGTGCCGGGAGTGTCCGAGGACATGTTCGGCTCGCCAGGTCTTTCAGTTTGACTCCTGTAGGCGACCTGCGCGTCATGATGATGATGATGAAATAAAGACAACACATATACCCAGCTCCCGTGCCAGCGAAATTAACCAATGATGGTTAAAATTCCCGACCCTGCCGGGAATCGAACCCGGGACCCCTTTGACCAAAGGCCAGCACGCTAACCATTTACCTATGGAGCCGGACATGTGAACTAAGGAACTGTCTGATGTGAGAGGTAGTAAATGAAGCAAAAGAAAACTAAAGTGTCCCTCTTATCAGATGACTCCACGCCTGACCTCACTAAAATGGATGAAACTCATTGTAACACAACATCACGATTAAAATCCCTGTACGAGCCAAGAATCGAACTTGGGTCTTCCAGGTAAGAAGTACAGTCTCTAGCCTAACGATATTTCACTTCTCTTCATCTCCCTCTACTTCATTAGATCATTGACGTACCAGTTGTGTTAATGATAATCCCTCTGGTATACAGGGTGAAAGGGGGTCTTGTAGCGCCGTCATACGGGATAGCAGAAGCATACGTGGAAACCATTTTTATTCTTCGGTATACTGTAGGTACCAGGATGGTACATTGTAAAACACAATACTTTTATGTAAGGTGATACAATAGGTAAGAACGCGCGCCACAGTAAAGTGGCTTGCTTCTGTATTCTGTGAATCACCCCAGTAGCAAGAGCTAGCGGCCTGTTACGACAAACACGACATGCCTGGTCGAAGGTGTAGTGGAATGAATCACATCGTAACTTGATATTTACAAACAGCCGCTGTATGTCACAAAACATAAACATCAGAGCCATCGTCGTTGACAGTTGCCCGTGTGAAATGAGTACGTATGTGTTTAAACACACTCATTACGCTTACAAAGTAAATCAAAACTTAAAACATTGACTTCTGTTCTGCTGGACAATAACAAGACATTGACAGTTGTACCATGTTGTAGCAAAAACACTTCCCATACACCCCTCACGTTTTCAGTATACCTTTCCCTTATAACCTGCATGTGTTGAGCTTATCCCAGTTATTCCTCGGGTCGCAAGAACCATGTTCCGTTAGGGCGGATTGAGTGGCTCAGACGATGGACTGCTGGCCTTTTAAGCCCAGGTTGGCGGCTTCAATCTCCGCTCAGTCCAATAGTGTTCGCTACTGAATGCATGATTCGAAGCAGTGTATCGATTTATTCAAATGTCCGAGTGAATCGATTCACAGGAACGACGAGCTCACGGCACACGATTCAGCTTATTCCCAGCGGACAGTGCTGAGTGGCGCACTCACTGGACGTTGACAGGGAGCCGAGCTTCCGCTGCAGCGAGACAGTGAATCATGGCACATCGAAAGAACCGTCAACGAGCGCGGCTCAGTCAGACACATGATACACACGGCTCTTTATCGGCTCACTGGACACGCGGAGAGCCGAGCTTCCGCTGCAGCGAGACAGTGAATCATGGCACATCGAAAGAATCGTCAACGAGCGCGGCTCAGTGAGACACATGATACACACGGCTCCTTATCGGCTCTCTGAACACGCGGAGAGCCGAGCTTCCGCTGCAGCGAGACATACAGTGAGCCATTGCACACCGAAAGAATCGTGAACGAGCCGGCTCAGTGAGACACAAGATACGCACGGCTCTTTATCGGCTCACTGCAGCGAGACATACAGTGAGCCATGCTACACTGAAAGAATCGTATGCTATAATGGACTCTCGAGCTCAGCTCATTTGAAAATAATACCCATTTGCATTCACTGTCCTCTTCTTACATGGAGGTTTAAATAATAGATAGCCGGGCTGAGTGGCTGAGACGGTTAAGGCGCTAGCCTTCTAACCCCAACTTGGCAGGTTCGATCCTGGCTCAGTCCGGTGGTATTTGAAGGTGCTCAAATACGACAGCCCCGTGTCGGTAGATTTACTGGCACGTAAAAGAACTCCTGCGGGACTAAATTCCGGCACCTCGGCGTCTCCGAAGACCTTAAAAAGTAGTTAGTGGGACGTAAAACAAATAACATTATTATTATTATTATTAAATAATAGATGTATTTATTTGCAGTGTTAAAAAGGTAGTCACAACATAATTTTGAAGTAGCTAGAAAGTAGGTAGGCTATTAGGTTATACTATTTATTAGTTTAATGAATCTTAGTATTATAACTTAGTTGACATTTGACAATTAAACTCGACTCTAGCCTGCCCTATGACTATGAGTCATGCTCATGACCACTCAAAAGTACCTGTTTTATATTGGGAAGAACGGCTCAGTATTTTCTCAGTTCATATGTCACAGTAAAGTGGCTTGCTTCTGTATTCTGTGAATCACCCCAGTAGCAAGAGCTAGCGGCCTGTTATGACAAACACGACACGCCTGGTCGAAGGTGTGGTGGAATGAATCACATCGTAACTTGATATTTACAAACAGCCGCTGTATGTCACAAAACATAAACATCAGAGCCATCGTCGTTGACAGTTGACGCAATAACAGTATGCTGAATCAGAAAACCAGCGGGCTACTGTACATCTCGGGTAGCCTATACAAAATACGACGATTTAAAAAAATCCTCAGCTGATAGAAAGATACATATTTTCAAAAATGACTGAGCGAGTTGTCGTGCGGTTAATATCGCGTGGCTATGCGCTTGCATTCGGGGGATGGTGGGTTCGAATCCCACCGTCGGCAGCCTTTAAGATGGTTTTCCGTAGTTTCCCCGCTTTCACACCAGGAAATGCTGGGACTGTACCTTAATTCAGGCCGTGGCTGCTACCTTCCTAATCCTAACCTTTCCCACCCTGCGTCGCCGGAAACCTTCGATGTATTAGAGTAACTAGCATTTTTTTCTAAGAAAGGAGTTCATAGTATGAAGACCAGATGGCAGCTGCGAGCAGTGAATGCTGTTGCTGCTGTCTTACCAGCACATACTACACAGATGCAGTAGGAGCGGTGACGAATGAGCCGTGAATCGGATCACTGTATCGATTCAGTAACGTGAACGGAATCAAATGAATCGATTCAGTAAAATGAATCGAATGTCCCATCACTACAGTCCAATGGAATTTGAACGTTCTCAAATACGCCATACTCGTGTTGGTAGATTTACCGGCACGTAAAGTCCTGAGGGAAAATTCCGGCACTTCGGCAACTCCGAAAATGGTAACATTAGTTAGTGGGACGTAAAACGTATATCATAAATATAAGACGGTTTCCCTTCCTGACACCACTCGATATGTTTCCTGAAAATTCCATTCCGTAGTCACCAGGATTCAAAACTCTGTCTTCCAAATAGAAAACCACCATCTAAGCCTCAACGCTAATGTTACCATTCTCCGCCGCTTTTTACACTCCCTGATAGGGTCTCGAGTGTGATCTGTGTCACACATATAGACATGGCCCAATTTACGGACACTCTCTCTAGTGTCAACTCTATGTGGAGGGTTGTCGGTGATTAAAAATTATTATATCGAGTAGGCTCGGGAAATGTTCCTCAAAATTTGAAATATCTCACCAAGATATTTTCCTGCAGTGAGAAGAGAAATCCTTATAAAACTGATTACGGCAGTATTCGAACTCAAGATTATATAGCCCATGCCAGTATATTAAGATATTTTTTTAGTCTTAGTTCGGTCAATTATTTTCAGAATTCCGTCAGTTAAGAAATTCCCTCAAGTAATTTTTCGATGTTTCATTTTTTCCCCTTTTTCTTTCTCTGCTTTTACGCGCTTCGCCACACTATAACTCAATAAGGTAGCCAGCAAAAGGCGAACCATTATTGTCATTGTCGATGTCATACAAGAAGAAGAAGAATTGTCTCTCGTTTGTTTAATTAAGGTAATACGACGTATTGTAAAGTCCGCCTGTGTATTGAAATTTAGTACTGCAGGGGTCTTTAACGTACCGGAAGCCACTGACTAGGAGTTGTTGCTGTAAAACATCCTTACCGGGTAAGTTGGCCGCTCGGTTAGAGGCGCGCAGCTGTGAGCTTGCATCCGGAAGATAGTGGGTTCAAACCCCACTGTTGGCAGTCCTGAAGATGGTTTTCGGTGGTACCCCATTTTCACATCAGGCGAATGCTGGGACTGTACCTTAATTAAGGCCACGGCCGCTTCCTCCCCACTCCTACACCTTTTGTATTCTATCGTCGCCACAAGACCTATCTGTGTCAGTGCTACGTAGAGCAAATTGTAAATAAATAAACACTTAAAATGTCACCGCCCTCAGACGAGATGGAATCCACTATCGTCGTCGCATACCAAGCAATCTTGTCGTTTTACGTGACTGTTGTTATCGTGATCATAGTCACAGAACCTCCAATTCTACGTGGAATTCTTTTCTTTTCTTTTCTTTTCTTTTCTTTTACAAGTTTCTTTAACGTCGCACCGACTCAGATTGGTCTTATGGCGACGATGGGATAGGAAAGGACTAGAAGTGTAAAGAAAGCGACCGTAGCCTTAATTAACGTACGGTCCAAACATTTGCCTGGTGTTACGTGGAATTCGAGCCACAGGGACGTGACTTTCCATTGATCCCACATCCATTGACGGGGATTCGAGCCGCAGCTGCCTTAGTGAGAAGCTAGTGATGATCCCGCTTAGCTATCGCATCCTCCTCGTTCGATATCTTCGGGGTATTAGTTCAGTTAATCACATTCGTAAGTTGGAGATAAGAAACATGGTGCGAACATATGGGAACAATGGCAGGAGATATTAATAAAGAGACAAAGGATTATTTAGTAATGAACATATCGGATGTAGCTGTGCATGTGAATCGGTTTCGGGGGTATGTGGTCGTGTGAGGTGACTGGAGATTACCAAGGAGACTAACGGACGTAGCAATGAAGGGCAGAGGAGCAGAGAGAGTCACATTTTATTCCAAACTAGCTGATGTACCCGAGCTTCGCTACAGGATTCTCAGAAAGACTGACTTTGTGGTATTCCTAACTAAAGTCAACATAGGCCATTACAAAAACGTCAGTAGGAATATAGCGATTAAAAGCAATGTTATCATATAAAATACAACGCACAATTTCTCACTTTTAACGAACAGTACTACAGTGCCGATCCAACAGTCCAAAGTTCCAGAGCTGGAATGACCAGACCGCAGACTGCCGTGAACACTTCCCTGCCATTATTCCGTTAAATATGCACACTGCTCATTCCAATCAGTGTCTCAGGGTAGGGATTGGATAGCTCGACTGCTATGATGAACCAGTGTGTTACGTAGGCCTGCCAGTAGAATCAGAAAATTTATGAACCAGAGGAATGGCATGCTAAAGAAGAAAGTTATCTAACTCCCCAGCTACTCCCCGCCAATATCCAGGCAGGCTTATCCTCGGTACAACCGGGCGAGTTGGCCATGTGGTTAGGGGCACGCAGCTGTGAGCTTGCATCCGGGAGATAGTGGATTCGAACCCCACTGTCGGCAGCTCTGAAGATGGTATTCCGCGGTTTCCCATTTTCACACCTGGAAAATGCTGGGGCTGTACCTTAATTAAGGCCACGGCCGCTTCATTCACACTTCTAGCCCTTTCCTATCCCATCGTCGCCATAAGACCTATCCATGTTGGTGCAACGTAAAGCAAATTAAAAAACACGGTACGCAGCAGCCCTATCTGTCGGAGATGAGTGGCAACAGAAGACACAAAGCACATCACAACAAACAATGGTCAATGTAATGTTATTGTTGATCAATTTTATACCATTTCACTCAGCGTGAATAAAATTATTACTTATAACCTAGATTGTAGCGATATATTCCCCGACTTTGCATACCGATTTTCATTAAATTCTCTTCAGCCGCTTCCCCGTGATGCGTGTACGTACATACAGGTAGACAGACAGAAATTACGGAAAATTAAAAAGTGCATTTCTTTGTTAGTGTGGACACGACTGATACAGAAATGCCATTCTTTTTAAATTCTGAGCAATGTACAGACAAAACTCTTATTTTATATATAGATAAATATATAGATGGTGACCAACACAGATCCAGGCGTCTCAGAATACCTGTGACTTTGCCGAGACCTGGGAGACGGCATTTGGCAGGTTTGCTCAGAGATCAATGATCTGAAGACAATGAAGCGTAGAAGCATAGGAAGTCACAGTGCTAGTAGGAAACAGAGGATTTGTTGAGACGCTTGGTTCATTCACAAAGATTTGCACATTGAACGTAGGGAGGCATTACGGTTTGTTGTTGTTGTTGTTGTTGTTGTTATTTGATTCAGCCCCCCCCCCCCGTGCCACTCTAATCTGTTCACTAACATCTATATTTCTACCTAACTACTACACACTACATCTACACGAATCTGCCTTGGCCTACCTCTACACTTCTTATCCCTACACTTCGCTCAAAAACTAAGGGTGTCTCAAGATGTGTCCTGCCAGTCTACCACTTCTTCAGGTCAAATTTCACCATATCATTTTCCTCTCACTGGTTTGATTCAGTATCACTTTGTGCGATCCTATCCACCTATCTTTTAGCATTCGGTTGTAACATCTTATTTCAAAAGCCTCTATTCTCGCTCTTTCTGCACTTCGCTTCAGTACAGTACAACATTCCATACAAAAGTCTTCAAAAACGTCTTTCTGCTCTGCATATATACAGTAGGTTTGATGTGAGTACATTTTTATTGAGAAAGACTCTTCTTGCTTGTGTTAGCCTGCAGTTTATTTCCTAATATCCAAGTAACAAAACTCAAATATGTCCCTTAACTCTTCATTTCCTACCATAATCTGATTTCATTCAACTGTATTTCATTACTTCATAATAATCTATATAAATAAAAATGTTTCTGTTTGTCTGTTTGTCTGTTTGTCTGTTTGTCTGTTTGTCTGTTTGTCTGTTCCACCATCACGTCGAAACGGCTGGATAGATCTCAACCAAACTTCATATTTAGAGTATACTCATCCCGGGGAAGGTTTCGATATGCATATCATTTTAAAATCTTTGAATACACGGGGGGTTTATAGGAAAACCAGAATGGTTTTTCCACCATCACGTCGAAACGGCTGGATAGATCTCAACCAAACTTCATATTTAGAGTATACTCCTCCCGGGGAAGGTTTCGATATGCATATCATTTTAAAATCTTTGAATACACGGGGGGTTTATAGGAAAACCAGAATGGTTCTTCCACCATCACGTCGAATCGGCTGGATAGATCTCAACCAAACTTCATATTTAGAGTATACTCCTCCCGGGGATGGTTTCGATATGCATATCATTTTAAAATCTTTGAATACACGGGGGGTTTATAGGAAAACCAGAATGGTTTTTCCACCATCACGTCGAAACGGCTGGATAGATCTCAACCAAATTTCATATTTAGAGTATACTCATCCCGGGGAAGGTTTCGATATGCATATCATTTTAAAATCTTTGAATACAGGGGGTTTATAGGAAAACCAGAATGGTTTTTCCACCATCACGTCGAAACGGCTCGATAGATCTCAACTAAACTTCATATTTAGAGTATACTCCTTCCGGGAAAGATTTCGATATGCATATCATTTTAAAATCTTTGAATACACGGGGGTTTATAGGAAAACCAGAATGGTTTTTTCCACCATCACGTCGAAACGGCTGGATAGATCTCAACCAAATTTCATATTTAGAGTATACTCATCCCGAGGAAGGTTTCGATATGCATATCATTTTAAAATCTTTGAATACACGGGGGGTTTATAGGAAAACCAGAATGGTTTTTCCACCATCACGTCGAAACGGCTGGATAGATATCAACCAAATTTCATATTTAGAGTATACTCATCCCGAGGAAGGTTTCGATATGCATATCATTTTAAAATCTTTGAATACACGGGGGGTTTATAGGAAAACCAGAATGGTTTTTCCACCATCACGTCGAAACGGCTGGATAGATATCAACCAAATTTCATGTTTAGAGTATACTCCTCCCGGGGAAGGTTTCGATATGCATATCATTTTAAAATCTTTGAATACACGGGGGGTTTATAGGAAAACCAGAATGGTTTTTCCACCATCACGTCGAAACGGCTGGATAGATCTCAACCAAACTTCATATTTAGAGTATACTCCTCCCAGGGAAGGTTTCGATATGCATGTCATTTTAGAAACTTTGAATACACGGGGGTTTATAGGAAAACCAGAATGGTTTTCCACCATCACGTCGAAACGGCTCGATAGATCTCAACTAAACTTCATATTTAGAGTATACTCATCCCGGGGAAGGTTTCAATATGCATATCGTTTTAAAATCTTTGAATAGACGGGGGTTTATAGGAAAACCAGAATGGTTTTCCTCCATTTTCTCTTATACTATTGATTTTCTGTAAGCTTCGTTTACCGTACGTGAAACGTCTCTTCATTAAAACAACTTTCGTTATGTTCATAATTTACCTTACTCTTTACATGACGGAGAAATTTACAATTTTCTGCTGGTACCATGCTCTGCATTGAGTGACCGACAGACCGACAACGAACCTACAGGTTACCATGGCAACGTCTCTGACTGCTTTCTTCCTTAATTACGCCGTATGTACGCGAGTGCTACAAACTACTGGATGTATTTCCACCAAGACTCGTATTTAGAATACACCTGTCCTTGATAGGTTTTAGGGCAAATATTGTATCTAAATCCCTGAACTGACTGGAGGTTTATACGAAACCGAAACAGTGATTTTGCACTTCCACAAAATATACACAACCAACGTTAATTTAAATCTACCTGCCTTGGTAGAAATTAATTTCTAAACCTTTTTTCTCATGTGCATCATTTCGATACGAGGATTAATAAGGGAGATATCATTAACGGACCGTTTTTTTTTGTACAAGTCCCATCGGACTTAACTCACGAGCGGGTGCGTGTAAAGCGTATTCCTTACAACTTGAAAACTACTGAAGACATTCGAACCAAAATTCATATTTAGCATCCACCTGTCCAAAGGTAGGTTTTAAACGTAAATAACATTTCAAGTTCCGGAATGGACTGGCGGTTTATAGGGAACCGAAATGGTGATTTTACTCTTCCACAATATATACAGAACAAGACCAACCTGACTGGAAATCGACCAAACGTGATGGAATTCCACCTCTAAACCTTTTTTCATGTGCATTTTTTCGTCAGGAGGATTAATAAGGGAGATATCATGAATGGTCACTTTTGCAGGTTAAGTCCAGCGGACATAGCCAAAAAGGTGTTTTACATGGAGCAGATTCCTTATCTATATAAATCAAATCGTAACGACTGTGTGCCTCTACACTGACTATTTTGGCGAAATTTTCGTACAGCTTTCCGTTTAAGGGATAATAATGACCATCTGCATAATTTTTGGTTTAGTTTCCTGAAAGTCCTAATTTTTACCCGCCTCGCCCAAAATCCAGATTTCGGCATAATCTGCCAGAAGAAAAAGAAGATAATTGAAATTTGACAAAATTATACGTTTTAGCCTGTAACGAACGGAAAACATCCAAGATCATTACATTTTTCACTTTTTATCCCCGAAGAATATCGAAATATGCAGGCAATTTTAATGATGGTGCAGACCTTCGGAAATTCCTATCACATAACAGATTGCACAATCTCCGTTCAATTTGGAATGATCTACAACCTGGGTCTTATGACTTTTTGCCGTATCTGTATCCCTTTTACGTTTGATTTTTCTCTATTAATGGATGTTAAGTCAATTTTGAATTTTCACATGCATAATTCATACCTTCGATTACTTATATGAAATACAGAATCATCAAACTCTTCACGAAAATTGGCCCACCCAGTAGCCATATATGAGCCAAATGCTATGTATGTAGCTGTCACATAATTATCCGAAAAGTAATGTAATGTGAGATAATCTTACAAGAACGTTACCCTGTTCCACGTTTCTAACTCAATCTGACCAAAGAATAGATGACATATCATAGGACCAGCCATTTAGGCCACTAAATCCGGCGTGTCTTATGGTATAATCCTTTGTCGATATGACGTACGTTTAGTAGCAGTTAATCTGTAAATGAAGGTCTTCAATATTGTAAACACGCATATACTTTCGTATGTCGATCTGTATATATTCACTGATGTCGATTTGTAGTGATCGAGAAAGGGTGGGTCTGCTATTGTAATCAGTACTCCCCACACCGACTTTGACTGGCAGTATGAAAGGGTTCCTTCTCCAACTCCTGTGTAACTGTCATTAGTAAGGAAGGTCTACAATTGTAATGAGTAGTTCACTTCTCGATTTGACTTGCAGAAGGCAAGTGAGCATGCAGTTTTGTTTAAAACTCCCCTACCCGATTGTGTTTGGCAGTAGGCAAGGGTGCCCACCATTATAAAGAAATGTCCTCATCTAAAATGTGACTGGCATTAGGCATAGTGGCCTGCTATTTTGATGGAAACTCACCAACTTGGTGTGACTGGCAGTAAGCTGGCTGGAAGTAGGAAAATGGGCCTGGCATTATAATGATAACTGCACAACTCAATTTCGAGTGATAGTAGGGTAATTGCCTGCCATTATAATAAAAACTGTAATCTGTCTGGAAGTAGGAAAGGGGGGCTGCCATTTTAACGAAAAGTCCCCAAATCGAATCTGTCCGCATAGTAGGCAATGGGGCCTGCAATTATAATGTAAACTTCCCAACTCGATTGTGAATGGCAGTAGGCAAGTGAGCCTGCCGTTATATCACAAATCCATAACGAACACTTTACATTGGAAACAACGTACGGGGACCTCCCCATGCTCTTTCTCGGATAACGCTAAGAGACATGCAATTTTAAAACAATCTTATTTACTGCATGCACGCTATTTACTTCGATATTCGAATACAATGTAGAATACCGTAGCGAAGCACGGGTACATTCGCTAGTTCATAATAAAATAATGTAATTACGACATGCATGTATACAGGCTGTATCAGAAGATATGGCACAAGCAGAACCGTTGAAACCGGGCGAGTTCGCCGTGCGGTTAGGGGCACGCAGCTGTGAGCTCGCATCCGGGAGATAGTGGGTTCGAATCCCACTGTCGGCAGCCCTGGAGATGGTTTTCCGTGGTTTCCCATTTTCACAACAGGCAAATGCTGGAGCTGTACTTTAATTAAGGCTACGGCCACTTCCTTCCAACTCGTAGCCCTCTCCTAAGCCATCGTCGCCTAAGACCTGTCTGTGTCGGTGCGACGCAAAGCCACTAGCAAAAAAAAAAAGGAACCGTTGAACGTACATTATAGGAAAAGCAAATAATGTTTCAGTGAGCATGCGGTTGCAATCGAACCGTTCGCTAGATAATGGTGGACGTTTTCGGCTTTTTTTTTTTTTTTGTTTTGTTCTCCAGTTTGCTTTACGTCGCATCGACACAGATAGGTCTTATGACGGTGATGGGATAGGAAAGGGTTAGGAGTGAGGAGGAAGCGGCCATGGCCTTAATTAAGGTACAGCCACATCATTTGCCTGCTGTGAAATCGGGAAACCACGGGAAACCATCTTCAGGGTTGCCGACAGTGGGCTCGAACCCACTATCTCCCGAATGCAAGCTGTCAGTTTCGCGACCCAGACTCAAACACAGCCACTCACTCCTAGGTGGACGTATGTTGAGACTCCAACACTGACGTAATTGCTTATACACATGGACATTCGTGTGTTTTACGTCCTTGTACATCCTGTGTCGTGCTCCTAGTTAGTACCAAATAACCTATACAAACTTCACACCGCATTAATAACAGTTTTTATTAAACACAATGTCTGGTCTATAGCTAAGACATTACATGGTACAGTACACTAGTATATGTTACATCATGATGCTTGTTGTTTAAAGGGGCCAACATTTAGGCCATCGGCCATTAGTTTATGTTACAGGTGGTGCTCAAAACTGCGTCCTTGCAACACCGTCCTTATTCAAAGTTAACCGGGCGAGTTGGCCGTGGGGTTAGAGGCGCGCGGCTGTGGGCTTGCATCCGGGAGATAGTGGATTCGAACCCCACTTTCGGCAGCTCTGATGATGGTTTTCCGTGGTTTCCATTTTCACACCAGGCAAATACTGGGGGTGTACCTTAGTTAAGGCCACGGCCGCTTCCTTCCCACTCCTAGGCCTTTCCTATCGCCTCGTCACCGTAAGACCTATCTGTGTCGATGCGACGTAAAAAAAATATGTATACCAGCCACTGTGTTTAATAATAGCCATTGTTAAAATGTGTATGGTGAATTACAGTTATTTGGTTCGAATGTGACCCAATGTTCGTTGAAACATTTCTGCTTTTCCTATCAATTACTTTCTACCTCTTCGGTTTGTGCAGTCACTTCTGATTCACCCTGTATATTACACCTCATAATCTCAAATTTCTCATTCGCCCAGCAATTGAAGTGTGGCAGCCCCATTTCGGAGCCCAGAGCGAACACTTCTGACATTTTTAAACATCAATATATTGGAACAGTTACGTCAACGTTGATTGTACTAACATCCTCCTGGCACTCCTCCAGTTCGCCTGTGTATTTGCGTCAGTAACTCGCCCATCTGTCCTTGACAGTCATCGCCAACTCCGGTGCGGCCATGTTCATGACAGTGATATTCAGTAAGTAATAACAAGAGAAACGAAGTGATCCACATGCCATTTACATCACACTAAGAATTCCGTTAGTGAATAACCTTTCATTTATCTTCACAGAGACCGAGCAAATAGCTGCGCGGTTTGAGTCACGTAGCTATCAACTAGCAATCGGGAGACAGTGGGTTCGAACCCCACTGTCGGCAGTCCTGAAGATGGTCTTCCAAGGTTTCCCATTTTCGCACCAGGCAAATGCTGGGGCTGAAACTTAATTAAGGCCACGGTCGCTCCTTTCCCACTCCTAGCCCTTTCCTACCCCATCGTCGCCATAAGATCTACCTGAGTTGGTGCGACGCAAAGTATTTTTTTAAACAGATCTTAACATGAATGGTCAAATTATCGTAATAAAGTTTAAACTGCAATGTTCTGTTAAATCACTAGCTGCTTTACTAATCACTGACGAATTAAGCTGATGAGATAATGACCATGAGTGCGGATAAACTGTTTCAATTAGTGACGACCCTAGGTACTTTCTCTCAGAAATTCAAAATCATTCTTTGAGGAAAATATATTAATTCCGCTAGGGGCGTACCCGGGGGAGGGGGTCTCTCTCTTGGGTTTAGATTGTAATCTGAACATACAATTCGCCGTAAAACTGTTGACCTTGATTGTATTGTTCTTGTTCTGTATTTTAATATAATATATTGTAGTGAACTGCATCTGAATATCAACATAATTCACTTATATCAGTGTCCTTATAATGACAAGTGAAATTAAATGGCGTATGGCTTTTAGCGCCGGGATGTGTCCGAAGACTTCGGCTCCCCAGGTGCAGGTCTTTTGATTTGACTCCCGTGGGCGACCTGCGCGTCGTTGTTGTTGTTGTTGTTGTTATGAAATGTTGATGAAGATGACACATACACCCAGTCCCCGTGTCAGGGGAATTAACCAACTATGGTTAAAATTCCCGACCCTGCCGGGAATCGAACCCAGGACCCCCGTGACCAAAGGTCAGCACGCTAACCATTTAGCCATGGGGCCGGACGTAACGACAAGTCATACATGCGGTCACCACACACGCACCTTCATTATGTTATATCAGCATTTTGTAACTATAACGACCACCAGCACCACCACCACCACCCCCACATCGGCCGATCCTGGCTACGATACTGAATTCCGGTCTCAATATTCATTTATTTTTCTATTTGCTTTACGTCGCACCAACACATATAGGTCTTGTGGCGACGACGGAATAGGAAAGGCCAAGAAATGGGAAGGAAGCGGCCGTGGCCTTAATTGAGGCACAGCCCCAGCATTTTCCTGGTGTGAAAATGGGAAACCACGGAAAACCATCTTCAAGGTTGCCGACAGTGGGATTCGAATCCACTATCTCCCGGATGCAAGCTCACAGCTGTGCGCTCCTAACCACACGGCCAACTCGCCTGGTTGCTGGAAGTTCATAAAAGAAAAGTAGTGGGATGGTTTAATCTCTTTCCCATCAGACAAATGATATTCACTTTCTCTTTCTCTCCCCTCTCTCTCAGACACACATACATACATACTTTCATACTTTTGATTAACTCTTATCCTGAATTTTAGCATTAACGTAATGTTAATTATCATTATCATAATGTGTATACGTACGGCATACCTTTAAAAGATTCTCCAGATGCTTTCCTTGTCGTGGGTGTTTAAAGCAAAGGGAGGGATAGTGGGCAGTCAGGTAATGGACCATACGACGCTCCGTCGCCAACCGACACCTGGCCAAGACGTCCCCAAGCAGCAGGGTAGGACGTTTTGAAACAAACTTTCAGTGGTCTTCAAACGTATTTTTATTATTTTTACGCTGACAATTAAGTATTCATCGATATGGAAGAAATTTCAATGCGGGTTTGAAACAAACAAACAAACAAACAAATTGTTGGTTTACTAGCAAAACACGCTGTCAAAACCTGTCTTATTTTGTAAAAAGAGAAGTTTTTATAGTTTTCAATCTCTCATTGCCAATATCTGCTCTATGATGATGTTATTGTTTTTACGTCCCACCAACTACTTTTGTACGGTTTTCGGAGACGCCGACGTGCCTGGAATTTAGTTCTGCATAAGTTATTTTACGTGCCAATAAATTTGCCGACATGAGTCTGACGGAGGCTATATGCACACCTTCAAATACCACCGGACTGAGCCAGGATCGTACCTGCCAAGTTAGAGTCAGAAGGACAGCGCCTGAGCCACTCAACCCGGCAATATCTGCTCTCAGAATAGCAATATTTAACTTCAAAATTATGCAATGGGTTTATTAGAGTATCTCGAATAACGCTGAAGGGCAGTGCAAAGATGTAAACTACCCAAAAAGCAACTTCTTCCTGTGGGTGGGGGCGGTAGAATACACCCACGGTATTCCCTGCCTGTCGTTATAGGTGGCTTAAAATGAGGCCAGGGGATTGGGAGTGTGGGTTGATGGCCACGGTTCCCCTACCTGAGTATAGCATTGTTTCAATTTACTTGCGTCAGGCCCCTCACTTTCATCTTTCCTGTTCAGTCTCGCCTGGTTAATTCTTGTTCTCTTCCGACCACGACGGTATTAGCTTTGTTACCATTGATGCTTTCACGGCCCGTACATATAGACATGATACTTTATAGGCTTTTGGGTTTATGCCGTGTCAAGAAAATAAGGTGAAATTCTTTACGTTTCACAGAGAACTGTGCTCTGCGTCATCAGAAGAAAATCTCGACTGTCCAAGAGAAAGGCTTCTTAAATTGTTTAAATTGTAAATTGTTTAAGAAGTCTTTCTCGTGGACAGTCCAGATTCTTCTGATGACGCAGAGCACAGTTCTCTGCGAAACGTAAAGAATTTCACCTTATTTTCTTGATACGGCATAAGCCCAAAAGCCTATACAGTATCATGTCTATCGGTATTAGCTTTGTTAGTCCTAGAGATTCACGCCTTTCGTGACCCTTCCATCTCTTTTGCCGATATCTTCGAACTGTCAGACCTCTTCAATGTTTCCGTCTGGTTAGTGTTAATAGATGGCTGCCCAATTTTAATGTGCTTTATTTTGTCCAATCCACACTTTGTAAATAAACTTGCATAGTTGTAATATGTTAGGAACGTGACAAGCAGAGTTTAGGTGAATGTGTGGCTAATATTATTTAAACTCGTTCTAAAAGGATAGAAAAGAAGTCCGTGTTAACTAGACAAAATATTCCAACGATAATGAGTTCATTCCTTGCGGCGGTGCTTGTAGTCGGAAACATAGAATTTATTTATTTATTTATTTATTTATTTATTTATTTATTTATTATTTATTTATTTATTTATTTATTTATTTATTTATTTATTTATTTATTTATTTATTTATTTATTTATTTATTTATTTATTTATTCCTATTTGTTTTACGTCACGACAGCTCTTATGGCGGTCAATGGGAAATGAAATGGGTAGGGCCATAGCCTTAATTAAGGTACAGTCCCAGACCGTCTTTGCTGTTCGGGAGTGAAAGCTAAGTTGGTTCAGGATAAGGTAAAAGTAACAGACATGAAAGTAGTGAGAATTATTGCCTCTACAAACAGTTGGGAACAATGGTAGGAAGGTAGTCGAAATGAGTAAGGCATCATAGTGGCAGCGCATACGCAGAATAGAATTGGCCATTCACAAGTACCAACACGATATGTGCATTCGTCAAATATATCGAAGATTTATTGTTGTTTTTTAGAGTGTCTTTCGCGGCCAGCATATGTACGTAAACATACAACTCCCAAATTCCTTGTTTGCATATTAAGATGGGCTGATTGCATCCGGGAGGTAGTGGGTTCGAACCACACTGTCGGCAGCCCTGAAGATAGTTGCCCGTGGTTTCCCATTTTCACACCAGGCAAATGCTGGAGATGTATATTAATTAAGGACACAGCCGCTTGCTTCCCACTCCTAGCTCTTTCCTATCCCATCGTTGCCATAAGACCTATCGGTGTCGGTGCGACGTGGAGCAAAAACTTTTATAAAAAGATGGACTGACGTTACCTTCGCTTTTCACTCATTTTGTTAAGGCCTATTTACTAGGATTATGTTGTCTCATGTAGGAATGGAAGGAGCACAATCACAGTTAAAATTACCACTGCGCTGCGGCACCGGAAGTGACTTTATGATATGACTGGAAATAACTTGCTACAGCAGCACCTGCCAACAACAGCACTGCACATAGAAATGGAGATGTTATGATTAGGGGTTGGAGACTTTTAATTCAACAGCGTCAGTTTTGACGAAGGGCACGTTTGAAACAAATGCATGCCTTAAAAGTGAGTGAGTGAGTGAGTGAGTGAGTGAGTGAGTGAGTGAGTGAGTGAGTGAGTGAGTGAGTAAGAAAGTAACCATTAGAGTGAAAGCTACTGAGAAGCAAATGATCATGTCAGAATGTAAGATCGAAAGAAGATTAACTTACTAAAATTCTGCGATTTATCCAAAAGTTACCAATAAAGAAGGAAAGAAAGAAAGAAAGGAAGAAAGAAAGAAAAACTTGCGAATAGAGAAGTAAGAGATATGATGTGATGGTTAAGGGTCAAAGGGAGAAACATGAAGAGGATTGTTTTCTGTTATGTGGAGAGACATGAAGAGGATTGTTTTCTGTTATGTGGAGAGACATGAAGAGGATTGTTTTCTGTTATGTGGAGAGACATGAAGAGGATTGTTTTCTGTTATGTGGAGAGACATGAAGAGGATTGTTTTCTGTTATGTGGAGAGACATGAAGAGGATTGTTTTCTGTTATGTGGAGAGACATGAAGAGGATTGTTTTCTGTTATGTGGAGAGACATGAAGAGGATTGTTTTCTGTTATGTGGAGAGACATGAAGAGGATTGTTTTCTGTTATGTGGAGAGACATGAAGAGGATTGTTTTCTGTTATGTGGAGAGACATGAAGAGGATTGTTTTCTGTTATGTGGAGAGACATGAAGAGGATTGTTTTCTGTTATGTGGAGAGACATGAAGAGGATTGTTTTCTGTTATGTGGAGAGACATGAAGAGGATTGTTTTCTGTTATGTGGAGAGACATGAAGAGGATTGTTTTCTGTTATGTGGAGAAACATGAAGAGGATTGTTTTCTGTTATGTGGAGAGACATGAAGAGGATTGTTTTCTGTTATGTGGAGAGACATGAAGAGGATTGTTTTCTGTTATGTGGAGAAACAATGGAAGAGGCACATCTATTGAGAGTATGTAGGGAGACAGACTCGCTTAGGGTCAATTATCTGGGTATTGAATATACTTTAAACCAAAAGTAGAAAGAGAGAAATATTTCCATACAATTGCAAAATTATTTTTAAAAGACTGGATTGCACCGGGAAGAACAGGGATTTTTGTGTTTAAAAAATATGCACAAATTTAACCAATGAAGGGTAGGATACATGATAGTCCTAGAACATAAAACTCTGAATCAAATCTTGGATATGAAAGGGATAACTATTATAAAATTGGTAAAAACATATTCTAGGTTTAATTATAAATATTAGGTTTATTTATAATATCTATTCCGGCTCTATGGCTAAATGGTTAGCGTGCTGGCTTTTGGTCACAGAGGTCCCTGATTCGATTCCAGGCAGGATCGGGGATCTTGACCATCATTGGTTAATTTCGCTGATACAGGGACTGGGTGTATGTATCGTCTTCATCATCATTTCATCCTCATCACGACGGTCGCCTTCGGGCTTCAGATCAAAAGATCCGCACGTGGCGAGCCGAACATACCCTCGGACACTCCCGGCACTAAAAGCCATACGCCATTTTATTTCATTATAATGTTTAACATATGAAAATCCACAGCCTGTTTCCAGTCACTCAACCGGATTACGAATGTAATGAATGCAGCCCTCATCTGGCGGCGAGAATAGGAATTATGCCGGCTGCCGAAGTCTGTCGCACTCCTCTGTGGCAATAATTAATGACTAACAGAAGAAAAGAAATGATATTGGAGAGTGTTACTGGAATGAATGATGACAGGAAAACCGGAGTAACCAGAGAAAAACCCTTCCCATCTCCGCTTCGTCCAGCACAAAGCTGACATGGAGTGACCGGGAATTGAACCACGGAACCTAGCAGTGAGAGGGCGGCGCACTTCCGCATGAGCCACGAAGGCTGTAATGTTTAATATAATCAGAGAAATGTAATTGTAATAAAAATCAAATGCATGTATCACAAACAATGGATTGCAATAAATGAATACTTTCTCCTCAGTTTCAGGTGATCCAGAATTAGGGGATGGCAGTATTCTATTATATTCTAGTTAGTTCAATCAATCAATGAAGCATCATTGATCTGCATTTAGGGTAGTCGCCCAGGTGGCAAATTCCCTACCTGTTGTTTACCTAATCTTTTCTTAAATAATAAACTGCAAAGAGTTTGGAAATTAGATAATTAGATTCATGATTTACTTTCTTTTTAAATAATTTCGCAAGTTGAAAGTGTTACTCAGCGTAATACACTGGAGACCAAGGTTACGATGTGTAATGGTAAATTGACTAATGTTGCCTTGGCTTCTGAAATGTCACCCCCTGAGTTTTGAGCTTCTTTTAGCGGTAGGTTGTGGTTGTCCGACTCTCGACTATCTCGAACTAAAATCGTCACTAGCGACCTTCCAGTTGATCGATACATGTTGCAAGTATCAGTATCTCAATACTAATCACAACATATATTCGTCTATCTCGGTACAGATATATCAGTATCAGCTTGTATCGCTGTTTGTATCACTGTTGTGAAACGTTGATAACTCGAGCTTGTAACTGATACGAATTTCTACCTATATATGTATCAGCATGTATGTTTCATTCTCTTTGTAGCATGCAAACATAACAATGATATCATGTCCGCAGATTTTTGGGAATATCTCTTCAATATGTACAGGTTATATCCGTGTTTGTAGGATTCTAAGTCAACAGACAATTATTTAAATAGACAATTTTGGAAAACGGTTAATAACTGAACTTGCTAAAAAATGTAAGTTATGCGGATCGTAGTTTCGTTACCAAAATGCATAGCCTTTGCGGTTTTATGTTTGCACGCTTCGAAGAGTTTAAAAAGTTATAGCTTCATTGAAAAATATATGAAACATGCTTGTGGTATAGCGATATTTTGAGCTTCATTGGTTTGTTCATATGCTTTTTTGGCAGTTTTTTTCTTTGAAGATAGTCATATTGCTACTGCAACTGCCACAACTGTCACCAATACTGCTTGGAGAGGCAATATTTCGGTCTAGTGTTTTGATATCTATATATATAAACTGATATCTCATGACTCGGTCTCATTGTATATGTTGATACAAATCTCACATACCGTATACGTTTCGCCATAGGTCTCAACATGAATGAGGTCCTATACAAAAGCTGAAGGCAACCCTTGAACACCTACCGTATCCACTGTTCTATACCCAGAAGACAAGCAGTATCTGCGCAAATAGGTAGTTAAAGTCATATTATGATAGTGAACGTTGAGAAAGCACGATGAACTCGTGCTTGAGTCGCACTTGTGAGTTTTTCAAAAGCCGTTGATGGTTCATGTGCAGTAGGACTGCCAACAAAATGGGAACACAATGAATCATCCATACAAATATGCTGAGGACAGTAGAAAGTTGATGTTAAGTAAGCGCCGATACTGAAGAAGTGTACAAGCCAACAAACGTCGCACCATTTCATTTCGTCCATCTAATATAGCTTGGGTCAACCCGAAAGAATATTAGGTATGGAAATATACCACACGCATCATTTGTAAATGGCTCGGCTGGTGAAACAAGCAAGCAAATTCGACTAAGGGAATATCTAAAGGAAGTATACTGATCTAGAAAGTCACGAGTTTGCTCCTCACAGAGGATGGTCGTACACGTGTTTGACGTCGATGATACATATGCAATAGTACAGGCATGTGGAGGTGATTGTATGGTGTGAAATTTGTTAAAATTGCAGAAATGGGTATCCTTGGAGCATAGGACGAATGTGTGGCTAGTACCTGCTCCGATAATCTAATTTATAATTGGGTAGACTCATCATGTTGTATTCTTTTCCTGAATCGCCATTGTACCTATGGGGTAATTGTTTTAGAAATATAGTTCTGATATCAGCGTGCTCAGTGGCCTCCAAACTCTCCTGACATCAAAATAATAGAAAACCAGTGTACCTTTATGAAAAGGTATATGGATTCAACACACCTTCACTGAAGGTTACATCACACACTCCCGCTTGATATAACACCATCAAATTCCATTCAACTTACACACACTGTTCATTGATATGCCCTTCACGATCGCTACTTCCTGTTGTACCACACTTCATAGGTGCTGTAGAGATAGTAAAAGGAGGACCTACAACGTACTGGTAGGAAGTCATTTTTCAGTTGTCACTACAAAGATTGCCAACGGCAGTAGCCGTGTTGAAACACCGGGTCCCGTGAGATCTCCGAACATAGGGCGTGGTCAAGATTTGGATGGGTTGCCACGCGCTGTTGGTGGGGGTAAGGGAATGGAGGAGCGGAAAGGAATTGGCCACCCTACCGTACGTAAACTCCGGCTCAGGCACACCTCTGCGGAGGTTCGGACCTACCTTCGGGCAGAATACACCCTTACCCTTTACCCGTACTATAAAGATATAAGATTTTTTCCTGCAATGGTTTTCGTATCATAACTCATTAACATGTCGGTGAACTTATCAGTAATCGCCACGATGCTCTAAATATGGTGAATTGTAATAAACAGTTACTTTAGATGACAGCGAATTTAAAAAAAAAATAAGATGACTGTAATTGGCAATTTCCCTATACCTCTCCAGCACACGTAATCACATGTGTCGGTTTTTAATTTATCATAAGTAGAGCTCGGAAGTTGAAGATCTATAAATTGCGTAAAGAAGATCTGTAAAAAGAGCTAAAAATATCTAGAAAACGACCTAAAAACTAGCAAAAAAAAGACGTAAATATGCAATCCAAATTAATTCCTCATTTTAGTTTTAATTACATATTTAATGAAGAAATATAATATTTTAAAATGTAAAATTCTGATGGAATGCAACATACAGTGCTAAAATATATGAGTGAATTACTTCTTCTTTCAGACATTATATATTTTTAGATTGGTTATGTAGACGAAAGGTATCCACGAAATGTCACTGTAATATTTGCCCCAAATGGAATATAATAATTCATTTTTCATTTTTCAAAGTGTAAAATCTGCGGTAAATTAAGAAATAGTACGAAATATTTTACTTGCAGGGAATAACATGAATACACACTTTACTACCTTATAACTATTTTTTTCTGCTACGTCGCAGCGCTTCCGTAATGTGTTTTGTTTGTCTAACATTTTCGTGTGTGATGTCTTTGCTCACTGAAGTTGTTTGAATTAATTAGGTGTCGTTTTCTTCATGTTGCTCATTTATTTTGTGCCCTAACTCATTCATTAAATGATATATTTATTGGTCCAGGGATCATGTTATTTTCCATTAAACAAAGAAGTAATATATGTATTGGTCCAGGGATCATGCTATTTTCCATTAAACAAAGAAGTAATATATTTATTGGTCCAGGGATCATGCTATTTTCCATTAAACAAAGAAGTAATATATTTATTGGTCCAGGGATCATGCTATTTTCCATTAAACAAAGAAGTAATATATTTATTGGTCCAGGGATCATGCTATTTTCCATTAAACAAAGAAGTAATATATTTATTGGTCCAGGGATCATGCTATTTTCCATTAAACAAAGAAGTAATATATGTATTGGTCCAGGGATCATGCTATTTTGCTGTTTGAACTGCCCGCGCTAGTCATATGGACAAAGATAATGACAATTCACAGACATAGCACTCCCAATCGTCGGAGCTAGCCCTGGACCTCAAGAAAGAAACAAAAGACGACACGAGCACCGGAATAGAACATAAAGGAGTCCTGTCTACGACCCGTAAGTACGTATACGTACTTCTCAAGTAACGACGGTATTTCTTAATTTACCGAGGATTTTTCACTTTATTGGTGTAAAAGCAATTATTAAGTTCCATTTGGGACAAATATTACAGTGACATTTCGTGGATACCTTTGGTCTACATAACCTTTTAGATTAACATAATTAAAAAGAGGAATTCCGTGTTTGTTAAAAAAGTACTTGCAGAATTTAGAATGATTTTTTCCACCTAGAATAAATTCGGCGAATCCGCAATGGACATCCTGGAGAAAGAAATTGAAATTAGTTTAACTGGAATCATATTTGGCTTAACCACACTAGGGTTACAGAAATTGGAATTCGGAAACAGTTGGCTTTGCAGTACATCACAATAGTCATCTCCAGGTTCTTAGGTGTAAAGAATCGTCGGTTTACAGACAGCAAGTTGTAAAACATCGAGAAACTTCTCTCCCCATCAAGCAAATGAGATCTTCCTCTTCAAAACCACTCACATCAAAATGTCCTTATCTTGCACATAATTGATACCTCTGTTTTATTCCAGGATTAGTTTAATTTCATTTCACTTCATTTTCGTTTCATTCTCCCTCTTACTACAGAAAAGATGTTCAAGAGGTGATAAATGAACTAATGATCATTCGAATTGAGAATGGTCAGTACACAATTAGTCGAAAGGTGAAGTTGCGAAAAGAGCCGGTAAGACCTTAATAAAAGCTTAAAAATGGACCTATATGTCAAAAGAACGCCGAAAAAGGCAAAACAGAACAAACAAAATCCACCATTTTCTGGCCTACAATGACCCAGAATGAACATAAATTATGTTGGACCTCATCTTCGGACAGTCGAGAACAAAATACTTTTCCTCGACTTCCGAGCCCTAATCATAAGATTTATTAGGAATCAAGAAAAATAAGATACTATTGAAAATAAGACAAATGCATCTTGACTTATCATCATATTCCAGCCATCTTACATACACCATCCACTGTTCTTTCCTTCACCGAGCTTTAAACATGTTACAAGTACTTGGCGCCGTACAACTCGTTATTGTTACTTTACTTTGGTGCTCCTGATGATCTCCATGTGCAGTGTAGCTGTTCTCGTCACTCACTGTCTGTCTTGCATAACAAGTTTTTATTTATTTATCATGATATTTAAACACTTATTTGTTTTAATTCTTGATACCTTGAACTGGGCAGTCTTGGACATGTTGGATTATTCCATCAGCCGTAACCGGGCCAAAGGTATGGATCGAGTAGATTAACGGCTTAATGAATCCACGAGATGCATTCTCAACCTGGAACGGTCAAAGTCACAGTCACAGTCGAAATTCTCCAGGAATAAAACCCATCTCGCCGTTCGGATTGTTAGATCTTTTTGCAGTGTTTTCTGAAATACTTCACAGTCAGTAACAATCTTGAATTTATGACCCTGGAAGTATACTTCAAAATTCTTCAATGCGTTTATAATCGTATTTCGAGTTTGTAACTCGAGTATTTCTTCTCTGAAGATGACGTCTTCCAACTGGCATAACCTCTGGAGCAATATGTCACCATACTCTTCCAGAACAGCATCCGTGTGAAGTTCCATTTTAGCCCTTGATTATAAATCTTTAAGACCGGCTTCTTTGACATGAGTTTCAGTTGCACGAAATCACTCCTTTCTTCTTCGGCGAACTGAAAAATTGTCCCTTCTCTCAGTAAGTTACTCGAAGGCTGGACCAACTTCGAGTAACAGGTTATATTATGGATTTCCGGAAGTACCTTGTTAAGCCAAAGATGCTCTGCACTAAGAGTGCTCAGATTCCCTTTTCTTCGTGATTGCCAGCAGCTATAGCTGCTCCAACACCCGTATTAGCTTTGGTCCATTCATCAACGTTGGTTACAGCGGGGGGTCTATTTATTAATTCGATTTAACAGAGCATTTTCTGATACTTGATTATCTAAAGTTTTATTACTTATAGCTGGTCTTACTTTGTTTATAGCGGGGTTTGGAGCCAATTTTCAATTGGACTTAAAAAAGATTATTGCTTTATCGACTTTAATTCAGTTGTGTTTAATAATAAGAATTTTAGCTATAGGATTCCCTAAATTAGCTTTTTTCCATATGTTAACATTGAAATGCTTTGCACATCTCTCTGTACTTTTAGAATATTGATATACGTAGACAGAGATAGAGAGAGAAAGAATACTTCGATAAGACTTTTCGGGAATGGAAATTGTGAAAGAACGACTGAACTTATTTCAGTGAGCGAACCCCTCATTTTAAAGCGTATAATCCGAAGATAAAAGCCCATTGCGCTACAATCTTGATGGGCCTTGCCCTACCAAGTGACCGCTGTTATCTCAAGGGTCATCAGATTACGAAGTGACACGTGGTTCGCACGACGAATCCTCTCGGCCGTTATTCTTGGCTTTCGAGATCGGACTACAATCTGAAGGTTCTCGAAAAATACTCGTAGTAATTTCTGTAGAATTGCCGATTTTCCTTTCCTAATGTTCTTCTTTAAATAGTTCCATAGTCTTCCACTGGGTACCGTGAGGTATCTTGAGTAGTCTCAAGGCAATTCGCTATATACCGTATCGTCGCTATAAGACATATTTGTGTCGGTGCGACGTAAAACAAATAGCAAAATAAAAGCTATATACCGTGTGGCATCATCGCTACTATTATGGGAGAATCGCCAGTTTCAAGCCGTAGCTTATTATCGTACTGTTAAGACGGTAGCGTAAAGTCAGTACGAACTGTGGCTTGAAGTTGTATTGTTGCAAACTTACGGAGTTACCTTCTCTATGTACAATTTAGTACATAAATCATTATACTGCCATATCTGCGAAGGGCCTTCCCCGTAGACGTGGCCGATACTGCAGAGATATGTAAGAGAAACTAAGCCCAGAGAGTTTCAACGGGAACAATTAGGTCATAAAGACCGACTGCAGCTTCGTCCAGTTACCTTGGAATCGTAATAGTGGTGGTAGTGGTGATTATTGTTTTAAGAGAAAGTACAACTAGGCAACCATCCTCTATATAACACTAATCAGAGGAAAAAATGGAAGGGATCCGACACTTCGAAAAATGAAGATATCGGCCAAAGGAAGACAAGGGCCACGAAAGGCGTGAAGGTGAAAGACTCCCTAGCCCTCGCAAACCTAATAGCGTCGGGGTCGGAAAAGAACAAGAGTTGACCAAGGGAGGTCGGATAGGATAGATGAAAGTGAGGAGCCTGGCACAAGTAAGTGGAAGCAATGCCAGGACTCAGCTAAGGGGCCCGTGTTTGCCAACCCACGCTCCAAAGTTCAGGGCCCCTTTAAGTCGCCTCTTACGACAGGCAGGGGATACCGTGGGTGTTATTCCACCACCCCCATCCACAGGGGGAAGGAATCGTAATAAGACACTAGTTACATATATTTGCCAAGTTCGTCAAAAATAATTCCACAGTAAATAGTAAAAGGAAGTTGGTTGAGTAATGAGCAACAACAGGAACACATGGGTGTTTAAATACCATACAACGGAAAATTGTATTAAAAAACTATGCTGTAGAATGGCCTGTTGACTTTCTTATGGAATGCGCTCATTTCTAGATGTGTAAATAAGTAGATGCGCCCGTTATTTTTACTAACCTTGTTGTTGGTATTACTTGAAATAAATTCTGGTTGCAAATGTGGTCATTGAATCTGGGATTTTCCCGTGCCTCAGTTTCAACGCTTTATTTGTGGTACAAACAAACGCAATCTCTGTTACAGGAGACCGTGAAGGAGATGAAAGTAAAGTCTTCTACAATTCGTAACTATAGAACCTACGATAGAATGGTTTGATCTCTGCCTGGCCACCCTTGTCGCTAGGAATTGACCTGGTATTCATTTCAATCGCTCAGTATCTCACTTGACTCTTCATAAACGGAAGACTCGTTTTTAAATTTCTTATCGACCTAGACCGAACTCGCATTCTTCAGAGGAAATTATGTGCGTTAAGAAGCTCCTTTTTGTAACAGATTATTTTCAAATGTTGGATAGCTAAAGAATGACATCGAGGAAGAGGCCCGTTTCTAGTGTTTATGTGGATACATAGCAGCGTTGCCAATCTTACGATAATTTATCGTCATATGTGATCATTTTAACCTTCATGCGATATGCGATAATAGTTATAGGATAATGCAATAATTTTCGTTCGATGTAAACTGCTTTACGTCGCATCGACACAGATAGGCCTTATGGCGACGATGGGACAGGAAAGGGCTGGGACTGGGAAGGAAGCGGCCGTGGCCTTAATTAAGGTACATTTGTCTGGTGTGAAAATGGGAAATCACGGAAAAACATCTTCAGGGCTGCCGAGGTGGGGTTCGAACCCACTATCTCCCGAAGACTGGATACTGGCCGGATTTCAGCGACTGCAACTATCGAGCTCGGTCATGTACACTTTCTCTCATGAATTAATTGCTATTTCCTCTATAAACCGTAACAACAAACATGGGCGCCGTTAGTTAGGGGCGCTTTCCATTATGCAAAACTGTGAAACTGTCTTGAGGAATACTCCAAGCACTACGACAAGGCACGTTATGGTTCACCTCACCCTCACACGATGATAGTGTGGTCTAATCTGCATCATTACACGGTCACGGCGTCACGGGTGTATGGGACGGTCGTGGGATGGGTCATTACTACACTTAGTTTGTTCTTAGCTGTCGTTGGTGATTTATAGTATGTAGTTCGTTTTGTGTAAAGTGCAATCATAACATTACACCTTAATATTAAATTGTTGTTTTTCAAAATCAGTATTTCATTCTTGTGTGTGAACGAAACGATGTATGTATGTATGTTCAGTCTTCAGCCCTAAGGCTCGTTGGATCCTCAACAGCTCTGCCATCAGCTGTCAAAGATGGCCTAGGCATCACTGAAGAGGCGTACTATGGAAATGATGAGTGATGTAGTTTCCCGTTGCTTTCCTCGCCGAGCCAGAAGTTGCTATTACATATCAGTCTACCAAGCTCACTGAAATGCGTTCACCAACCGACCTTATGAGCAACATTTTCACACCATTCATAGAAGGAACTGGCTGCACAAGGAATTGCATTACTAGCATCGCTCATACCTCAGTCACTTTCATATTGTCAAAGCCAAGGATGAGACTGAGACAGGTCAATGAAAGTAACAAAATTGCTCTAGCCCACACCAGAAGACATAGTGCACTGTAAACACTAGGTCCTACCAGCAAAGGCATAAACGAAACGATAATAGTACCGAAGCTGATGAGCCATCTAATCCGCAAAACAGACAGAGTGAGTGGTGAGTTAAAACTATCTTCTAAAAATCATAAATTTAGAAACGAGTCGCAAGGGAATCCAGCTTTTAAGTACTGGCTAGAATCGGTGCCAGATATTAATGTGTATAAAGTCTGATGTAAAGTGTGTCGCAATGAATTTACTGCCGACCTAATTGTAGTGAAAAATCTTTGCAAATGGAAGAAACATTTCAGTGCCATGAAGTCTGTCGGACTGGTTCAAGAAAATAAGTTAGATTTTTCCTCCTCCAGAGAAAACGAGCCGAAATAATGTGCGGGTGTCTAACCGAACATATCATCTCCATGAAAACCACAGACCACTTCATACAGTATTGTACGCGCACTTTTTAGTGATAGATTTTTGTACTCTGTTGAGGAGTAAGAAGGGAGCACTGCCGGTTCCGGTAGTACTGCCAACTGAATAGAAATGAAATCTGAATTGAATCGATAATATGATCGATCGATATGAATTTTTTAAACCTTTATTATCTTACCCCAACAACTGTGTCACACACACATTATAATACTATATAACATTTCCCGATGCGAAACGCGTTCCTAGCATGAATGTTATAGTTTGGCTTTGCTGTGTAAACAACAACACTACGAGTACTTAAAGTAAACGCCAGATGTCGCACAGCGATTCTTAGTTTGTGTTTCAAAGGTTGCCAATACGAATCTCGAAGATAACCGAAGTCGACCGATTCAGCACTAGAGTGTAAATCTATCGCAGCAAAATAGTACCTGTGAATAAGGACGCATATCCTGATTCAAATGCAGCATAGAATGAGCAACCGCTGAGAACTAAAGCTTCAGGTGTCATAAAATAGGTGTGTGTGTGTGTGTGTGTGTGTGTGTGTGTGTGTGTGTGTGTGTGTGTGTGTGTGTGTGTGTGTGTGTGTGTGTGTGTGTGTGTGTGTGTGTCGATGAAAATAGTATCGAAATGTTGCCAATTTTTACAAATTATTGACACAAAACAGACGTAGCAGCAGCGCATGAGGGAGCAACAGAGCGTCGCCTCTATGATGTCTTGCAAACAGAAATAACTGAAAGTAAAATTCCAGCAGGAAATTAAGTAAGACTATTTGCTTTACATAGCACCGACACATGTAGGTTACATGGCGACAATGGGATAGCGAAGGCCTAGGAATTGTAAGGAAGCAGCCGTGGCCTTAATTAAGGTACAGCCCCAGTAGTTGCCTGGTGTGAAAATGGGAAACCAAGGAAAACCATCCTCAGGGCTGACGACAGTGGGGTTCGAACCCATTATCTCCCGGATGCAAGCTCACAGCTCCGCGTCCCTAACCACACGGCCAACTCACCCGGTAAATTTAGTAAGATTGGCAGCAGACGGGTGCAATACTACGAGGGGCAAAGACAACTCTGTCTTTATCAGATTTCTTGCAGACTATCCCAACATTTGTATACACATGTGCATTTGCCACTCACTGTATCTTTGCGCGAACGAGACGTGAAAACAGTTACCGCGGGTTTGAGAAGAGGTCGGTAGATGCAGAGTGGGTTTCGGCCCACAAGTGGCCACGGCTGATCCGTGGTCCAACAGCTCAGCACTCTGACCGGCCAACCGAGCACAGGAGGGCTAGCCACGGCTCTACCGTGGCTCTACGCCTCTGCACTCGGGAGATGGGACAGGGCTGGACCTCATGGCTGGCCCCAACCGTCGGCTGTCCTCATAATGGTTTTCCGTGGTTTTCTCTTCTCTTGCACTAAGGCGAATGCCGAGACAGTTACTAGTATAGGCCACGGCCGGCAACCCCCTCACCTTCTCCGAGCATCACCTTCACCGTAACAAATCTCCCGGCCTGAGAGACGGCGTCACCGTCTAAGAAGCCCGCCTCCCCCTTCAGGAGATAAATGAAAACTGTTAGTATTAGTAGTTTGAGAAGATGTTATTGCTAGAGGTACGCATTCGTTTTTCAGATACAGTTCCAAAAGAAATGCACAATTTTCTAAATTCCAAGACTTCTGTCACGTTGAGCGACACAAAATAATACGACCATGACAAACAAGATGTCTGTCGATGTTAAGCGTAGTTACACGAATGTTAAAACAGTCCGACGCACCAATACTATTTTTTACATCCAAGTGGCTGCTAAATAATTGTTTAAGTCACTTAATGATAAATTTTTCAGTTTAATTTTTGGCATGGATATTGCCTAAATTCATGCATCTTAACCAATATTTCCAAAATGGTAAGGTAGCAGTTTGTTCATTGAATGAAAAAATAACAAGAACGTACAAGGTGATCTTACTCTGGTATATATCTCAAAATTATAGTCATAAAACAGATCTTGCCGGATGTTGACCCTACGAATTCATCTCAATTCGTACCTTCCACTCAGATGTATTTGGGACTTGGCGTAATTCAGTTTATGAATAAACCTGGCACTGATACAGAAAAATATATACTAGCAGACTTGTACTATCGTGTACAACAATTCTTTAAAGTATATTGTTGTTGTGGGATTAAGAAACGATATTACGTTGAAAATATTGTTCTGCGAAATTTAAGTTTTTTTAACTCCTGAAGTGGCTTTTTCCGAAAGTGAAAGTAGACCACCAACTCCTTGCCCCCTTTTAAAATCATTTCCAAGAATTGCTCCGAAAGAAATTGAAAATTTACAAATGGAGATCATTACCAGATTCAGTATATCCTGATGACTTTCTTTCTAAAGATGTGGGGGAATTTTGGTTTTGCATAAGAGATGCAAGGGTTCTTCCCCGAAATAAGGAATTCGGAGAACTAGAAAGTGCTGTGCTATCTTAGTTTTGCCCCATTCTAGTGCCGACTGCGAGCGCATTTATCAGAATTCAATCTTACTAAAACTCCCCAAAGAAATAACTTGCATTTAAGTACAGTTTGTGCTGCAGTGCTTTGTGAACAATGAGCGAAAAGTTGCACGTAGTTCGAGCCCAGCAAGAAAGATGATCGACTCAATGACGAAGGACAACATATATCCTAAAAATCCAAACAGTGAACAAGAGGACATCGACGCCAATATGGAATTCGGAAACGTTGAGGTTTAACACCAGGCAAGTTCGTACTTGTAAAGCAAAAATAATGTTATGGAAAACGCGATAATTTCAAGACTACATTTCAATAATTTTGTTCGTGGAGATTGGCAACGCTAATACAAAGTCAACCATGAAGAGGCGACTTCTGCACAATGACCGGCAAGCTACAGTCAGACGATGATCCGTTGAGTCGCTTAGACAAGAGTTAGTTGCGAACAAGTTCAGATTTAGCCGCGATCGAGAAAATAGCGCGTGACGTCACGACCAGTGCTCGGATTACTGGCGCTGATGGATCCTGACCGCCATGTTGGCCCCGGCGTCACTTGTCGGAACTGCCTCTAAGGAGCAGCACCGTCGCAGATAAAAATAACAGCGGTAGCATCTGGAATGCTAACTTGACGTCGCTAAGGCTGCCAAACAATCAAACATTTAGAAGATACTGAGTCATCTACTAAATGATTGTAAACTGGTGTCTATGAGGATCCTTTCGTCGAAAACAGAAGAAGCGGAAATCAGATCATTCCATGTCAGTGGTTTCCGTTTCACACAGATTTCATTTACAATTATTGACATCTAGGTAACAACACGATATAATCAACAAAAAGGCCTGTGCAATTAAAAAGTCTGTTTCCAACCAAAATGAACGCATTAGAAATCAAACATCTATCACGATCAAACATTGTTCACTCATGAAGAGAACACGCAGTAAATTTATATTAGAGAAGAATATTAGGCTAGAAATATGTAGAAAACCCATGTTCGGTAAAACAGCCCAAGTTAGATATTCCACTGAATTCGACAAATTCCCCTGAAATGAGAAATAAAAACGCTATGATAAGTCCATAATACCCTTTGTGGTACTCACATCCTTATTCTGGAATTTTCTTGCCCTTTAATAACAAGTTGGACTTTTTAATATTCGCTACATGATATTGTCTTATTGGCTCAAGTAATCTGCATAAAATAGTGCGCACCTATGTGATCTCATTGGCTTCGGGTTGCTCAGGTCCTATTCCCAACTCTTCCAGAAATTCAGACCAATAAAATGATCTGAAACAGACCGTGCTCATCCCGGGAACACAACTGAGAGGGAAAGCGGTTTAAAATCCCCCCCCCCGGGCGAGTTAGCCGTGCGGTTAGGGACGCGCAGCTGTGAGCTTGCATCCGGGAGATAGTGGGTTCTAATCCCACTGTCGGCAGCCCTGAAGATGGTTTTTCCGTGGTTTCCCATTTTCACAGCAGGCAAATGCTGGGGCTGTACCTTAATTAAGGCCACAGCCGCTTCCTTCCAACTCCTAGGCCTTTCCTATCCCATCGTCGCCATAAGACCTATCTGTGTCGGTGCGACGTAAAGCCACTAGCAAAAAAAAAAATCTCCCCCTTTATCTAGTAGCTGCAAGTAGTTCTCTGCGGTTATACACTTCAAATACTGGCAAGAGCCGAGATAACACCAAATATTCAGAACATGGTCGCATATTTCCTCATACTAGCCCAGTTAATAACAGTACAACTCCAGAGTTACGCAGCTCACAAGTGGCTAAATGAACGATGCTGTTCATTACGATGACGCAAACACTTTCATAGAACAATAGGAAATAAGAAAAACTATGGCCAGAAATTAGCTCAATTTCTATACGTAGAGGATTTATTTCGGAATTTTTTTTTCCAAATTTACCTTTTAACATAACTTATCAGCTTATAATCAGGTGCTGCCTAACCGAGAAAATAAAGGTGTTCCCGGTACACCCGAAAGGACGTGAGTTCAGGTTCCCGGTCAGGAAGAAGAATTTCCATTTCTGGAGAAGCACGTGACACTTAGATTCACTCAGGCTACAAAAAAAATTAGTAAAAGCAAAGCAAAGTCACCTCCGTACAGGCTATGAAGGCCCTTGGAGGAGTGGAAGGTAAAGGCTTCCACCATTGTTAACCTCGGCACGTGATGGGGTAGAGTGGTTAGCTGTACGCCCGGCCGCCTTTGCCCCCAGGAGTTAACCTGGTACTCATTTTGGTGTAGGCTGAGTGAACCTCAAGGCCATATGCACCTCCGGAAGTGGAAATCTCGTTTCTTAAATTTTACGACTTCCTGACGGGGATTCGAACTCACGTACTTCCGGACGAACCGAGCACGCCTTTACCGCCTCGGCCAGGCAGCCCCTACAAAAAAAATGAGTACCAGGTTAATTCCTGGGGTAGAAAGCGGCAACGTATAGTTGTAACCACTCTGCCCCACTTAGTGCGGAGGTTACGGATAGTGGAAGCCTTTTCCGTTCGCTCAATGGCCTTCAAGGCTGTACGGAGATGGCCTTTTTATCAGCATAATGATACCGCGTTGAAAGGATATGATGAAATATGATGTCAATATGGAGTCTTTTCCAAATGAAATGGCATATAACTGAAGAAACGATTACTAATACAACTCAGAATTCATTGATAAAGTTCGGAGTAGGATGAAGAAGTTCCGCCTCTGTGGTGTAGTGGTTAGTGTGATTAGCTGCCACCCCCGGAGGTCCGGGTTCGATTCCCGGCTCTGCCACGAAATTTGAAAAGTGGTACTGGGGCTGGAACGGGGTCCACTCAGCCTCGGGAGGTCAACTGAATTGAGGTGGGTTCGATTCCCACCTCAGCCATTCTGGAAGTGGTTTTCCGTGGTTTCCCACTTCTCCTCCAGGCAAATGCCGGGATGGTACCTAACTTAAGGCCAAGGCCGCTTCCTTCCCTCTTCCTTGTCCATCCCTTCCAATCTTCCCCATCCCCCGCAAGCCCCTTTTCAGCATAGCAGGTGAGGCCGCCTGGGCGAGGTACTGGTCATTCTCCCCAGTTGTATCCCCGACCTAGCGTCTGAAGCTCCAGGACACTGCCCTTGAGGCGGTAGAGGTGGGATCCCTCGCTGAGTCCGAGGGAAAAACCGAACCTGGAGGGTAACCAGATGATGATGATGATGATGATGATGAAGGTAGATTTACACCACCTAAATCTCATTAATAGACCAGAAGGGATAGTTTTCGGTCACTTGAAAACATTTCAGTCATAAAATATATATATATATTGAAACGTTATTGGGACTGCTAAAGTAAATTGGAACATTGAAAGCCGGGCTGAGTGGCTCAGACGATTGAGGCGCTAGCCATCTGCCGCAACTTGGCAGGTTCGATCCTGGTTCAGTCCGGTGGTATTTAAAGGTGCTCGAATACGTCAGCCTTGTGTCGATAGATTTACTGGCACATAAAAGAACTCCTGCGGGACTGAATTCAGGCACCTCGGCGTCTCCGGAAACCATAAAAGTAGTTAGTGGGACGTAAAGCCAATAACATTATTATTAAACATTGAAAGTAATAAATCAGGGCATCATGGCCTCTTGTATACGCAGTAGGTGCATACTTATTTTAGGTGTCTAATAAAGTTCCTCCCAATTTCAGTTCCCTCAGTCCTCCAGAGTCAAATTCATGGACACAGAGTAATAATCTCCCCGTCTTACTCTGCTGCGAGTTCGAACACTTAAATTAGCATTGTCCCTACAAATTTCAGCTGTTCTACCAGGTGCTCCTCTCAATATAGGCTGATTAATTGCTTCCTTCGTTTCTCCTATAGAAAGTACTTCAATTTCTTGCTCTACCATTTCATATACCACACTATATATTGACGTACCTTCACCTGTGTTAACGATTTGCGATTTATAAACTAGTAACTTCAGACTCTATTTCTGTACTTATGGAAACTGAAAGTACCCTATATTCCAATTTTGAAGGATAAGCTATCCCTGAAATTTAAAAAGAAAATAACACAGGAAGATGGAAACGAAACGTCGAAATTAATGCACGACTGTCAAAGAATGTGAAAGAATTCGTGACTAGAAATAGAGGTCGGTCGGTCGTCTGGTTGGCATCTAGTCCATCATTCCAGAATCATAACAGAAATATTCGTGGATCTTCGAAGATTGAGGTGCGATTCAATAGGAGAGTAAATGTAATCGATTTGCGAGATCGAAACCTTTGTACAGTATCGATATCGAAAGAGAGCGTGTGTTTATTTAAAAGGAAAGCTAAGAAGCATGGCACAGAAAATTAGAAATAGAATTGCTCAATATTCATGGAACACCAGTCATGAGTTTCTGGAAAGTAGCAGGAATGTATAAAGGTTTCATATTGTTCTCGTATGAACAACACCGATATTTGTTTGGTAGTTTTAAATGAACCTTTGATGTTATGTGCGTGTAGCCGATGTCAGAACGTTGCGCAGTAATGGATGTATGGCTAGTGAGTTCAGGAACTGGCAGACTTTTGAGACTCTTTCGGTGATATTGGGCTATCTCGTACCATAATTCCTCTTTCCATTCATGTCATTTTTTCCAATTTCTTGCAGTCGATATTTCGTGTTATTTTTTCGCAGGCCTGATGTCCTTTTTGACGTTGATCTCATGAGGAGAGAAGTATTCATTGCACTCTCCTGTTGGTGGTTGGTAGTGTGGTGTGTTGTGTGTAGGTGTGGTGATGAATACTGATAAGAACACAAAAGACCATTCCCCGAGCCAGTGGAATTAATCACACGTATTTAAAATCCCCATCCCAAGCGGGAATAGAACCCGGGGCGCTCTGAGCTGAAGACCAGTACTCTAACCATTAAGCCTAGGAACCGTACTTCTATCTACTTCTCTTGATCCTGCATCTTACTTTATTCCTGTTTCCGATTCCCTTGGATTGAACCATAATTTTACTCTCTGTGCTACTGTCTAGAAGCCCTAATCATATATGAAAAATGATTGGTGAGCTTAGAATCTATATTGGGTCTAGTACCTCACCAACTTCAACACTTCCTACCATGAAACCAAGACACAAGTCAAGAGTGTGTGTTCAGAAAGCACTATTTCCACCCGAAGAAAGTTGTGGGAAAACGCAAGGAAACGGGAAAGGTCTAAAGCACGGAATAAATGGTGTACTAATCACAGGAATTTCGAAGATTTCAAGAAACACACAGCAAAAATTCTTCGGAATACGAAAAGAAAGTACGAGAAAGAACAGCTGCGCAACATATAAGAAGATTTCAAGAGAAACAACACCAAGAGATTTCTATAGAAGGTTTAAAAACAAAATCAAAAAATTCTCCCCTGGTAATTTATGTTTTAAAAGTGAACAAGGGAAACTCATTATTGGTGACAAGAAGAATTGTATCTGGCCAACTATTTCCATAATTTTCTGAACTGTGAACCTCCTGAAGATGGATTGCTGTTTGGAGAGCCTCAATTCAAGTTGAAGGATTCATTACCACCAAATAAGGAAGAAATTAGGGACATCATTAAGCAACTAAAAAACAATAAAGCTCCTGGAAAAGATTCAATTACTGCAGAGTTATTCAAATTTTCAGATGAAAATATAGTGGAAAAACTAGAGGAATTTTTCGCTTATATTTGGGAAAAAGAAGAAATACCAAGTGATTGGAAGAATGCACTCATTCATCCTTTACACAAAAAAGGGGACCAAACTAACGTCAACAACTACAGAGGTATCTCCCTTCTTCCTATAGTATACAAAATCCTATCCAAACCATTGCAGCGGAAGCTTGAAACACATCTAGATAAACAAATTGGTGAATACCAGGCCGGGTTCAGGAAAGGGCGTTCATGTGCTGAGCAGATTAATATTCTAAAATCACTTATAAAAATAAGATCAATGAGAAATCAGAAGAGGTCAATCATAACCTTCGTTGATTTCAAAAAGGCGTATGATTCCATAGATCGCGGAGTGCTCATGAACGTTCTGCAGGAGTTTGGAGTGGATGAGAAATCTCTGGCCATAATTCGGCAATCTCTTACAAACACTTTTTCTCAAGTCAAATTTATGGGCGAACTCTCAAATCCATTTGAGATAAAAACGGGTTTGAGGCAAGGAGACAGCCTTTCTCCACTACTCTTTAATTGCATTTTAGAAAAAGTTATTAGGGAGTGGAGGTTGAGAATGACTGAAAATGGAATGAATGGGGTAGAGATAGGTTGTGGAAAAAATGCGATGATGTTGGACTGCCTTGCCTTCGCAGACGACGTCGTTCTTATTTCGGACAACCGTCAAGCAGCCAAGAAACAAGTTGAAGAACTACAAAATGTTGCAGTCAAAACAGGGTTAAGAATCTCTTTCGAAAAACAGCATTCATGGATTCTACAAAAAAAAGGCGACATGGACAGACTTGTTACACTGTACGGGGATATCCAGCGCGTGCAAAAATGTAAATACCTGGGAGAAATACTCACCCCCAATGGAGATGAAAAGGAGGGATTAAAGGAGAGGGTGAGAAGGGTGGAGTTGGCATTCAGACTATGTCATGACACCTATAAGTCCAAGTCCCTCTCAATTCAGGCCAAGTTAAAACATTACTGCACAGAAGTTAGAACAGAGTGCCTTTATGGAGCAAAAACCTTGACGAGGATGGCTGACCCAGTCCTTGAAAAACGAGAAAGAAGATTCTTACGAAAAATCTTAGACCCAAGAAAGTCGACGAGTGACCCAAACACATTTCGGTTAAGATCAAATTTGAAGCTCTACAAGACAGTAGAAAGAATCACGACTGTGATGAGGAAAAGGAGACTGACGTTTTATGGGCATATCAAAAGAATGAACCCTGAGAGATTGGCCAACAGGATACTTCTTCTGCAGGAAAAGTGGAAAAAACAACCGGGATGGCTTACACAGGTGCACAATGACTTGGCAGAAATTGGTATCAAGGAGGAGGATATAAAAGAAATGACATCATTTAGGAAGAAGTTTGCGGGAATGAGGGATGCGTCTGAAGAGCAACATGCGAATCCACGAAACATTTCGGTGGAAGAACGAGCAAAAAGAAGTCAAAGACTCAAGAATCTTTGGCGAGAGTGTAAAGAGAAGGGTATCAGTCTGCGTGATAGAAGGAAGATTGTGTAAACGTGGCCCATAGGTGGCCGCATCGATAAATATTATATACATATATATATATATATATAAGGCACATGGAACCTACCTATGATCGGGTATGGTACACATTTTAAGAAATTACATCTTTCTGGTCTGGATTACTCATGCCATTCGATAATATTCAACTACTGTAACGCATGTGGATGAAATACTTTTAAAATGTTTGAAGTGGAAATGAACAGACACTCCTCAGTTAGTTTTGATAAGGTAAAGCTTGTCGCGGATGTTCCATTTTCCGGCCTCCCATTGTTCTGTACATTTTATAATGACTTTACATGTCAATAATGAGTCTGATAATTTAAATGTTAAATCTCTGAACTGATTTCTTTTTTCTCATCACCTTGAAGTGAAACATGCTCAAGATGACATCATAGTGTCGCTTTTGTTACACTTCTTCTAGAGGACGACAGTGACATAACTCTCAACATGAGATGACTTACAGGAAGTTTCTGTAGACAAGTTATGTCGTATTTACAAGAAGCACACTGCTTTCCAATTGTTGTAAAGACACGGATAAAATATTGTGGACTATCTCCTTCAATCACAAAGTTGCTACATCGAGCGCCAGTGTCTGTCTTACAGTACCTAGAAAAGTGAGAATGACGAAAATTTAAACGAGAGCTGAAAGGAAAACAAGTAATTATTGACTGTAACACTATTCGCACACAAGAAAGATTCTTGGATACCGAAATCAGTGTCATGAGAGTCTTTTTATCAACAGTGAGAGACCACGACTACTGAATACGAGATAAGGAATACCACCAGATTTCTTCTGAAGTAGTCAAAGAAAAATGTCTTACTAAACGATAGAAAGTCACCGCTTCGTAAAAGAAATTAACATACAGAACAAGAAATGATGAAAGGGCAGGCGAGGTCCAAATTCCGTGGACACGGATTTCGTTCCAGTTTTCTACCTTTCAAACGCGTCCTTACGTTATAAGTGGAATGCGTAGGAAAAAAATCTCTCAGGGTGGGAGAGAAATTAAGAGTATGTCAATTGATAAAGCATACCCATGTCTTGTATGTTCAGCGTAGTGGCTTTCGGTTAATAGGATCCCAGGTTCGATTCGCAGCCAGACTAAGGATTTTTAACAAGTTGTGTTAAATTGTCTATCGGAGGATGATCGTCTTTATTTACATGCAACACATCAAACGACCGATCACCACAGAAATACACAATAGTGAATACATCCCTCCACATATGTTTGTTATCAGGAGAGGCATTCAGCCATAAAACTGAGAGTAATGAACATTACACCGGGTGAGTTGGCCGTGCAGTTAGGAGCGCGCAGCTGTTAGCTCGCATCTGGGAGATACTGGGTTCGAACCCCACTATCGGCAGCCCTGAAGATGTTTTCCGTGGTTTCCCATTTTCACACCAGGCAAATGCTGGGACTGTACCTTAAATCAGGCCACGGCCGCTTTCCCCCCATTCCTAGGCCTTTCCTGTCCCATCGTCGCCATAAGACCTATACGTGTCGGTGCGACGTAAAGCAAATAGCAAAAAAATAAAAAATCAACATTACAGCCGACGCCAAGTAATAAGTAAGAGACCAATATTGATTCAGCACGTCAAAATGGAATTTCTTCGTATAAAATTAATTTTTAGTATAATATAAAGACAGTAACTCAATGTTCATGAAGACATTAAACTGATAGACATCCCATGACGCTGAAAGCTCTCCAATATTGTTTGATATGGATGTACTACGACAAAGAGTAAGAGTGACAAAGAACTCATTATCAGACTTCATTGCGCTTCTTAGACGTTAAAACATATACTATTCTGTGACTGTGAAACTCATTGATGATTCGAATTTTCCTTTCACAGTTGCGTGCTTTATTAACAACATTCCACTTTTGCCGTGGTCCACTAGAACATCAGATACGTCATGCAATAGGAATGTCTGGGACATGTTTGGTTTGGTTTGGTTTGGTTTGGTTTGGTTTGGTTTGGTTTGGTTTGGTTTGGTTTGGTTTGGTTTGGTTTGGTTTGGTTTGGTTTGGTTTGGTTTGGTTTTTTTTTTTGTTTTGTTTTTTTGTTTTTGTTTTTTTGCTAGTGGCTTAATGTCGCACTAACACATCCAAGGTTTTCGTCGACTGAGGATGGGAAAGGACTAGAATTGGGAAGGTAGTGGTCGTGGCCTTGATTAAGATACAGTCCCAGCATTCGCTTGGTGTAAAAATGGGGAAACCAAGGAAAACCATCTTCAGAACTGCCGACATTGGTGTTCGAACCCATCTAGAGAATTCAAGCTCAAATCTAAGTGAACCAAACCAAGTGGCCAACTTGCTCGGTCTATTGATCTACTCTGTACATATTGTACGTAAGTGAAGTTTCATCTGTATTACACAACAAACATACACATTATGTGAAAATCAGACGACTAAAATAGCTGGCGCTAGGATATTTGCAAACAGTAGTGCATTAGGTATATGAGCCCCCTGCCACCAACTTCTGTATCCTGTGATTCAAATAAATGTAAGTACACTGCACAGTACTTAAACTGTTCATTTTACCAGCTCTTGGCCTTACGTCACCTTTTCCAAATCGTTATCCAGGGACAAATGTTATGTCTTTTCCTCTATACTGATACATTTCTGCCAGTAACATACAGCATTGTTTCCGGACCGCATCACAATAATTATACTGTACGGTATATCAAAATGGTGGTAAAAATAATATTATGTAACAGAACTTCCGGCTCCATGGCTAAATAGTTAGCGTAATGGCCTTCGGTTACAGGGGTCCCGGGTTAACCATAATTGGTTAATTTTGCTGGCAGGGGGGCTGGGTGTATGTGTCGTCTTCATCATCATTTCATCCTCATCACGACGCACAGGTTGCCTACGGTCGTCATATCAAAAGACCTGCATCTGGCGAGCCGAACTTGTCCTCGGACACTCCCGGTTCTAAAAGCCATACACCATTTCATTTCATTTCATTTTTGTAGGTCTGTATGCTGATCTTAAACTTCACACCAGTTTGAAATGATTAGAGACAAAAATGTGATATGCTGCATACAAATTATATATAGCGAGAAAGAGTTAACGGGGATGGAAGGCAGGAAAGCCGGCTGTACAATAAACCACCAGCACCACGCGACACGCATATGGTGACCATACGCCTTGTAAGTAGATATACCACCAAACACATGAGCGGTGCACATTGCATACACAAGAACCAGCAGAAGGCAAACTACGGTAATACACAATCATTTTTAAAAAGTGTTATTTAATCACAAATTTTCTTAACCCTTAATTAGTCGTTCGCGGAGATTTCCTCCGGGCCGATTACATTTTGCACGGTACTGAACTTCCCAGTTGAACTGTGGGTCTCCCCCTCCCTATACCTTTCTTCTTGTTCATTTGGACTCGTCCTGTCAGCATTTCGGCGCGATCGTGCATCCTGTGTGCGAGTGTGGGATCATTGTTTTGACGAGTGACATCGCCTGGACGTTTCCTCCATGTGCGATTAAGTAAATTACCCTATATTTTAGTGCATATTATTTTTATTTTGGAGGTCGATGACCTTATTGTTTTGTTCTTCTAAACTTATTTTAGAAAAATATTATTTCATATTTCAGATGATCGCCGTAGGTAATGGCGAGTCTCACGAATTTAATATCATAAGATCATTCGACATAGTTAAAGTCTGCTTTTAGATCAAACAAACTGTGTAAAAATAACCTACAAGTACTTAAAAGGGTTTCTTTTGATTATACCGAAGAATACTCCAAACGGATATGCCAAAACAACATCTCAAAGGACGAAAATGAGGCGCATTTTTAACCCCGGAGGTTACCTCCTTGCGTGACTAGTAACATCATAATTTTCGCGTGACTAGACAAGGGTTAACATCGCACCGACAAAGATATGTGTTATGGTAACGATGGGATAGGAGTGGGGAGGAAGCGGCCTGAACTTAATTAACATACAACCTGGTGTGAAAGTGGGAGACCACGGAAAACTATCTTCAGGTCTGCCGACAATGGGGTTCGAACCCACTACCTCCTGAAAGCAAGCTGACAGCTATGTGATCTGCATTGACGGCAGTCTCCCAAGTGGCAGATTTCCTATCTATTGTTTTCCTAGCCTTTTCTTAAATTATTGCAAAGAAATTGGAAATTTATTGAACATCTCCCTTGGTAAGTTATTCCAATCCCTAACTCCCATTCCTATAAACGAATGTTTGCCTCAATTTGTCCTCTTGAATTCAAGCTTTATCTTCATATTGTGATCTTTCCTACTTTTAAAGATACCACTCAAACGTATTCGTCTACTGATGTCATACAACGCCATCTCTCTACTGACAGCTCGGAACATACCACTTACTCAAGCAGCTCGTTTCCTTTCTCCCAAGTCTTCCCATCCCAAACTATGCAACATTTTTGTAACACTACTCTTTTGTCGGAAATCGCCCAGAACAAATCGAGCTGCTTTTCTTTGGATGTTTTCCAGTTCTTGATCAAGTGTGCTGGTGAGGATCCCATACACTGGAACCATACTGTATTTGGGGTCTTACCAGGGACTTGCATGCCCTCTCTTTTACATCCTTACTACAAATCCTAAATACACTCATAACCATGTACAGAGATATGTACCCTTTATTTACAATCATATTTATGTGATTTCCCCAATGAAGCTTTCCTTATATTAACACCTAGGTACTTACAATGATCCCCAAAAGGAACGTATACCCCCATCAATGCAGTTATTAAAACTGAGAGGACTTTCCCTATTTGTGAAACTCACAACATGACTTTTAACCCCATCTCACAACATTACCGAGGTCATTTTGCAGATGCTCTCAATCTTGTAACTTATTTATTACTGTGTACAGAATAACATTATCTGACAAAAAACCTTATCTCTGATTCTACTCCTTTACTCATATCATGTATATATTATCCGGCTCCATGGCTAAATGGTTAGCGTGCTGGCCTCTGATCACAGGGGCCCAGGTTCGATTCCCGGCAATAATTCCGAATCAGCGTCAGCGTTGCCCTTTCCTGGTCTGTACACTGTCTCTGTCTTATCCTTGGCTTTGACAATATGAAAGTGACTGAGGTATGAGCGATGCTAGTAATGCCTGCTATGAATGGTGTGAAAATGTTGCACATACGGTCGGTTGGTGTATGCATTTCAGTGGGCTTGGCAGAATGATATGTAATAGCAACTCTGGCTTGGTGAGGAAAGCAACGGGAAACTACCTCACTCCTCATTTCCCTAGTACGCCTCTTCAGTGATGCCTAGGCCATCTATGACAGCTGAAGGCAGAGCTGTTGAGGATCCTACCAGCGGAATCGCTGACGGACTGAACATACATACAATACCTTTTCCTTTCCTCCTACTTCCACACTTCTCAGCAACAGTCCCCTGTTCCTCATTTTCCCTCTGTTTTTCTACCTGGAGTGAGTCGTACCGATTTCTCACAGACACCTGTCCTTAATTATGATCCTGAAAAATTATTATTATTATTATTATTATTATTGTTGTTGTTGTTGTCGTTTATTATTATTATTATTATTATTATTATTATTATTATTATTATTATTATTATTATTATTATTATTATTATTATTATTATTATTATTATTATTATGGCGTGTTGCTATCTTTCTTCTGCGGTTTTTTGTTTTAACTATCAGTCTATGTTTATTAAGATTTCAGAAATTACAAATCAATCAGAAGCATGACAGTTTAGATAAATGTAGTTTGCTGAAACTGTAAGCACATCTGTATACCTACACATTATTTTCAATGCTTAAACACATATTATAAATCACATTTTACAATTCAAATAAAGATATGAATGAATATTGAATTTTCACGACCACATTGTAATCGAAATTCATTTTAATCCTATTAGTTCGTGTTCCGTACATATAGTACGTGTTGGAGAGGTGTTAAGTACAGAACAAAAATTGCCAAGTGGACACCAGTGGGATCCGAACCCACAACCTCCCGATTTTGCGTCGGTTGCTCCACTTAACATCTCTTCAACACGTATTATCTGTACGGAACATGACCTAATACGTTGAAAGTTAATTTCGATTATCTCAGAGTTGTTATTTCTCATTATATTATTTAAATGAAAAAATGAAAGTCATTGATTGAAATGAAATAAGTGTTTCGCAGATTCCTCAGTATTTCGGATATTCACCTTTTCCCAACGAGCAGTGTTGATTGAACTTATGAAGTCTACCAAGATCCATCCACTCCTGTTATGTGACATTCGATTCCAAACCTCTGTCTCCGTTATCATCAAAGTTACAGCATTCTGTTTTGAATTTTCCGCCAGATGAAAATCGCCAAACATTAGCTTTTCACTTGGTAACAAAGGCAGGCCTCCTTGTCTTTTATATTAACAGTCATGTTCAGATAGGTCTCCCTTGCCGACAAGATGTTATCGGTACACTGTGGTATCGAGCTCGCCGCTATGTCCTCGCTTATTTTCTTCAGTGACGAAAGAGCCTTGTTGCTGTTGGAACGTTGTCGTTAATTAAAGATCCCCTCGGAATAAGGATATAACCAACAAATTTTTGAAAAGTGAGATTTCAGTGGAAGTACGCCTCTATGCTGTGGTGTCATCTTATGTCTTACATTTGAATTTCAATCTGGTTTACAGCCAGCAGAATTTTGACCTCCGTGGTGTAAGGATGGAACATCAATCAACATGATGGACAGTGCTTGCGTTGGTTCGTCACCGGATGCAATAGAATATTTAAATAAAGGCCATGAAGTCACTTCTGTATTTTGAAATATTTTCTTGACATTTGTATTGTTATTTTTATTATTACACTAATATTATTTGCTATCAGTTTTGTTCCAAATGCATGTACAGGTCCCCCTCTGTGGTGTATTGGTTAGTATGATTAGCTGCCACCCCCGGAGGCCCGGGTTCGATTCCTGGCTCTGCCACGAAAAGTGGTACGAGGGCTGGAACGAGGTCCACTCAGCCTCGGGAGGTGAACTGAGCAGAGCGGGTTCGATTCCCACCTCGGACATCCTCAAAGTGATTTTTCGTGGTTTCCCACTTCTCCTCCAGGCAAATGCAGGGATGGAACCTAACTGAAGGCCACAGCCGCTTCCTTCCCTCTTCCTTGTCTATCCCTTCCAATCTCCCCATCCCCCCCCCCACAAAGGGTCAGATCAGCATAACAGGTGAGGCTGCCTGGACGAGGTACTGGTCCTCCCACCGAGTTGTATCCTCGGACCCAATGTTTTACGCCCCAGGACACTGCCCTTGAGGCGGTAATGGTGTGATCCCTCGCTGAGTCCGCGGGAAAACCAACCCTGGAGGGTAAGTGGCTTAAGAAAGAAAGAATTGTGTAATGTATTCCGAGGGTTAACATGCTAGACATATTATGCTTCTCTCAGACTTGTGTATGTTATTTGTTGGGCTCGGATGTTTAGGAAAAGTCATACTTTTTCTTTGTCTCTATTTTCTTGTCTGATTTGATTTTGGTGCAAATCAGGTGATTATAGTCACAATTAAGTGATTTTTATTTGTCATATAAATCCATATTTTGGCTCATTTTTGTCATAAGGTCATATTTTGAGCTATTTTCGTAGAAACGTCGTATTTTGGTCATATTTCGTCGGTTTGACGACAGCTGTAGCTGTGCAAAATCATCGTCAACTTTCCAAATGAGAACTAGTATTTACAAAACTGCGTTTCCCTATCACATCTGTAGTTAATACATATGGAATACTCTGCCTCTTCTATTAAGATTGCGCAGGAATTGTTTTCCTACAATTTGTCAGAAAGTCTGGCATTATATTAAGTCAAACTTTAGAATTATATCGAGTGCAATTATTCCTTTAGAAGCCGCTAGTTTAGACATTCATGCAAGTATTGAAATTGTGAGAAGTGTTGAAATTTCAGCACAACAATCACGTGGAATAGTTGGCGTCAGTGTAAAATGGAAACTTTAAAATGTGCTTAATGGAAATGGCAGTTTACACTGTGTGTGTGCAAGATAAATGATGTTCTTAGAGGAGAAGGTACTAGAACATTTCAAGATGAGTGCATACTGGACAGCAGTAATTCAATATTATTTAAATATGCACCAATAACGTCTTGTGGCGTAGGAATGGGCTTCTCTTCTTACAAGAATGTGTTAATTGATAACCGGAGGTCTTTTGCGCCTGATGCTTTGAAGATGAATCTTGTCATACACTTCAATACCACCCGCGGAGAAGAATAAAAACGTGCGAGTTTGCACTATATGCCGAGCCGCCCTACCATAATGTATCGAAAGACATCTACTTAATTCGTTTCGTGGTGCTGAATTTAAACTTTAACGCGTTTGAGAAATATTAATGTAATCTGAGCTTCACGTTCCAAAATATTTTTTAAAAAAATGATAGATTTCTAGTTTTCTTCGTATTTCAAACCACCAATGAAGGGTACAAACATGTTTTGACTTTTAAAATGTTGTGTGATCTGATAATCTTAGCGAACTTAGTACTTGATAGGTATGTATTCACAAATGTTTGATAAGTGAATCGAGGACAATATACTGTGAATAACTGTTAAACATATATATTCAGAAAATGAATATGAAGGTAGGTAGGTAGGTAAGGGTTATTCTGCCCGAAGGCAGGTCCGAACCTCCGCAGAGGTGTTCCTGAGCCAGAGTTTACGTGCGGTAGGGTGGCCAGTTACTTTCCGCTCCTCCATTCCCTTACCCCCCCCCCAACAGCGCGTGGCAACCCATCCAACTCCTGACCACGCCCAATGTTGCTTAACTTCGGAGATCTCACGGGATCCGGTGTTTCAACACGGCTACGGCCGTTGGCAATATGAAGGTAAGAATAAAGAATTTAGTTAACATATATGTATCAAAGGAATTACCGTTTCGATTTATAACTTATTTTAAAATGGCCATATTCAGATTAATCATCTTCGGGTCATATTGTGTACATTTTACGTCATATTTCGTCACTTTTGAGGTCATATTTGCTTGCTTATTTGGGCTATTTTTAGGTCTTAAACATCCGAGCCCTAGTTATTTGTAATATCATCCCAGTGTAAAAGGGATAGATAGCCTGAGTGGTTTGTTTCTCCGCACACTCGTGACAAAGACATTATTTGAAATAGTTGTACTACGTCTCACCCCCAACACAAAAATAAAGACAATTCTAACTTCATTTTGCATCATAACTGCTTTATTCATTTGTATTCATTTAGGGTTTATTTTGTGTCACTGTCCATAATCACCAAGAGGTATTAAACCTGTGATTTTACCCGAAAGTAGTTCTCATTCGTTGTAGCTACCTGCTACCCGTCCTCCTGCCCTTAGTTTTATAATACCATCCAGCCCATTTATCCGATACGCCCCAGAGATCAATGCCGGTGCGCTTTGAGGGGCAGGTAGGCGGGTGCATACGTGGCGCGTAACTTACGTGGCTTGTGCCCGAAGCCGCGGGTTCAATACTTACCACAACTCACGACTTGACGAGCTTAGGGTGGTCGTAATAATGTGACTTGAATCAGTAGCGGCGATTGAGAATTAAAAGTGCGGGGGCAAAGAATATAATATACAGATAACAAACAAAACAGTACCCGGGTTTGTGGGATGTAGAGGTCTGGGGGGTGGGGGGGGGGAGAGGATATACATCAAAACTGAAAAAGGAAAGCTACAAAAGGGTAAGAGTTAAAGGTTGACAGTTTACCAATTTAAGTGCGGTAATAATAGTTTTTTGAGATTTTGATTCAATACTATAGGTACTATAAAACTTTCACCAAAGGAACAATATTACATATTTATTACAATTAAAAAGAAGTCCGGTGTGATTATACAATGAAAATAATTTAGTATTTGACTACACAGTAAGAGATTGCTAGACTGGCGAATGCGCGCGGCAAGCGGGTGAAACACACCCCCGTGTCCATGAAAAAAAAAATGTTTTATATATACACACAGAGGTACACTTCTGCTACCCTTCTTCACAGCATATGCAAAGTCTCCACTACAAATCGGTTAGCGGGGACGAACGATATTTTGAGCGTATTTCCGCTAATAATTTTGTTTATAAGCTTAATTAAAGAAAGTAGCCTAAAGGAAAAAATTAGCTGATAAGACAACAGGGTTTGTACATTTTTTAATATATAATTCCTGGTTTCAGCCGGATAAAATTAAATAAAAATGTAATATTTTCTCCAGAAAGTGGGGGGCGACTGCCCCCCCCCCTACTAATCGCCGCTACTGACTTGAATGTGTATAATCACCATTCTTCATTATTAAATACATGTAGGGCCTAATCATATTCTTAGTTGTTTCTGGATAATGTTATGTCTACAGAGCGAGTTGGAGTTGGCCATGCGGTCACAAAATATCATCATATGAGTAATATTGTAGCTTCAGCCAATGGCGGTGATAAGGACCCCGCAGACCCCGCGGGATGGGGAGGGGGGAGGGGCGCAAGGGCGCCCATACCCGGAGGCAAGGTGGGGCCGCGGTCCCCCTCTAGCTCTCAGGGAAAGGCAAAAATCTAGTGTAGTCACGTATTTTCCTTTCAAGAATTTGATTTAAAAGTCAGTATTACGTAAAAGCGGTAGTACCGTCCACCACCAACAGGCAGGTGGTACCGTGGGTTATTCTACCACAGAATACAAATCGCCATTTATCTTCCAAAATATTAAAATTAGTACGTACTCTCAGGTCTGCCCCCCCCCCTCTAGAAACTGTCATATGTGCGCCCATGGGAGGGGGCATGGCCTGTGAGGGGCCCATGACTGTTTTTTAATTCCGTAGCTGAGGAATGATTTTACATGTTGATAAAGCTACAGCACACAACACAGTATTATTTGTATTACAGAAGGTTATTCCAAACTTAGGCCGTCGTAGTACAGAGCTTCTTTAGCCAATAGGAGTATGGTACCTAGTTATTTCTAAAGGAATGTGGGTTTTACAGCCTGTTTCAATACCGTAATAACAATCCCTTGCTGCCACTCACAACTATCAACAAGGCTTTTGAAGTAATTAGCCAGTTCTGAGATCCCAGTAGTCAGCGAAGATGAGATAACAAAGACATTCTCCTTATCTAAACTCTAAATACCGGTACTGAAGTTTCCAGCCTGTTTATAACTCTCGGCAGTCAGTGTACGGTATATAGCTAAGTGGGCCTACGATGGACGGTTGTGTTGTAAATTATTTTGTCCTAGGAACGAGATGGTTTCTTAATATTGTGATGGTCAGCTTGTTTTGGTTACGGTACCGGTACAATAATTGTAATATGCATTTCTTATGTGTGTGTATGTGTTTGTACCATATAAGCGTATTATTTTAATTGCTTCGGATTTGAAAACTAAATGGCTGTTCATTGTAATAATATAGCTACAATTTTGTAGTACGACATAAACTTGTAACTTTTCTTATCAGGAAACGAGGGCCCCCTTTTTAATTGTTGCGGGGGGGGGGGCGAGCATTTTAGTAACGCTACTGGCTTCAGTATAATGGTAGTATAAAGGTGAAAATACTTTAAATGAACATGGAGACTTTGGGAAATCCAGTAAAAAAATCTTAATCAAGATGACCACAGGCAGATCAGCAATTGGATCAGGCAACTCACATTTCTCACTAGGTATTATTAGGCTTTGTCCAGCTGAGAGTGGGTAGAAAAGTGAGCTGAGGAATAAGAGATAAAAAATATGGACTGATTTCATAACAAAATGATATATTTATTCATTATGATTCTTGTCATAATGTGTTTAAGAAGGAAAAGGCCATATTAAGAGTAAACAAGTTTTACTTTACATCAGCATTATCCTCAATGCAATTCATTGAATACTTTTATTTGAAGCATCTTTTTATTTTAAAAAAGGTTGGCAGTCAAATACAGAAGAAAGCTGTAAAACATTATAGAAAACAAAGCACTGAATTCTTCTTTCTCAATGTCTTTTTCACAATTTCGTACAATGACAGTAACTTTTTATGTACAATGCACAACACCTTTCTCTGCTGAGTCCATCTAGTTGTCACACTAGAGCATACTCGAATGTAGCAAACAAAGAACAAAAAATTGAGCATGCACATAACCTCTCAAATGAGAAATATCCCACTTTTGGGAAGTATCCTTTAATCATTTGTATTTTTTATACAGATGTGTGATTTTTTTAATAATAAAAGGCAGATACATTCACAATCTTGCAAATATTAGTTACCATACTAAGTTTTGGAGGGATACCTTATCCTTGCACACCAAATCTAAATTATCTCATTTGCAACAGTAATTGGTTATGATAACATCACAAAAAAATATAAGATTTACACCCCTTGATTTATAGGTATGAGTGTTAAGTCTTATGGTCTGACACCATGGTTAGCTGGTTCGAGTCCCTTCGGTAGACAAAATGTTGGCCAGGAGGGTACAAGAGGTGGTGGTATAAAATTTCTAATTAGGTACTAGATTGCGTGCCAAAACTTCTCTGCAGTGTTCATATGGAGTGAGGGCACATGGCGCTGTTGATGGTGATTAGCCCAATGAACAGGGATGTTGAGCCTTGAGCAGACTCCTTAGTGTTAATCGACAGGAGTAGGCTATGTGCCGACACTGGATTTCACCCTCTCCCTCTTTCATTATTACCACACGCCGATATGCGGAGGTCACCCTTGGGTGTCAACTAGAACCACCCACACCAATACTCTCTGGAAGCCGATAATTTTTTACACTGAATCTGATGATAGGATGGTCAAGACTTGCTGTAACTTCAATCAGTCATGCATTTAGGGCTGTCTCTCAGGTGGCAGATTCCCTATCAGTTGTTTACCTAGTCTTTTGTTAAATTATTTCAAAGAAGTTGGAAATTTATCAAACATTTCCTTTGATAAATTATTCCAGTCCCTAATTCCTCTTCCTATAAAGGAATATTTGTGACAATTTGTCCTCTTGAATTCCAGCTGATCTTCATATTACAATCTTTCCTGTTTTAAAAGTTACACTCAAGCGTATTCATCTACTAATGGCATCCCACGCCATCTCTCGCTACTGAAAGTTCGGAACATTTCTTTGACTTTAACATACCACTAAATCAAGCACCTCGTCTCCTTACTCCCAAGTCTTCCCAGGCCATGCATCATCATATCACATCACCTTAAATCATTAATGACCGAGCTCGATAGCTGCAGTCGCTTAAGTGCGGCCAGTATCCAATATTCGGAAGATAGTAGGTTCGAACCCCACTGTCGGCAGCCCTGAAAATGGTTTTCCGTGGTTTCCCATTTTCACACCAGGCAAATGCTGGGGCTGTACCTTAATTAAGGCCACAGCTGCTTCCTTCCCACTCCTAGCCCTTTCCTGTCCCATCATCGCCATAAGACCTATCTGTGTCGGTGCGACGTAAAGCAACTAGCAAAAAAAATTTTAAAAGAAATAAATAAATAAATAAATAAATCATTAATGTTCAGATTACTTTAACCATTTATTCACAAAGGAAAAAGTCATGTCACATTAAAAATTTTACAAAAGCAAAGCAAAGCAAAGCAAAGACTTCTCCGTACTGGCTATGAAGGCCCTGGGAGGGGTGGCAGGTAAAGGCTTCCACTATCTGTAACCTCGGCACTTGATGGGGTAGAGTGGTCAGTTCTACACCCGGCCAGCTTTTCCCCCAGGAATTAACCTGGTACTCATTTTTGGTGTAGGCTGAATGAACCTCAGGGCCATTTGCACCTCCGGAAGTGGAAATCTCATTTCTTAAATTTTACGACTTCCTGATGGGGATTCAAACCCACATCCTTCCGGGTGAACCGAGCGCGCCTTTACCGCCTCGGCCAGGCAGTCCCTAAAAATTTTACAAGATCCAACAATTCTTTCAAGTTTCTCATCTGATTCTACATTCTGATCTTGGTATTTTTAAATGTTGATTCTGATCAATATAATTTAGCTTAGTTTTACAATTGAGTCAAATTCCATGACTCCAATAACTAAGAAAGATACGTCCAGCATCCTCAGGATTCAAACCTGAATCTACCAATCAATAACCATATGTGTACTGTACGGTAAACACACCACTATAGTAGTAAACGCTTGGGAATACGAGTTCACCAACCATTTGCCTTTATTACAGCAGGCTTTGTCAAGGCTGATTGATTAGTGGAGGTGAAAGCCAGGAGTATTTATGTTTGTGGACTGACCCTGAATAGCCATAAAGCCCCTATGTTGAAGTTATTTCGATATTTTTGAATTTTGATCTATCAAATTGGAAAATAGCTTCTCATAAGCTTTAAATATTCTACACAGAAAGGGAGTGGCACTAAAATTCACGAACACCCAAATAACTTCAGCACAAGTGAGGGTCTATGGCTATCCAATGTCTGCAAACTCACCTTACAAACACAAGAAGAGCCCTGCGGTACCCCAGTTGACAGACCTTTCACTGCACCGTCCAATCCCGAAGTCTAACTTCTATTTCCTTTTACCTGTGGTACCCCATAGAGATTAAGTCTTTTGCAGTTCCTAGGACTTCTCGTAGCATGGCTTGACAGTCAGCAAGGCCACAGCAGTCAGATGGATCTCCATAAGTCTGTCCACATGACACACATTCTGCTACTAACACAACCTATCAAATTCCATATCTTGCATATGCATGCATTGTCAACAACTTACCAGATTTTACCTATAAGCATCTTTCTACCTTCCATTTATGAGATTCTTCCCTGGACCCTTGTGCCACCATCACCTACCACTCCATTTCCTAACATGCTTAGCATAAAGATAAGCATAATGCTTCAAAGAGCATTGATATCCATACCAACATCTGATTTCCTTTCCCCTTAGAACTAATGACTTGTCAGAGGCAATGTAGATGGTGTTGATCACCATGTAGAGAAGTAAAACCTCCATTAATCAATCAGACTTGACAAAGCCTACTATAAGGATGGTGAAATGTCAGCAACTCACCAACTCAGAATGTAGTACAACAACAACAACAAGGCTTTCCTTCACCCTTTCAAACTATGTCAAGTGTTTCATCATCTAGATAGATAGATGATATTTATTGAATTAATTAATTTCAACAAGCTAAAGGCTCATACAGAGGAATTTTAAAATGAATAATATATTCAGTATCACTATTGATATATTCTAAAGCATCACAATCGAAACATACTTCCAGGAAATATATTTTATTTTTAAATTTAATTCCATGATGAATCACATCATTTTATGGCTTGGATACCAAGTTTGCCAATGCACCCAGACTTTCAGGAATATTATTCTCTTAACTTTAACTTAAAATGCCTATGATTAAATGAATCGTGTAGTTTCAAAAACCCCTATCTCCAATTTTCACGAAAATGGAGATAAAGATTGATTTGATTTTGCTGTGGGCATGTCCACCGCTGTATACTATTAGTACGCATCAAAACCCGCTCTAACAGTTCGAAATTCAATGTCAAAGTACGGGGTTATTTTCATATTCCGCCATCTCCAACGCCTTGCGCTCGGCGATAGATAACATAACCCGCCATCTCCGCCGGCCAATAGGAAGGCAATACGTAACCATGTGTTAGGCGCGTGAGGAGCTCTTGGCGCGACAGTGAGGAAGCATTTGTGTTGACACAGTGTCGTGTATTGTCTATTACTAATGGATTCACCTCATAATGATACGATGAAGAAATTACGTAACGAACAGCAGTGGAAATGCAAGGAAGCAAAAATATCAAGGTATGTTTTCTTATACTAACATTATGTTATTACGTTCCTCTCTTGTGAGCATAATTGTAGAACTGTATCAGAAACTGCACTTTTAGAATAAGCTTTAGAAAACATGTATTGCTGCATGAAGTCGGCGTGCGGTGTTGTGCCGGATCGGTCGTTCTCCTGTCACAAAAATGGCCGCAGTTCGAATCTCGGCCCGTGCACGTTCGATTACTGAAAGCCCGTACCATTGTGGCTTTGTGCAGCTTCTGATATTACATTCTATGGTCACGTTGAGAAGGGAACTTCCCTTTCATTTTCGATGCAGGCCATTCATAAATACCTATGATATTTTAGTAAACATACATATTCTCGTAAGTGAAAAGGGTGTTTATTACACAGGTACTCGTCGGCTGGACCTCCTGTCACACCAATGTGCGGCCATAAATCCAAGGCCTACCAGTGCGGAGATATTTCTTTGTTGGATGTGAAGAAGTTTCATTCGGTATTCTACTCTACAGCATCAAAACTGCAGCAGGATAGTTTCATTATCAAGCATGTTTCTTGCATACCAGTGGCGAGACGCAGGCCGGGTAACAGTATCAGGTCCGGAAAAGCTCACACATTCAAGTACACTATTCGGAAACGGGATGGAACGATGGCACCAGTTTGCCGAGAAGCATTTATGGGAGCTCTCCTATTGAATAAGGACAGAATTCAAGGGGTACTAAAGCGTCATTTTGAATCTGGGGGAATGCCACTGGAGAGAAGAGGGGGAGACAGACGAAGCTATGCCAGTAAACCAAAACATGAGCCCATCTGTAAATTTATTGAATCGTTTCGTGCTAAAGAGCCGCACTACTGCCGTACCAAGTCAGCGGCACGTATGTACCTGCCATGTGAACTAAATATCAAAGAAATGTGGAGACAATAAAATACCACTGTTGAACCTGAATTGCAGGCAAAGCACGCCTTCTTCAGGAAGATCTTGAATCGTAACTATAATATTGGTTTCGGAAGTCCGAAGACTGATGATTGCTCAACTTGCTCACAACTAGACGAGGAACTAAAAAATTGCACATCAGAACATGCAAAAGTTGCCCTGCAGACCAAGAAACGAGTCCACAAGTTAAAATACAGTGCATTCTACGAATATTTAAGAGAAGAAGATGAGTCTATTCAGTCTGTTTCCTTTGATTGTCAGAAGAACATGCTATTGCCCAAGCTAAATGACCAAAGTGCTTACTTCAGCAGGCAAATAAATGTGTACAACTTCACTGTAGTGTTTGGAAGCTCTAAGACGTCACTGACGCACGAAAATGTGATGATCTATTCATGGAATGAAGCTGACTTTCGTAGAGGTGCAAATGAAATTGCAAGTTGTTTGTTTCATGCTCTCAACAGCATTGATCTGTCACAAAAGAACTGTACGCCTATTTGCAGATGGATGCGGCGGACAAAATAAAAACAGTATTCTTGTGGGTATGGTTAGTAAGTGGCTTCTATATGCACCAGTGAATATGAAAGAACTTGAAATTTACTTTCCTATAGTTGGTCATTCGTTTTTACCACCCGACAGGGTGTTTGCACGTATAGAGAAAGTTGTTCGAAAAAGAGAAGTTATCCTTAAACCAGAGGTATACAACAATATTTTCAGTGGACATGGGAAGCTTCTCCAGCCTGGTTGTGAAGTACCAATATTTGACTGGAAGACTGCTGTTCGACATGTTTTGAAACCTGTCGGCTCGTGGCATTTTCAGTTCAGTCCTGCGAAAAGAATTTGTCTAAAAAGGAAGAAAAGCAATATATTGGTACAAGGGGAAGTTGCTTACCGTTGCACATTTGGCCACCCAAAGAGTGTGTTAAAGAGAGGCAAAACCTTTTCTGGACTGGTTCCACAGTTAATCGAAAAAGGCAATGTTCCATTAAACAATGCAAAAGTGAAGGATGTGTGCAGATTGGTTGAGACACATTATGGGGCTAGATGGAGGGAGCTTGCAGATCTCCAGTTTTACGTTTCGCTGGAAACACGACAGGCCGAACATCGTTGCAGTATGACAGAAGAGCAAGAGGAAGAAGAATACTGTGAACCAAGAGATGATTCCGAATCCTTGTTGTATTAGATTGCAATAATATGATTATGTTTTTATTCTTCAGAGACAAAACCATTCCATCTCAATGAGCATTTAAACATTTTATACTGTATTTCATGTTTTCAATTCGTTTTCCATCTCAGTGTGCTACATAGATGTTAGTAAGTGAAGTAAACAAAGTTTCTTTGAGCATTAGACAGTAAGGGTATGTTTGCAATATCCATGTTTACTTTCAAACCCCGCCATGTCCACCTGTGACTTTCAAAACCCCCTATGTTCTAGATAAATATTGCCCTAGTACAAAAATGTATAGATGAAATTGCATACATTTTGTGTATTTTGTTCAATATGAGCTAATTAAAGCAAAAGTAAAGAAAATGTTAAAAAGGAGTGTAAAATGCAGTCATGGCAGTTTTTTGCCCTTCCTGAAAAATTTATTTTCTTGGAGATAGGGGTTTTTGAAACTACACGACTCAAATATGGGTTTCAGAAGACACCTCAGAATTTTGACAATATTACACACTGCCCTTTTATGAACTCTCAGAAGACATTCTCAAGGATTCAATTGCCACAAGTATAATAAAAAATTGAACTCTTGCATCAAAGGAAAGAAAGAAAATCAAAATTATGATAATAACTGCTCAGTTTGATATTTTGATAAACTTGTCAAGGAAATAAGGAGCCATTTATGCATACAAGTTCTCTTACATTAAAACTGGTGGAATAAATTAAATTATATGTTTGTAAATACGGTATACAATTATTTTACTTCTACCCTTGAGATATTTATACTCGGTGGTTTGCCATCCCTTGTCATTTAGTTTTATGAAACCCAACCAACATTAAACTTCTCCTTCAGACTGATATTGCTCTGCATCCTGTCTGTGTGTCAGCAATGTAAACGAACCACAGAACTAGCAAAGGAAAACAACTAAGTTCTATACAAAATTTCCCTGCTCAATCATACAGACAACTGCATAAACACGCAATTTATTGCTCCCCGAATTAACACATACCCATAATAAGTTATGCCATATGATCTGTGATAGTACAAAGTCAGATGAACATCATAAACCAGTTAACACTAATGCTTTCATGACCCGTACTTGTAGACATGATATAGGCTTTTGAGCTCATGCTATCTCAAGAAAACAAGCTGAATCTCTTTACATTGCTCAGAGTGATTAAAATTTCTGGCATGGATGTTAATTTTTGAGGAGGAAGTGCCATAGTTAAGTATTTCACTTCTAGTGAGTACCGATATCATGTATGCTGTCTTTGTGGCTGAGTCGGTAATGTGGTATCTAAGAATTGGTAGTGTAGTGGTTTGAATCCAACCTTATGCCATTCATCGATCATGCCCCATTGTAATGGGGACAAAACTCTTATTCTTTAAATTGCAATGTATTCCAGGGATAAGTACATTGATATGTTGCTAATTTATAGAGAAACAAGGCAGAATGCATCCAAGTCATAAAGCCTGTATCACAAGCAGTTTCCTGACGGAAGACTACTGACTACCAGTACGTTCTGAAACCTTGAACGATGATAGTGGTCAACAGCACCACCTGGAAGGGTACCTCCTGTTTGAGATGCTCCTATAACGTCTGGTCCAAATGAAGAGGCTGTTTTGGATGTTGTCTGGAACAATCCTTATATTGTTGCACGGACATTTGAATCACAGACCAACATCAGTCAGTTATCTGTTATGCAAATATTGTATATCAATACATTTCACCCATACGATCTGCAATTACACCAGCAGCTCCACAGACATGATTTTGATGCTTGAGTAACATGTTGTCAATGGGAAATATACAGTGTGACCAAAGATGCAGCTTTTCTGTCGAGAGTCCTGTTTTCATATGAATCACTATTTCACTGCACTGGCACTGTGAATCAGCACAATATGCACTATTGAAGCACAGAGAATCCCCACTGGTAAGACAGCATGCATTTCAAGTGCAGTGGGGAGTAAATGTCTGGTCTGAGATCTGAAGCGACTACCTAACCAGGCCACATTTCTTCAACAGCCATCTGACAAGGGCTCGTTATCTTCATATTCTTCTAAATGAACTCGCACACTTGTTGGAGAATGTGCCACTACTTGACCGATAACGAACGTGGTTTTAAACCGGACAGAACTCCACTTCACAGGTCAGTAGTCCTCTGGAACCATCTTCCTGTTTCATGTTCTAATAAATGAATAGAAATGGGAGGACCCATTCCCTGGGCTGCCAGTTCATCTGATGTTATGTCACTTGACTTCTTTCTGTAGGGTCACTTAAAGAAGATAGTGTATGCACAGGAGCCTGCAAATCCTGGTCATCTTCAGTAACTAATCCATGTCAAGCTGTTACACCTCACATGTTACAATGGGCAAGAATGTCTTTACAATGTCATGCTGAAATCTGCATAAATCAAAGTGGTCAATATTTCAGGCTCTTGCTGCAATGACTATGCAGGGTATTCTGCTTCACCATCATGTCGTAGTCCAACCTGGCTACTTAACATCCGATAAAAAGGTCCTTTTCAGGGCCAAATAAAAATTCACTTGTTGGAACAAGTAGGTATGTTGCCATATCATAAAGAGAAAATAAAATTGTAACAGCCTGGGAATTCCTGGCAGCCTGGCTATGCAACAGCAGCAATGCACGATTTAGCCACCTTACCTACTCACAGCTGTGGCATATGGAATTTGTTCGTAGTCTTATTAGGCACTTCTTGTCCAAACACAACATAGTGTTATTCACATTGTTTTAAACATTCATTATAGTTTACATAACTGAAATAAAATTGGCACTACTGATTTCATATTCTTGAGGATGAACTCAATAGTATAGCTGTACTATAGAAATGAATGATCAGGTATCAATGATTTTAGGTTGACTACGATGTACGAGTTCGTTGAGTTGAAAATCTCCAAAAAATAAGGGGCAGGTGAACCACACAGTATTGTATTCTAGAGAAAGTAGGCTATCCACTGTTGACAGGTTGATTGCTAGCAATCAAGTACATACCTACATATAAATGAGCGCTATTTTGAAACAGTTAAATATTGTAAAATCTGTGTGGAAAATGTGTGAATTGAGATTCTCTAATATATACATATCATATTTGAACATTGATCAAGCAGAGTTGGTGTGATTCACCCTAAACCACCCAGCCATACACTCCATGCCAGTGCCTGGGAACAAGTGCTTTAACACGTAAAGGCATAGACAGTTTCCTCGAAAACTGTTCGAGTTACACAGAAAATTGCTATGCCTTTTTTTTTTTTTTGTAGGAAGCTGAATTCGTAGTCCATATGGTCAAATACATTTTGTGATAGACCTAACTTTTCACGAATTATTTTGTTTCTTAGCAGATAAAACATGCATGTGTACAGCATATATCAACATACAAATTTGCAGTTTGCAGTCTGCAAAAAATAGGGTGATGAGTAAGTTGAGGATATCCTATATAAAATTTTAGCCCGATTGGCCCAGTAGTTTTAGTGTCAATGAGCAAGAAACAGGCATGTTTAAGCCATCAAGCAACTTTGCAAATATACAGTATTTTCAGGTCAATGTTATAAAGGTAAACATAGTTATGAGATAATTTTCTCTGGAAATGTTAAGGCAAAATCTCATGAAATATCACCAAGTGGTTTAGATGTGATGTCATATCAAAAGGAAAGCAGACAGACTGACGTAATTTCAGTTAGTGTTAAGATAACAATAAAATTCAGAGCAGTAAAGTTGCAAATACATTCTCCTTTCATGTAAAACTACCTATAAAATAATTTAGTCTTTTAAAATTGTACATGATATTTAACTCTTTCACACTTAATTTTGTTTTGAATAAACCATTCTGCAGCATGCATTTTTCTTTTGTGAAAGAATCCAACAAACAAATGCTAATCTTTTGATAGAATCCAACAACCAAATGCTAATTTTTTAGTCTACATATTTTCCTCTAGAATACATCAGTATTAGTATATCAGCTAAAATTCATGATGACTGAAACTATACTGAACAAAAGACTTACAATTTTGTTCTTCATAGGACTCCGTACGGTATTTGCCAATTTCGAGTATGCCACTGAAATTTTAACTCTTAGATTGCAATTAGAGTCTCAGTAAATGTATAATAGAATGACTGAGAAGGTACAGATATATACTACATTAATACAAAACTTTTTTTTTGCTTTTGTTAGTGGTTTAACGTCACACCAACTCATCTAAAATTTTCAGCGATACAGGGATAGGGGAGGGATAGGAAGGGAAAGATAGCAGCCATAGCCTTAATTAAGGTACAGCCCCAGCATTTGTCTGAAAATGGTAAAACACAGAAAACCATATTTAAGGCTGCCGACACCGGGATTTGAACCCATCATCTCTCAAATGCAAGCTCACAGCTATGCACCCCGAATCATGTAGCCTACAATTAAATTAGAATCTAGCGGGTTCCATCTTTTCAATACACCCGCTAGATTCTAATTTAATTGTGATCTCAGTTCAATACGGACCAAAAGATGAAGTTCCTTACGTTTCATGTAGCCTATTCGCTTAGTCCTAAGCATTTTTAGTTGTGAATGTATTCTCCATATAATTCCTTGTACTATAATTATATTATAAAGAGTAATATTCACAATGGAGAGTGCACACTCAACTCATTTGAAACATTGCCGCTAATCTTGCTAAGAATGGCAGACGAATGCAGAATTTCATTCAAACCTTTCCAAGCTAACGCACATCTGAATACATGAGTTCTATATATATTCTCTTGAAATTCGTGCCTCTACATTATACTATAAACTTTCTTCAGTTTATCCCAGGTATTTTTGGAGTAGCTCAAACCACCCAAGCTCGTTTTTTATTTTGACCGAGTTTTAAGACCAGATCCCCTTCCTGACATTACATGAATTTTCAGATGAAAATTCAAACCTGGATCAACTGAGATTTGAACAGGCATCCAAGTGGAAAGCAAACAGCTGAGCCCCTACATTAATCATCCTCCTCCCACATATCTTATATTATTATGAAAATTAAGACAAAAATATTGGCAAAAGGACAGAATAATCACATCTGTTGTTTCACTCTTTCCTAGGTAATCATATGATTTGTATAAGAAGAAATTTCAATAACAGATTTTTCAGTTTGTCCTCTTTCAATGATAACACTAACCTTTTCTTGCTTATCAGTTAACTTCACAGTAGGCCTACATTCTTCACCTTATCCCAGGTATTTCTGGGATTGTTGGAATCATCAAATTCATTCTGAGTTCTGGCCAAGAACTTAAGACTAATGCACTTCCTGACACTACATGATTTTTCAAGAGAAAATTTTAACTGGGAATCGAACCTTGGTCATCCAGGTAAAAAGCCAGCAGCTACACCTCTATGCTAATCATGCCATCCTAGACTTCACAGTCAGCTTCGTAAATAAGTATCAAGATCACCTTTATAAAGTCTCCCTCTGTAGCCCCTCCCCCTTCATCCTCTCTCTCTCCAAACCTGTAAATACTTTATATTTTCTTATTCAATTAGAGGGCATTTTATAATAACAAAAGCAACTGCAATCCCTATTCACTGTAAGGGCATATAATAGATTACATCAAAATAAGACATTGGTAATGACACAAACTGCTGCATATTCCTCCAAACTTACTTCCAACTTACTTCACCAACAATCTACATCATCACATCTTAACAATACAAAAATATACATTATCAGTAATATATAGGATGTAAAAAAGTTAATTTTAGAGTGAATATAGTAGATAATACTATTCCATAAGAGACAATCTACAACATTATAGATCAATTTTGTGAAACTGTCTCTTACATATTGTTAAATACCTATTCTATGTACATATGTACCAACTTACTTCCTGAGGAAGGAACTGCAAGATTGTGAATAACCCATGTTATTTCCATTAAATTCCACACAAAATGTAATCTTTTGAACCAAGTTGTTTTCAACAGGTATTTCTGTGTTCAACTGATAATTTTTATGGAGAGTAGAATATTTTAAAAACAGCTGAACATTCTCAAATAGAAGCAACTTTTTTTTTTTTAAATCATTTATCAATACATTTTGGAATACCAACTGCTAACTGCGTATTTTGTACGATATATAACCAATGCATCCTGAATAAAAATATTTTAAACAAGGAGTTTGACTATAATTTTCATCCTTTATAACACACAAACTAGCCTCACACCAATGACAGAGCATTATACCACATTGCAGATTTTGTTGGATTAGCAACTAGAGAGAACATATTACGGTACTGGAGCACTTCTTTAAGGTAAGTTCTAACTTTCAAATATTAAAGGTTATAAACAGAATTTGAACATAAATGTCAACATTTCTAAACAATTTTCATCATTTTAAAAAAGTGTGGTTTCAAGAATGAGACATGTCATTCTTTGTTTAACCCTAGACCGCGCGGCTGGTTGTTTTTGTCAACCAGCGCGCTATTTTACGCCATAATTCCTAGAACTGTCAGTCTTTCACCACCTCGCAACTAATACCTTTGCTCTCACTCCTGACCTTCAGTTCAATCAAGTTTCGACAACAGTGGAAGCGATACGTGTGTAATTATTTTGAGTGAACTCTTGGAACCCGAAGCTGGTTAACAAAGTCAACCGCGCGCCTGGTCATGTAAGTAAAATTTATTTCTTTAACATTTCCTTTCCTCTGTACTTTCGGATATTTAAGCAAATTCAGGCGTAATTACATGTAATATATTTCTATTTTAGGTCTTGTTTTGTCAAAGGTGAAGACATACCTGATATTTTGAGCCAGTTGTCCGATGAAATAGCGGACTCTGCCTCGGATTTTTCGGATGGGGAGGAGGAAATTATAACCCTATCGGATCAGGATCATAACAGTGGTACGGATCAGGAGGCCGATTCGGACAGTGAGATCTATGAAGACGATAACAAAAGGGAATTTATCTTCGGGAGAGATGGAGGAACAATGTGGTCCACAGCGGACTTTTCAAAACTTACTTCGAGGGTAAAAGCAAGGAATATTGTAAAAATACAGCCAGGACCGGAAGGGGAGGCGAGGAAGGTATCAACAGAAATTGACTGTTTCATGCAGCTGATATACACTGAGATGGTCGATGAACTATTATACTGGACTAATTTATACATTTCTAGAAAGCGGGAGGAAGTGAATTACAGCCATGAGCGCAACGCTAAATTTACGAACCACTGTGAAATTTTGGCATTGCTCGGGGATAAAGTTTGAAAGATTTCTTGGACATGGCAACAAAGTTTATTTTTCATCCGGTCATTTTTTTGCTATTATATCTGATCATTTTGTTGTATAATTGTGCAAATATTAAAATATGACCATTATTTTAATTTAATTATGTATCTACTGCTTAACTCATTTTAAATAGGCGCAGTATTCATGTCCCTATCAGAATTAGTTCACGTGTTCATGATTATCCATTTTAAGTATATTCATATTAGTCACTAATACAAGTTTTTAATTTCATTTGGAGATCAACATTGAAACAAAAGATAAAACGCCATTAAATGAAATGTTTATGTGATTGGAAGCCTATATACGACTGAAAACGTAACTGGTTGACAAAGACAACCGCGCGCCCGGTAGTGTGACAGAAATTTGCGCGCCCGGTCTAGGTTTAATAGTGTGTGTGTGTGTTTTTTTACAGGTATGTTGCAGTGTTGTGGGTGTTATGACTGGTGTTCAACAGACTGAAGAGTTTTACAGTTACTTGCAGATGTTCCTTTAACACAAATCTATGCCTTCACCCAGCTGACTCATTCCATTTTCTGGGAAGTATTGCCAATGTGTTAACATGAGCATATTCAGACATATCTACATCTGCTATCATGCCCTATCTTAAGCAGTAGGATATCCCCAAAATTAGGTATCGTTCAGTGCCCCCATGTGGATGCCACACACTCTGCAATTTAGAAGAAAATGTAAACTAATTTGAAGTATTTAACACTAACAATAAAACAAGTTCCCTTTTGTGATTTGTGTGTCATTATGGCAAACATTGGGAGCAGGAAAGTCTATCACAGGAATAAATTTTAAAATATTGTTATCACTTTCATAGTATTGAACACCATTTTCACAGCTGCCAGCATAAATTATGCACATTGATGATGATTGTTCCTGAAAGTTGAATTTCTCAATACTTAAATTCTCTTTAGGACTGAAAAAGATTATGTCCATTTGAACAGGTAGGTACAATACACACAAATATTCTACAAACAATGTCCAAATTAAGGTAAGTAGCAACAAGCCTCTTATAATCCATGTCTTACTTGTAGATATGTTTCACCATTTTCACAAAGGTGAAATCTTTCTTGAAGAACTTCGACATATTTAACAGATGTTAAGACTATGTAAAGTTAGGGACTCATTCTGTTAAGATTTACTGATAATTAATAGTGTTCCATAATATCAAGTTCTGACTTTGTGTTTAACACAGTAGCCTCTAACTTGTTGGAAGAATAACCTGTGTTCAGTGCTGGGAAAGTAACTGGGATGAATTACAGTTACCTGAGATATATTTTAATCAATTACTTTTTTTTTAACCAGAAAACAGTAAATTTACAATTACTTTACAGAATGCCAGCCATTAGGAAATCACTGACTTTGTTTCACATGGGGCTGGAATGATACTGAAGTTTACAAGGAAAAAGATATAACATGATTTTGAGTGAACTCTTTTTAGCATACAGACATTAAGTGGCTATCATCACTATGAGAGACAAAACATGATGTCTTGAAACTTTCAGAGTGATTGCTCCTAAACAAAGTTTGCATTTCACACACTGTTGTCATTATTTCAGGCTAACGAATTCTATATATTTATTCAAATAGTTCAGCGGAAATTCCTTTGCTTCCATTATTGACCACATGCAAATTCAGGAAGTTGCGGTTCACGATTATCTAAATCTCAACCAGTAACACAAGCTGCGAGTAAATGACTGAGTGTGCAACATATTCTTGGCTTTATAACCTTTGTCTGATATCTTATAAGTGCAGGGCCTCCAAAGTTGCCAAACTCTCGATGTGATCTATGCTGATTACTAGGATGGAATGATTACAATTTAATTTAAATAAGTGAATTACAAGTAGGGCTGGTTCAAGTATCTAATACAACCCGTGGACCAACAGGTAGCCTGGTTCCTGGGGGCTTTGAAATGCTGGGAAACCCTCTCTCTAGGGGTCATAGATATGGAGGGTCCATTACCAGGGTTATGATTTCAGTAGGGCTCCATTGAAATGTTCAGAGAAGAGGTCTGTAGAAACTCTGCTGACTGTCAGTACCAGCAGTAGGACAGGTGGCAGACAAACTCAACAGAGGAGTCAACGGGAACATCTGGGTCTCAGTCAGCAAGATCAATCTGGCTTGGTGTCAGGTGGCAACCGGCTGCAAAACATTTTCCAAACTACAACTGATCATGAGAGTATGCTCTATATGAAGAAGGATAATGGAGAGGTCGCCTCCCTACAAAAGTGAGGTCTACAATAGGTTGCCTCACTGTAAAAGTGAGGCTCAGGATAGGTCATCTCCCCCCAAAAGTGAGGTAAAAGTCATGACAGCTGCCCTGAAAAGAGGTAAGATGGTGGGAGAATTGCCAAAAATGAGAATTGGAACACAGAATATCGGCACACTTACTGGCAAGACTTCTGAGCTGGCTGATGTTATGGAGAGATGCAAAATGGACATCTTAGCTCTGCAAGAGACAAAATGGAGAGGAAGTAAATCTAGAAATATTGGTCGTTGATACAAGCTCCTGTACAATCGTGTGAATAACTTGCAAAATGGAGTCAGCATAATCCTTCATCAACACCTAACAACCAGATTGATATCAGTCAACAGGATAAACGATCACCTGATCGTAATAAAACGTTCGATGGATGACGATGTTTGCCTGAACATAATCTCTGCTTACGTACCTGAAACTGGTTCTGATAATAAGAACTCCAAGCAGGAACTTTGGGGTAACTATGAGCAAATGCTGCAACAACAGCTACCAGACGAGCATAGAATTGCTTTGAGTGACCTCAATAGCCATGTTGGACTGACTGCCAAATACTGAAATGACCAAGGAGAGATGATTTTTCAACTGTCTTTGGCATATAATTGGCAATAGTCAATACTTGTTTCCAGAAGAGGGACGAACACCTTATCACATACAAGACTCAAACTCGTGACAAAACTTTTGGTGCACGTAGTGATTATGTCCTTTGCAGCTTTGACCTTCTGAAACAATTCGTTGACTGCTAAGTAATATCAGGAAAACCTCTCCCATCACAGCATAGACTTCTTTTTGGTGAGATAAAGATCAGACGTCCTTTATACTTCGTACCAAACTTATGTGTACGACAGACCAAATGGTTCAAGCTATAAGAGACTGAAACATCTCAGTCTTTTATTAATGAAATCAAGGCTTACATTACCCAGGATATAGAAGACGACACCAGTGCAGATTGCCATTGGAAAATATTTCAAAGTCACTCCACAATGAGAGCTAGACAACATCTGGGAGTCTCAAAAGGGAGATTAAAGATCAACAAGGAGACATAGTGGTGGAAAGAAGAAGTGCAGGAGTCACTAAAGAAGAAAAAAAGTTGCTTTTAAAGAGTGGTGGAATTCCAGGAACAGCCTAGAAGGGTTGCAGTTCAAGTTGAGATACAAGGCGGCTACGAAATCTGCAAAACATTGTAGCTTAAGCTAAACAAGAGGCTGTTCAAGGATTTTATGAAGGCCTAGATACTCCAGAAGGTGTGAGCCAAATCTATAACATTGCTGCCCAGCATGAAAAGCATTCCAGAGATTTCACTGTCACGAAATATGTCAACGACAAAACAGGCAAGCTTCTTACAAAAGAAACCGAGATCAAAAATCGTTGGCAGGAATATTTCACTGAATTGCTAAATGAAGAATGAAAATAGTGGTTCCTCAATGTCCTGTGCAGGGCCCTGTGCCTATGCTCACCTTGGCCGAAGTTCAGAAAGCTGTGTCAAAAATGAAGAATGGCAAATCAATAGGGCCTGATGACATACCATCCAAGCTGTGGAAGGTTCTGAGTACTGAAGGAATTGATTGGCTTACTAAGATGTTTAATAAGATGCTCGCTGGCACACCCAGGCCAGAGCAATTTCGCCAAAGCTACCATGTGTCTATCTTCAAGCACAAGGGAGATGTTAGAGAATGCGGAAGCTATACAAGCATTAAACTCACCTGACACACACTAAAAATTTGGGAACGTTTCATTGCCAATCGCATCAAGAAAATTATAAACACCCATAGGAACCAGTGCGGCTTCACAAGTGGAGTGTCAACTAGTGATGCGATTCAAACTCTTTGAAAATAATGGAAAAACATTGTGCACTTCACAAGGATCTCCACATGGTTTTCATTGATTTAGAGAAAGTGTTTGACTGCATTAGTAGAGAAATCAATTGAACTGCACTGTGACACCAAAATATTCTGGAGGAGCGTGTGAGCCTGATCCAGGACATGTACGCCCATCCCTCTACAAAGGTGAAGTCTAGTTCTGGTATCTTTGGGAGTTTCACTGTTGAGGTTGGTATTCATGAAGGTTCACCTTTGAGCCCAATCTTATTCAATATAGTTATTAAAGTTATTAAACCCCCTCCCTAATATATCGTACTAAGTCGTAGCAAAAAAAAATTGCATTCCATCTTATATCGTACTAGGTCGTACCTGTGTTTTAGAAGTATATACCTCTGCGATCTCATGGTGTATTTTAGAGTTATCTACAAGCACTCTTACCATGGAGTATTTAGAAAAGATTGCTATCTTAATGTTTTGTGATATTTTGATATTAGTTTAAATGCCTTTAGAAATATGTGGCGTACATATCGCAGCAAGGTTGCACTCAATGTAAACAGAAATGGTGGCGCGGAGAGAAGTGGGTTGTGTTACGGATGAGGAAATACTGTATTTGCTCGATGAATTGATTTAGGAGGTTATACTGATGAAAGTGATAGCTACAGCAGTGGTGGTAGTAATTTCAAAATAGAAAATAAATAATTTGAAGATGAGGAGTGTGAAATGCAGGAAGATGATGGTCCTCCACCAGTGAAGATAGCGCAACTAATGAGGCCTACGCCTGTACAATGGTTTAATCATTTGGACTGTATCACACCCAATACCTTCGTTGAAGACCAAGGTGCTTTTCACAACTTACCAGTAGGATCAAGTGAGTTGGACTATTTTTCATTGTATTTTGGAGAAGACATCTTTCGGCACACAATACAAACTGGTATGCAAAATTGAAGCAACAAAATAAAGAGGATCAAAAGTGGGAAACTAAAAGTGAAGAAGAAATTAAGGCTTACTTGGGAATTGTTAAATATATGGGTACATTTGTTCTACCAGAAATGAATAACTACTTCTTGAGTGATATGATATCTTGCCCTTTGATATCAAATTGCAAGACAGTTGGTAGATTTCAGAAACTAAACCAGTATTTTCATGTAAATGACCCTGATAAATGTGTGACCAATAAAAGTATTCCCATATGACAGTCTTTACAAAGTTAGGCCTGTTCTAAAAGTAATAAATAAACATTGTGAGGTTTATAAATCTGGCCATGATTTAGCCATTGATGAAGCTATAGTTGCTTTCAAGGGTTGGCATGGGTTGCGGTAATACATGAGATCAAAGCCAACCAAATGGGGCTTCACACTTTGGATTATTGTGACCTCTTAATAATTATGTGATTATGTGTCAGATGGAAAGGTTTATTTAGGTAAGAGAGAGGAGAGAGTTGAATTTTCCTTTTTTTTTTTTTTTTTTTTTTTTTTTTGCTAGTTGTTTTACGTCGCACCGACACAGATAGGTCTTACGGCGACGATGGGACAGGAAAGGGGAGGAGTGGGAAGCCGTGGCCTTAATTAAGGTACAGCCCCAGCATTTGCCTGGTGTGAAAATGGGAAACCACGGAAAACCATTTTCAGGGCTGCCGACAGTGGGGTTCGAACCTACTATCTCCCGAATACTGGACACTGGCCGCACTTAAGCGACTGCAGCTATCGAGCTTGGTAGTTGAAAATTTACTCATGGGTGAAGGTGTTGTTAAGAGTGTGTGAAGAATTTTCAGGTAAAAACCATCACGTATATTTTGATAATCTGTTTTCCTTGGTTATTCTGATGAAGTTGCTGTACGAAAGGAAATTGGGCAGGAAGAGAAGGATCTGCATCTTGGCCTGACAGGTTACCGGATTTAACACCGTTAGACTTCATCCTGTGGGGAATTTGAAACGAACAGTTTTCACCTAGGAGCCAGAAAATTCCAAGCGCCTTCAACAACTCATCGCCAAAACCTGCAGATCAACAACACTGGCTATGGTACAGTGCACTAGAATTTCCATTCAGCAGCATGCCTAGATGTGCATACACCAAGCAGGTTAACACTTTGAGCACTTGCTAATGTAACTAACCATTTTTAGTGCAGTTCTGATCCCCCCCACCCTTTTCCATCTTCGTCCAACCCTGATGACATATTGACCCTTCTTGTGGCCACATACTCTTTCATTCACTGAAAATGCGCATAAAAGAAGATATTTCACATACATTAAGAGACAGTAAAATCTATTCGAACCTATCACATGTAAGACTTGTGCACTGTAGTATTTGACTTGCTCTTACCATCTATGCTACACTGCACCATAGCACAACGTGTATTTTAACATGGTCGCAATGTCCACTTTGTGTTTCACAGACGTTTCATTTATATATGCCGGGCTGAGTGGCTCAGATGGTTGAGGTGCTGGCCTTCTGACCCCAACTTGGCAGGTTCAATCCTGACTCACTCTGGTGGTATGTTGTGGTATTTGCTCAAATATGTCAGCCTCATGTCAGTAGAAGGGCACGTAAAAGAACTCCTGAGGGACTAAATTCCAGCACCTCAGCATCTCCAAAAACCATAGAAGTAATTAGTGGTATGTAAAGCCAATAACATTATTTTTTCATTTATATATCAGATCCTTTAGAGAGCATGCTCATGGTTTCTATTATTTAATAATATTATGGCATAACAGCTTTGTATTTGTGTGTAGGCTGTAAATACAAATATATCCATTTTACTATTTTTTGTGCATACCAGAAGGACAGAGAGTTAAAACTGTGGTTTGCATAAAACAATACTGGTAGGGCCAGTTGATTCACACACTAATCTTATACACACTAGCACATGTCCCTCCCACATACCAAAAATTCAACCCCTGTTGACTTGCAAAAGCACTGGAGTCATGCTGTTTAAGGAATAAATTGTCCATCATTGAACAAGGGCTGTTTCTAGTAAACCTGCAGCAGGCAGCAACCCTATGATTGTTTACATCAACCAGCCACTGCTGACAATCTCTGTTCAAATCTGGCACTGGTATGAAATTCAGCCTTAACCAATAAATGTATCAATTAACCCATTTCACTATAATGAAGGATATAACCATTTGCATGTATTTAAGTAAGAAAAGCATTACTATAGCTACACATTATTCAATTGTGATTTTGAAAATTAATTTTATGATCGCAAGTAGGGCTCGTGTCATTATGGACCTTATTATACCTATCAGAAGGCCATTTCTTATTGCCTATGTGCTCTTATAAAATAGAAGTCCTTGTTTATATAGACGGCTATGTTTGGATCTTGAATCCTTAATCTGAATAATGATTTTGGGATATAAGTATAATAATTGATAGTAACACTCAATGTGTTTTTAACTCACTAATCATGATCACTGTCACTTCACATCATTACGATTTTTAATTTGTTTGTATATTATGTAATCATTGTTTTACTACTGAAGATGGCCTTGAGATTAGGCTGAAACATGTATAGACTTTGCTTCATCTAACAGATGACTTGACTTGTATTGATAGGAGGATTTTATAAATATTTTCTTTTGTAAAGTAACACTTGTCATCATAGTGTGAGAATGCCAGGAGAGAGAATACCAAAGAGAACATTCATGGATACAGAGACTGGAAAGAGGCTTAGGGAACGTCCTAGAATGAGATGGAGGTGCTCTGTTGTGGACTGCATTGCAAATAGAGAAGTCGATAGCAATAAAGTACTAAAAGAGGAATGGTAAAAAGATCAAGTAAGATGGAGGGCTTTGGTACACTACGGTACACTACCCAGAGAGAATCTGGAAAAGGGAATGGATGAAGAAGAAGATAAGAAGAAGAATTGATAGTAAGTGAGATGTCTTATCACTGTGAGTAAGAAGAAAGAATCTTCCAATTTATTTGTGATAATAAAAAAGATGGCGGTTCAGAAACTTGCGGTAATGCACTGAGCAATTGTGTCACTGGTATGTCTATATAAAGTAAAAGAGTTAAAAATGAAGTCCATTTCAGTATTTTACCACAAATTCTCCTCACCTAGAATCTTCATCAGATGAAAAATAATTGCATTACCTGGTGTCTTTAAGCAAAATAATTGCATTTCAAAGGGTTGATACTGCTACTAGGTGAACAGCTATAATATAAAGATTGCTGTCAATGGACCTTCAGAAGATTTACAGTTTCCCGACTGCTTGATGTCTTCACAGCCAATGGGGATTGAGAAAGACAGGGATTACCCGTACTGAAGTTGGTGTGAATTCATATTTCAGGTTAAATTACATATTTTCATCCACTCCTCACCTAGGATCTTCATCAGATGAAAAATAATTGCATTACCTGGTGTCTTTAAGCAAAATAATTGCATTTCAAAGGGTTGATACTGCTACTAGGTGAACAGCTATAATATAAAGATTGCTGTCAATGGACCTTCAAAAGATTTACAGTTTCCCGACTGCTTGATGTCTTCACAGCCAATGGGGATTGAGAAAGACAGGGATTTTTCATCCAAACTGAACAAATGCAAAATAATGGATGTTTTACTGACTTGTTTCTTATCTTGGAGAATGTCAAATATATTTTGCAAACTTGTATGTAATGACATCATGAAATGTTATAATTTTTATGAACTAAGAGACCTAATAAGTGAAAATTTATTATCTGAAGTTACTTGGTCCCTAAAGCCATTTCAGTAACAATGAAACATATTATAAAAACAATTTTATTACAACTCAATTCTCCCTGATGTTCAATTAACAAAAAAGAACTATTTATGATTAATATGATATAGACTCAAAGGAGCAAGGGAACTTACCTACATGGAACATCACAATTGTATGAGAAAAGGCAGACAATAGTATATTTTGTCAGGTATTTTAGGCACAGCATATTACAAACTACAGTACAGGAATTCTTAATGGAAAATAATGTCTAAGGAATCTCTGTGCCTTGTAATTTATGTGTAACAACAAAAGCATCAACATGGTAAGTTTTTGGTGTCTTTATCATATTATCATTTCAATACACTATGTAAAAAATATCACACATCTGTGAATAAATATTACAGAAACAGAGCAATCAGGAATGTTTTTCCAGTCAGCATCAAGCATATCCAAGTCATCAGCAGACCTAGCAATACAAGTGTTCACACTAGACAGAAATGATCAACCCTGAGAAAAATTATACATTTGGATCCATAAAGTCACACAGCACCACAAGATACATCAACTGCTTTTCTTTCAATGTTGTAACAGTAATGATACAGTCAAGTATTCGGAGGAAATAACAGAAAGAGGTAGGAACTTTCTTGAAGTAAGGAAATAAATTCAGCTTAAACTATTACGGTATAACAAATCCTTACTAAAAGAGTCTGAAATGATATTATTAGATACCAAAACTCCAGTAAATGCGCATCACTTCATGGATGACCAAGTTTACTCTTTAGTTTCTATTAACCACTTTTTCATTTATTATGGATATCTAATATACCTCATTTTAGTACCACCACTAGTTTTTGCAGTTTTTCATAACCACTTAACCTCTGATGGTGCTATTTGAGGATCTGGGCTGGTAACCTAACAGACTAACATGAAATGAAAGAAGTTAATGAAGAATGAACAAACCAGCTTGTAGTTTTAAGAGACTGTTAATCTTGTGATCATTAGCCATGAAACTTCCAGTTTTACATGGAAAATGATTATTCATTTTTAAAATAACAAATGCACTGGCCAAGATTCAAACTGTGGCTGCCTTGGTAAGAAGTCGGTGATGTAATTAAGATGAATGTTTGTTTTACTAGCTTTCCTTGATTCAGTTTAACTTTAATATTGCTTGAGATTGCATATATGCAACTTTCTATGTAAATCTACAGCACCGGTACACTGGGTAAATGTAACTTTCTGATGACATTTATATTGTTTTACATATTCAAATTGCTGTCTCATACATTCGTTTCACAAATGAAAATGAAGTCCAGCTCAGTTATTCCTTGCATTCCCATATTCTCACCTAATCCCTATATCAATCATATTACCAATTCTTTCATATGTACTCAATCCTTGCCTTAAAAAGTTACTACTTCCTTGATGACACTCCTCCAAGGTTATGAATACAAGCTTAAGGTAAAAATAATATTCATAAGACTAAGAAACAGCAATTCAAATTTTCCTCTCTCCCAAGTGAAATATGGAATTAAGAGAAATTGAATTTAGCAGCATCTGTGTATCTTCATGGCACAGTCTATAAAAATTATATAAAAACCTATGAATTAATCAGATATCACAACAAATAATATCCACTTGTTCTTATTGCATTGTCTGAATTTCAATCTGAAGACTGAAGGACATCTTAGCAAGAGATCTCAGTCAGCTCTCATTGGTTCCAAAAATACAATCCTTCTGATCATGTGCAGATAAACAAACTTGCAAATCAATAGCCAGCAAGGTCAGCAAATGTCTGGTCCATCTCATCAGCAATAGCCTTGTATTTTTCTCTCTCATTTCTCAATTCATCTGCAAGCAAAAAATCACTCTAAGAATACCATGCACATCAGACATATGTTTTATGAAACATGAAGTTAGTTCAAGACATTCTTCCAAGTACAGAGGATGCCTTCTTAACCAACCTGCTTAGGACCAGATCCTTAGTCAAATTATGAAATAGTAGGTTAAATCAACAATATTAAAATAAAGGGTCTGTCCATCAATATATAGTACTACACTTTTCCCAACTCCTAATTTGTTACAAATTAACTCCATAGATTCAGCTTTATCTAAACATTCCACACACCAAGATTCTGCTAGATTGTTAAAACATTCCATTTTCTCTTCCTTTACTGGCAATCATTTATATAGTACACCTGCTTACTGTATTGAATGAATCAGCACACCAACTGAAAATGGCATCAGTTATTGTAAGCGATAAGCAATATGAAGAAACAAGTTGCATCTTGTCAGTAAACAGAGCAGGGTCGATGGCAGCGCAGGCACTCACTACATTGGGGAAACTGGGAGCATCATTATTCACTAGGTTGCCCAGTTAAGAGGGCATCCACTGTAATGATAGCATCACTAAAAGGCATAACAACCTATAACAAAAAGGAATGTATCTTGAAGATCTCAGTTAAACAACATTATGCACAAAATTTGGACAGGAGAATGTATGATTAGGGTTGATGAGAAAGGCATCAACCATCCTAGCTTAAATAAACTGCTGGTTCGGAATATTCTGGCTTATCTGAGGGATATTATCAGTCAATCAGTCTGTAACATGACTACTTAACAATGCTGAGAATCTCAACTCCTCTTTAAGTTTTAGAGTGTAATTTACTAATTCCTGATTGAAAATACAAATATAAGATGAATAGAAATATTCCATTATATTTACAGAGCTACCTATCTTATGTAGGGGCTGCCTGGCCGAGGCAGTAAATGCGTGCTCGGTTCGCCTGGAAGGACGTGGGTTCGAATCTCCGTCAGGAAGTCGTAAAATTTAAGAAATGAGATTTCCACTTCCGGAGGTGCATATGGCCCTGAGGTTCACTCAGCCTACACCAAAAATGAGTACCAGGTTAATTCCTGGGGGCAAAGGCGGCCGGGCGTAGGGCTAACCACTCTACCCCATCATGTGCCGAGGTTAACAATGGTGGAAGCCTTTACCTTCCACTCCTCCAAGGGCCTTCATGGCCTGTATGGAGGTGACTTTGCTTTGCTTTGCTTTGCTTTGCTTAACTATCTTATGTGATAAAGCTTTATTTTTCTTGGCATTGTATTATACACCTCTTACCCAGAGGCCCCGGGTTCGATTCCCGGCCAGGTCAAGGAATTTACCTGGATCTGAGGGCTGGTTCGAGGTCCACTCAGCCTATATGATTACAATTGAGGAGCCATCTGACGGTAAGATGGCGGCCCCAGTCTAGAAAGTAACGGGCAAGAGGACTCGTCGTGCTGACCACATGATACCTCATAATCTGCAGGCCCTCAGGCTGAGCAGCGGGCGCTTGGTAGGCCATGGCCCTTTGGCGCTGTTGCACTATGGGGTTTCGTATAGTATGGTCTCACTGCCACAATCAGAAGTGAATCTGCTAGAGTTACTTATTTGTTGCCAATTTCTTCTCTCTCCATTACTTACAGTATTATATCAATCCACAGGTTTCTTTACTCCTTCAGTGTTTGCCCTATGTTATTAGTCTTCTACTTCCTCAATAATTGTTATCATTTTGTTCCATCCCTTTTCATGCGTTTATCAAGCTTTCTTCTTATACATCTCACATCTACTAAAGATCTGTCAAGATTGTCTGCCTCACTGCTCTGAATAAGGTAAAACAAGTCCCCATGAAAACTTGTTACCCAATTTGAAAACTAATCCAACCACTGGGGGATCCCAAGTCTGGAAAATTAAGAGAATGAATGGCTAGTAATATTGCCTTGGGAAGGAATACGGAGTTGGAGTGTTTGGAAAATGTCAGGAAAAGCTTCAGCTGACATATTGTCTGTCAGTGCTACCAACAAGATCTACCTATGCAGAGAGTGGGAAAAAGGCTAGAACCTGGTACCTGGAAATAACAATGTTTTATTAGCCAAGATAATTATGGTAACCCTCAACAATGAAGCCTTCCACGTTCACAATGGGTTTGATAATCAAACACGGACAGGAAGCTTCCAAAATGTACGCAATTCTGAACTGGAAATTATAACAATCTGATTGGAATAGGAATATATATGTTGGAATATGGAATGTTTAAGTCTCTCTAAAGAAGTGGAGCTCTAAAGAAATTAACTGAAGTCATATACACTTAAATGTTCTTTTAGCTATCCAAGAAGTGAGATAATTGAGGCAGAATATCATTTAAAAGGAAATTTGCACACTTACTACGACTGTGATAGGAAACAACATGTTTGGAACAATCAATCAATTAATAACTACTGATTTGCATTTAAGGCTGTCACCCAGGTGGCAAATTCCCTATCAGCTGTTTACCTAGTCTATTTTTAAAATGTTTTCAAAGAACTTGGAAATTTATAAAACATCGTCTCCCTTCACAAATTATTCCAATCCCTAACTCCTCTTCCTATAAGCGAGTATTTGCTTGAATTTGTCTCTGGAATTCCACCTTTATCTTTAGATTATGATCCTTCCCACTTTTAAAAGCTTCATTCGACTTAATTGTCTCCTAATGTCATTCCACACCATCCCTCTGCTGACAGCTTGGAACAAACTGCTTAGTATACAACATTTTTGTAACACTACTCTTTTGTAGGAAATCACCCAGAACAAATGATGCTGCCTTCCCTTAGGTCTTTACCAATTCTTGGATCAAATAATCCTAGTGGAGGTCCATACACTGCAAACATACTCTAATTGGGCTCTTATCAGTGACTTACATGCCCTCTCCTTTACAGCCATAATACAATCCCAAAATAACCGCATAACCATATGAAGAGATCTATCATTTATTCCCAATCCCTTTTTATGTGATTACCCCAATTCCATATATTAATACCCATGTAATTGCAGTGATCCCCATGAGGTACTTTCACCCCCATCGACATCATTATTAGTACCGACATTACTTTTCCTCTCCGTTTACAATCATATCACTGTCTGCTGTCCATCTCACAGCATTCTTGAGGTCTTACTGTAGTCACTCACAGTCTTGTAACTTATTTATTACTCTAAACAGTATAACATCATCTACAAGATGCCTCTGTGATTCCAGTACTTTGCTCATATCATTCATATATATTTAAGAAAACATAAGGGTCCAATAATACTGCCTTGCAGAATTCCTTCTTAATCATTACAGTATCAGATAATGCTTCAACTACTCTCATTCACGGAGTTCTAGCAATCAATTCAATCACCTTTTTCTAGTCCAATAGCCCTTATTTTTATCAGTAATCTCCCATGATCCACCTTATCAAAAGCCTTGGATAGGTCAATAAAAATACAGTCCATCTGAACTTGGGAATATAAAATATCTCATATATCTTGCTGGAATGCTGGAAGTTGGACATGAACTGCCTTGAATCAAACCAGTTAGTAATTTTGCAAACATGTCTAATATAATCAGAAAGAATACCTTCCCAGAACTGACATGCAACACATGTCAAACTGACTTGCCTGTAATTGTCCACACTGTGTTTATCACCTTTTCTTTGTACTATAGCAATCCCCCATTCATTTGTTATAGCATCTTCAAGCAAACAGTAATCAAATACGTACTTCGGATATGGTATTGTATTCCAAACCATTGCCTTTAGTATATTCCCCTAAATTGTATCAATTCCAGTTGCTTTCTGAGTTTTCATCTTTTGTATCTTCTTGTAAATATGTTTTTATCTTTTTTTTTTTTTTGCTAGTGGCTTTACGTCGCACCAACACAGATAGGCCTTATGGCGACGATGAATATGTTTATTATCATACATAAATTTCAGTACTTTGCAAGTATTTGTTACCTTATCTACCTGGACATTGTCCTTATATCCAACTACCTTTACACACTGCTGAATAAAATCCTTCTGACTTCAAATCATTATATACATCATCATCATCATCATCATCATCATTTCCCAACTCCAGTTTCCCGGGTGTGGTGTACGAGCACTCGCCATCTCCTTCTGTCTTCATACATCTTCTGATCCAGTACAACCTACCGTTTGTATCCTCTCTTCTCCACATCTGATCTTACAGTCTCTATCCAACGTTTTCTTGGTCTTCCCTGTGGTCTTCTTCCTAAGAGATTAAGGTCGAAATATTTTCTGGCAGGTCTTTCCCTGTTCATTCTCATTACGTGCCCATACCACTGAAGTCTGCGTTTCTTCATGACACTGATAATAGGCACCTCAATACCAGCTACTTTCCTATTCACTTCATTTCTGATCTTGTCCTTTCTGGTTGTTTGGTTCATGGTTCTAATAAATCTCATTTCAGTTGCTTGGATTCTACTGAAGTCTTTGTTTAGTAGGGTACACGCCTCTAAACCGTACGTGAGGACTGGTACGAGGTAAGTGTGGTACATGATTGTTTTCGCTTTCTGTGGTATTTTGCAGTCCCAGAGGATATTCCTGACTTGACTGAAGAAGTTCGATGCTTCCTGTGTCCTGCTGAGTATTTCCTGCCTAACAGTGTTGTCTTTCGGTATTGTGCTTCCGAGGTACTTGAAGTGGGAAGCTGATTCGATTTTTGCTCCTTCTAAAAATATATCTGAGCTTGTTCCTTCCCTGTTGATGGTCATTTCCACTGTGTTTTGCCCATCTTCAGTCCAAAATTCTTGAATGTGTTGTTCCATTCAAAGTTTCTTCTGAACTTCAGCTTCTGTCTCTCCCCATAAAAGCACATCATCAGCTAATACCAGGGCGTTTGGTTCACTGTCCATTTTCTTGACAGATTTGATGACCTTGTCCATTACTATTACGAACAGGAGTGGTGACAGAGCACTTCCTTGTTGGAAGACCTCTCTTTGTTTCAAACCATTTTGATCATCCGTTGCCTATCTGGACACAGTTATAGCATCTTGACTTTGTCAATTAAGTACTTTGGCACTTTTAGGTCTTCCAGACATTCCCAAATCTTATTTCGAGGAACACTATCATATGCTTTTTTCAATGTCCATAAATGCAATCACATTTCTTCCGTATTCCCAGTACTTTTCTGTCAGCATCTTTACTGCAAAGATAAGATCCACAGTACTTTGACCTTTCCTGAACCGGTGTTGTTCTTCCTCAAGCAAAGGTTCCACTATCTTCCTAAGTCTTGTTTCTATGATCTTTTCCAGCAGCTTCAGTGAGTGTGACAACAGTGTGATGCCTCTGTAATTTCCACATTTCCTTCGGTTGCCCTTTTTGAACAGCGGGATGATGACTCCTTTACTCCAATCTTCTGGAATTTTGTTACTTTCCCAAATCACTGATAACACTCTATATAGCCAATTCAAGCCTGGTATTCCAGCTGCCTTCATCATGTCTGAACTGAGATCATCAAATTCCCCTTTTTTGCTAATAATGCCTGGAATGTCCTTCCTGGTCCTTGTTTCTGCCTTAAAGTACCTATACATACGATACCCTTCCATTTTTCACAAAAACTGGCATGACTGCCAATTGATTATGCTTGCTATCGTGTTATCCTTAGCTGACTTTTTAGCTAAATTCAATTTCCTAGTAAGTTCCTTCAAGAGAGGGCCTAATGGCCTTAATCTTGCCAGACAAAATAAATCCATTGTATTGTATTGTATTGTAATTTCTCCTTACTTTCATAACCATTCCTAACTCTATTTCTTTCTAACCTGCACCGCCTTCCATTCCTTACAACGTATACATGTACATACCTGTTTTCACAATCCTCAATAATTTCTTTAAACCCTTCCCGTATTTTTATTTACCCTCTCCATCAATTATAATTTATTTTTAAAAACTACCTTATGATGTCTGTCTTATCATGGTACTGCCTAACATTCTTACATGCCCATGACTGCAATGCTGCGAGCCTCTGCACACCCAGTGTTCATCCTCATATGCAGCACTCAGAAATGTTGGTAACTGCTCACCTTTACTCAGGAGTGAGAATGTTATGTCGTACGTTTCTCGTACGGTCCTGCCAGCCTCGGCAGCAAATGGAGTGGAGATGTGACGACAGATGGTAGAGGGACCCGTTCCCTATGGAAGGCCCACTGGCCAGGTGAAAACCCGTGTTCGGCGGCCTAAGAAATTTTAGTTGGCAGCCACTTAGCCAGCCAATGGAGCAAAGCAAGTCTATGTCCTGCAGGCTGCACTCACTGGCGGCGGGCAATGACATTCGGTTTCAACTCTCAAGCCAGCCAGCTACCTGGTTGATCCTGCCAGTAGTCATATGCTTGTCTCAGAGATTAAGCGATGCATGTCTCAATGCAAGCCAAATTAAGGTGGAACCGTGAATGGCTCATTAAATCAGTTATGGTTCCTTAGATCATAGCTCTTTACTGGTAATTCTAGAGCAAATACATGCAAACAGAATCCCGACCAGAAGTGGAAGGGACGTTTTCATTAGGTCACCTTTGTAATGGCTTTTAGTGCCGGGAGTGTCCGAGGACATGTTCGGCTCACCAGGTGCAAGTCTTTTGAGTTGACACCCGTAGGCAACCTGCGTGTTGTGATGAGGATGAAATTATGATGAAGACAACACATACACCCAGCCCTCGTGCCAGAGAAATTGATTATATTCGTATATATTAGTATATTATATTAGTATAAATCACTTTGTAACATGTAAACTGCAGAGTAAAAAATCCAACATAATATCTGAGCAATTTGAAGCATCAAAGGATTCAATGCAATTCATTACCTTATTATTCCTTTACAATCTGATTTTTAAAATGTATGTTTTCTTGTCTTTTGCATTATCACAAGAATTTTTCATATAGTTTAAAATTATGTAATATCTCTGAAGACTACTTTTTAACCTGGTCCTGGAGAAGATGGTCAGGGACAGAAACCTGAGGAACCATGTACAATTTTCTGATGGTCATTGGTTGAACACCTACAGTACAGTCATGGGAATCGAGAAATAGCTTGCACTTACACTTTACAATTCCTAATAGGCATTACAGTGCTACTTGTTCAACACCAACCAACAAGTAGCCTGCCTGGTAGCTATGATCATTAAAGTGTAAAGTCTTTATGGTGTTTATGATTTAGCTGATTCAAGTCCCAATGGTGGGAAAAAAAATCGCCATCACAATGTTGGCTGGCAGGGTAGAAGAGGTTATGGCATACAATTTATAATCACTAGATTGCATGCCAAACACCTGGGTTCAATCCAAAACTCTCCGCAGTGTTCATATGGAGCAAGGACATATGAAGGTGATTCCTGCTATATGACTATACTGGGTTTCACTCTTTTTCTACCTTGTTATTATCATCATCATCACATACCCAGATGCCTAGGTTGCCTATAGATGTCAACTAGACAGAGCTGCACCAGGCCTCTCCGGAGGCCATATATCACTCAATCACCAGCACTCATAGACATTTTATAAATTTTTTAAAAATACTTTTGCTTTGTTATTGCTCACTCCAACTGAATGTTCTGTACTATTAAATGACATAGAGGAAAACCCACCACGGATTCTTATAAAATATTTAATGATATTCATGGGGCACTGCGGTTGCCCTTACAACTGTCCTGATGTTGTTTCACTGAGATCACTTCTCATGCTCACTAGGTTTTGGTTACTGTATGTCATCTTCGTACTCTGGTTAGGTACATAGTCAAACAGTAGCATTCACAAGACAACTTTTATAGGCCTAGTTGCAACTTCTTGTTTAGAAGCATGCTTTTTAAAAAATTGAATAGGAAATTGAATCTAATTATGAAGATACAATTAATCAATACATTTTGGATCTTTGGTCTACTTATCCATGTTCATTCATACATGTTTCACCTCATGTTCAAGCTTCACTAGAAATACATATTGTTCAATTAGACCTAAAACAAACATGAAACCAAAAATTGGTCCATGGTCAAAACACAAAAGGAAGTTTAAAATATCAAAAATTAAAATACTTATACAGGAAATAATGAGAAATATTCCATATATTGAAACTACATACAGTGTATACGAATAATATATAAAGACCAATCAAAATCTATTCATACAACTTTGGACTTTGAGGATGAAATGATGATGAAGACAACATATACACCCAGCCCCCGTGCCAAGGATATTAACCAATGATGGTTAAAATTCCCAACCCTGCCGGGAATCGAACCCGGGACCCCTGTGACCAAAGGCCAACACGCTAACCATTTAGCCATGGAGCCGGACACTTTGCAGGAAGCTATTATGAATACTAGCAATAAGGTTTAAATGACAATTCTAATGTCCCTTCCTATTTTGACTTGTACTTTAATTTTCTGTTCTTTTGTTACAGTATGTACAATCGCTTACAAATGTTCTGTTATAGTTTCATTTTTCCCTTGATGTTTTGAGATTTATGCAAGATCTCATTTTTGATTTTATGTTTGTTTTTACTCAACCTAATTCATCAAATTATGATTTCACTGATGAAGCTTCAACTTGAAACAAAATTAATCAGACTGAACACAGAAACATGAATGCAAAATATAAAATGAATTTACTGATTATTTTTCAAATTTCAGCTCAAGTTATTTGTCAGCATTCTAATTTCAAAATAATTTTCCTTCTATTTGAAACAAATTCTACATTAAAGTATCAGTAGGTTTCCACAATGTTATTTCTGTCCTATAACAAATGAAAGATAACAATTACTAGTTAGTGTGGTTAGTACTCAACAGCACCAGGAGACTTAAATGCTGAAAGAGATGGAAATGAGTTAGTACACATTTTTCTACAGTCAGTTAATACAGCAAAGAATAGGTACATACTGGTTGAGTGTTGTTTCTGTAGAACTTCTTCAGCATTTTTCATGAACTCTTCACTTGCAGCATAGCCTGTCAATACTATCAACAAAATGAGACTACATGGAGATAATGCAAATTATGACATAAAACACATTTTTGGTGGTCGTTCCATGTAAGCAGATACTCAGAAGACATGACAGCTAGTTGATGCAAATTACTGAGAGACTTTTCTACCACTGTAGCGAAATGTATGCTCAATTGATCATACCCAGAATATTCTAACATGTAGATATGATTTATGTTTAAAGTTATCTTCACGAACATATATTAAGATAATAATACCACATTAATTTAAATTGCATTATTTCTGTTGTTCTGAAGAATTAACCATGGATGTGCAATCTATGTGAAGGTGGTAGAAAAACAAACTAGTTCTTTCCCTCACTTATCTTTCTCATTCATAATACCTTTCTGGCTCCATCAGGTCTGACATCCATATTCATCTTGCACCTGTTAGTATCAGTGTGGCCATAACAATAAGCAGTGTGTTTTATAGCAGTCTGAGTGACAGCACATCCATGGTTTGTACAGCTCGTCCAGCGATTGGTGAAGCCTCAAAGTCGCACTGCAGTATCGGTAATGGGGAGCTGTACCTCTGGAAGAGACCACTCACGTGCCAGTTTCAAGTGCTGCTCTGCGCTCAAGACGATTGCATGCTAAGATTATAAGCAATATCCACAGCATGGCAGATGAAGACTTACTGCGAGGGTTGTTCTCGCACCACTGAAACATGGCTGGAAACCTGCCTGACCAGATCTGCAGCAGTCAGTAGTGCTATGTGTAGCAATGAGCGAGCAAGCAATTTTATCAGCACATGTCCAAATAAAGAGATGTGAATTCTGAAGATATTTTACAGAGTGATGTGGAAGAGAAAGAAAATGAAATAGAAAGTGATTGTAATAGCAATATGAGAGAGATGCCAAGGAAAAGGAAGTGGTGCCTCACTACTAGCAACTGAAAATGTATGCTCTGAGTTACTTGAGATACAAAGGGTCAGTTTCAGATCTTCCACAGAATGTCCGTGTAACTGTTTACAATATAGCAATTTGACTTCCTGGTTTGTAATATGCAACAAAAGTTGGAAAACCTTATAGATGCAGCAATAGCATAGTTGTGTTGTGAGTTCTTAATCAACATAAGAAGATTTACAGATATACCATACTGAAGGTATTACAGGATAGTAATTTGTAGCAATAAAATGATGAATTTAGTAGATCAGTTGACAAATATGAAACTCAGTGACATGAGAACCAATTATTATCAAATATATTCTCATTCAGAGCTACCAGATGTGCACATTATTGAAAAAAACAGCATTTCTTAGTCTCTCTATTTATTCAGCCATATTTAAATATAATGAAAAGGCATAACTTCAGTCTTCCCAACTGATGGTATGGATCAGAAAAATATTTAATATAGTGAGGTCTGGAAAGAGATAACTTATAGTACTTCTTTGCAGAATGCATTTTTACAACCCTGGAGGCAGAACACAATGGAGAGAGATTGATCCTATAGTACATATGTCAAAAATCTTGTTATGTTGATTAAGAATTTGCAATAGTATTATGCAATAAGCACAAATGCAACAACAATTGAACAACTTTAATTCAAGTTGGATTAATAACAGCTATTTCTTTCAAAGCTTGCCATATGAACATATCTGTTTGCAGTACAGTAATTAGAATTTACAAGCATAAAATCTCTATTAATTGTTAAATGAAAAATGATTATATAATTTTTTGGTGGTCTAAAGAAAGGTTTCTAAAATAAAATTTATTTTTGACTTCGTCTATTAATATTTTATCCTCCAGAATAATATTAAGAAGTCATTGAGATCTCACGTCCATGTTAGTGCTACAGATAATCTTTGTCCATTTTTAAGGGTTGAAAGGGCAATAAAATCAATCAATCAATCAATCACTACTGATCTGCATTTAGGGCAGTCGCCCAGGTGGCAGATTCCCTACCTGTTGTTTTCCTGCCTTTTCGTAAATGATTTCAAAGAAACTGAATATCTCCCTTGGCAAGTCATTCTGATCCCTAACTCCCCTTCCTATAAACAAATATTTGCCCCAATTTGTCCTCTTCAAGAGATTATTACTTACTGTATTTTATCTATTTAGTTCTATACTTGAAAGACATATTCCCAGTAGAACTATAACTTGAAAGTCAATTTGAGCTAGGTAATAAGTTTTGTTACAATTTTACTAGAGCTTACAATCAAAATTACTCTACAAGTCTATATTCAGTCATGTAGTAAAAAAAAAGAAAAGAAAAACAATAAACTCAAAAAGTAGGCAACTCATTTACAGGTTTTCCCTTGAATTTTTTTTAATTACTTTATGGTCACCCTTGCAGTTTATGATCTCATTGAAACAACATTCATCATTGATATTATCAACACAGATTAATATTGTTCTCCTCAATATTGTGACCTTTCAATAGGGAGATTTTTAAATCGCAGGACCAAATATGGCAGTGTATCACTTGGGTGACTATGATATTTAATAGAAGGGAGATTAATAGCCTCCAAATAGGATACAATCAAGCCATGCAAATTATATGTTCTGGTCCAGCGTGAATAAATTAATGGTCAAAATTTAAGGATTTATTCCCAGGTGTTTATTAATAAGACCTATATGTTGTAGAACGTAGTGAAATACAGTTTATGAACTGAATTTGGAATGTGTTGGGCGTGTACAATCTTTCAAAGAAATGACGGTCATCAAGGCTATTAAGAGTGAAACTAACTCAAGTGGAATATATTTGAATGGACGGCAAAGATGACTTCTACATTGGCTTTTTAAAAGGAGTTGAGATTTTGCTAAATTAAAGCAGCAGCAACTATTAATAATTACAATTCATGGAATTTCAAGTTAAATTAATAAGCTGAATCTGTAACACAATGGTACTGGAAACTGCAAGTTGATATTGCAAAACTTCTCTAAAGTGCTACGACACTGTTGTGAAAGCGCTAACGGGACACGCATATAAAAGGATCAGAGTTTAGTCTCATTGTCTTGTTATCTCGTCTGACATTCTTATCATTCGATTGTCTCGCTGCTGACGTCGGTACGCTGTAATATTACCATTTATTGCCTGTGTTCTCAGCATGTTTTATGTGGAAACAAAATTAATTGTCTTGAGAAATTAAGCAGTATAAACTAACATTGGAACGTCCGGCTCCATGGCTAAATGGTTAGCGTGCTGGCCTTTAGTCACAGGGGCCTTGGGTTCGATTCCCGGCAGGGTCGGGAATTTTAACCTTAATTTGTTAATTTCGCTGGCACGAGACTAGGTGTATGTGTCGTCTTCATCCTCATCACGATGCATAGGTCACCTACAAGCGTCAAATCAAAAGACCTGCATCTGGCGAGCCGAACTTGTCCTCGGACACTCCCGGCACAAAAAGCCATATGCTATTTCATTAACATTGGAATCATATATGAAAAGTGGATATTGAAATGTGTACTTCTAAGGAAAATACATGTGCTGAGCATCGCATTCTTAACATTTTTACAAGGTGAGTGTAAAGTTTAGAGATTATGTATTAATCAAGATGTGTGGTGTGTATGTAACCACTATTTTTAAGTTTCAGGGAAATTGGATGGTGTTGGAATGCAATTGTAATCATTGCCAGTGGATGAACTCTGAGATGTCCAGCTAAATAATGAAGAGAGATCTTGGGATGAACAAGATGGACTGGACCTCACAATCCAGCAGACCAAGGCCGAAATGGAGCTGCCACAATCAGCAAACTAAGTGCAACAAAAAATATGGTTTCTTTATTTGTAAAGGAGATTCCAAAAACCAATTTTCAAGTCCGAAACATCTTCAGTTTTTGAGATATAAGTATCCCCATTAAAGGATTCTACCCCTTTTTCAGTCCTTTTCACCCCCCCAACCCCCAAAGTGTATTTTCTGAAAACAGAAAAATACCTCTTTCTTTATTCTTACAGAACATTCCAAATGCCAATGTAAAATGCCAAAGTAAAATGTTTTTTAGATATAATTTTTTACTCTTTTCACCCCATTAAGTGGATTTTCCAAACACAAAAAATTAATTTTTCTTAATTTTTAAAGGGCATACCAAGTACCAATTTTCACATCCGTAACATCTTTAGCTTTTCACGTATAAGTATCCTTATTAAAGGATTCTATACCCTTTTTCAGTCCTTTTCAACCCCTTAAGTAAATTTTCCAAAGGAAAAAAAAATAGTTTCTTTACTTTTAAAGAACATTCCAAATATAACATTTCAGGGCTGTAACATGTTAGGTTCTTGAGTTATACTCATTTTAAAAAGTCACCCACTTTTCCTTTCTTTTCACCCCCTTATGTGGGTTTTCTGAAAACAAAACAAAAAAGTGTTACTTCACATTTGTAACATCTTCAGTTTTGGAAATACCAAGCTCGATAGCCGCAGTCGCTTAAGTGCGGTCAGTATCAAGTATTCGGGAGATAGTAGGTTCGAACCCCACTGTCGGCAGCCCTGAAAATGGTTTTAAGTGGTTTCCCATTTTCACACCAGGCAAATGCTGGGGCTGTACCTGAACTAAGGCCACGGCCACTTCCTTCCCACTCCTGGCTCTTTCCTGTCCCATCCGTCGCCGTAAGACCTATCTTGTGTCGGTGCACCATAAAACAACTAGCAAAAAAAATGTTTGGAAATATAAGTATCCTCATGGAAAGGATTCAACCCATTTTTCACTTCTTCTTACCCCCTAAGTGGATTTTCCAAAAAAAAAAAAGGATACATGTTTCTTTTATTTTTAAAGGAGATTAATAATACCAATTTTCAAGGCTGTAACATCTTCAATTTTTGAGATATAGATATATTCATTTTAAAAATTCACCACCCCCCTTAGTGATGGAATATCCAAGATTCCTTCCTTAGTAAGCACCTACAATGTAATATAAATGTATCCCCAAAATTTCATTTATTTATGTCCAGTAGTTTTGGGTCGGCGATGATGAATCAGTCAGTCAGTCAGTCAGGACATGTTATTTTATATATATCGATTTGACTATGAACCGCTATATTCACGAGGATAATCTAAACTTATAAACAGAAGTCAAAGGGTCATCCACATAAATAAAGTACGCTTCAACTATACTTCGGTCAGAATATTTTAATGGGTATGTTTAAGTAAGCGAGACACTGCGAGCAGGAAATGAGACACATATATGCAAACCTTTTCTTATTATTTGAAGCATTTCCGTCAAACTTTCGGTAGTTCACTGAATTTTTAGTAATACTACAATCTAGAGGGGAATATTTATGCTAAGTTTGTACTTCCAGGCTCATTGGGAAGTCAGTAAAAATTCTTAGGCAGACCCACAGCTGGACAGAATGTGCAACGGATTTTGTATAGACTCCTCTGAATCATACATATTCTAATAAGTTCTGGTACTTGACACACTTGTCCAACACGAGTCATTTGATTCGTATTATAAAGGTGCTGATTGGAATGGTGAGTTTACACACTTAAAGGAACACACTAGAGCAAGCTTCACTGCTGCCTGTGGCTAGATCATTCCAGGAATGGAACTTGCCATTGGTAGATCACAAGCATACCGGTAGTACTGTTCGTGAAAAGTGAAAATCCACAACACTTTTCTTATTATAATATTGCTACTAACTACAATATTCGACTTGGAATTATATTCTGACAAGAATTATAATTATAAATAAAAAAGAAAACATTCAATAACAGATTATACCAGACAATTAATCTGTTATTAAATGTTTTCTTTTCAGGTATTTTCTAATATTTATCCTGCATTAATTTTTACAGAATGAAAAACCTCACAGTTATAGATTAACTAAATCAAAACTGAAAAGTAATGGCTTCCACTACATCAAAAAAGAACGTGAACAATCAACATGGCCGACTTTTCAAAGAAACAACATGCATCAATAAAGCCCTTCTAGGCCTTAAAGCCTGATATTAGAGAACCTGGTCCAACTGCTTGTGAACGGCTCAGCGGTAGGCATGAATCACATTGGACAGCCCCGAAATTAGTCGAAGTACTGTCTTACAGTGCGCGGTCAAAATTTGTGTATGTAGGCTTTTAAGGGATTTTAATTTCACACTTTTGCATTTTTGATATAATTAACCGTAGTGAACCAGAATATTTTGGGAACTACAATTTGTATAGCATCAATAGGCGTGCGTAGCGACAGTTTACGGTATGTAATTAATGTAAACTTTTAATTAGTAATAAATGTTTTTATGAAAGCCGGCCTCGTGGTGTAGGAGTAGCGTGCCTGCCTCTCGCCCAGAGGCCCCGGGTTCAATTCCCGGCCAGGTCAGGGATTCTTCTCTCGACCTGAGGGCTGGTTCAAGGTCCACTCAGCCTACGTGATTAGAATTGAGGTGCTGAAATGAAATGTTGTATGGCTTTTAGTGCCGGGATATCCCAGGACGGGTTCGGCTCGCCAGGTACAGGTCTTTCTATTTGACACCCGTAGGTGACCTGCGCGTCGTGATGAGGATGAAATGATGATGAAGACAACACATACACCCAGCCCCCGTGCCATTGGAATTAACCAATTAAGGTTAAAATCCCCTACCCGGCCGGGAATCGAACCCGGGACCCTCTGAACCGAAGGCCAGTACGCTGACCGTTCAGCCAACGAGTCGGACAATTGAGGTGCTATCTGACGGTGAGATGGCGGCCCAGGTCTTGAAAGCCCAGAATAACGGCTGAGAGGATGCGTCGTGCTGACCACACGGCCCTTCGTAATCTGCAGGCCTTCGGGCTGAGCATCGGTCGCTGGGCAGGCCAGAGCCCTTTCAAAGGCATTAAGTGCCGTGGGGTTTTGTTTTTGGTTTGGTTTTATGAAAACTAAACAGCAAAATACATCAAGACATGAGCATAAATAACAGTAGTCTGCCTAACACATCCTTGAAGCAGTTATTCCAATGCAAGGAACGTGTTCAACATCCGACAAGACTGGATCATCTTACGGTAATTTCACCTTATATTCTCTCTCTTTCATTTCTCAACGTTTTGGTAACTTCTTCGAGATGCAGCTATGTGCCTTCCAAGGAAAGTCACTTAACTAATCAAGCAGTGCCACTATTTTGAATCTACATAAACATCAAGTAACAATAAATTTGAACATGTTATTTTTCAAAGCGATGAACCCCAAGATGATTTATCCACGCAGCACCACTGGCGTAAGTACCAGTGGTTGGGAATATAAAGAGAAGTCCCGAGGGTTTGTTGCACACTTTCCCATAATGGTTTTTAAAAATATGCATACGATACTGCAAGGTTGCAAGTAGCATTTTCCATTAATTTTAAATGTAGTAGTATTACAATAAATCAGCAGAAAACTATCCTTATTGTGGTGGTGCTGTTTGAAAAGGTCAAACAAAGTGATTATCAATAGGGATAGGAAACAAGAGTATGTTTCGAGAAGCTTGAGAACTTCTTGATGTCTTGTTAATGAGAAACGTCTCGCGACACTCAAGAAGAGTGAGCATGTTTCCGACGTCCCATGGTAGACTGAAAGTGGTAACATAAACTGGGAGGCAATTTGGACTCCCATTCACAGTGAATAGCACAGACGTTTGCACAAGCTGTAAAAATAGTGGTAGGTTTGATTTACCCCAGTCAACCCGAGGTGGACAGCACAACAAACAGTTATTTAATTTGAGCCTGAACCTTCAATTTATGGTAGGTCAAAAAGATCTGCTCGCAATTTAAGTAATGTAATAATTTTAGTGAACACTTATAGTCATCAAGAGAAATGAATTAGCTTGGTAATATTTTGCAGAGGAGTCCTAGAAAATAAAGTGAAAGAAAATATTAGTTCCTGGTGTATTAGTTCCAAAAGCAGAAATACATAGGGCACTATTCACCACGAGATATTTCAAGGCAGTCAAATATCAACTAGTAACTTTTCTGCTTTACAGGTTGCATTTGTAGCTTAAACTACGCTCTGTTCTTCCCCATTCCTCTTTTATGAATAAGTAGTTATAATTTTACAGTTCAATACAAACATTTTTAATGAAAAAGGCAAGAGAAAGCATATTCAAAGGAATAACAAAACTCAATTTTTACTTAATTACAAATAATATTTAACTGTTTTCAAAGAGTTTGTAAACTAGATTCTGTTCTCTTTCTTTTCTTTTCTTGAGAATTTCTCAACATCTTGTTGAAGAGAGACAACACATAAGCCTCTCTAGAAGACTAAGCACACTTCCTACATTGTATCGTACACTGAAGGCGATAATATGCTATGATGTCGTGATTAACTGAACGAGTCAAGAGGTGATTCAATCTTCCATTCCCAGTGAATAGCACAGATGTATGTAAATGTGAGAAAAAAAGGTGGTAGGTCTTATTTATCCCAGTCAATCTATGAGGCAGATAGAAAAATCTGTCATTTTACTTGAGCCTAGGCTTTTTAATTTATAGTGAATGGGGACAGATCTCATACCCTGTTGTTCAAAATTTATTGAATAGAATATATTTAGCGCGCATTAATATCTACCAAGAGAAAGTCATGGGGCTGGTAGAATTTCATGTAAGTCGCAGAAAATAATGTGCAATACATTTATTCTCAGTATATTATTTTCATAGTCCAGCTCCTTGGCTGAATGGTCAGATTAGTTACCTTTGGTTCAGAGAGCCCCAGGTTTGATTCCCAGCCAGGTCAGAGATTTTAACACTGGGAGAGTTGGCCACGCAGTTAGAGGAGCTTGCATCCGGGATAGTGGGTTCGAACCCCAATGTCGGCAGCCCTGAATATGTTTTTCCCTGGTTTCCCATTTTCACACAAGGAAAATGCTGGGGCTGTTCCTTTATTAAGGCCATGGCCGCTTTCTTCCCAGTCCTAAGTATTTCCTATCCCATCGTCACCATAAGACCTATCTGTGTTGGTGTGACGTGGAACAAATTGTAAAAACAAAAACAAAAAAGAGATTTTAACCTTAAATGGTTATTTCCCCTTGCTTTGGGATTGGGTGTCCGTACTGTCCCCAACATTCCTGCAACTCACACACCACACACAACACTATCCTCCACTACAAAAACATGCAGCAGATATCACCTATCCTTCACTGTTGTGATATTTTGTGAGTGTTTGAGAGAGATGGATGATTTCTGATAGTCGCAGCAGGTAGAGGTGGTGGTTTCAAATCTGACCGATGAAGCAAAATATACGTTCACAGTATTCATAAACAAACATAATGGCAAAAATTATATGTATTTTAGGTCTAAAAGGTCTCCAGAAACTGCTGTATAAGAAGATCAGTATGAATTCATTGAGTATTCCAAGTCCATTTATCTCGGTGTCTGACTCATTGGCTGAATGGTCAGCAAACTGGCCTTCGGTTCAGAGGGTCCCAGGTTCGATTCCCAGCCGGGTCGGGGATTTAAACTTTAATTGGTTAATTCCAATGGCTCAGGGGCTGGGTGTGTGTGGCGTATTCTACATTAGAAATCATCCTAGGTAGGGCCCTCATCTTCACAGACATGCAGGTCGCCTACTAGGCCGTCTACTAGAAAAAGACCTGCACCAGGCCTATTTAGAGGCCATACGCTATTATTATTATTTATCTCGGTTAAAATTTTGCTGTGTTCCAATGCAACAGAATTGGCTGTTAAATTTGAGCATCTGGTAACATCAAATCAGAAGTGTGGTACTCTTGCTACGGTAGGACAGCAGCTGGTGCACTACTGTGTCAGCTCAGCAGAAAATTGCTCTTTTCTTTTGCTTGTCACACGAATTTAAGGTCAACAGTTCAAATCCCTCAATTGTGTAACTTTCTTTTCAATTCATTTATTTGTTCCTGATTTTCCTTCAGTATCACTTCCTTTATTTGTACACAACTCACAACTGCCTTCACACTCAGTATACCAGTATCTGGTGGTGGAGTGGAAATGTTATCTTTGCTGTAGCATGTTGGGTGCAGTACTGGCCTGTTCGTCTGCCTCTTGATAAGGAGTACAGCTGGCATGAGTATGCATATATATATCTCACACTTGAACAGTATCGATCTGTGGCTGCATGTGTGTATGCGAAACACTACTCGTGTCAAGTCATCCAGGATACAATGTACACTATCTGATGAAAAGTATCCCGACACTTATCTGAAATTGTACTTAGGACATTACCTGTGTCATGTATTTGGACCCTTCGCCTTTATGACAGCTTTAACTCCGCTGGGACACTTTCAATGAGGTGTCTGAATGTCTGTGGAGGAACAGCAGCCCCATTCTTCCTCAAGAGCCAAAACCAGAGAAGGTAGTATGTTGAACACTGGGATCTGGAGCGAAGTCGAGGTGGTCCATTGGGTTCAAATCAGGCCATTTCAGGAATGTTATTGCCCATAAACCATTGCCTCACAGATGTAGTTTTATGACAGGGTGTAGTGTCATGCAGATACAAACAATCATCTCCAAACTGGTCCTCTACTGTATGCAATACACAATGGTTTAAAATGTGTTCATATACAGTACTTCTGCGTTTAGAGTTTTCATAAGCGCAATAAGGGGACCCCACCCTAACTACAAAAAACATAACACCACCTCCTCCATACTTTACTGTTGGTATTACACATGGTTACAGGTAACGTTTCCCAGGCATTTGCCAAACCCAAACCCTTCCATTGGATTGCCACAGGGTACAGCGTGATTCATCACTACAAATCACTCGTTTCCAGTCACCCACTGTCCGGTGACATCACTCTTTAGACCACCTCAAGCGCTGTTAGCACCGACTACAGAAATGCTTGGCTTACGAGCATCAGCTCGACCATTATACCTCATTCTTTTTAACTCCCGACGCAAAGTCATTTATAAAATCAAACCACAAGTGTTAAGTTAATAAAATCTGAATATGCCAGCCAGGCTAGAACATTAGGCAAAGTCGTTGCACTGGCTCGACTGCTGGTAGCACTTTGGAACTCACGAGTGATTTCTTCCTATTTTTTACAACCACCCTCTGCAATGTCCGATGGTCCCTGTCCGTAATTAAATGAGGATGACTGGTCTTGGTTTAACTGCGGTTGTTCCTTTGAATTTCCACATCACAATTACATCACCAACAGTCGCTTGGGCAGCTTTAAAAGGGTTGAAATGTCCCTGATGGATTTGTTCCTCAGGCAATATACAATGACTAGTCCACGTTCCAAGTCAATGAGCTCTCCTGACCGACCCATTCTGCTGTTACGGCTTCTCTACTGACAACACAATACTCCCAGCCTCCTTTTATACTAGCGGGTCAGCCTCTCTTGACATCTAGGGTTTAATTCCATATTACATATGGATACTTTTGACCAGGAAGTATATTTTTAAGCCTGGATTGCAGTCTTGGAGAAATGGGGATGTTAGCAACCACAGGTAAGAAAATGGGCAAAATTGCACCATCAGAACGCCACAGAATGACCAGCATGTTTTGTGTGGTGTCTGATGAACCTTGAACATCTGGTTGTCAAGCATCGACTAGTAGCTGTTCTGCTTAGCAGGCTGCATTTGCAACTTATTTTGCAGTTTACCACAAAGTGTTTATAAAAACAAGAGAAAGCTTAATTCAAAATAATAACAACATTCATTTTTTTTGTTAACTGCAGTTTCTAAATTCTTTTTTCAAATAAATATTAATGAAAATATCAACAAAAGAAAATATAAAAGGTAGGATTCTAAGATGAAGATGTTCATGTGTTAAGACAGACTGACTGAAAATACAATCCTTTAAAAAGAGTTGAAATGCTTCCTGAACTTCAGGAGAGAGATGTCTGCAATGCACGCACACACAGAGAATTCAACGCTATTTACTATAACTCATGATGGGTATGAGTTTCAAGATTTTGATTGACTGACTGCCTCTGCCTGCCTTGAGACTCTCTTGAGAATTCCCATCCATAGTTTAGAGTGATCACACACATTGGATTTCTTACCATGCATCATACAGTCTTATCACAAGATGCTCCTTTAAGAAAAGGTCTTTGGTTGTGTCCAATCTAAGGTACAAGAAATTCTAAGACGATGTTCCTCAGGCGTTACGACAGATCAACCGAAAACACAATCCTTTAAAACAGTTTGAATGCTGCATATGAGAGAAACATCACAATATTGAGAAACTTCATAGCCATAGCAAGGGTTTACATGCAAGTAGTGACACATGGCAGAGATTTGAGCATGAGAATATATCTTAATATCACATTTGTTTTATGTCACACCGACACAGATAAGTCTTGTGGCGGCGATGGGATAGAAAAGTGCTAGTATCGGGAAGGAAGTGACCGTGATCTTAATTAAGGTACAGCCCCAGCATTTGCCTGGTGTGAAAATGGGACACAATGGAAAACCATCTTCAGGGCTGATGACAGTAGGGTTTAAACCCACTATCTCCCAAATAAAAGTTGACAGCTGCGTGCCCCAAACCACGCAGCCACTCACTCAGTATGATACATCAAATTCTGCAAATACAGATCAAGGAGAAATCGAAACCCGGTAGAAATTGCCACATTATTGCTTGAATATCAGCTGATAAATAATGCATCAGCTTTGTTGTATTCTTTGTTTATTTCACCTACAATTGTTCAATACTCCAGTATTGTTTCCCTAAATGAACGTAGGATAACTGCAATTGCTTAAATGTTGGAACTTTGCCTTCCAATATGGACCTCATGGCTATCATTAGCGAGTATCATTCTGTTGGAAAGATGCTTATCCAACACATTTGTGAAAGTTGCAAGAACTCACACTGGTACACGAGGTTGGGAACAACCGCAGGAAGTAATATAAGATGGATAAAGGACAAATTACTTAGGAATGCAATTAAACTGTGTACATGAGTTAACTTAATGGTGGGGCTATGTGATGCAAATTTACTCAACTGCTGAGGTTAAGGGAAGCAGAGTGTATGAAATGATGGTTAGACTCTGTCTCACCGAGCTCGATAGCTGCAGTCGCATAAGTGCGGCCAGTATGCAGTAATCGGCAGATAGTGGGTTCGAATCCCACTGTCGGCAGCCCTGAAGATGGTTTTCTTTAGTTTCCCATTTTCACACCAGGCAAATGCTGGGGCTGTACCTTAATTAAGGCCACGGCCGCTTCCTTCCTAGTCTTAGCCCTTTCCTGTCCCATCGTCACCATAAGACCTATCTGTGTCAGTGCGACGTAAAGCCAATAGCTAGACTCTGTCTCATTCATGCTAGTAGAAGTCAACGAAGCTTTCATAATGCAAACAGAGAATTATGTGAGATATGGCTCCTGTAGGATAATCCACAAACCAAACAATCCACCCCATTATGGAGAAAGGCAATATTACTACAATAAGCTCGAGTAGTTAAAAAAAAAAGGGCATCCCTATAACAAAATCCATCGCAAACATCCTTTTTTCTACAATTGCATTACAGCACATAGGGCTTTTCTTCCCCTTTTTGCCAGGGAAAGTTGCTTTCACACTATTGTCTTACCATTTTGAAAGACCACTGTATTTTGTCTGATGTTAAATACAATGTTTCTCAACACAGAACACATCTTTAATGTCCCTGGAATTAATAAAAATGCTAACACACTTAGGTGCTTGAATTTCCTCCTACCCCTACAAGCTCCTTTAACATCATGGAAGCCAATTATAAATGTCCTATTTACATACCCATGAAACATCACTAATATCAGTTTAGACTGAACTGGTTGTCTTATTAACGTAAGGACAATAACTAATTGAATTATGTATCTTCCCATGTAATGATCTCACTAGTTGCCTTGTAGTAGAAATTGGTATATATGTAAGTCTGGCACATCCCTTTTATCCTGGTTCTTACTTGACAGTGCAGCCTCAGTCAACTACTAACTATATGCAATCTATCTCATTAAAAAATGGTGTCAAGTACCATTTGTAACATTCAGAAATTTCACTCCCAACAAACCATCATCCTCGACCATTTTTTTTGGAAATGGGCTACCTCAAGTTCCAAGAAATTCAATAACTGTTTCTCTCAAGGACTCGCATCTGCCAGATGTGGATTAGTGACCAAAAAGCCCACCTATCAGGACCCTTCTCTTGTTTTTATCCAGTACCTTCACGTCACATTTTCGTACATGATTAATGCTAAAGGAGACACAATTCCAAAATTTCCACTTGAAATAACAATCACCGGTATCAAAATCATTGTTGAAACGTTGTTAAAATACCACGGCCCTTTATCAGGGAACAGACCCGACTATAAATTAAACTCAAACGGACATGTTTTTGATAAACAGATGAACATTAAATTTGCATAGTATCTTTGAAAATTCCATGTTTCAATGTTAATTAAATGTAATCTTTTTTGGGTATATTCTGTTTTGATGAATTTTCTACGTATTTACTAGTTGCATTAGTTTCAATAGACCGGGCAAGTTGGCCATGCGCCTAGGGGCGCGCAGCAGTGAGTTCGCATCCGGGAGATGGTGGGTTCGAACCCCACTGTCGGCAGCCCTGAAAATGGTTTTCCATTTTTACACCAGGCTGTACCTTAATTAAGGCACGGCCGCTTCCTTCCCATTCCTAGGCCTTTCCTGTCCCATCGTCGCCATAAGACCTATCTGTATCGGTGCGACGTAAAGCAAACAGCAAAGTAGTTTCGACAGACTGAGAAACTTCCAAGTTATAAATGGATATGTGTGGTGGGAAGCATAATTTTCTACTGGGTATTGTAAAACTGACTTTATGTTGCCAACAGGGATGCAAAAGCATATTTTTTTTCCTACTGAACCTTGAGAAGTGCAAACAAATTTATTTTCATAGGATAATAGTAAAATTTCAGGGAAAATATTCATATGATTCCTTGGTTACCAAGATAATTTGACTGTAAAGTTCTCATTCACCCCATGCTAACAGTACATTGAGTTTAGAACATGTTCCACACTTTATAACATCCAAGGTTCCTACATTTGCTCAGTTGCTTAGTAGATTTACTTTTCAGAGCTACGTGCCACATTTGCGGCAGACCATTACCAGCGGCCGGTGATAAGCGCGGAACTTCCTGTAAAATGTTACTGTACTATTTCTACCAGAGCTACATCATTTCTGACTGTTGTGGTCATCTTTTATGAGTTTGAGGAAACACTTGAAACTTTCCTAAAGTCTATAGTTTAGAACACTGGTCCAAGAAGCAGGGAACACCTCCACTCCACCTCCACAGAGGGAGCACAGCAAGTAATACAAATGGGAGCAGCTATTATCTAATTCCCAATTCATATTTAAATAATGTTTCATGTTTTGGCAAGAGTATGGCCATCCACAAGTCATGAGCTTTCAAATGGTAGAGTATGGCCATCCACAAGTCATGAGCTTTCAAATGGTAAACATATTCTAAATGAACTAAGCATAGATGCGAACTAGTGAAGAGCAAATTAGGGACAAATTTTCTGAAGTGAAGTGAACCATTTGTTCATCCCCACATTACTGTACATGTAAACATTAATATTTCAGAGTTAGTCGTAATATTACATCTTCAGTAACTTTTGAGTACCCGTAAAAAAAAACACCCCACAGCCCTGAAGGGCCATGGCCAACCAAACAACTGCCACTCAGCCCGAAGGACTGCAGATTATGAGGTGTTGTGTGGTCAGTATGACGAATTCTCTCAGCCAGAGTACCGGTAATACAAAATTACTTTGCATTAGTGTCAAAATTTTGTGTACTTCAGCATATTACAGTATTTTTAGTGTAAGTGAAAGTTCTGAATCTGCTGTTTTCTTTGTCGAGAGCATCATTTTTGTTCCATGATTTGCTAAATTATTAGTATTACCTCCAGCTATGGACCGTGTAGAACTTATTTGCAGAGAAGGAAAAATACAACTTCACGAGATGACATACCCAACAAGGTGAAAGCATGATTGACACTGTCAAGCCGTGAGAGTTTCACAAGAAATTAACCTTATTTTTGCTATTGATGGCGAGTTTATAGTGCGTGAAATGGAGTGAAAAAGACAATTGGACTCCTGTTGCTACAGCTGTTGGCATTAAAAGCAAGCATGAAGTTGACAACAATGGCTGGGAAACAAGATTTTTTCAATCCTGCAATTGTTTTGATTATAGTAATAGTGGCTTGCACGAAACATTTGACAGTGAACTTATTTACCGACACTAAATTTCTATTTTTCAGAATTTACATAACTTGTAAACAGCACAGAAATGAGTAATAAAACCTAACTGCAGCATGTGGCAATGCATGTTATAGCTTTGTACTTAAATGGTTAAATTACCTAAGTTGACACTAAAAAGCATGCTTTGCATCTTAAGAAGGATAACACAAGAATATTTATAGCCCCTTTTTCTTGTACCTAGAACAGATGATTTGAAACAAGGAAGTGCACTCTAACCATTACTTTTCACTGCAATAATGGACGACATAACAAGCCGCAGAGAAAATTGGGGAAGAAAAAATGAAAGCTATGATATTTGCAGACAATTTGATGGCGTAGGGGTAAAGGAAGTAGTTAGATGCAAGAGAGGAAACAGTGCAAGGGTATGGCATGAAAGTTACTACCTACTGTATAAGGAAGAGAGATGGTGGTTACAACAGACCACTAACTGGAGTAACGATTGATGGTGAATAACCGAGGAAGATTTATGGAAACCTTCAAGCACCAACGCAGCTTTATACAGAAAATTGGACGAAACTATGGAGTAATAAGCGAGGAGGGAAGATTAGCAGAAACATTCAGCAAAAATACTAGCTTAGAGTGGAGTAAAGATTTCCCTCAAAACAGCAGAAGTGAAATACCAAATGTACTATCCCTATACTGACACATGCTTCAGAAGCTTGGGTAGTGAGCGGAAGAGAGAAAAGTATAATCCAGGCCAACAAGATGAAACTTTTGAGAAGTAGAATATAACAAAAACGGATAAAATAAAACTAGAACTAGTGCAACTAGAACTAGTGTAATTGGAACTGTTGAAGGATAGGATAGAACAACTGATACTTACATGGAACAGACACATGAAGAGAATGGAGAAGAGAACACCCAGGAAGATGCATGAGATGTAAGTGGAAGGCAGGGAACAAAGACGAAGACCAAGAGACTGATGGCTGCAAGGCATGGAGGAGCAGGTAAAGAAAATATAGGACATGATCAAAGTGATGAAAGAGGTGGTGGAAACATAGAAGACAATGGAGAGGTTTATGTGGAATTGTCAGGCTGACATGCTCCACGAGGCTGCTGGCCGAGCAAGTATAGCTTCCGTCGTCGGAAACATGATCGGCTGAAATGCTGCCGGCTAGGGTGGGTCAGTGAGTGAATATTCTGGTGGTTGGTAGCTGTGCATGATGATGATGCCATGTCCTAATATGGTTTTATTGTTTCCTTGTATCCCATTCACCCCCCCAACGTACTTTCTCACTGGACTAGTTATTTCATTTTCAATGCATTTTTATTCCATCGTTTACCGACTGGTTTAATCTCCAGTTATGTACGTAGATGCATCAAGTCCTAGAAATGTTACAGGTACTTTCAAAATGTATACCAGCAGCTGTTATAGGAAGCCTAACAACACTGAAGAGGTGCTATGGAAGCGAGGGATTAGGAAGTTTTCAGTCTTCCCGATTGACCCAGATGATGTTCTAATGTAACAGTAAGTGAAGTGCACTGAAAGTTATACTCCCATCTTACATGCCATACTTTCACGATAGGAACTGGCTGTATAACTAATGGCGTTACTTACCATAATTATTTCATGCAGTCGAAGTTAAGACAGGTTGATCTTAGTAACAACTTTGTCCCTAGTCCATAACATAACATGAAGTGATCACACAGCCCATTAGAGATATGTTGGTGGTGATTGTTTTCATGCATTACAGTAGAAGTCCGCTATAGCGAGTACAGCGTATAGCGAGAATGCCATTATAACAAGTTTTCTGTCTCTTGAAAGCACCTATATTAAACTGTACATTATCTTTCAGTTACAGCGAGAACCGTATCTCTGATGTATCCGTTATTATGAGCAATTAAGCACGCGCTATTTTCCCTGTTACCAATATTTATGCACTCAAGTGATTATACTGAAAGCGATTGATCATCTTTGGTATTGTTTTCTTGCTATGCGCACTGCCGAGCAGCCCTGAAGATGGTTTTCCCATTTTAACAGCAGGCAAATGCTCGGGCTGTACCTTAAGTCCACGGCTGCTTCCTTCCCTCTTCTAGCCCCTTCCTATCCCAACGTCACCATAAAAATTATCTGCGCTGATGTAACGTAAAGCAAATTGCAAAAAAAAAAAATTATTATTCTTTGTCTCGTTGAATTTGGAAAATTTATAGCAAGAAGGTTATCATTTCCTTACTGGTGCTTGAAATATGTTTTCATGATACATATACAATTAACTTAAGAATCATATATATATTTACTTGTCAAGTTATAATATATGCCGGAGTGTTTATACTTTATTTCTATCTTTTTGGAATGAAATTGAACACGTGTTCACATAGTATCTGAATTTTTTTTTTTAACTCATAAGTCTTAGTCTTCCGCAAGAACACAACCTTTGAATAAATTGATTTACGTTTCATACAGATTTTAATCTGTGCAGAGATCTTTTCCGACTTGTATAAAAAATTGGGTATAACGGCAATCCGCTATAGCAAGTAAATTTGTCGCCGTTATGAATTCTCGCTATAACAGACTTCTACTCTATTTATTTGTACCTTCTATTTCATTCATTCCCAAAAACCTTAAAATGAGTAAATCATTCACAGGAAAGAACTTTATGAGCAAGAATTGAAGTGGTTAAATTAGGGTGACTCGCAAATGAATACGCCCTACATGCTCTTGTAGACAATATTTAACGACCTCATCGATTGCATAATATATAGGTATGCCCGCTCGACGCTCAAGAGAACGCCACATACAGCTCGCCAGGACTGAAGCACTGGTTCTCTAGATGCAGACCGACTATCCTCAGTGCCTGACCTTGAGATTTATTGATATTGCAAGGGCCAATCCAACAGGTAATTGCAATCTCTTGAAGTTGAATGGCAAAACTGATGTTATCGGCAAAGAAAAGGGAGGAGCCGTGAAAAGGTGAAATCTATCCCCTGTTAATGAACATAATGAATAATTTAAAAACTCGAAAGAGTAAGAAAGAAGGTCTAAACCTTCGACAAATGAAGGCATCGGCAACGAAACTGAACGAGCCGCAAAAGGCAGGAAGTGGAAAGCCTCTGTAGGCCTCTAATGACAAATTTACACGTATTAATGATGAATAATAAAATCAACTTCAGGGAGGAAGAAAGAAGGCTCCAACCTTCGATAAATTAAGGTATAGGCAAAGAAAAGGGAAGACCCACAGAAGGCGGGAAGATGAAAGCCACTTTAGGCCTCCAATGCTCTAATACCTTCGTGGTCTGTAAAACAAGAGTTTGCGAAGGGAGGTCCCACAGGAAGGATTACAGGAGGAGTCTGATATAAGCAAGTGGCACCAATGCCAGACTCAGCTCTGAGCCTGTGATCATCATATCATATTAGAAAATATTTCAAAATAAAAAGAGAGACTAAAGAACAGAATGATAAAATATGACTGAATAAGAGATGCGATTTCGAAGACTATGCAAAATGAAATGTGAAATCTATACCCACTAAATATGAATACTAAATTTACACAATATTGAAAAGATAGACATGCAATATAAATATAGTACAGTGACTAATGACACAAAATGAAATTTCATATAAGTATTTGAAGATGGCAGTGTATGAGATGTGGAGAGTGTCCTTGTCTTTTTGAGTTTTCCTGTTTGTCCTTGCCTCCTATTTCTCTTTTCGCTCTGACCTCCCACTGTGTTTGTCCTATTGTGTGTTCCTTTCTCATTCCTCTCTCTCTTTCTCTCAGACTTAAAAATGAAATTTGAATGTACAGCTGAAACTGTTAGCGTGTTTCCCTGGTTATTACACCATTATTCCGAAGTTCCAGAACGTGTCCTATTAAATACATGCTAAAGAATCCTGGATAGCACATTTACATAACTCTTTAGAACTTTTGTAAATCCCACCATAAGAAATTTAAATTAGCTTTCCCGGCCACATTGTGTGCAAGACGGGCCAGCGACAACTGGCCTGGGTAAGGATTTGATGGAGAAAATTTCACAGCCTCAGAGCTTTGCACCCAACATGTTGGAGTTTAATTTTACGTTCATGAGGCCTCTTTCAGACGGCACAGGTTCGACTCGCTTCCGCGTTTAGACGCTGGTCCGCCTAGGCGTAAACTAAGAACCGACTGTTCAAATAGAATCTTTCAAGATGACGCGGAGGCGGAGAGTAACCACATGCAGGGAAATTGTTTGAGCAGGTGGTCCGTAGTGGGTCGCAGTCCCGCGCCCGCTATTACTTATTGGATATAGTTTTTATTCACGTCGTCATACACAGCAGAAACTTGCCCGTGACATCGGTACTGTCACCTGTATCAGAACCCGACAATGTACCTGTAAGCAGAAATGGATTTAGACGATAAAAAAAGGTAGGTCCGCTCACACCCATTTGACATTTCTCAATTTTCAACTTAAAAGTTGTTTGTGCGTTTTTTTCTTTTCCTGTGTGATTTACAGCGGTAGTTGATGATGATGATGATGCTTATTGTTTAAATGCGCCTAACATCTAGGTCATTGGCCCCTAATGGTATGAAATGAGACTAAATATTATGACAATTAATCCTCCACTGACCAGAATTTGAAACGTGAGAATGAAGAAAGAATGGATGGATATGTTAAAACAATCAGTGGATCCAACCCCCAATGCCCTATATTCCCAGAAACTAGCATTAAACAATAGTATTACTGACCAAGGGACTGCTTCTAAAGCACAATACTGAATCGATGGTGCTTGGTCTAAACGGGTCCAAAATCGAGTTCATCGGCCCCTCATAATGGTACTTATCGCTAGGAAAGTAGAACCATGGTATTTGTCATATTGCGGTACTAATCAAAAGTGACGTAGACTCACGGTATTCCACACATTATGGTACTACTCACAGGTAATGTAATGCGCACATGTAACACAGACCTGTGGTGTTTTGCACGTTGCGTCGCTATTTATAGGCAACTCAAACCTATGGTGTTCTTCACCTATTTTGTACGTAACATAGTGGTACCACGCGGAAGTAAACGTGACCCATGGTGTTCCCTGCGTGGTGGTACTAATTACAAGTAGTATCATGGTTCTAATTTGATCATCCCTTGGTCGCCCCTTACAACAGGCAGGGGATACCTTGGGTGTATTCATATGCATCCCCCACCCACAGGGGGTACAAACTAGACATGGGGAAATTTAGGACACATTACTCTTTGCAAATTCTAGTATTTCAGTGGTGTCAAACGTTTGATCCTTTAAAAGACCTTAACATTCTTTTCACACTGAACCTTCCGTAAGAAAATAAAACTATCAGACTAATTGAGAAGCTTATTTTCAAAAGGTACCAAATCCAAAAATAAAATTTTACAGGAGAGAGGAAAAACGCCCAGTGTGTACAATTTCAACTGAAATTTCATTTGAGCACTTTTATTATGTTCAGATGGAATAAATGCATTGTTATCTATACTAATATTATAAAGAGGAAAAATTTTTTTGTTTGTAATGAATAGACTCAAAAACTACTGAACCGATTTTAAAAATTTCTTCACCTATTGAAAGCTACATTGCAAGTGAGTAACATGGGATGTATTTTATTTTCAAAACAATTCGAGGTGGGGGGCACGGGGGGAGATATAAAACTAATAGGCTAATAAAGGCAAAATATCGAATTTGTCGTACAAGGACGGGACAAAGATCAATTTAATCCTCCTAACGCCAAGAACAAAACTCTGTAAGCCCTACAGGCCCGAAAACCATGTTTAAGGCCCTAAAACCAACCGTTAGAGATATTGGAACCACACTACCCCTGCTCTAGGAATCGGATAAAGAAACGAACGGCCGTAACCATGGTGACGTCAGCTCCAGGATTCTACAGCAGCTAAGCTAGATTATGCATGTACGTTTGGGCAAAGCTGCCAACCAAAACTGATACACATGACTTACTATCTGTAAAAAATAAACTGTTTAAGACGCTCATAGCACTCCTTTAGGCGGGGATGGAAAGGAAGTGAAGTATAAAATTAATAGCCCCAGAGATATCCGTAGTACAGCGACCAGCGGTTGACGACGGGCCTCTGTTTTTACGTACTGGCTTAGGTTTCAGCATTTTGTGGAGTCTGTTACCTATAGTTTAAACTATTTTCTATCAAATCATGGAGCAGTAGAATCACTGATGTTATTAGTGCCGATATTTTGGTCCATTTTTACGATCATTGTAACCATGAAAACAACCTATATACTGTACACAATGCCCATGACTTGAAAAAATTTCTCAACATTTATACTCACATTCATTATATGATGTGCGACATGAGTGACAAGCCCTGAGAATTATAATTCTCGGTAATTATAGTAGTTTCTTTTATGTATCGCGTATTTCCTTGATCATTTGTAATAAGTAATAATAATAATAACTTAAATGTTTCCACCTTTTCAATACAATATATTCACAAAATTACAAAATTATACGGTACTAGTTTCGACCCATCTAGGGGTCATCATCAGCCGTATTGGAGCAAAGATCATTTGTGGCGAAATAGTTACGAAATGTCGGATCAAACAAATACATTCAGTAATATTTATATTTGTGGTACTATCTAGTGGAAGTATACTTACACTAAACCTGCAGCTTTGTGAAGGGAGCAGGTATATCTAGGTGGGAATGAAGGAAAAACATGATAGCAAAAGATCTTAGAGGTCGACACTAATTAGGAACTGATATTTAACAGGCCCCATGAAGAAAAGAAGAAGATACGCTATAATTCCAAACATAACAAATAATTTCTACGTACTTAAGTAAATACACCAGTGATATAAATATCTAATGAAGTCAGTCACACCGATAGTATGAGTAACTAAAGCCAGTTTCTGATAACCCGTACAAAGAACAGGTACTTCTGCAAGTACAAATGATTTCTGTTGAAGCTTTTGCGGTTTAGCAAATATTCAAAGAAAATGATGGATTTGGTACTTTTTGGCACTGAAACTCTAAATATCTTCACCTGAAAGACAAATTTCACTGCAGTCATCAGAATTTTTTATAAAACTGACACTATTTAGTTATAAAATAGTCAGATTTAAGGTATTTACAGTGAAGGCATAGATTATTTAAATAATATTAAATAAAATTAAACAAAACAATGAAAATAATGCAAAGTACCAGTACTGAACTAAAGGAATTCTCTTTCTTCTCCTTAGCAGCATTCTCAATTTTCCTTCGACTGACATTCAGGAGGCTTAAAAATGTATCCCTACACACACTGACAACACCACTATCACTTCTAGCTTTATATTTAATCTTCATTTTCGTCGAAACACACGTACATTGTGTCTTTTGATTAGGCCTGTGCCTTTCTGGTGATACATCAACATACGAAGCAATAATTTTTTTGAGAAACAGCATCTTTATTCTCCCAGAAGGCACCATGAAACGCTACCATTTCTTGTTCTGTTAAATCGCAGGTTCTACCAAACTCAACGACATTGTGTAAACAAGCAATGTTTGGTTAAACACTCGCTTTACTCTCGTATTTTTGTACTTTAGCACGCGTCTTCCTCCATTTATCTGGAGCTAATACCTCTTCCTTGATTTATTTACTTCTTCAGGAGTATCACAGTACTCATCTGATATATCTGATTCCATACTTTTGAAAAACAAATAGCACACAGTAACAAAACCAACTTCGTAAGAAAACTGCCACTTCACGTCATGTAAACATAGCGCGACCATTTTGCTGCTGTTCACGTGACCCAGAAATGGCCTCTCATTGGCTACATGGATTTGGTACTTATTGGCATCAAACGAGATTTTTAATGCCCTGTTTGATATGGATTTAGGTCGTTTTGGCTATTTCTTTTTCTTTCATACGATGGAGCTACCTACCAATGTACGTTTTCCATCATAATCTCAATTTCGATTTTTTGGGGGTTGGTACCATTTGGAAATAAGCTTCACAATTTTCTCAAGCACTTTTACCATATAAAATTGTTGCCAGTTTTTGCCAACTTGTTTACCAATTTCTACCAGTAGCTGTCAAGATTTGCACTGTAGAACTACTTTAAAAATGTAACATTCCTATATACTGTATCTATGAACTGATTAACATTGTGACATTATTTAAATTTAATTCACAAACACAAAACTCTTCCATACAACCTATAATGTTCACTCAATTAAAAACAATATTTGGTATCAAAGAATGTATGTGCACAACTAATTAGCACAGTTCCTTAGCTGCCGGCATCATACTTGACGGCCAATATTCAAATTCCAGTGAAATCTCTAATAAGGATTTCCACCTGAAAAATCAAGTGGCACAACGAAACGCACTAAGCATTAAACCCCTAGCCAAAACCCAAAATGAGCAAGAATGGTTTCAGCCATCCAGAAAAACCTGGAATAAGCCGAAGAAAGTAATCATTCAAGAGCTAATAGAAATTACCACACAGAACATAGCTGCCATAAATGGTTGAGCCATCATCTTTCAATACTCTGGAAGTCAAAGAATTTAATTTCTAACATGGTACTGCTATGTACCAACTATAGAAGACTATCATTCTCCTCGTTATCATCCTTGATCAAAATCTTCATAGCAAGATAAAACCAATGATTATTGAATATCACCTAATATCCTTCCTACAACATGTTTAGGATTCCAAGAGTTGTTAAAGTTGACATTTTAAAAAGATAAGAGGTCTTTACAACACAATCTTGCTTTGTTCCTCCTGAAAATGATGGATGAAAGTTCCACAGTACTTACAAATTCTAAAAAGAATAGGCCTACTTCACTAAGAAACCTAATAGTTCAAACTATTACAAAAATTTAAAAAAAGAAAATAAAAAATAAAAAATCAGGTTTAATTCTTTTTCTTTAATGTTTTATACATTTTTTCTTTAAATTAAGGACCTTATATAAACCCAAATAAAGAAATAAGATGAAATTAATATAAACATAATTTATAATCAACAAAGGAAAAATAATACCAACCAAATACAATTTCAACATAGTAAATAAAATATTTTATTTAATTTCTTTTATACAGAATTAAGTTCATAGCTTTCCTGAACTAATTTTGGGTCCACATAGGCATCTCAATATTGTAACTGTTAGCAGCTTTTATTAGTTTCATAAATAGCACCTTAAATAAAAGCTGCTAGTCCACACACTTAGTACATAGTACTAGGCGTATGAGGTGTTTGTAGTGGTAACCTCAAATAAATACTGCTGGAGTTAGCAAGCCAGACCTACCAAGACAGTTCTGATGAGAATTGTGGTGACAGAAAAGAGAATGCACTTCTCAAAATTGTGGATGCAAGTAGCATTTATCCACTATAGATAATACTGAAAATCTCAGAACATGAAGCAAGTTAGTTGTAATCTGATAATATTCACATATTCTATATAATACACCTAATCAGTTAAGCAATGTGAACCCAAGACCTTAATATTGTGTGATACCAGAATAAAGTGGCACATTTTGTTGTGGTTTAGTTGCCAATAAGTTCGGTGAATGTCATGTCAAGATCATCACAAATGTACTTGTACTTCTCCTTCTCGTGTACCAACTCATCTGCAAAGAATGGACAACAAAACAAATACTGTGAGAAAAATGCTACTTTTTACACTAGTTGGAAAAAACCAGAATGGAACCGAATAGCAATAGAGAACATGAATACATATTGCAATATACCATCTAGATCAGTACACGGATCATTGTTAATTATTACTGAAGAATATTGAGAAAGATAGCATAAATGAAGTAATAGAAAATACATTGAGCAAGTTCATAGAACAGGAACTAACAAAATCCATGAAAGAATTCTATGAGGGTTAAAAAATGTATGTCTTTCTTATTCACTGAATATAGAAATACACAGCCCATAGGTTACAAATAATCAATGAGAAAATGTCAGAATTAGATCGGTAGTAATTCAGGCATTCCCATGTACACATTTCCATCTATTTTTGTTCATATTTCACATTCAACATGTGACATACTTGATACTTGCAAAAATACAATTTCAGCATACCCTTTTTATACCGATTAGTTCACAATACCCCTCCCCCCTTCCCCACCTAATTAATAGCTCTTCCCGTAACATGAAAAAAATCTGGGTGTGAGTTGTATTGAAGATAGAAGCTGTAAGCAAAGAGGCTACTAGCAATTAATGAAGTAACTAAGAAGCAATAAAAATAAATCTATCATATACAATAATTTTTCTTGTCTACAAAAGCACAGTTAAGTAGTAAATTAACAAAAAAACAATTACAGCAGAAAATTAATTTATAATAACAAAATACTCTACAGCTGAAGTGTTAAATTTGACACACATGTTCTTTTTTTAAGAAGCACTATTTTTCCACTGTGCAGGGTTGGGTTAGGCAAAAGCGATTTTAGATGCAGGTGGCCTTATGGCGGAACTGGCCATTTTTATGAAGTAGCAGTACAGTAGTGATGGTAGAGCAAAATGGCCAACATAAATAAAAATAATGTTCATTATTATTGGTTGGTGATGAATGTTTAGTAGCCATATAGATCTACGAAGGCATCATCCAAATCGTCACCAATTATCTTGTATTTCTCCTTCTCTATCACCAGCTCATCTGCAAAGCGAACAAAGACATATTAAGAGATCATGAGGAGGAACATGGAGACGACCTTCCACTAAAATAGCGACTTATCCCCAGGATTGATCAAAAACCAGGAAAAGGGAATTTTGGAATATGAAAGGGAAGAATGTAAAACTGAAAATAACACAATGAACAAAACCATGCTGGTTTAATCTTTAAATAAAAACAACTACAAATTATCTTTCATACTAAATATTACAATACAAATAAAGTCTTTTCCTGTGAAGACTTTGAAAACATCACAAAAAAATAATAATTTACAGTAACTTTGCGTAATGTTTCCAGTCATGCTAAAATTAAAGAAAAAAATCACCATCCAAACAAAATGTTAATTGAACTGTAGAAAATTATTTCTACACAGTTATTCCTTTTCACATAGTTAAATTAAATACTAAAGTGAATACAAATGAGCAGTGCATTACAATGACGGACATTTTTAACTTAATTTCATTGCAAGGCACAAACATAATACAAAATAATCCTGAAGCTTTAACTGTGTGGTTAACAATGTAGAAAAATATTTTGTAAAATTATAAGAGTAACTAAAACTGAAGAGGAAAGATAAGTTACTTAAAATGTTAAAGAACATGCTAACCACAAACATGCATCAGGGATAACTGTAAGGAAAGCTTTGAAACACTCATCAAGGTTGACAATGAAACGCCTTATCTCGCTCATTAAATCAACTGTTCTCAGGTAAAATGTTATACAAAAATATTAAATATGCAGACAAATTTTGCTTTATTACAATGACTACTGTTTTAATTCAATGAACCTCCTTTCTTACTGTCATACAACAACAAAATTAAATAGCACCTAACTTATGTAGTATTTCCACAGAGACTGAGCATTCTCAAGTTTAAAAAAAAAAATTTAAAAAAAAATACCCTGACATTATTCATTAGTACAAAATGAAATTTGTACATTTAATAAATACTATCTATAAATATGCAACACGGTATTCAAAATATCTTTCAATACAACTAATAAAATATAAAAGTAAACTTCCCATCACATATACTCATATTACTCTATTTGAAAGTGATGAATGCTTCAACTGTGGATAAGGAAAGCTAGAGAGAATAGGGAGTTTGAATGCTATCATCAAACCTGGGGGATCAATGAGCACGCAACAAGACACTCCATCTTATGCCACACTAGGGCAGGGGTCTACATGTTCTGAATGTCATGCAATGTGGCTTCCATTTCCTCCTGAAGAAGTTTGTTCTTCTCCTTCTCTGCTAACAGGTCATCTGCAAAAACAGTCGGGCACACGGTCACTCTCACCACACAGGGAGAACACTCCAAAAATATTTGTTAATGGGATGCAGGCAAACCAATAAAAACACAATGGAGGGGAGAGTATATTACTTTTTCATCAAATGACTGTAATTTATGAAAGTAATACGTAATGAATTTCACACTAAGAACAGGTAGCATAATGGAAATGTGCCTCCAAATTTCACTGAATCATCTAAAAATTATGAATGCTTCCAATTAGAAGTAAAACATATAATATGAATTTCAAACATTTCTACAGAAGTTCAGCTTGAAAACTAAATTTTATGGTTCCTCAATCTGTAACTTTCTATGCAATCCAGGGGAAACTGGAGAAATTACCCAATACATCAGACTTTCCAATCACAGAATATTAAAAGCTTAGCCATTATATATGGGAACTAATAGATACTCAGAAAAATTATATAGAGCGATGTTTAGAGAGGCAAAACGAACAGTGCTAGATATTGTAATCTTCCTTTCAAATTTCTGCAAGTAAAACAGGATATGAAGAGATTCCCTCTCATAATGTGATACTACAGGCGACCTGTGTAACCCATCAGAAATCTCAAAGCAGAGTAAAATATGCTGAATGAAGGAGGGCTATTACCGAATGCAATATCAACAAAAAGAGAGATTTACAATATCAATATGTTAACATCCTTCGGAATTTTGGTCGGAACATCTTATGACTAAAAGCCAGCGCAACAAAGAATTACTAGGAATTGTAAAAATGTATTGCAAATCCTTTCAAACATTGATCTGACAAGGCACAATTCTATCAGGCTATAAAACTGTTTAAACACAAAGTGTACAAACTCTGAAATGAAGTAACTAGTTACCAAGCACCAACTTCCATCGAATTCGAATTTCTGCATTAAATAATATCATTTCCAACAGTTAGTGTAACAATTCGAATTTCTACACAAATGTAATTTCCAACAGTTAGTTTAACAACAATCACGCAAGTATTCTTACACAAAGCAAAGAATACAGTGTACAAATTGTATTTGCTTGATTAACATGCTATAAACACACCACAATGATCTATGTCTGTTAATAGAGCAGATAATTATGTGAAAAGGGCTTGAAAACAAACAATTTTAATAGCCGTCTATGCTATGCGTTAAGCTCAGAAGAGTATTTTGAATAGAGCTTGAAAACCCGAATTCCCAACAATACCCAATGATATACTAGCTATTTCAAGAATAGACACACCTTACTTACGAATACAATTTTAATTACATTAATCTTCTTCAGCACAGAAACTAGACTTCAAACAATTAGAAAACAGCAGTATAATCAATTACAAAAGAGACTAATTCTAAAATAAAGTTCTCAATAAGCTTCATACTTCCAAGCAATAAATTTTGTTTACTTCGTTACAAGATAAAGAGAGATCTTTCATACCAAATCAAGATACAAGATACAGAAAGATGCAAATATTGCAGAATGTAAATTAATCATTAAAAAACAATTTTATCTTGTAGAGAAAAGCAGTTCTACAATTTAACTTTTACAGATCACATAT